>NC_090437.1:338307055-339021222 GCF_031143425.1 Pleurodeles waltl
CTCACTGGGGCTACATTTTTATATATACAGGGGGTCATGTCGACCCCCGGGCCCCTGGGACCACACCCACCCTGGGGCTTCAAAATACATATTGTTGGAGGGCTGTGCGGACTCCCCTGGGCCCCGGGGACTGCCACCTTCCCGGGGTTACAAACAAATTCCCAAGGCCATAGAAATTTTACAAAACAATGGAGGGGTGCTGTGCAGTCCCCCTAGGGGGCCATAAATGGCCCCAGGGACCACCTGCTCCCCTGGCAGGCCTGTGTATATCAAAGGAGGAGGCAATGCAGCCCTCCTCCTGGAGCCATACATGGCCCTGGAGACCTCCACCCCCAGGGCTGGCCCCTGCTACCTTCTAAGGTGCCCACCCTTAGGAGGTAGCTGTTTGCTTATGCTTGGCTGGAGCTGACAGCTCATGCCAAGTAAAAAAGGAAACATATCTCTGCTCCCAGCAAGCAGGAACGTTAAAACTGCTCCCACTTGCTGGGAGGGGACTTTTCATCTCTTACACTGCCCGCAGTTATGTGGGTAGGGAAAGAGATGAAAAGATTGTTCCTGCATGCAGGGCGATGCATTTTCAGCAGCTCCATGTGTGCACGAGCAATTCCAGCTTCCGCAGGAGGTGGGGAGCCAGTTGCGACTGCGGAGGCTTTAAGGCTCTCCCCGCAGTCCCCATGTAGGAATAGTGGTTGCCCTTGGTGGGATCAAGGCACCCATGAGAACGTGGTCAGGGTGTGGTATGCAGTTCCGGGGCTGAAATCAGCCTGGGGGAGGGCTGTGTGGCCCCCTTCTCTTTTTTAAAATGGTCCTAGGAGGTGGTGGTTTCTGGACCCAGGGGGCTCCGTGTGGCCTTCCCTAAGTATTATTAATGTATTGCCCCGGGGAGGTAGTGTCCCCGGGCCTTGGATGGCTACATAGCACCTCCATATATGTAGTACATGTAGCACCCAGGAGGTGGTGTCCTCGGGTCCATGGGGGTCCTCCCTTAAAAAAGAAACGGCTATCCATGGGGAGGTAGAAGTCCTCAGATTCCGGGGTGGGGTCTGCACACCCCCTAACGATTTTTAATTTGTTGCCCTAGGAAGGTTGTGGTGCCGGGGCCCAAGGAGTCCCTGCAGCCTTGCATATATTTACTTAATGTTGACCTGCAGAGGTGGTGGTCCCCCTGGCCGAGAGAGGTCTGTGTGGCCACCTAACTATTTTTAATTTGTTGCCCTGGGGAAGGTGTTTGGGGCATGGAGTTGGGTTATTGAAGGGGTTTGGCCACAGGGCCTGGCCTGTGGTCAAGCCCTGCAGCCATACCCGCAGCACACAGCCGAAGGCCATGCGTTGTGTGGGTTTGGGTGGTTATAGGGGGTTGGCCACAAGGCCTGGCTGTAGGCAAAGACCTGTGGCCATCCTCAGCTGTGCAGGGCCAAAGAACGTGTACGGTGGTTGATGGATTAACGTATAGTAATTAAATTTACTTTACGTTACAAAAACATAGAAATTCACTGAAAAAAACAAAGGTCACAAAGATGTTAAAGTTAGGAAATAGAATTTAGAAAACCATAGAAATTCATTTAAAAAATCAAAGGCTACATGGACGGTATAGTTGGCTCACATTTTGAACATGCAAACCATGGAAATGTAGTTGTTATAGTTAGAGTTATGTCAAGTAACTATTACTCTCACCCTTAGGTAACTATAACTCAGGCTCTCACCATGCACTGCTAATTACCTCAGATATTACATCACTCATGACATCTTCTCTGACATCATTGATAGTATCACTGTAACATTTGCAGTAAAAATATTGATGAGAAAACTGTGCATGGCAAGGGCGCAAATTATAGCTACCTTAGGTCTGCCCGCCGTATTTAGATGTTGGCGACCCCAAGCCACCCTTTCTGATGTGCAGATTTGGATGTGCCTTACCTTTAGGAAATAAGTGGCAGTCCGACCTCCATGTCTGAGTTGGTAGACTGGAGGGTGAAGGGGTAATTCCACCTCTGTCTTTGACTGAACATGACTGAACAACACCTGCTGTCACTGCTGCCACTGACCCACAGAGAAAACACAATCACTCCCCGTCGCCAGACTCAAAGCTAGGAACACCGCATTGCCTGGGTATGTAAGGTGGGTAGTGCACAGGAGGTCAGGACCACTGCATACATATACATGACACAAAAAAGTATTTTTTTAAAGTTACTGTGACATGCATACGTTGACGACACAAGTAGGCCAGACACGGATGGCAACACACTGGTACAGAACACATATCACACACATACCCAACTGTCATTATGGTGCCAGTATTCATTGGCAATTGAATGCTGGCACCAGAATGTAGTACATTCACACCTGTCAACTGTGTCCATGTGTACTCATTGCCAGGAGACCTGTATCTGTCATGTTGTGATGCGAGTTGGGTGTGTGGGTCAGTACATGCATGTGTGTATGCGATTGGCTGGGTGAGGGGGAGGGAGCTGGAGTGGGTGCTTTGATTGCATCAGTATGTGTGGCACCTGCATATGGCTGTGATGTGGTGTATGTTATGTTGTGTGTTGTGTTGCTACATGCAACATTCAGGTGAGTGGTGTTGTTCGGTTGTTGTTCTCATGATGTGTGTAGTTGTGCTGAGTGTGAGTGGGTTTGTGTAGATGAGTGTGTTGTTGTGTTGGCTATTGTGATTGTGTTGTCTGTGGGTGCAGTGTCAACGGTGAATGTATATTGTGTTGTGGATGTCCATCAATGTTTGTTTGAGGCATGGACGTGTTGTGTGGAATGGCAAAGGATTGGGGTGTGTTTGTGGTGTGTTGTGTCGTGTGTAGTGCAGGGGGACACATATGGCAAAGGTAGAGTGTGTGTGTGTAACTTACCTATGTTCCACAACCACTAGCATTGTCGGCTGTCCATTAGGCCCCGCAATGTCCTCTCTCCATAAGCGAACTGCCGCCAGTCCACCGCTTGCAGAGCTGTCACATCTAAATATGGCAGGCAGAAAACTGTCAACTTGACTGTCTTTTCGGATCTGCCACTGACGCCTCCTAAGCGTAAAAATAAAATGATGCTTTGGTAGTGCAAGGAGGCACAAGGGGCTTGTAAATATGCCCCAAGTTCTCATAATTATTACATCCTCAAAATGAATGAGAAAATATCAATGTTATTATTTATATGTGCCAAAACTCATACTTCAATACTATGTTCAATACTAATACTATTCAAAGTAACAGCGATATCCAGCACACGCTATAAAGCCACCAGGTCTGCATTCGGATACCGGCACATCAGCATTTCCCCCTTAGTAATCAGTCTTTGTGTCTACTACTCCCAAATACTCACATCCCATAATACTTTCTCCTAACCTATTCTACATGCAGAAGGGAGAAATGACTCCTGTGTAGTTTCTGGTATCATCACCTTGGAACAATGTCTCTATTGCTGAAGCAGGAGGAAGGCAACGTATGTAGTCATGTATATTTCTTTATGAGCCTGATTTGTATGAGTCAGGATGGACATGTAGTTCTAATCACTGTACATAGACCTGCAGCTTTCAGAGAGTGAAAATGTATTTTTCAGTTCCCTGTTGTGTTGGTGTGATTAACATCAATTAAACACTCTTTAAATAATGTCTTAAAATACTGTGGTGATTTCACACACACTGTTAGAGCCATTCTGAATATTAGTTTTCTAGGCTTATCCCTGTCTCACACACACATACACACACACACACACACACACACACACACATACATTCACCCAGACATACGCACACACCCATACTTTAAAGAGTTAGGGGCTTATTTACAAGCTCTAAACAGGTGTTACAGATGACACCAAAAATGGAGCATTGAAATCTTTAAAATTTCACTGCGCCATTTTTATGGGCCTCCTACTGCTGGAGCGCCCCCCTTGCATACATTATGCCTGGCACAGGCATAATGTGGCGCAAGGGGTTACAAAGTGGTGCAATGCATGCATTGTGCTACTTTGTAAATATGGCGAAGCGGAAAAGACACTTTGCGCCGCCCTAACATTAAAAGAAATTATGTTATTGCGGCGCTAAGTTTGCACTAGGTGCTCTTAAATATGCCCCTTAGTGTTTTTACTTTGGCATACAATCAGGCCTTGTTTGTGTGTAGCAAACAAGGACTGTGGAAAAAACGTCACAACATACAAGTTCAAAAGAGTGCATGTGTGATATTGCCTATTAACCATGGCAGGGTTTGAAGGGCTTTTGAGTTTTTTAAGGTCACGTAATACAAGCAGTGACCTCGTCTAGCTATAGTTCATGTATACAGCTTGCAGTGTTGCACATGTGCTACACTAGAAGGTGGGACACCCCACAGAGTTCGGGGTGTTGGCTTTTCTTATCACCCATTAAATTGGTTAAATAGAAGGCTCCATACATACAGGTCATGTGGAGGTCAAACTGAGGAGCCTGTGCTCCCTGCTCACTCTGTCACAGGCTCGAAGTCAAGGACAAAGCACAGATCACTAGCTGTACACAGGGCACTAACCGGGTGGAAACTTCCTCCACCTTCTCGTCTTACAGTGGTCTCGCGCTACTACATCACAGGCTCATAACAAGAGGCGAAGGCAAATATCATGTCTGAGGGCTGTTTGGTGAAATGCTATAAAGCCCCAACAAGTAAGACGTGTGATTCAAAGCTCAGTATAATAAAAATAACCCTTTCATGGAAAACTTTTTTTTTATTTCTTCAAAAGTCGAAAAATACCTGCTCTCCCATTACTTTACAAATAATTAGGGAAAATGCCAGAGGGCTACATATTTTGAACACATATTCGTGGTAGTAATGTCTAAACTGCGGTGCTTTCATCTTTAACACGAACTTAACCAGAAAATTGCACAAAACCGTTTTATAGCTAGACCAGAATTGAAATGACTGCCTTGCTTCCCAGGGGAAATATAATTTAGACATGAAAACATGCCCTGATCTGAAGCAGCTGTCCACGAAGCTGCGGGTGTGTTTAACATTTAATTTGTCTGTGTTTTTGACATGAACGTTCATGCTTTTTGGAACATTTTTGTTCAATACTGTTAAACATTTATTTGCTATCTACAGGGGCCTGGCTGTGTGTCTTATATTGAACCGATGCAATGTCTTGCGATCATCGCTGAACAGGCCTGCAAACATGCACAATTCCCGTCGACTGACTCGGGATTATTGCTAGGGCTGCGGTGCCGGTCCGACATCTCCATCATTCCTCCTAAAGAAACATTTATGCGTTTGAAAGCAGCAGAGAGGTGGAAAACAACACGTTAAATAAATTGCGAAAAGGCGTCCTATTGATAACGGCTTTTCCCTATGTTGATGGGGCGCTTTGCTTCACACCAGTGGCGGCCAGCGGCGCCCAAAACAGGTGGTCCTACGGGAGCAAATGTAACCCACCGACGGACACACAAACCAGCAGTGTCCTCAGGCTCAAAGCCTAAGCTCTCAATCGTGGTCCGTTTTAAACGTAACGCCGTTTATAACGGGCCATGATTGAAAGCTCCGGAGTTGAGACCGAAGGCTCTGCGAGTTTTTCACAGTGCCTGTCAGTGAGTTAAACCAAGATCAAAAAATAAAAAGTTTAACTTACCTAGTACCTCGGTGCTTCTCTTCATCCAGGCAGCACAGGCTCACAGAGCTCCAGCCAGCAACTCCCCTCTACCAATCCAGATGCTTCTCTCATGCTGCTCAGGCAGCATGGGAGGAGCACCAGGATTGGCTGGAGCGTGCTGGTGCAATGCTCCTTAAAACCCTGGGAGTTTGTGCTTGCTCTCCACCCAGCAGTCTAAGACAGCTTGGGTTGGAGTGTTTAAAGTGCATATGTCAGGCCGGCCGCAGCAAGACAGTCGGCCAAAGTGACATGCGCGCTTTAAACTGAAGTGCACACTGTTCCTCCCTGCTTCTGCCTAACCCTGAGACTTGGCTGTTGCCAATATGAAAAATAAAATGGTAATAAATCTGTTTTATTACCCTTATATTTTTTGTGCTTCCAGCTATCTGCGGAGGGGCAACGTTCCTCTGGTCTCATGGAGGCATCGGTGCTTCACACTCCTGCTCCTTTATCATCACAATCACAATAGATCTATCACCGCCATGCTTACCCTATGTTTCAACACGGCACAATAAATATTCTTGCAATGTTGAAATATTTTGCAACACTTTAGGATTAGTTACTTCGGTGACTCCAACATTAGCCTACGGGAGAGATAGTCCTTGCAAAAGTGAAAAACGAACGTAAGAGTTTTTCACCACTGGGAAATGTTCAACTTAAAAGTACATGTCCAACTTTTTAAACACACTGCACCCTGCCCTTGAGGCTAACCAGCAATTACCTTAGGGGTGACTTACATGTACTAAAAAGGAAAGTTTGGGCCTGACAAGTGTATACACTTGGCAGGTCGAAATGGCAGTTTAAAACTGCCCACTTAGGCTCTGCAGTGGCGTGCCTGAAACATGTTTGAAAGGCTACTCTAGAGGGTGGCAGGTCTACTAGTAGCATTTGATTTACAAGCCCTGGGCCCATATTTATACTCTGTTTGCGCTGGATTTGCATCATTTTTTTTACGCAAATCCAGCGTAAACTTAACTCCATATTTATATTTTGACGCTAGGCCTGTCTAGCGTCAAAAATATGGAGTTAACGTAATTTTAAGGATGCATGAAACCGCTTTGCATCAATGAGATGCAAGGTAGGTGTTCCCGTCCAAAAAATGACTCAAAAACCCTAGTGCCCTATTTATCCACCCAGGCAAAAATGACGCACAGGTGGGAGGCGGACCCGAAAAATTACTCTAAACCCGATTTGTGTCAAGGGCAGGCATTAAAATGATGCAAACACACCACTACTAAAGGGAAACACACACAAGCAACATAACAGACCAACAGGACAACATGGAGGTGCAACTGATGGAGCTTGCAAGACAACGCAAAGCACAGGACCAACGGCAGCAGCCACCCCAACACGGCCCACAAAGGCAACACAGAAGGCAGGAGAGACTTTTCAGAAACAGAACAACACTCCATGGCCTCAGGAAACAGGACATCATCTGGAGGTATCGACTCAACTGGCAAGCCATACAGCAGCTGCTGCGTCATATTGAGCCACAACTAACCTGCAGACACCACACAACATACCACCGGTGACCAAGCTGCTAGCAATCCTGCATATGTTGGCAAGTGGCTCCTTCCAGACAATGGGTGCCCTGGTCACTGGGGTATCACAGCCCTCATTCTCGGCCTTCCTGCCCAAGGTGTTAAATTCCATAATCTCCCTCACACCCCGCCACATCAGCTTCCCCAACATCCAGAAGAAGCAGCAGGAGATAAAACAGGGCTTCTATAAAATCCATGGCAACTGACTGCACCAATGTCCGGATCGTCCCAACAACAGCAACAGAACACCTATTCAGGAACAGAAACCACACGCATTCTATCAATGTACAGGCCATAGTTGACCACCAGGGATTGTTCACAAACATCTTGGCCAATTATCCTGGAAGTGCCCATGATTCATTTATATTCCGCCACAGCAGGATCAATCAGCAATTCCAGGACGGACCATATGGCAATGGCCTTCTTGTCGGTAAGTCAATAAACCTAGCAATATACACACAGCACAACAACCCTGTAGGACACACAAAACACACACCACTACACTGACATGTGGGCAGGCTGACACTGAGGTGTAACACTGGCAGTCATGTTGTACACCCTGACACAATGGGATACACACCTCTGGACAAATGACGGCTGCCACAAACATTAGCTGCCACTCTAGAGCAACAAGGGACCAATGTCAAAGCCCACAGTGACAATGACATGGCCTGCACTGGAAGTACAACTTGGAAGATTAACCATTTACAATTACATTAGGCCACATAGTCAATTGGCCACCCTCCCAAAACAGTATGTAGTGAGGAAGGGGTGTGAAATGTGTGCTGCAGAAGGTCTAACACCATGAGACACATAGCATGCTGATGCTGACTCAGATGTAGGTGACATGGAAATACTGAGGCAGTACCAACATCATACATCACTCCTTGGGTGCAGTTTCCAAGTTGCAATAAGGAAGTGGGCTATGCTATGAACACATATTGGTGTGGCACTAAGTCAAACTGCACACTGCTGCACTCACTGAAAGAGCCAATCGTCCATAAAAATAGCGTATGTACAAGGAGATGGCCCTTCCTGCACAGATACATCCACCTCCACCAGGCAGTTAGCCAGGTTCCCTGGAGCAAGTTCGGTAGTGTAGGTGAACAGTTGCACATGAGCTACTGACAGAGGGAACAACAAAGGCTTGCCTAGAAACAAGTCACACATGGGACGATTGTGCATTGTCAATACTGAACAGCTCAGTGCTGCCAATTTATGGAGATGTGCTGTGCATTGTCACCTAGCCAAATCAAAGGGCCTCAGTGTCGCATTTCGTCTGCAAAGACATAAGTCTAAATGAATGGGATGTCCAGGCCATGTAGTGCAACCATGTTACCACCCCATCTGAATCCATTGTGTGTGTGGATGTATCATGTCCCCTCCAGTGAAAGCACACCAAAACATGCTGGACACTACACCACGCGTGATACATACATACTGACCAACAGTTCGGAAAAAAAAACATAGATCCCAGGTCAATGAGCCAAACACAAGTTGTCATGTCAAACAACCCAGTGCGGATAAACCCTCACAGAAGCCCAGGATCTCACACAATACCACAAACACATATGAGTCACAGACGACACAAGATATCAACTGCCATGCTACATGACATTCCTGTTGCAAGCGTTAACAAAATACTCACTCCTATCATCTTTTGCAGCGGATCAGGGTTACGGGATCCAGCCATGGATTATGACCACATTCCCCAACCCAAGCACAGCAGCAGAGCGTGCCTATAATGAGTTACATCGGAGGACACCACCATTGTGGAAAGGACCTATGGCATCCTGAAGTCCAGATTCAGGTGCCTGGACATCACAAGAGGCAGCCTCCTATATGCCCCACACATTGTGTGTAAAAATATAGTGACCTGTGCTATCCTGCACAACATTTGTGTGAGGAGGAATATCACAGTATATGAGCCAGACCAAGAACTGCCTGAGGAAGAGGAGGATAATGGCAGGGAAAATGAGGGGGAACAGCAGAACACAGCTGCAGGAATGCGCCACAGACAGCGAATTGTACACAATTTGTTCACTTAATAGTCACTCTACACACCTTGTTAAGATATGTAAATAAACACCTTACTTGATCACACAATCCTGCTCTGGTTTATTCATTCTTCATCACATATTCCATAGGAATGTGAGTATTACCTCAGGGAGCATGTTACAAAGACAAATCTGACTACTTCTGATGCAGCATCACATGTGATGAGTATGATTGTACAGCAAACATCACACACATATAAAAGTACTCATCTATTGAATGTCACATATGAAGGACAAAATCAATGGTCCACAGCATATGACACATCCACATTGTCAACATTGTCTACTGTAGCACATGACACACAACTATGACATCTCCAATCATACGGTAAATAAGCGCCCTATACATGAGGCAGTGGATGTGAAGTATCAATGGAAACAGGAATGTATGAACAGACCTCTGACATTAGTAAGTGTGACACTTGTAATCTCTGCAAGGAGCTGGTGTGACAAGGGGGGCATCATTTGTGTAAATGGATAGCAAGAGTGTCCCAGGTATGACAAGCAATGTTCACAGCACATGTCGTGTGAATTCCATCCCTGGAAATTGTCCTGCCACTGCCATGTGTATTGTCTCTGCCCTCCCATCTCCAGGGGCTGCTGTAAATGGACTATCTGTACCCTGGGAATCACCATTAACACTCAGCCAGAGTCCATTTCTGACTCCTGTTTGCTTCCTTTTTCCATATGGCATGCTATAGAAGTACCACATTAGCTTCCATGGACTTCAGGTCCCATAATGCACTGCCTGGTAGTCGGTAAGACCTGTAATCTTCTGTCCATTGCTTCCTATGGGAAAAGTCCGGTTGCCCTTTTATACTGGATTGTCTCCTCCAGGACATGTGAGAGACTGAAGCTGCACACACCTGTGACCTTTCGTGTGCAGCCCAGCCATGTGACATTGCCTTGGCCTTGCTGCTGCTGGAACTGCTTATGAGCTGCCATTCCCTGAAGCTCCTTGTCGTGCATTGGAGTATGGTTCCTTTGTGTTCCAGACCACTTGTTGGATTGTGTTACAGTCCTGATTCAGCCTAAACCTGATCTCTGTTTTCCCAGTTCTGCTCCTGCTTGTTCCAGTCAGAGTCTGCTCCCTGTTTCTCAACCTTGTTCCTGCTTGTTCCAGCTCCCTGTTTCCCAGTCCAGTTTCTGCCTTTGCGTCAGCCTGAGCCTGTTCCCTGTTCCTGGCTTTGTCTCCTAGTTTGTTCCTTCTGTTACTGTTTCCTCTTGGGTTATTGTGTCTGGCTGTTTTGCTGTATGGACTTGTTGCTACATGTGGTCATCTGACTGTAACTCTGACCATTTACTATCATCTGGCTGTTCTGGATATTTGGACTTATTGTACAACGTAGTCTTTGCGATTGAGACTTTGACTACCCACTTGCATCTATAATAAACTCCTACACATCATCTTTCTAGACCGGACATCTGCTTGATTCCTGAACATTATCTGGATCTACGACACGGGTGAGCCCTGGCCACTCTTTTCTTGTTATATAGGCAACCACCCACTCCTCAGTGTGTGGCCCTCTGACACTTGTGGTGGCAGGTGTTTTGGCTAGCCTGGCACCCATTACTTTGTTGCTCACTTATGACTATTTTCTGATCATACATCCGTTTGATTTGTTGCTGATGTGCGAGCACCTACTGGCATTTTCCACCTCCTTCGCTTGACTCAACATACAGAAGGATGTTGAGAGGAACACAAAGAGACTGAATGCCATGAAAAAGACACTGAGGAGGGCTAACCTCTGAACTCTTGCCTCCCCTCACCGCTAGTTCAGTTCCCTCTCTCCTCCCTCCTCATTTCTCATCTTGTTTTGTAGTGGGTTTAAGGGGTTTAGTGATAGGTTAGAGTAGGGTAGTTGTTTAGATAGGATAAGTAGGTTTGGGGGTGTTTTTTTATATTTTTACATGTTAGTTTGGGGGCGGGTTGGTGGGGGTTAATGTTGGGGCTTTTGTGTATATATTAAAAAAAACATTTAACATAAAAAAACATGTGTATTTGTTTAGTATTGGGTAGTTTATGTTGTCCTCCATGTGTCTCGTCATATAAGGGGGAGGAGCAAATGTTTATAGTGTGTTGAATGTGGTAAGGAAGCTTAGCTTAGGGTAGTTAGAGCCACTTGTGGGTAATGTATAGTTAGGATAGATTAGGTTATTGTAGGTGTGTTACATAGTTTTAAGTTCAGTTCCATCCATAGATAATACAAATGTAGGTACTCCTTTACTGCATGTGTAATATGCTTGTGGCTCATGGTCTTTGCATGAGTGTACAGTGCTAATTGTCTGTTGGCCTGTGGATTCCGTCCTACATCCACATCCCTCTCTTGACATGTTAATTCCCACTTCCAACTGAGCTGTTACATAGGCAGCTATAACAAATCTAAATCTCAGTGCATCTCCCATCCATTGTACCCACCACTCAACGTTCCCATGTATTGGACAGGTGGTGTGCTTTTTAAGTTGTAATTGTTTGTATTCTGTGCCGTGATGCTGGGCACTGTGGGACATCTGCCTGCAGCCTGAAGTTCATGTCAACATTGCTAAACTGAGTAGTGACAATTTCAGATGAGGTCAAGTATAAAGATTTCATCATAAAAGACACTAACATGTTCTCGGCCCTACGCTCAACACTCAACAACGAAACCAGCGTAACAGGCTCAGACTCACCAAAAAGCAATAACAGTCCCCCGTCGTCGCCTATGTTATCTGGCCCGACTTTTACACCACGCAAGGCCGACGATCTCTAAAGGCTAAAAACGTATTTGTCCCCACATGATGAGACCATAAATGGACACCACCTCGGTCTCAATCAAAGTAATAACAACTAAGGCCAAAAGACACCAGACGTCCCACATGCGTTCACTGGCCCTACTCAAGGACAAGCCCAAGGATACTATCGAACTGGATACCACATACCAGATAATGTGACTTTGTCCCAAGAACAGGAAAGCTCACAAAGGAAATGAACACATCCGAACAGGCCGACTTCGCTGACCACCCCCACATCCATCTCGGCCCTACCCCTTAACCCGAATGGGTTACCGCATGGACATCAACCAAACTACTACCCAAGTTGGCACCAGTTGTGCCCGGTTAAATCCATTACTAGTAAACTATTTTCTCTTTCCTTTCCTCTCTCTTTGTCCTCACCCTAGCTGTCACCATCATACTCTGGACTCGGCTGTGCTGGGGGGGAAGGAACGAACGGGGACCAAGGGAAAAAGACGGAGGGTCAAACCAAAACTACTTGTAAAATGCGCCATATCCAAAATATAACAACAAAATACAATAGGGTTTTATAACATATTAACATGGAACGTAAGAGGAATGGCGAACATAAATAAGAGTAGTAGAATATATGCGTATCTCAAGCAACACAATACACATACTCCAAGAAACGCACCTATCCGCTCAAGAATTACACATAATCAACAACAAATGGTCGGGCACAATATACGGCACTAAAACATCCACATACGCAAAAAGGGTCCTAATCTGGATTGCCCCAGGGATCCCGTACCTGATAAATGAAACACAGATACACACAGACGGCAGATACGTCTACTTGAACGGTGAATTAGACGGCAGACAATTAGCCATGACTGGCATATATGCACCCAACACAGGCCAGGGGGAGTTCTACAAAGCTACATCTAAATTACTAACACATGACTTATCAATGCCCACTGTGTGGGGAGGAGATTTCAATGGAGTCCCGGACGTATCGCTAGACAGGTCACACCCCCCATTGGAGAATACACACAGCAAGAGACTATCGCAGACATTAAAATCCTGGATCTCAGATAGGAGACTACACAACATTTGGAGAGACCTACATCCCACAACTAAAGAATACTCCTTCTATTCCCCGGTACACCAACTACACACACGCATCTACCTAATACTATGTACAGATGAGATAATGCACCTAATCAAAAATGTCTTCTACATGGCTAAGACTCTGTCCGACCACTGCCCACTAATGGCCACACTACAATGGGGCAGACAATATACATGTATCCCCATGTGGCGTCTACAGCCCACATTGCTACAAGACCCCCCCTTCCGCAAAGAAATAGCAGATGACATTGATACCTATTTCAAAACCAACACAGGATCAGCATCAACAAGGGAAATGGAATGGGATGGACATAAGGTAGTGATGAGAGGCATGTGCATGACAATAGCAAGTGGAGTCAAGCGTGCACTGACGTCAGAACTCAGGGAAATAGAGAAAAATAAACGCAAAGCAGAGTGCAGAACAGCGATACAAAGCGACGCTGGTGACGACATACTCACTCTTCAAAAGCAATGGAATGAAGTAGAATCCCGACTGAGAAAATTCGACTACCGCCACTACACAAAGCGTCTCCACATGGAAGGAGACCGCTCTAGTAGAATGCTAGCATGGCTGGTGAAAGGAGAACAAAAACGAGCTCCTATCAATGGCATCCGTCTAGACACAGGCATAATAATCAAGACACAGACAGAAATAAATAACGCCTTCAGGCATTACTATGGCACCCTGTGTGACGCAGGATCTCCTCCACCTCCGGAACAGAAAGAAGCCTTACTGCAGTCTGCTCAGTTAACTCGCTTAAAAGCGATTCAAATACAAGAACTAGACAAGCCCATAGATATAGATGAAATAAAACAGGCCATACAACAATTAGCCCACAATAAGGCTCCAGGGAGAGATGGACTCCCAATTGAATACTACCAATATTTCCCAGCCCAGACATTTGCCCCTTATCTAGCAATGATTCAGGAAGCATACGCCATGGGGCGACTACCCGATTCCCTACGAGAGACAATGATAGTAGTCCTCCACAAGAAAGATCGAGATCCTCTGGATGTCCGCTCATACCGCCCACTATCATTATTGAATACAGACTGTAAAATACTAGGGAAAGTACTAGCGAATCGCCTTCTCCCAATCATATCTACCTTAGTTCACCCAAACCAATCTGGGTTCATACCAGGACGGAACACTTTCGTCAATATTAGAAACCTGATACGTCTAATAGCAGAGACACCAGAAACAGACACCACACGAGCGGCAGTATCCCTCAATGTTGAGAAAGCGTTCAACACACTAGGCTGGCCATTTTTAATGACCACACTAAAAGAAATGGGATTCAGCAAAGTATTCATACGCTGGATATCAGTCCTATACGCTGACCCAAAAGCGCGAGTCAGAACAGGAACGACCAACTCTGAGGAATTCTCAATAGGGCGTGGCACCCGGCAAGGCTGCCCCCGTCACCACTCCTTTTTGCTCCTTTTCGCGCTAGCAATAGAGCCACTCGCAGCCAGACTGCGCACAGAGGCAACACACTGGGGCATACTAGATGGAGAGAACCACCGCATTATTTCCCTACATGCGGATGACGCATTAATATTCCTCCACAACTACCCCAAATCCTTATCCGACCTGCTTCAACTACTGAATTCTTTCGGGCAGCTATCTGAGCTGCATGTGAACTGGGCAAAATCATGCCTGTTTCCAATGAGACTGCAACCAGACCGTCAAGACAACCCGGACACAATACATGGCTTACAATGGAGAAATACCACCTTTAAATATTTAGGTGTGCATATCTACCACAACGATGCAGATTTAAAAGAAGGAAACTTAGAACGAATGATCAGATCAGTAAAAAGCTCACTGCCCTTCTGGTGCTCCTTACCATTATTACCGATAGGTAGAGTCACAGTGGCTAAGATGATAGTACTCCCCAGACTACTATACTATTTCACTGCACTAACACTAGTACTACCAAAATCACTCTTTGTACAACTAACAAGAATACTGACCAACTTGATATGGGGAGGGAAACAACATTGTGTGGCCCTGGCCATAGCTTACCTTCCTCTAGAAAGGGGAGGGATGGGTGTTCCACAATTCAAAATGTATTACGCAGCGGCGCAAATACACTGGATTATGAAGTGGCTGGAGGACCCACACGGCCCAGAAATCAGCGCTCTAAGCACAAATATAGGTCACCCGGATATACTAAGATGGCTCCTGGGCCACGAGGTCCTCCCCGAACACAATAATGTATTGCTAAAAACAGCTGAACGCATATGGCGCCGATATGTAGACATAGGAACACGAACTCCGCTATATTCACCCAAAATACCACTACAGGCCACACCAGGAGTAGATAAACTGCACGGCAGACTAGATTTATCAACCTGGGTCATGAAAGGAGTTTAAGACGATAATTTATCACATACGGGGCAATACAGCGGTTGATACGAAACACATGGAGAAGCAGTAATAATGAACCACAAACATCACCAGTCCTACACAACCTACTCCAGGGATTGGGAACACAGTCAGATATCTCTTGGTTATACAGGACCCTACAAGCCAACCCAAAGGTACCACAATCACAGGCCAAGATCAAATGGGAAGAGGCAATACGTACACCTTTGAGCACACAAGCATGGACAATGGCTCTCGCAACTACACGCGAGATATCACGCAATGCCCGCTTCCGCTATACACAATTAAAGTACCTACATCAAACGTACTTGACACCAGCCAGAATACAAAGCATGTTTCCGCAAGCAGGGTCTGACTGTCCAAGGTGCGGTCACTCACCAGCTGACTTCTACCACATGACATGGGATTGATCACCAATACTACATATATGGCAAGATGTAACCAAACAGACCGCACTCCTGACCGGGCTGCCCCCATCCCCAACCCCGAGTCCTGCATCCTAGGGATACGCAAAAGACGCAGTAAAGATAAACAGAAACAGAGATGCGCAGACCTGGCGTTCATTATATTAAAACGACTTATCGCGACGCATTGGAAATCGCCGAGTGCTCCCAGCGTACGCCATTGGGCATCGGACGTACTACGATGGGCGGTGGCGGAGATACAAACGCTGCGCGCGCTCTGCGATAGGGGAATAATAGTAAAGGGAGTGGAAATATGGGAAGCAATCATAGAACAACTGGAAGAGAAAGATGATACCCGCCCCCCCTGAACTGCACACACACATTAAATTAAACAGCATGATTGTTACCTAATAAGAGTAACAGCACAATTATACCGAAACAGAAGACCTACCCAATCATGGAAAACGCAGGAAACATGCACAAATACCATAGCTGCAACACACAGAACTACACAGACCCCCCATACTCCACACTAACACTCTCTTCCGGACAATAGGAGCAATGATCAAGTACCTCACCTCTCTCCAGCAAGCCACTCTCCCTGTCCTGACTAGCATTCCGACATCTCAAAGAGCCTCATATATCTCTTCAAGGTGACCCTTCTTTTCCTTTTCTGTTTTCCCCTTTAGTCGCTATTGCAATGCAGAAACAAAATGTTCACTCGTACTCGTCTGAAATTTGATAAGGCGATTAACCTACCAAAGTATTAAGATGTACACAGAAATGACTAAAGCCAATAATGTAGCCTACTGCACTATTATGATCATGCTTATAAACATTGCACTATATATAACAAAAGTTAATAAACAGATAAAAAAAAAAAAAAAAGTATAAAGATTTCACACCAATGTGATTTACTTCTACTTCCAGCGTTACTGGCCGAGCACTTCTACACAGCCATTCCTGCTGTATGTAGTGGGTGAGGCATGTATGTTTTAAAGCAAATGTCACATACAAAGTGACTTGCTTGTAGGGGATGTGGCCAGCATTGACATTCATGATGTAGGTACCTTGTGCATAGATATCTGCCCACATTATTTCTGCACTCTTGTATTGACACTCTGTGACCATAGACATGTTACACGCATCACAAATCTCCAGCAAAGTAGATGTGTCACATTACAGAGGGACAAAGTGGTTGTGTAGGTGCTGTTTATTTTAAAGTGCTGTAGTGCAATATTTACATAGTCCAGGTCTGTGACCCCATTAGTGTAAACCATTCTATTGTGACGCAACACAAGTGCAAAGTTGAGGGACATGTCATTGGACATGCTGAGGTGAAGTGTTGTTTAGTGCAGGGGAACATGAATTGCCAATGGAGTAGTGAGAGACGATTGCAGTCTATAGTGGAAAGGTTAACAGTGTGTGGGTGAAGAGTGCATGTCACCAACTGTAGCAACACTGGCATGTTGTCAAGCACAGGACAAAGGGAAATCACTGCCCATATGGCATGGGCTGGTGCTACCCGGTACTCCTACTGGTGAAGATGATCTGTTACACATCTTCATCCTCTGATGTGTGTGTTATCTCCTCTGCCCTTGATGGTGGTGGTGGTGGGTTTGAGGGGGCCACACACACTTCAGTGGTTGGAGAAGTGGACACCAAGTTCCCGGTAGCTGCCATCTGTGGAACTAGAAACGGCATAACTGCAGCAAGGAGGAGCTGTTGATTATTGAGTATGGCAACAACATCCCTGTGGTAGGTAGCCATGTCTTCCCTGAGGGAGTCCAGCTTGTTGTCATGCATGCAGCTGCAAGTTTGGGAGGGCAGGTGTTGTGGCAACTCCCGCACGGCAGTTGTTAGGTCCCTCACACACTATTGGATTCCATGCAGTAGGGATTCTGTGACTTGTTTGGCTGCTGTCTGTTCAGCGGACTTTACCATGCACATGCGCATCCCCTCAAGGCTGGCTGCCATAGTTTGCATCCCCACCCTCACCTCCTTGGCCAGCTCCCACTGTACTCCCACTACTGTCCTCTCAAAGGTGGTCCCTGTGTCTGAGTCCTCAGCTATGTTTGAGCTGGCAGGTTGTACTATTGGGGTGGTGGGTGGGTCCTCTGTGTTGGTTGCAACATGTATGCTCCTCCTTTCAACTGGAAGTGGAGTCTGGAGGGTTCCCAGGACTTTTTTGGAGGGTTTCCTGGCTGATGGTTTTCAGCTGGTCATCCAGGTCATCAGGGTAGTCCAGGACAGGCAGATCCACAGGAGAGCCATCGTCCTCGGCAATGAGATATTGTACAATTAGTGTGTCTGTGTTGTGCCAGTTGGAATGTGACGTCATGGACTTCCTATTGGGGGTGCATTGTCATCTTGGTTCCCATGCATTGTTCCTGTCATTAATGTTTGCAGTCTCTCAGCCCTATGCCCCACCAGCATGTCACATGTAGTGAAGGGCAGTGTGGGCAATTGTCTGTGTCACATCTTCTAGGTGTGGGCTCTGTCCAAATTGTGGATTTCAACCTTCTTGTCCTTATAAACCCTCCCTCTGCTTCCATTTGCATGGTGAGGCCTTGTAATAATTGCTGGTGTGCAGATGCCACAGCACCACACATGACAATAAGGCCCTGTCCCAGTATTTCATTTTTCACATACACCTATGCGGTGCTGAGACCTAGCACCACACCATGCATGGCCTTTCCATGAGACAATGCATGTGTTACCATTGGTAGTTTCTCATGTTGATGTTTGAATATGTGTGCTACATGGCATTGCACTGATGGGCCTGGCAGAGTTCTGTTTCCTCTTGTGATTGTGTGGGTGTGTTCACCTTCCCACACACATATGTCCTCCCCCTCAATGCAGTTGCCTTTGCACTATGATACCTGAGATGTTGCATTGTGGCATTGCAGCTATTGTGACACAGGCACATGGGTAAACCCAGGGATGGCCAGCATGGGAATGAGATTACTGCTGTGTACATCATTATGTATGTGACAGTACCTGTGGCTATTGAGTCTATGGACATGACCAGTTGACAGGAGTTGCACTTGGATAGTGATTGATGGGGATTGATCACGTAGTCATACTGAACCCTCATTTCGAGAGTATTTGTTCCATGGGCACCTAAACTGCTATTTCCTAAATTGACCAGCGCACACAGCACAGGTAGTTGTGGCAAATATTGTCAATGGGCAATGCCGCTAGAGCCAATTGCCTGAGACTGGGCATTGTCCTCTCGTTTACATTCTGACAATACCAGCTGTCTTGTGACACCAGACCAGTTTTACCTTCTACCCTACCCTCCTGGTCTGCTTCAGCCTTTCCACCGGCCTTGGCATGGCGGTGTATCCCCATGCAAAGGTTGCTGGTGTTGTGCTATGCCCCTGGATGCCCCTACATAGCCCATGCACCTGGCATGGGCAGTGCAGGGAGTCCCATGCCCTGTCTTTTTGCCCTTTCCACTGCCTGATTTGCAGGGCTGACATGTATTGTGTAGTAGGCAGTGCTTAATTTGTGCTTGTTGTTTCTGGTGCGGAGCACCAGCACTTATTTTTTAGGGCCAGCACTTATTTTTCTGCTACAAGCATTTACTGCGAGCAAAAGACACGTATGGGAAAGACGGGGGAAGTGAAAAATGAAAAAGCGTTGCAAAAGGAGAAAGCAGAAAGCTGCAAGAGGGAGCCAAAGGGGCAGGGAGAAGCTCTAAATGGATTGAAGAGTCTTGAGATGGCTTCAGGATTATGCTGCCTCAGCATTCTGTGTTCGCACATATAATTGCAGCAGCCGCAAGTTTCAAAGGAGAGCTTTGGGCACTGGCACGTTTTATTTACAAATTAAGCACTGGTATGTGCCTCCCCCTTCTTGCACTTGACATTTTGGTCCCCCATGCAACTTGCCCTGCACTTGTGTTGCTTCCTGGTAGTCTGCGCTGTCCTGTCCTGCGATACCAGGGACAATTTCCTCCGAGATAACAGCTGCAACCATCTCCTCCATCTCGTTCAGGTCCTCTTGTGGTGTTGGACCCCCAGCTCCGGTCTGCAGTGCTGCCTTCCTGTTTCTTGCAATTTTTTCCTTTGTCCTCCGCTTGTATTCATGCCAGCGTTTCTTGCACTCAGTGACAGCTCTCCTGAACTCTGCCACACTGCTACTCTTGTCCACAATCTGTTGCTAAATTGCCTCTCTCCTACAAATTGCATATTTAGAGGTGATGAAGAGGTGATGCTGGTGCTCCGTCACCTCTCTCACCAGTATTTCATGCTCCTCTGCGCTGAAGCGACACGTCCTCTTCTTCTTGTCTCTCCCCTGGGTCTTGTCTGTGTCCTCCTGGCTGGTTCCTGGTTGTCTGGGGTCTCCCTGGGGTCTCTCCTGGCTTTGTGGATCCATCTTGCCTCTCCTTTGCACTGTTTGCTCCATTTGTGTCGCTTTTTGATGCTATTGCAGGCAAAAATGGCACATTTCCGTTTTGAGACGTGGTTACATGTTGTAAACTGGATTAGAGTCATTTGTCTTGCGTTAACGTCATTTTGCCTTACAACAAGGACCAATGGTTAGCGTCAGGAAAAATTACTCTAACCTCTTCTTAGCACCACCCAGCGTCAAAGTATAAATATGACGCACGGGTGGCATTAAGAAATGGCGCTAGACAGCACTAAACTTTTGGGGCGCAAAACTGCGTTAGCGCAGTTTTGCGTCAAAAAGTATAAATCTGGCCCTTAGCGCATTTTACTATGGACTTACTAGTAACTCAAATATGCCAATCATTGGGGCGCCAATGTTACCATGTTTTAGACACAAAGCACATGCACTTTAGCACTGGTCAGCAATGAAAACGTGCACTGAGTCCTAAAGCCAGCAAAAATGAAATTCAGCACACAGTCAGAAAAAAAAGTCAGGGGAAACCACACCAAAAGATGTCAGGTTTAACAGGGACTTTACATTTATCTCAGAGCTGGGATCCAGGCCTACCAATCAAAGAGAATAAAAGAGAACAATTGAATCAGATGGGAGATCCACAGCAACTTATTCAAAGGGTTGTTGCTAAGAACTGTATAAATAAGTAAGTGAAGAACAAGGTAGGACAATTTCTAAAATTAGACAAGATTGGTCCACCAGGAATATTGGAAAGTATTGCATACTTGGGTAGTTGTCTCGGCAGAGAGGAGAGAAACAGAAGAGGCACTGTCAAATGGTTGAACAAGCAGCATCCACCCACGCTGGCAAACTCTTCTGGTGCAATGGTCCGCTGTTCATGCTTGTGAAAGGTAAGCAGGGGCCAGACTCCTTGTAAGGTTGTGCTGGACAATTGCCCGCTCTGTCCATGTTTTAAAATAGTTTTGCAATTGAGCCAAGGCTACACCAGTGATCTGGTTTACCCCTAAGTGTCAAAGTACACATAGAATCTTCAAAATATTTTGGATGTAAAATGCACGAATAAAATGTAAGAATATGAGAAATATTTTAAAATGTAGTTAGTGTTTCTTTAATATATGGCAGTGTTTACCCAATTATATACAATTACACCTCAGATTGAACTGGGAACCAGTTACCTTTTGATACCTAGGGATTAATATCTACAGTTTCCCCACTGATGTGCACAATGGAAATCTAGGCAGAACAAACCAGTCCCTCCAAGCTAGTGTGCTTTTTGGTCTTCTCTTTCACTTTCAGTAATAGGTCACGTGGCACTAGTGAAGATGGTGTGTTAACCTGATTATTGTATTATTTTTCAAAGGTTCCCCTGCTCAATCCTCATTCCTTCTTCAGACACCCCTCACATCTTATTTGATGGCTGGGGTGCTGTCGGGTAGCTCTTTCTACTCTCAAGCTACTCGTGACTGTGGGTAGATTAGTCCTTCTGGATATAGAATGCTAATATTTAGCTGCACAGTTGCAACAGGTGGCTCACTGGCTGTCTGGTCGCTGTAGGAAAGTACCATCTTGCCTGGCATGTTACCCCCATATTTCACTGTACATATGTTGTTTTGGTCTATGTGTCACTGGGACTCTGCCAGGCAGGGCCTCAGTGCTCATAAGTATGTGCCCTGTATGTGTTCCCTGTGTGATGCCTAACTGTCTCACTGAGGCTCTGCTAACCAGAACCTCAGTGGTTATGCTCTCTCTGCTTTCCAAATTTGTCACTAACAGGCTAGTGACTAAATTTACCAATTCACATTGGCATACTGGTACACCCATATAATTCCCTAGTATATAGTACTGAGGTACCCAGGGTATTGGGGTTCCAGGAGATCCCTATGGGCTGCAGCATTTCTTTTGCCACCCATAGGGAGCTCTGACAATTCTTACACAGGCCTGCCAGTGCAGCCTAGGTGAAATAACATTCATGTTATTTCACAGCCATTTACCACTGCACTTAAGTAACTTATAAGTCACCTATATGTCTAACCTTCACCTGGTGAAGGTTGGGTGCAAAAGTTACTTAGTGTGTGGGCACCCTGGCACTAGCCAAGGTGCCCCCACATTGTTCAGGGCAAATTCCCCGGACTTTGTGAGTGCGGGGACACCATTACACGCGTGCACTGTACATAGGTCACTACCTATGTACAGTGTCACAATGGTAACTCTGAACATGGCCATGTAACATGTCTAAGATCATGGAATTGTCAGCCCAATGCCATAGCACAGAACCCGGGCACTGCCAAACTGCCTTTCCGGGGTCTCCACTGCAGCTGCTGCTGCTGCCAACGCCTCAGACAGGTTTCTGCCCTCCTGGGGTCCAGGCAGCTCAGGCCCAGGAAGGCAGAACAAAGGACTTCCTCTGAGAGAGGGTGTAACACCCTCTCCCTTTGGAAATAAGTGTGAAGGCTGGGGAGGAGTAGCCTCCCCCAGCCTCTGGAAATGCTTTGATGGGCACAGATGGTGCCCATCTCTGCATAAGCCAGTCTACACCGGTTCATGGATCCCCCAGCCCTGCTCTGGTGCGAAACTGGACAAAGGAAAGGGTAGTGACCACTCCCCTGACCTGCACCTCCCATGGGAGGTGCCCAGAGCTCCTCCAGTGTGTCCCAGACCTCTGCCATCTTGGAAACAGAGGTGTCTGTGGCACACTGGACTGCTCTGAGTGGCCAGTGCCAGCAGGTGACGTCAGAGGTTCCTTCTGATAGGCTCTTACCTCTCTTGGTAGCCAATCCTCCTTCCTAGGTAGCCAAACCTCCTTTTCTGGCTATTTAGGGTCTCTGCTTTGGGGATCTCACCAGATAACGAATGCAAGAGCTCATCAGAGTTCCTCTGCATCTCCCTCTTCACCTTCTGCCGAAGGATCGACCGCTGACTGCTCAGGACGCCTGCAAAATCGCAACAAAGTAGCAAGACGACTACTAGCAACCTTGTATCGCTTCATCCTGCCGGCTTTCTCGACTGTTTCCAGGTGGTGCATGCTCTGAGGGTAGCCTGCCTCCTCTCTGCACCAGGAGCTCTGAAGAAATCTTCAGTGGGTCGACGGAATCTTTCCCCTGCAATCACAGGCAACAAAAGACTGCATCTCCGGTCCTCTGGGTCCCCTCTCAGCACGACGAGCGTGGTCTCTGGAACTCAGCAACTCTGTCCAAGTGACTCCCACAGTCCAGTGACTCTTCAGTCCAAGTTTGGTGGAGGTAGGTCCTTGCCTCCCCATGCTAGACTGCATTGCTGGGTACAGCGTGATTTGCAGCTGCTTCGGCTCCTGCGCACTTTTCACGGATTTCCTGTGTGCACATCCAAGCCTGGGTCCCCGACACTCTAACCTGTAGTGCACAACCTTCTGAGTTGTCCTCCGGCGTCGTGGGACTCCCTTTTGTGACTTCGGGTGGACTCTGGTTCACTTTTCTTCTAAGTGCCTGTTCAGGTACTTCTGTGGATGCTGCCTGCTTCTGTGAGGGCTCCCTACATTGCTGGGCACCCCCTCTGTCTCCTCCTCAAAGTGGTGACATCCTGGTCCCTCCTGGGCCACAGCAGCACCCAAAAACCCTAACTGCGACCCTTGCAGCTAGCAAGGCTTGTTTGTGGTCTTTCTGCGCGGGAACACCTCTGCAAGCTTCTTCACGACGTGGGACATCTATCCTCCAAAGGGGAAGTTCCTAGTCTGCTTCCTTCTTGCAGAACTCCAAGCTTCTTCCAACCGGTGGCAGCTTCCTTGCACCCTCAGCTGGCATTTCCTGGGCTCCTGCCCACTCTCGACACTGTTGCGACTATTGGACTTGGTCCCCTTTTCTTACCGGTACGTAGGTCCAGAAATCCACTGTTGTTGCATTGCTGGTGTTTGTTCTTCCTGCAGAATCCCCCTATCACGACTTCTGTGCTCTCTGGGGGTAGTAGGTGCACTTTACACCTACCTTTCAGGGTCTTGGGGTGGGCTATTTTTCTAACCCTCACTGTTTTCTTACAGTCCCAGCGACCCTCTACAAGCTCACATAGGTTTGGGGTCCATTTGTGGTTTGCATTCCACTTTTGGAGTATATGGTTTGTGTTGCCCCTATACCTATGTGCACCTATTGCAATCTACTGTAACTTTACATTGCTTGCATTACTTCCTTTTGCTAATATCTGCATAATTTTGGGTTTGTGTACATATATCTTGTGTATATAACTTATTCTCATACTGAGGGTACTCACTGAGATACTTTTGGCATATTGTCATAAAAATAAAGAACCTTTATTTTTAGTACTTCTGTGTATTGTGTTTTTTTATGATATCGTGCATATGACACCAGTGGTATAGTAGGAGCTTTACATGTCTCCTAGTTCAGCCTAACCTGCTTTGCCATAGCTACCTTCTATCAGCCTAAGCTGCTGGAAACACCTCTTCTACACTAATAAGGGATAACTGGACCTGGCACAAGGTGTAAGTACCTCTGGTACCCACTACAAGCCAGGCCAGCCTCCTACAGTCGCCCCGTCATGAAATGGGGTTTAGTCGTAAAGACTTTAAGGAGAGCATACTGCACTACTCATTGTTTCCTACTGATCATTCTACTGAATGCCATTTTGGGTTACTCATCATAGCTTTCTCTAGCCTAGCTAGAACCTGTAAACTCACTAACATGAACAAATCCTACGCTCCTGCACTACCTTTGCTATGCTTTTCGACTCGCACAGGGTGGCTATGCTTAGGGCTACTCCGTCAGTGGCATGCTGCAGGTGTCTTAAAATTGGGGGATTTTTTGTGGATGGTGAGCTACTAGATTTGTAAACATTTGTGGCAGGCTACAACATTCACCTAGGTCAACTCCTTTCTTACATACACCTTAAATAATCATTACACACCCTATTTCATGCCTACCACCTAGCACTAACCCCACATGAGTTGTGCCAAAAGCTCTATACCATAGGGTCTGGCGGCAAACTAATAAGATGGGTGTACAGACCTTTCCGGCAACATGGAGACCAATCCAGAGCTTCTCTCTATACTATCTGGACGTGGTTAACCCTCTGCAAGCTACGGACTGGGCTAAAAAACTAGACTAAAATAAAAAAAAAACTAGGCTAAAATACTAGACACAAAGGGCCTCATTACGACCCTGGCGGCCGGCAGTAAGCTGGCAGTAACACCGCCAACAGGCTGGCGGTGTTCAGTCAGCTATTATGACCATGGCGCATTAGCCACAGCCATACCACCTGCCCCTCCAACATACCACCAGGCTTCCCCCTGGCAGTCATAATCCCCAGGGGATTATGAGTCCCCAACCGCCAGCCTGTCCTTGGCGGTAAACACCGCTATGGAGAGGCTGGCGGTAAGGGGGACTCGGCGTGCCCCTGGGGGCCCTTGCACTGCCCATGCACACGCATGGGCAGTGCAGGGGCCCCCAGGCACAGCCCCATCGCGCATTTCACTGCCCGAATTTCGGGCAGTGAAATGCGCAACGAGTGCTGCTGCACCTGCTGCACATCAACATTACTGCCGGCTTTATTACGAACCGGCTACAATGTTGATGTGACTTTTCTGCTGGGACAGCAGATGGAAATGCTGTTTCCATCCGCTGGCCCAGCGGAAAAGTCATAATAGGGAACCAGATATACCGCCAGCACTGGCGGTATACTGGCACCTGCAGCTTCGGTGGTCTTTTTAAAAGACAGCCAAAGTTGTAATGAGGGCCAAAGTGTCCCACGGCAGCCTCTTCAAGAACAATGAGAGAACTTCCCTGAGAATGTATTCTGTCTGTTGCTTGCCATTGACTTTGTGGTTTGTAACTCACACTTACTTGCTTTCAGTTTTTTGGCTTTATTTGTTTTACACTGTCCAGCTTGAGTTTGTCCCTTCCCTTGTATTGTATTGTATTGTAATTGTATTGTAATAGTATTTATATAGCGCTTACTACCCCTGACGAGGTGTCGAAGCGTTTTTCAGCGAGTAGCACGCTACTCCGGAACCCAACAAGAATTAGTGATGGATTAGTATCGGGAAATATGAGTACAGTTTTAGTATTATTATGAGTTAATTTGAGCCGCGGATATGAGAGTTTGTTAGTTAGATTGACTGGAGTAGTGGAGGGGTGGAGGAGGAAAGAAATCCAGAAGTGTTAATTGGTGGTATATCCCTCATTTACTCATCCCAAAGGTTTGGGATGAGTAAAGGGGGATGGAGGAGGGAAGAGTCTGTGGAAGGGCTAGGGAGATCATAGTAGCAGGGTAAGATAAATGAGGGAGAATTTAGTAGGGTTGTTTGGGAGGTCATGGTAGTAGAGTGAGGTTTGGTGAGTTAGATGTGGAAGCGGAGGGAAAAGCTTAGGCAGAGTTATTTAGGAGATGAAAGTAGTAGAATGGATTTGGGATGAGTCAGAGTGGGATTGGAGGATAGTTTGATAGAGACATGACATATGATGATGGGTAGATAAGTGTGATAAGATGAGAGCAGGGATTTATAGATATCCAGTATAACAACCCACCCAGGAGCCATGCAATGACCCACGAACATGCCAAGCACAGAAACAACATACACATATATATATATATATATATATATAGATAGATAGATAGATAGATAGATATATACATACACACATACACACATACATACACAGACATATGCACACATATATGTACATACAAAATATAATTAGAACCATGGGTAAATACACTTAGTCAAACAGGTTTAAAGAGTGTGTGTGTATTTTATTGTTATGACATAGTAGCGATACATATTTTCTAAAGAACTATACATAACACATAATCAGAAAAAATATTTATCAACATAGACACATGCAGTCCATAGTTGTTTGAATATGGTGGTTATAAAGGAAAGAGCCAACCCTTGAGTAGTTTTCTGAAGACAAGAAAGTTATCTGTGGCTCTTATAGTTGGGGGTAATGAATTCCATAGTTTGGCTGCTTGAACGGAGAAGAATGTACCACCTATAGTCTTTTTCTTGTATGGTGGTGTTCTAAGGCGGGGTGCCAATCTTGAGCGGAGGTTCCTTTGTTGGATGTATTTGGTTATTTTGTTTCTGATAAAAAGCGGTCCTGTTCCATGCATAGCTTTGTGGGTGATACAAAGCAGCTTGAAAGTGCATCTTCTGGCAACGGGTAACCAGTGTAGTGCTCTCAAGGCAGGGGAGAAGTGGGCTTGCGGCTTTACATGTAATAGTAGCCTGGCTGCGGAGTTCTGAATATGTTGTCGTTTTTTCATAATAGATAGAGATGATCCATGGTAGAGGCCATTGGCATAATCCAGTTTGGTTAGTACAAGCGAGATAGTAGCTTGCACCTTGTGTGGAAATCCGAGGTGGGGGAAGATGCGTCGTAAAGTCTTCAAGGTGATGAAGCTTGTTCGTGCTAATTTGTCCACTTGGGCATTCATAGTTAACTTGGAATCCATGGTGAGTCCAAGGTTTTTAACTTCCTTAGATAATTGAGGAGGTGGTCCGAGATCGTCAGGCTAGACGCACAGAGGGTCATAACTTTTCCAGTCACCACATATGAGTATTTCTGTTTTAGAGGTATTAAGATTGAGATGGCTCCAGGTCATCCACTGATCAACGGCTATGAGGCAACTGAATATTTCTGAGTTTTCGATGTTTTTGGGGCATTCTAATTTAAGTAGTATTTGTGTGTCATCTGCATAGTTGTAGCATGTGAGATGGAAATCATTGATCAGTTCTGGTAATGATATCATGTAGATGTTGAAAAGCAAAGGTGAGATGATTGATCCTTGGGGGACCCCTGCTTTTGTGAGGTAGGGTTTGGACGAGAAGGGGGGCGAGTAGATAACATTAGATCTTTTTGAAGATAGGAAGTAATCCAGTCGAGAGCAGTCCCTTGTATGCCGGCATCGTGGAGTCTTTGAATTAGGGTGTCATGGTCAACCATATCAAAGGCAGCCGAGAGGTCCAAGAGAATTAGTGCAGCAACTCCATTGCGGTCGACTGTGTTTTTAGGATCATCCCAGATTGCTATGAGTGCCGATTCAGTGCCTCTTCCTCGGCGGAATCCAGTTTGGAAGTCTGAAAGTATAGAATTGTCTTCAGTGAATTGTGACATCTGGACGAATGGTGCTCTTTCTATCAATTTACCAAGGAAAGGTCCATTTGTGATTGGTCTGTAGTTGTTGGGGTCTAGCGGGTCTAGGTTTGTTTTCTTTAATAACGGTCGTATGTATGTATGCTTTTTTCAGGTCTACAGGAAAAGTTCCTGTAGTTAAAGAGTTGTTGATGATTCTTCTTAAGGGTGTGGCAGCAGACGTAGATAGAAGAATGTTCTTGAAGATTTGTGGTGGGCAAGGGTCAGAAGGGCAACCGGAAGGTCTGCTTGCTTTGACCAAATCCATAAATTCACCTTAGGATATTTGTTGGAAGGACTGTAGAGGTTGGGTTGGTTATTCTTAGAGGGTATTTTAGGAAAGGGGTTGGTGCTGATGGTTTTCTTCTGTTTTAAATAGGAGTCCAATGTGTCTGCCTTGGTTGTGTAGTGAGTTGCCAATTTGTTTGTGAAATCTTGAGTAGTGGGATGACTTCCTTCCATGCATGTAGGTTTTCGAAATTCATTGAGAATTTTACAAAATTCCTTGGTTGTAGATTGAGCATTTTGAATTCTGTCTGAGTAGTACCTTAAGCTTTTTTGATTGAGGATTTGTATAATCTGTTAAGTTTGTGTAGCTGCAGTTTGTCTTGACTGTCGTTTGTTTTGAGCCAGGTCCGCTGCAACTTTCTGATTTGTTGCTTTATCTTTTTAAGTTCTGTGTTTCTCCAAGGTGTTGGTTTTCTTTTGTCATGTTTAGTTTTTCTGAGATGTATTAGGATATCAAAAGCTTCCTGTAGCCACTCATAGAGTTTTGGCACAGAATTAATTGTATCTAGATCTGTGTTGGCTGTTAGTTGTGTTTCTAAGTCATCCAAATTGAGTTTGCTCCATGGTCGATAGGTGCATGTATATAAATAGTTGTGGGGTGTGTTGATTTGTGGAGTTGTATGTCGGAAAGTTAGCAAATGGTGGTCTGACAAAGTGATTGGCGTGATGCTATGAATGGTAACTAGTTCAGGCTTAGCAACAATGACATCTAGGATGTGTCCAGCGACGTGTGTGGGATTGTGTACAATCTGATGTAGGCTCAATGCGACTAGGCCAGTGGTGATAGCTTTTGGATGGGGCATATTGGGTTTGTCAAACCATATGTTTAGATCCCCAAGAATGCATAGGTTGGAGTATAGTGTAATAAGGTTTGAGACTGTATCTAGAAAAGAATCTGGGAATGTGGAGTTGTTAGGTGGAGGTCTGTAAAGGAGGAGAAAGTTACAGGAGGAAGTTGGAGTAGGGTGGCATCTGGTGAGGAGGGCTTCACAACCTTGCATGGAGATGTTGTCTGTTTTACTGAGGTTCATTGCCTGTTTGAATATAATAGCTAGTCCACCTCCTCTCTTGCCTATACGGTTTTGTGTGATGGTTTGATAGCCCGGAGGAACGGCTTCGTGCAACACTGGGGCCATGTCATCTCCCAACCAGGATTCCTTTATGAATAGTAAGTCAGGTTGTGTGTCTGTGAGCAGGTCATAGATGTGGTGCTTGTTTTTTGAGAGTGATCGAGCATTAATGAGCTGGCAGTTTAGAAAAGGTGTGTTAGTGGTAGTGTTTTGTTTAGGAGAAGGGTAAGTAGTAGAATATGAGCTTGAAGCAGGAGTGTTGCTAGTTGTGATAACTGTTTGAGCATCACATTAGTCTTGCTTTTCAATATAGTGTTCCTCTTACAGCAGGTTAAGGAGACATTTTGTTTGGTCTGTGTGTGTGGGTGGTGGACTTGGTGGCTGAGAGAGACATGAAGAGTGTACTGTTTTTTGTAGTGTAGTCTTATTATGTAATAGACAAGGGGATGCAAGGTTTCTAAGAGTATCATGTTTTTTAATTTGTTTGCATTTGTTTAGTGTGGATGGAGTATGGGTTAGGGGTGGTGGAGGAGCATATGGATCATGATGAAAGGCTCTAAATTGTGCAATGGAGGAGAGGCAAGTGAATGAAAGTTGCTGGGTTGGGGTGCTTGTGGTAGGTGTTTGTGAAGAGTGAGAAAGTAGGGGTGAAGATAGGATGGGATTTGTATTCTTTGTGTAGTCCTGAGGGTGGGAGTGGGTATGACGATAAGTGTAATGAAAGTTTGTGGTGATTTGATGTGCTGATGTGCGTGGTCTGTATTGTTTTTGTGGAATAGTGAGAGGGGATATTGGTGTAGTTGTTTTTGGTGAGGGATTTGTATGTGAGTTAGTGCTGGTGAGTGGAATTAGAGTGATAGATGGGGTGTTGATGTGTTTTGGGGATGAATTTACGCAGTGTGTAAGAGGTGATGGATGTGTGTCAGGGAGTTAGTGTTAGTTGCGATGACTGGAAGAGGTAATATGTGTGGTGGTAGTTTTGTGTCGTGTGGGTGATGGCAGGTTGTGTTAGTGGGAGTGGACAGAGTAGTGTTTGCTGTGAGAATGAAGGTGTTTGACTGTAGTAGTTGCGGAGGATATGTGTATATATGTGTTGTATAAAGGGTATTGTGTTGGGTGATGGGACATTGCAATCTGTAGGCGGTCAGTTTGTGATGCATGAGTTGGATGTCTTTGCAGATAATGTGTTTGCATGTTGATGGATGTGTAGGGGCTGAAACCATTCCTGGTCCATAGTGAAATGGGTAGCATTTCTGGCCCTAGGCCCTAGTTCCTACCTGTCCCGAACAGGCCCAAACAGGCAACTGCCCTTGTCCTCTCCGCCCTTTGCCTCGATGCCCGGGCTGAGACGCCCTGAGTCCTAGGCTTAACTAGCCCTACTGGCCAATAAGAACCTGGTCCTAACCCTAACCAATCCTATTTCTAGCCCTGATTCAAACAACTAATGGGAGACCCAGCCCTAATCACCAATCATAGCCCTATTCCTGACCACCAATCACCGCCCCAGCCCTAGAACCAGCAACCAATCAGAATTTCAGCCCTATCCACCAATCACAGCCCTAGAACCAACAGCCAATCAGGTTCTAGGGCTGTGATTGGTGGATAGGCCTTGCTCAAATCTTATTTGCAGTATCCTTTTGAGTGCTCTCTTTCTGTAAACAGACCTTCAAATCTTGTCGTTATCTCATCACATTTGCTGGGCATTCAAAGAAAAAGGCCAAATGTCAGGCTCCGTGTTTGGTGGGAGCTTGCGTGTACTTTTTTTTCTCTGACTTCAAAGTGAGAGGATTTATGTGACAATCTTGCTGGATACTGGGGGTAGGAAAGAGTATTTTTCTATTACAGGACAACATTTAACTTAACTGTGCAATTATTTCAAAATATATTAGAATTAGTAACAAAAATGAAGGACATTTTTGGTTAATTCTGAACTGTGTTAGAAATACGATTAAAACAAATCATTACGCTAAGTGACACAATTTCCACACATCATCCTCTGTATGCTGTATAGCGTTATTGGTAAAACAACATGTCTGCACACATGTAATGGACATTTCAATCAAAAACGTGTTGTCTGTAATGGCAGAGTGTTACCACACCATGCATTCTCCACTCTACACCACTCCACTCTACTCTGCTTGACTCCATACCACTACACTCTACTCTGCACCACTCCACTTTACAACACTTTATGCAACTGTACTCTGTGCCACTGCACTCTACTCCACTCTGAACCACTCCACTCTATGCCACTGCACTCTATGCCACTTCACGCTATGCCTCTCTGCTCTATTTTGTACCACTCTACTCTATGCCAATGAACTCTACACCACTCTACTCCACATGTGTGTGCTCTGCGCCCCTGCACGCTACCCCACTCCAGTCTAGGCCACACCAATCTACTCTACACACAACTCCACTCTGTAAAATTTCACTCAAGCCACTGCACTCTATGCGAATACACTCTACCCCAATGCACTTTACTTTGTAACACTCAACTCTTTGCCACCGCATTCTACACCAATCCACTGTAAGTCACTCTAATCTATTCTGCACCACTGTACTCTTTTCCGCTGCACTCTACATCACTTTACTCTATGCCATTACACTCTATGCCACTATACGCAATTGCACTCTACCCTGCACCACTCTACTCAATGCCTCTTCACTCTACTATAAAACAATCTACTCTGCCCGACTCCACTCTATTCAATTGTACTCTAAACTACTGTACTCTACACCAATGCACTCTACACAACTGCACTGTATGCTACTGCACTCTACTCTGCACCACTGTACTCTACACCACTGCTCTCTATGCCACCCTACTCCATTCTACACCACTGCCCTCTATGCATTCTATTCTGCAACACTACACTCTACACCACTGCACTCTATGCAACTCTACTCTGCTACACTCCACTCTATGTCACTGCACTCCACAGCACTATACTCTACTCTGCACTGCACCACTCTAGGCTACTCTACTCTGCACCTCTCTATGCCACTCAACTCTACTCTGTAATCTACACCACTGCACTCTGCACCACTGTACACCACTGCACTCTCTGCCATTCTACTGTACATCACTGTATTCTATGCCACTGTAATCTGCAACACTTCACTCTGCAACACTTCACTCTGCACCACTGCACTCTTCTATGCACCACTGTAATCTATGCCTTTGCATTCTACAACGCTGCATTGTAGGCCACTAACTTCTATGATACTGTATTCAATGCCACTGCACTCTAGGCCACTATATTCTGCAACACTCTACGCCAATGCACTTTTCACCAGTCCACTCTACAGTGTGCCACTCCACTATATACCACTCTATGTGACTCCACACTATGCAACTCCCAAACACCAAACACTGTGCCACGCCACAACACTCTACTCTACTCTTCGCCCTTCCACTTTACAACACTCCACGCCACTCTTCTCTATGCCACTAACTTTTATCCATACTGGACAGTTGCTACTCTGGTGTACAACGTGGCTAAAACACATTGGCAAGGCCAACAGCTCTTGCATAGACGAGACCTACTGGCTTTGCCAATGCTTGTTAGCATTATGAGGTCCCGAAGTGCCTGAAAGCAATGTGAATGTGCAAGTCATATTTTTAAACATGCATTACCCACAGCATAATACAGGCTGCCACAAAATTTGCAAACACATTTAGGTTAAAGATAAAAAGTGCTTCTAAAGTATAGATTGCAATATTATACAGATTATACCTAGTGCAATTCTTTTTTAATAACTGTCTATTAAAAGCACACAGTCCACAGCTCGGCTTGGAACACTCTGACAATGCCTCTCAAAAAGAAAATATCTCTGCCAACAGAAAGATTCAAGTGACCACCAATTAAAGCCAAGACAGGTTTCCAAGCCATTTTACATTTGCAGATTGACCAGTTGCTTACAACATGCACACCACGAAGGTCTGTTTCTCTTCTGTCTGCACCTCCTTCTCAATCAGAGCACAGGAGACTGACTACCTTCCTACCACTCCAGCTAGGGAAACTGAATTGTCCGAATTACCTTTTGTCCTTTAGATGAAAGGCTAAAATTAGAACAAATGCAGTCAGTTTACCCATGCATACGGACAATGGACAATAGGGTTAAATTATGGACAGTCTGTGAAAATTATTGACGGTTGGTCACCCTAAAAGAAACAATGTTTTGCACCACACGTCAGGTCATTATGGATGGGGTGGGGGAGCCTACATAGATGGAGTAGTGGGTGATGTTTATCAAAGAGGGTATTGTGGCTCTGGTCAGTTTTCACTAGCTGGTCCAAGACTCCTGTCTGACATCAATATGTATAACATGAATTTGATCAGACATTAGTATCAGTAGTACCTTTAAAAGTACTAATACTTGTACCATGTCCTTGATGGCCACTGCAGAACCCTCGGGTTACACAGCTCCATGCTGGAGGATCTAATCCCGCCAAGAATGATGTAATCTTGGTTATACCATTATATAATTAGGAATACATGTCCCAGAATGGATAGAAAAGTCAGTGAACGCTGAAAGCTGAAAGCTGTCTGCTTATCTGACCGAGGCTAGTCCTGTCACTGATTGTACTATGCAGGCATGAGCTGAGAGAACATTGCCGCATACGATTCAGAAAATGGGTTATACAAAGCTGGTGAAGTGCCGAAGACACAGAACAGCTATACAAAACCTGATCACATAACAAGATTGATCTGGAAGTGTAACACGTATCGAGCTTCGGCTCCTCTGCCAGAAGCAGCTGCAAACCTTTTACCTTGTAAAAGGGATGGGGCCACAGACTGTGACGAGCCCTGTTGGGGAGGGCACAGCACAACCCCTTCACTGTGCATGTATGTTTAACTGGCTGTTTCGGGCAACACAGTTGCAGGGCTGGAAAGAACATGCACAGGCTCTCAGTCTGTCTGGGAGTGCCCTAGCTGGACGCTCCCAGCCAATCCTGACGCTGCTTTGAGCAGCGTCAGGATTGGCCGCTGGGCAGGCTGGGAGCCTGTGCCTGCAGCCTGTCTGGAGGAGAGCGGAGCAGCGCAGTAAGGGCGGTGGCAGCAACAATGAAATAGGTAAGTTTTGTTTATTATTAATCACCCCCCCGACCCCCCCCCCCACGCGCCGCCGTGCCCCTCATTTCCACCATGAGCAGCTCCTGCACGTATATACAGCTATACAAAGAAACAATGGAAGGATTTGTAACAGGCATTGGCAAAGCTATTAGGTCTCGTTTTTAAGACCTATTGGTTCAATCAGTGCCTTTTGTTCATGCTGCATGATGCTGATGAATACTGATGATGTAGAGCAAAAGTTGAAAAAAGACGCTACGAGACGGCTCTGTTACTTTGTATGCCAACGCACGTGTCAGAACGTACGTGTGCACTCATCATCACGCACATATGCCTCCAATATTACACGAGTGCCTTCTCTTTCTTAATTTACCAATCCGAATTCGATCTGTAAATTAATTTAAAAAACTACGTTGAAAGCCCTTTTTTTATCAGTATAGAAATGTTTAATATTTTCATTTAAAAAAATAGGAGTTCTAGGCAGTGGCGTAAAGAAACTCGAGGGGGCCCCCTGCAAAGTACATGGAGGAGGCCCCCTTTCCCCGGGACTCAGTCAGGGACCTGCCGCTCCTGCACAGTGTGCTGAGGGAGCTGCGGGGGCCGTAGTTACGCCACTGGTTCTAACCAGGCTTGCAGTGGAGGAATGTGTGAGGGCACAAAGCAGTGGGGTGTAGGTGGGAGAATGCAACATGGGGAACCTCATATGCGACAGGATGCAGCGAGAGCGAGGGAGAGAGAGAAAAGCAGCCGAGTAGAGAACTGGAAAAACACACGCATTCTCCTAGGGTGCACATGAAAAGGTAATAGCGACAGTTATTAAAAAAAATATGCATCTGAAAGATCGGTTTTAACTTCACAAATAAAAGTGCAATGTATCCTATATCTTGAAGTGAACATGCACACAATTTACAGATTTAGCTTCTTATTCCTAATTACAGTCTAATTACTCCAACCAACATCAAGTTTGAGTTCAAATAGATCACCAGCACTGCATCTCCAGGAATGCATTATGATGTTAAATAAAAATCCAGGACTAGATTACTGTGTCCTTGGTGACATGACCTACTCTGGTAACCTTACTTACAGACCGTGCTGTGACCTTACGACACTGAAAGACCTTAACAGACGTCCTGTAACAGATGGAACTTGAAACAATTTACAAATACTTTGACACAGTGCACAAGAGGCCATTTTGAGCTACAAAACTGCGCTGGTGTAATTAGAAGTGGTTAAATCTGAAGCTCCAACTCCTAGCAGGTTTTCAGACATTTGGCAAGCATTGGGAGAATTTACTCATCCGCAAACCACGCCTAAGGAGTGTACAGGCCGCCACCACTCAGATACAAACACTTCTCCGGCAGCTCTGCCACTGTGAGGTCGAACTCCCACAAAACTGCAGAGAATAGGGCCTCAGGCGGCAACCATGTGTTCAAAAACCGCACTGTGAGTTAGTTCTCAATTCTGTAATACACGACAACATTCAGTTAAGAGACTCTCGTGAACACTGTGCAACAATAACACTAGATGTGGAAAGATATCCAAAAACATGATTGCGGGTGCTTGGAGTGGGTTCAGCCTTCAGGAAAAGTCATCATAGACAGAGGAGGTGTGTGAAGATGGAGAAGTTGCATTGGCGTGACAAAACGTGCGCCCCCCGCCCTGCAAAGTACATGGAGGTGGCCTCTGGGCCCCCTCTAGGCTCAGCCAGGAGCTCTCAGGTGAGGGTACTGTGCTAAAGTGGCCCTCAGGAGCTCAGGGCTCCCTTGAACTGCGTTACATCAGTGGGAAGTCGGTAGGGGAGGTCCATCCTTCAGCGTTAGGTCTGTCACAGCTTAACAGACATGCAAGGCCAAAGAGCAGGCCTGGGCCTCACCACATGGAGACAATGGCAGACAGCTGACTAGCGCCAGCAACCTTTGCTGCCCCGCTAAACCATACAAATAAAACCAAATGCAACAAATATTTTAGACTTAACTGCTTTTGCTTCAAGCGCTTAGAAACCTACACTGAATGCAAAGATATACTTCAGAGACTTGGAGTGTTCCCAAACCCTGTAGTGCCCTGTATCCAACTATTAGGGTACTTTAACGTAAAATGAACATAACTTTGTTCCATGTCTCAAACTCCCCGTTTTAAAACCACTGCATGTTATCTCACACGCACAGTATATGATCTAGTGCCTTAGGCTAAGTAGCTTTGCCCTTGTTTATCAGAAGGAACACATCCATTGCCTTTATCGGTTCTGAATGAGGAGGTGGCGGAAGTGGGGGGTTGTTGAGTAAATCTTCGCACATGTATGTTAGTACATGCATGCAAACTCACTTAAGTCATAAGCAATGTAACGTGCAAATAAACCACTCAACAACAGCAATGAAGCACGCTTCCAAGGACCGTGAGGTAGGGAAGAACAAAGCAAGCAATACCAGGAGTCGGAAGGGGGGAGGGGAGGAGAGGGAACTAAAGACAGAGGGGGAGCAAACAACAACTAAGGGAGAGTGGTGGTTGCAATTAGCAGGCAATAAACAATGGAGAGGAAGCAACAAGCTACAAACAAGCATTTACAACGCAACTGGTCTTGCGTTAGCTCCAGTTAGAACTATTCGCATTTTAAACTCCTAACCGGACTTTTCTTGCCGCATAAACTGAAAAGTAAAACAGTTTCACAAAAGCGAGTCCACAGCCACCATGAAGTGTGACGGGGGCACACAAAAGGAAACAGAAGTTCGCTCGCAGTGAAACGTATCGGCAAAAGTGCAACTATACATGTAACCGGAAAAGTGCAATTAGCCATGTAACAAGGTTGATGTCATGCAAAGCGCTCGACTACTGCCCAGTGAGATCACACTGCCTGCTAAATAAAAATAAGAAGTAGTCCAGAAACCATACGGAAAACATGTTTTCAGTAGTTGGCCGTTGCGCTCGAGGAGGGCTAAACACCGGAAAAGGCATGACATATGCATGCCTTCCACTAATAAAATGGAGTGAATTGTAAAAGGCAAGCCCACGAACCAACCAAACTCATGGGCGTGGTTAAAAGCCCATAGAGAGATTACCTGAGGGACAGATCGCTTTGCGCTTGACCCTAAAAAGTGATATAGATGGAGCAGCAGGCAGCGGGTGTGGGAGAGGGGAGTGGAATAGTACCTCAGTCAGGTCAGAGGTAGTGGACAGGCACTTATTAAGTTGAATCAATCCGGCTTGGTCCCTGCTCCACGTCAAGCATCAGAAGTGATGTTTCAGCTACACTTTCCAATTAAGACAGCTGCAAAGAAGAGTGATGCTGAGGTACACAAAATGGTAAGCAATGGGAGGGCTCCAAGCCCTTCTTGTACACAATAATGTCTCACAAGCGAGACACATGGACTAGTGCATACTCTTGCAGGCTTGACCCTAAAAAGGGAATATGAGGGATTTTGCGATATCAGTGAACTTGCATTCTCTTCTTCACATTAATTGAGCCCTAAAGAAGTTTCATGTGAGTCACCCACGTTGGCTGTAAGCAATGTATATCTGTCTACAAGCAAATTTACACTTATGGAGATAATAAATTATACTTTTTATATAGATAAATTGAAGTATGTGTATTTATCTGATGAAATGACTGGCATATTTGAACTTTAGATACACATACCTATGAGGATGCTGAGATCCTGTTCTTGAATACATATTTCACTTGAAAGGTATGTCTTTACACTCTTAACAAATCAGTGATAGTATCAGCCGAAATTGGTTTTGTCAGTGAGGTTTCCAAAAGTATTTATGAAAAGTATCCTTCAGAAACTCCAGTTTCTACAGACAAATACTGACTATCTGAAATAGAGAGAAGGGTGGGCTGGTATTGATGCATAGCTACTGCCCTGGCTGCAGCTGCATTTGTCCTGCAAGAACTTGCAGCCAATATTAGTCAAGGAACAAGCATTTACTCTATTGTACGGATCATAATGCAATAACACTTGCATGTCAGAATATTGAGGACAGAAATATCCTGGCCAAAATAGCAACCACCAAAATATCTTAAAGATTTATCATGTTTGGGTAGGATATATTATTTTTTATATCCAAATCTTATTGATTTTATTGTAGACGAAAAAACAAACAGACAAAGTGCACAGTGTAATCATATCAATAAAAATCATCAGGACATCATAAAAGATACATTACAGCAGCTATTTGGCAAAATATAATGAGACAACCATTTCCCCAGATCTTCCTGTGTTTATGTTGGCAACCACTTACTTTGAAAACCGGTTCCTCCAACTTGATGCACCAATCCATTGCCACCCTCCATGCACCAATCCATTGGCACCCACCAGTGCCATAGAGGACTTCCAGTACTGAGCAATACCTTGTTTGGCTAGTGTTGTACCAATACCTACCAGGGGATGCTCCCCTCTAGGGCTATCCACAACCTTCAATATACCCAACAGAGCAATACAAGGAGAAAAATCAATGGGATGTTCCAGTACTCCAGAAAGAGTGGAGGAAATATTGGACCAATAGTGCCCAATACTGGGATATTCCCATTCCTTACAAAAGAAGCCACAGTCATTGCTGACACATCTGGGGCAGACAGCTGAGGGAAGAGTGATCATTCTCCACAAGTGCTAGGACATTTGCAGGTACTTAAATTGTATATGGTGCAGTTGGGAAGAGATGACCAATTCACGCAGAGTCATCCTTGCTTCCACCTAAGACACCTAATGTTAGCTCTGCGACAAGAGGGTGCGTGCCTTCATGTACAGTTCATTCATGCTGGGCATAGTGGTTGCCTTGTAAAACTGCCTTCCTAGCCATCCTTAAGACAACTGCAGAGTCCACTGACCGAAAATTGAGCTCAAAGTATGACTTCAGCCCCTGAAGCAAAATTTTGAGGATTGCCAGTTGACCAGGGACCAAGCATTCCATTAACGCATCAGCCTATTGTTACCTTTAGGGGTCCCAAAATGCATTGTGAATGGGGTGTGATCAGAGATCCCTCAAGAGAGATTATCAGCAGTAAAAAATAAATGTAGATGCGATCTCATGCAAGGTATCAGGCCTCTGCTTGGAGGGACCCTGTAGCTCAGGGATCAATCTAGATAGTGTGTCTCGGGTCTCCAGCGAGTAGAGCAGCTTCCTGGATTTGTTATGCTAGTCTTACCCTATGGAGGCAATTCATCATTTCGTGGACTCCTCAAGAAAGAGTTGCTACAATAAGGCCCTGTCCATCTCTAACTGGTGACTCGTGCTCGTCTCCAATTAGTCGATATCTGTGCTTAAGAGTTAGTAGGTTCAATTCCAAAGTAGATATTAGCTGGAGTCAAGCTTTGTTCTACATGCTATCAAAAGGCTTGTTCGTCCCTTGTAAAACTGCCTTCTTAGCCATCCATAAAGCAACTGCAGAGTCCATTGACCCAACATTGAGTTAAAAGTATGACTGGAAGTGGAAACTGGATTTGAGTTCTGCAACAGTGTCCTCAAGACCTGAGATGTGCCCTTTTATTTACAAGATTCTATCCATAACATTGCACAAATCTTGCTCAGTAGAACTATGTCTAGGCACTTTCTCCTATTTTGGTTTCAATGGCAGTTCTGGGTGCCTGGATAGCTTGTAGAATAGAGTCTGTTCCGGGCACGTTGCTGGGTGAAGAGGCCGGGTGGCTGGTCTGCCTATGTGTACTGGCTGGAGGTAAGTTGAATCTGGCTATCTTGGTCTGTAGCAGTGAAGGTGGTCCCTCCCAATAGTGAGGGCTGCATAGCACCTGGTTCCCCATGGCCAGTGGGTGTCAGGTGCCACAGATAACAAGTTCCAGTGTCCCGCTTGCACCATGGGCCTGCATGTCACCCATGTCCCTGTGTAGTGTTTTGCTGTGGTTACAGGGCCAAAGTCTGTCAGTCAACCAAGGCCTATGTGTAGGGGAATGCCAGGATGCTACTTCAAGGCCTTTGTCTCATTCCAAGCTGGGGGTTGGTTCTCCAGGGAAGATGCAGAAAGCTGTCAGTCATTTCTCCAGCATGGAGGATGGAAGGGGAAAGATGGGCCCTCAGACATCACAACCAGGCCAGGGGGCCTCTCGCAGAACACAGGTCATCTGTGAATATGTACTGCCTCAGCTCATATATCCCAGTAATCAACCTCTGTGGGTGTCAGGTTCCTCAAGGCAGGCAGGCCAGGGAAGAGGAGCACACACAGTTTGCCACAGCCCACGGCACTCACACCTCTAAAGGGGCCATATTTGCCAGAGTATCTGTGAGTCATGTGTGCAACAAGTTGGCAGTCCGGGGTCTCCATCACTTCCAATGCAGGTAGCACTTAGTGACCCAATTCCACTACTGTTCTCTCAAAGTGCACCTCACTGCAGGTCTGGGCGGGTGCTCCAAGTGTCTGCCACCAGGGAGGCTCCACACAGTCTGCCGCAGCCATTTTGTAACTGCTCTTCAGTGGGCCGGCAGAAAGAGCACTTCCCTGGTCCCCAGGCACAACCAGATAAAAAAACACAGGCCCCGCAGCACTCGAGGCTGTGCAGGGTGCTAGTCTGCTGGATTAAGGGTAGATAAGCAGCTGCCAGCAGCAGGGTGTGGGTGGATAGTGAGGTTGAATGTTGGAGGTCCATAAAGAGCATCAGACATCTTGGCCGTCCAGGCCACACCCCTGGGTAAGTATAGATTTACTATAGATTTACTATGGGAACACCCACACAACACCCATGGAAATACCTCCCTAGCGCAGAGTAATGCAACACAGTGATTTGCACTGCCTTACATTACTCAAGATTTATGAAGCCACGCAAAGCCACATGGGTTCATAAAACTCACTTTTCATTTGCGTCACTCTTGCACAACATTGTGATGTGCAAGAGCGACACAAAGGGGCTTATAAATATGCCCCTTTATCTCCAACTGTGGCCGAAGATATATGTGACCCACAAGGGGTGTAAACAATGACTGCTAAACCTATGAGGCAGTCCACAGAGGTTTATGAGACCGTAGTGTTAATTATATAACAAACCCAAACTGTCTTAGGTGTGTCCTCTCCAAGGGAGAAGACCTTTCCTAATTGCATCCTAGTCATTTGCATCACCCAAGCGTGTGGCACAAGTCTGAGTGTGCATTGCACTCTTTGTTGAGGAAGTACTGAAACTCTCCCCACAAGACTACAAGGCATCCCTCATCCCCCTCTACATTAGAAAGATGGTAGGTGGCATTATACTACATTACTGTCACCGGGTTCCCACTACTCTAGACCATGAGCCTAAACTGTCACACTGCTTCAGTAACAAAGGCAGCACTAGTGCCAAGTGTTGTGCCCGTGCCTCTGATATCAGGATAGGATTTTAAGTAATGGTGGAAAAGCTGGGGGCATATTCAGCCTCCCATTTGGACGTCATCCTTTAACTGTCCTTCATCAAAGAAAATGAATCCTTTACCTACTAATAATCTTCATTAACCTGTGCCATATTCCTCAACTGAAGGTGCACTTTACTGGGCATAGAAATCATGTTGCTGAAGATTAGAAGATTTTGTTTGAATCCTAAAACCTCCCTGTTGAGCCTGTCCATGTTTGCAGGGTTATCCCAAACTTTTTGCCTTCCTCTAGCACTATTTAGCAGTGGAAAAGTGCCCAAAGTGCACATGCTCTAGCCTCTAAACATGGTATAATTGGTTGACACCTGTTTGGCATATTTAATTTACTTGTACGTCCCTTGTAAAATAGTATATACTATATACCCAGGGCCTGTAAATTAAATGCTACTAGTGGCCATGCAGCACTGTTTTGCCACCCTCAGAAGTAGCCTTTTAAACCTGTCTCAGGCCTGCCACTCCTGGGCCTGTGTGTGTAGTATACTGCCACTTAGACTTGGCATTTAAAACTCATAGATCACCCCTAAACTAGACCCTAAGAGGCCCTATGGACAGGGAGGTGTGTACGTAAAAGGTAGGACATGTGCTTTTATGTTTTGCATGTCATGGTAGTGACAAACATCCTATTTCATGTTTCACTACTGTGAGGCCTCCTCCTCTCATAGGTTAGCAGGTTAGCATAGGGAATTGCCTTGTACCTTTTTAACTGGTAATTCCCGATCAGAAAGGAATAGATTTGTCATGTTTGGTATGTTTAGAATGGCAGTGATGAATCATTCATACTGGAGAAGTTGAATTTCACATTACCATTTTAGTAATGCCACTTTTAGAAAGTGGGCATTTCTCTGTGCTTATAACTCTGTGTGCTCTACAGCCTGTCTCCAATACATGTCTGGCCTGGTTAACAGCTACACTTTGTGCATACTCTCTAGACAACCACAACACAGGAAGGGCTTGGTGTGACAGGGGATACATCTGCATTCATCTGCATACTGATAGTCTTTCTGGGCTGGGAGAGGTGGTTCACACTCACGTCATTAGGCTGTGACCTGCCCCTCCAACATAGGGCTGATTTACTCCCTCCTGATCATCTGGAGCCTCAGCTGGGCTGAAAGAGTTGCTGTGCACTTCTAAGGGCTCCTTTGAAGTCATCCCTTCACGAAAGACATTTTGAGTATTAGTACTGGATCTCTGACCCCATGTTTTATACACTGTATGGCACTTGCAACCAGACGCTGCAGGCCCTAAAATCTTCACATTTCCAGAGGACTACTGTGCTGCCAGGGGGGACCACCATTGGACTAACGCCTTTAATGTGCTAGCCTGGTGACTGCTACCTTTTGTTGTGTCCCCAAGTGTTCCCCAGGGGCTTATTGGCTTTCCCCAAGTTCTTCCAGAATATCAGGGCCATCAAAGGCTCTGATTTGCTGCCATTGCCATGAGACTTTGAGTTAGGCAATTCCCAAACGCCGTCTTTGTGAGGAAATGCATGGTCTCATGGTCTGCTGTGTGCGTTGACTAAGGATCCTCGTATCTGCTTTTCCGATAACGGGCTAAGGTGGTCAGCTGTTTCCAAACTGTCCTGGGGGTTGTGCCGAGCAGTGGCAGCCGTCTTTGTGAGGAAACGCATTGTCTGCTGTGTGCGATAACTAGCGTTCATTACATCTGCACTGCCGATCACAAGCTGCAGTGATCAGCTGTTCCCCCAACGCTGCACCACCAAAAGTTGTTTGGTGTGGCTTGGCGCACTCTACAACTCATCAGAGGGAGATAAGCCAATCACAGCATGCCTCAGCATCCATCAGAAGGAGAGTCAATCCCAGCATGGCTCTAAGTTCTAAGTGGGTCTCGGCTGGGGAAGCTGCCACAGCTCAGTCGCCAGCCTCCCCCAGCCACCGCCGAGAACTGTTCAGCACAACTCAGTCCATCCTACCTTTCCTAGCGGAAAGGAGACAATCACATTTACCCTCAACCCCTGGTCATAGACGAGCTGCCCTTCAGTGCGACTCACCTCCGGCAGGTACTGTTTCACATGGTACTGTTCAGCACTCTATTATGGATTACCAGAACCCAATCACCCCATTGATTTTGAGTAAGCGGCTTCAGAGTATTGAGGGTCAGTGGCTGTTTGAGCCCAACTCAGAATAGAGAACTTGTGAGGTAGTTCATTAGTCACTCCCAGACTGGGATCATTACCGACTCACAAAATTACTGTATCACCTGTAGTAGGCACACAGGTGCACCTGCGGCCTACGTTTTATGTCTGCATACGATCATTACAACAGGGCTCATAAGACACTACCGTTTAAAATGGAGCTTGAAGCTCATTTCAAGCAGAACACACAGCGTCTTTGGTTAAATTTTTCAAACCAGCACTTTAAAGAGTGAGGACCGTCACCACCTCAGGCTCAGCTTCAGTGTGGTTGGACTTGCTAGAACACTTTTTGCCTTCCATGAGAGCAAACATTCTGTGCTAGTCAGAAAACTGCGCTAGAGTCAGCATTTCCCAATTTTTTTTAAAGCTGCTATGCAACCAATTCCTATCTCGCTCGATGAGAAAAAGAGAATAACAATCCTTATACCTTCCTATCCTCAGCGAGCACGCATGCAACAAAGCACAACTCGCCTGGACGGGGATGCCAACACAACGGCTTCCTCAGGGTGTGTCCCCAGTGCAACGAGTAGCTCCCTGCCCCAGTACAGCACATGAGCAGGGAACATACCTTGGGGGGCTTGCACCAATACCATCATCCAAGTAAATCTATATAAAATAAAAAATAAGAGCGTGTCTTTCCTTTCAAAGACTGAAACTCACTAGGCCATGTTGGGATGGAGGAGGGTATTTGTGAGTCACAGCCACGTATGTCAAAAAATGTTTGGGTAGTGTTTCTATTAGTAAGTAAAAACTGTCTGTAGGGCAAGGCCTTGCGTCAAGTGGTGAGGACTGGATCAAGGAGGGTAGGTAAAAATATAATGTTGTGAATGCCAGGATAGGTGAGGACATTATCACCCACAATAAATCCTTCTTCAAAGAAGTTCTATCAGCCCATGGATCCACTTGATCTTAGTGACTACCAAGCTGAGGTCACTCGTGAGGACCACACTTGCTTGAGTCCTAGGTCCTAGGAACGCACCTTCATTATTGGCCTCACTGGGGTCTTTACGGTGAAGATACTTGGACCTTTCCCGCATTCTATGGTTTCTGGGAAATGCAGTTCCCCTACCAATTAGAGCTCCAATAGGAAATGTGAGAATTCAGACCCAACCCAAACATCTACTTAAACCATTCAGGACAGATAGATATAATCTACAGTCTTTTACGAATCTCACTCAGAGTGAATATGACTTTATTTCCTGAAAAACACTTGCCTTTAATTATTATCCTGTTTCATTTAATGTATTTTGTTACATTGATGTATCTCTCTCCAGTTTGAGAGGGGATGTAGAATTTTACATGAGCAACACTGGAGGTTGGCTTGTTGTTAATTTTTTCTATGACGGGTGTGTTGGCTCAATAAAAGGCTCCTCAGCATGTGCTGGGGAGTTGGCGTAGAAACCAAAGTGATCACATGTCATCCTCTGCTCTATACACTTACTGCATCCCCTCCTTTTTTTATTTTTTATTATTTAACTTTAATAAGAGCAACAACAGACATACAAATCTTAAGGTCAATAGTGTGCTCAACCAGTACAATGCAAACAGAAGGCACAGTGAGGTCCAATACTCAAAAGGCATAAAAATTCAACACCGAGGCAAATAGCCTCTATGAACCACAATAGCATCAAGTCACATCCATAGGACCTCCGAGCAGTCAATACTGGGAGCGAAAATGACCTACACATATAATCGACAAGAAACAGGGAGGAAGAATAGAGTAGAACAACAGCAAGAGGAAAGTAGAAAGAAAAAGGGCAGCCGTCTGGACGTATACATAAATGTAACCAATAGTACAATAGCATATAGTAAAGTAACGGGAGCATGAAGATATCGCAAACGCTCAGGGTGCAATTACTGTACATTAGTCAATGAGCCGGTCTCCAAAAGAGAGCACAGGGGGCCACAAATATCCTGCGGTCTGGATACCTCCGGCATGAGGTCCCAGTATATCTGTAGCTGGTCCTGACAGTACGAGGCATCACGCAACCATGCAGCACAGCAGGGAATCCGACGTCTCCCCCAACACATCACAACTCTGCGCTTAGCCAACAGCAGTAGCAGTCCTATCAAGTGCCTTTGTGTTACCGGGAGTTCCTCAACATATCCCAGAAGGGCAAGCTTAGAAAAGCGCCACAGCCGGGTCTCGGTCATCTGCTCAATCGCCCGCAACACCTCCGCCCAATACCCACCCAGTGCCGGGCAGCTCCACGCCAGATGCAAAAAGTCTGCATCAGGGGCCCTACATCTCGCACAATTCGCCTCAGCCCCAAGGCCCATATCCTTCAGCCAACGAGGAGTATAATAGAGGCGATGTAAAAAATTGAAAGGTATAAGGCGCAATCTGAAATTAGGGGACAGCGCTCACATATGCACACAGCAGCGTCGCCGTACTTCATCAGAGATGGTTTCCCCCAAATCCATCTCCCATAGAGCTTTGGCTTCTTTTCCCTCCATCTCACACTGCATACACACATATAGCCTAGTAATAAGCCTACGTGGAGACTGCCCCTGATACAGGAGCTCCAGCGCCCCGCATTCCTTAGGCACTTCAGGAAAGCAGGGATAACGCGCATGCAGCATAGCACGAATCCTAGGAAAATAGAGTCGGTGCAGCACAGTATCAGGTACACCTCCAAGGGCGGTCTCCAGGGAGATAAATCTCCCATCCTGAAACCAAGATCCCAAGGTGGACAAACCAGCCTCATGAAGGAACTCACCAACAAGAACTTCCTTCGACATCCGTATATCACCCACATCCATTATCGGCACTGAGGGTGCAAAGGCCACTCCTACCTCCGTGTGTCGCAGGAGCGCCGACCACACACTGACCGTGCACGCCACCTTTCCACCCTCTGCGGTCTGGGCCTAGGCCCTCCCACCAGCACCCTTGACAGCCTATCTGGCCACACAGCATCACTTTCAGGCGCCAAGTGGGGTAAGTATTTGATAGGGAGTATCCAAAAATGTGCGAAGTGAGCCTGAGCACAATGGTAATAAAGTGCCAGGTCCGGGGCCGCCAACCCACCCCGCTCAAACGGAAGCATCAGTTTTTCCCAGGATATTCTTGGGTGTCGACCGGCCCAGGCCAAAGTTACTAAAGCAGATCGAAGCCGTTTAAAAAAACTAGCAGTAAAAACCAGAGGTATGTTGATAAAGAGATATAAGAACCTGTGCAGTACAACCATCTTCGCTATAGCAATGCGACCGATCAGCAAAAGCGGCAGAGAGCACCATCCCTCAATCTTCTCCTTCAGCCACATAATGGCCCATCCATAGTTAGCCGACCAGAGTGTGTCCATGTCCCTGCTCAGCCATATACCCCGGTATCTCACGGGCCCCTCAGTCCAGCACAGGGGGTATCGGGAGGTAAACTGCACCGTAGCTGCAGATAAGAGCATCACTACCAATTTGGACCAATTAACAATGATCCCAGTTATCTGCCTGAATTCAACTATCTCATCAAGCAAAGCATCTAAATGCAGCCGCGGATCATAAACGTACAGAGCGACATCATCCGCGTACATATATATTAACACCGGACGCTGCCGAAAGGCCAAGCCTCTATGATTATGATGTTGGTGCAAGAGGCTGCAAGCGGCTCCATCGCTACAGCAAAAAGTAGCGGAGAGAGTGGGCACCCCTGACGAGTGCCTCTAGCTATCGGAAAAGGATCAGATATGGTGCCATTAACTCTCAAGCGCACAAGTTTCTATGTATATAGCAGACAAATCAGTTTTATATAGTTAGAGCTTAGCCCCACCGAGCCACCAGTGCAAACAGATAATGCCATGGCAAAGAGTCAAAGTCCTTAGCAGCATCCAGAAACACCGCCACCACACACTCATCAAGGTCAATCATACGGAAGATCGCAAAATACGTCCAGAGGTTATATAAAGTAGATCGACCCAGCACAAAACCCAACTGGTACGGCAACACAAGAGTGGGAAGCAAGGGCTGCAATCGTGCCGCAATAAGTTTCGCCAGGATCTTATTATCAATATTTATTCATGAAAGAGAGTCGCGAAAGCACGGGTCCTTGCCAGGTTTTAAAATGGTCACAATAAGAGCTTCACGCAGCGAGGGTGGGAGGATCCCAGTCTCAAGGGCCTCCACATACACCTCCAGGAGGTGGGGAGCTAATACATCAGCATACTCCTTATAAAAGGCCGGCTGTAGACTGTCCAAACCAGGGGCCTTGTCCCCAGGCAGACTATGGATTGCCTGAACAACGTCCTCAACCGTAAAGGGGTTATCGAAATATTGACGATGAGCCCTCTTGAACCACAGAAGACTAATATCTTCGAAATAGTTAGCAATTGATACCATGTTCATCCCAGGGGGCTCAGCATAAAGGTTTGAGTAAAATACAGTGAGGATATTCTTGATCTCGTCAGTGCCAGTACGACGCTCACCAGATGAGTCAGTCAACTCGACAATACAGTTACTGGCCCACGGCTTGCGGAGCATTGCAGGTAGTGTACGGCCAGCTCTGTCCCCTTCGCCATATCTCCTCGCCATTGCGTTTTTCCCCAAAAAACAAACCTCACGAAGAGCAGCCTCCTCAAACTGTGTCATCTTCTCCCACAAGTCCACCAACAGGTCTGCCGACCATCTCAAAGTCAAGCGCCTTTCAAGATCAGCAATCTGGGCCTCCAACTCCGCTTGCTCCCGTCGCAGTGCTCTCAGCACACCATGCTGTTTAGAAAGGCAAACTCCCCGGATCACCACCTTAAAGGCCTCCCACACCGTACCAGCAGAGGCCACCGACTCCCGGTTCTCTGCAAAATAGTGTAGAATAGCGTTACGGACCTCCTCTTTGAAAACATGATCTTTCAGCGCCCCTGGATGCAGCCTCCACATAAAGGTGCCACCCAGACCACCCAGAACAGCCAAGTCCAACAGGACTGGAGAGTGATCTGACAGAGTGCGAGCCATATGCGTAACAGAGCGCACCCAGAGCAAAAATGTACCTAGTGCCAATCCAGCTGTCTAAGCGCGACCAACTGCTGTGCACATAGTTAACGCAAGTGCCCACCCTAACAGTACCATGTTTGTCTCTCCATAAATCCACCAGGGCCCCATCCATCATGACCCGGGACAGCGCCCGGGCAGCCGCCACATGCTGCGGGCAGGCCCAGCTCTCACCATCCCCCTCATAATCCAGCACCACGTTTTAATCGTCCCCCCACAGCAAGGACCCAGGGCCCAGCGAATCAATTAATCTCCCCACTTCAGCAAAGAATTCAGGATCATCAGAATTTGGGCCATATAGCGATACCAGTCTGCATGGCCTGTCCACCAATGTTCCACGCAGCATGATATAGCGACCATTTGGATCTACAATCACCTTCTCAGTACGCCACTATAGCCCCCTCCAGAACAAAATCACCACACCACTCGCATAACGCGAGTACATCGCAGCATGCCATTCACCAATCCAACCAGCCTTCAGCCGATGCTTGGTGGCATCCACCAGATGAGTCTCCTGCATCTCACGCCCATCATTCAACCCGCGGACATTCCAAGTAAGGCAGCGCACATGCCTCACACTATCTGGCACCATTACGTAGTCCCATCAACTATGTAGCTCCCCCTGACGTCACAGAAAAAGCGTCCAAGGCATGCAGGGAGGAGGACAGGTGCAAAGGAAAGAAAAGAGAGGGTACAAATCAAACACAGAACCATCCCACCCCCCACCCACTCAGACCCCCCAACCGGGTCAATACTAAAAAACCCACCCATGCCCAAATACAAGTCCCACAACATATTGACAAACATTCAAGGTGGACTCATCTGACGGGGCATCAATGAGGCAAACCAAACACCCATCCCAGGCAGGACAGAGGGGCAGAGGGAACAACAATAAGGAGGAACATTGCAAGCAGCCCACCCTACAGACGAATCAGCCACTAAGGCGCAGACTACGTGTTCTCGAGCAGGCTCCCATGAGCCCTAGCTCAAGGGGCCATTTAATCATTATCACTCAGAGAACCTCCATCATCATCAACAGAATGCAGGCCGTCCGACTGCTTCCTCCAAGGGAGAGATTTAGCATACTTCGCTGCCAGTTTCGGGTCCGTAACAAAATGCAACTTGCCCTTATGTTGAACACGCAGCTTAGCAGGGTAAATAAGGGAGTATTTCGCGTCAGTCTGACTTAAAATGCGTTTAACCAGCAGGAAGGCCCTGAGGGCAGCCTGCACCCCAGGAGTGTAATCAGGGGAAAAAAACCAGCTCTGCATTATTATATACCACCGGCCGACCTTCCCTAGCTAAGCGCAATATAGTATCTCTCTCTCTGTAGTTAAGTAACCGTGCAATAATGGGGCACGCGGGAGAGATTTGTGGGCCCTCTCCACCACCAACATCCGAGAAAGCTCCCCAGGAATCAACGCAGGTAACATAGTCTCAACAAAGCCGTCCATGCGCCCCATGTCCGTTGAATCTGGGAGACCTAGAATGCGGACATTATTGCGGCGAGACCGAGCTTCCAAGTCCTAATTTTTATTCCTGATGATTTCCAACACACGCTCCATGTGCAGCAGCTTTTCCCCATCTACACAACGTTCATCCTCCAAAGATCCGATGTGCGTGACTCCAACTGTTCGAAGAATGTGTCCTGACCATTCACCCTTTCCTTTAAACGATCCATCTGTTCGGTGATATGGTCTAGCTTGGCGTCAATACTAGCCAGACTATGCTGAAGGTCGACATACATATCCTTCATGGATGCCATAGGCAGATCCTCCACATGCAGCAAGTCATCAACCATCCGGCTAGATGAGCCATTTTTCTTCCGCCCACTCTCAAATGATAACTTGGTCTACTTCTGATCAGCCTTCCCCATGCCTCCCCCAGACAGGCAGGCCGGTGGCAACTGCCACCTGCGTAACGCACCAGCAGACATCCAGCCGGCAGCGGGCCCCCCTAAGTCAAGCCCCCCGAAACAACCACCACCCATCCGGCTCAGAACAAGGCAGGATGGGGCAGTGGCCCCCACCGAGAGCCCAGGCCCGCCGGCACCAAAAAACAACCGGATCAGCGGCGCCCAGGGCCACCAGCAACAGGGGGGTCCCCAGCAACCACCGGCACACCCGCAGCGGCCCGCAGCCCGATATGGCCGCTGAGAGGGCCCCGCAGGGGTAGCAGCACAGCACTCACCTCGCAAACCACGAGGGCAGCCTACAGAACAAGTCGTCGTTCGCTGGGCAGAAATAATTAGCCCCAGTGAGGAAAGCCGCTCCCCGCGGCACCCACTCCGGCAGCCCAATGCATGACATGGTAAACGCATCCGAGGCCCTCGCTCCTCTCGCGCCTACGCCGGCCCTGCCTCTAGGCCAGGCCGCATCGGGCGTACCAGCACACAGTGAACATCCAGTGCCGTTCCGGAGCCAACAGCCTCCGCAGGTCCCCCGCAGCCAGCACAGCCGAGGAAAAAGGGTGAGGTGCTGCAATTCCAGGAGAAATGCAGCAAGTTGGTCCCCTGCCGAGCAGAGCCTCACGGTGTGGCGGCCATCTTGCTGATCGGCCAAGCCACGCCCCCCCACTGCATCCCCTCCTTAAACCAGTAAACACAGTAACGATCAGACTCTTAAACTGAACATACAGATACACTGCTTACATTTTTGGAGAAAGATAAGTGCATGGTCCTAAAGATTTACTTGGAAGCCTGTTACCAGAGCTGCTGAATACCAGGGTTGCCTAATCCCAACATTGCCTCTGCTTGATTCCTCCTCAAACTTCTATCTTCCACAACCCTATACTTCCCTTCTCCTTATTTCAATCTTGCAGGTTATTACTCATCCCTGCTTTATCCCTTTCTCCCTATTTTCCTATCTTTCTCATCCTACTTCTTTCAACATATTCTGCCTTTCATATTGTGTCTTCCTCTTACTAGTGCTGGATCAAAGTCTCATGATGAAAAATAAGCCTCAGTCTCCATCTGCCCAATTAAGAAATATGCCTACTTTGTGCAGGGTAGGCCTTCTGGCTGCATGGAAGAAGATTAAGTGATTTTTTTCCAATGCTAGTACACATAGGCCTTAAGCCAACACGCTGCTGCTCCGGCCACCATGTTGCTATGTGCTGCCTGGTGGAAGAGGATGGCCCACATTGCCACAAAAAAAAACATTGGGGCCATAGGCCACATCCGGGTACAATTACATAGAATGGAAAGTATCCTTTTTTAATGTCCTTAATTTTCACCTGCTACAGCTATATTGGATTATGTGGAATACTATTGAAAAGCTTCTCCTCACCAGGTCCCAGAAGCAGAGTTGAGTGTTGGGAGGAGAATAAGATGCAACTTACAACACTTAAAGCCTCATTTATGAGGCACTACGGGCACACATTGCCACCAGAACGTAATGTCTTTTTTACGCTTCGGTCTCACACCCTCTTTCCCATCATCTTGTGGCATTTACTCCTCCCCCCCTTCCCACCCTTGACCTCTCCTAACCTCTGCTCCCAAGGTGTCCATTCTCAGCAACCAGATAAAGGCAGGAAAGGTTAAGGGCATCTTCAGATGATTTCTTCATTAAAAGGTCTTGTTAAGGCAGGCCTATCCTAATGTTTCTCTTCTCCTACCCCTTCCCTCTAGAAATCTGGCCTTTTTTAGATTCTGATAAATTGTCATACTGCACCAACCTGTGTACCTGTAACCTGCAACCAGTTAGTTGGGAAGAAAGCTTTCCATTTGGATTGCACTTTCACCTGAGAAGAGTCAAAGATCTAACAACTGGTGTTGATTTGGTCACTCCTGGGTCAACCCCATTAACTATAACTTTCTTGGCTGGCTTGTGAGCTAGCCAAGAAGTGGCACTTCTGCCACTTGTGGCTGAACCTCACACTCTCATATTAGACTTGGTGACTTAGGAAGATGGATCATCCTTCAGTTAGAGTCCCCCCTCTCACCCTTTACTCCTACACTTCGAGATGGAAAGCAGTTTATTTTCATGCAACCTAGTTGTAACTGTGTGCCCAAACATTAACAGTGGCTGCTCAGAAGGTGCCTTTGAAAAGGTTGCATCACTTCCTGCTCCTGAATGAACTTCGTACATTCTTATTTATTTGGGCTCGATAGCCAGGCATGATGGGCATGTTTTAATTTGGTAGAGCTTGACACCACAGAAAGGCCTGTAGCCACCCTCAGAATTCTCTCCGTATAGAAGATGCAGTAGAAAAGAAGCCAATTCTGGTAAAGTAAACATCAATAGGTGTTTACTGTCTGGTGTTTTGACTTTATTACTGTTTTGGTACTGCATACCTTTAACATTACCCTAAGGTAAGTCAGTCTGCTCTGTGCCATCGCTACCAGGGGGTTGAACTCAGGTTAATTTAGCAACTAAAGTGTTCACCTTGTCAAGTTAGTGTTATAATAGTTTGAGGTGGGTGACTGCCCACCCTAAATAGTAATCCACTTACTGCTGTCTTCATAACTTTGGGGCTCTCGTTTTGCATGTTGTCACCTGATCTGCAGTCTTTTACAACAGTAAAGTCCTCCATTCAGAAAATTTCATTGATGGCACCATAGCGTGTGTGAGAACTAGTCTATTACCTAACAACGTCTGTGTAGTGAGGAAAATGAATCAACAGACAAGAATAGTAGAAGCTAGAGTGATTACGTGGCTGTTAGATTCTGTCTCTATTTTTCTATCCCAGCATGCACTCTGGCATTTGTGTTTCCACAGTCACACTCAGTTGCATCTATGGCATTCTTCCCATTGTACGTAGGAGCAGGAAGCACAGGTTGCTCATAAAAACAATAATTCATGTTTTATTCAAAATTCTTTAATTAACAGCAATGACAGGCAAGAAAATGCAGAGTATGATACAGTGCACGCCTGTTAACTTAAATTGTTCTTCAATGTACATTCAATAACATTCAGAGTGGCGGCTGGGGAGCATTAGTAGGAAAACTTTGGAGCAATACCACCATGTGCCTCTCTTCCAGAAGGAAGTGCTACTAGTCAGATTGGAAAGCCTTCTGCTTCTAGGTCCTCACTCCAAAGTTCAATCTGCAATAGTTTATATTATAATGTCATTCTAGTTTTGTGAGAAATCCATTTCTTTCAGTTAGTTCCCAAAGTTTGGCGAACCCGTGCTTCTTCTTGTTTCATAAAGTTTGATTGTATTGATTTTTCAGAATAAAGCACGTACCATTTAACATTCCATCTCCACTCTTACATTTCTGCTCTTACGTCACCCAAGAGATCAATGTACAAGAGCTAGGTCCACCAGTAAACAGCAATGCACCGTTTGGTCTTTTTGATCATTTCGCATGTGATTTATTCAAGGGCACCATAAAAAAAACTACAAAAGGTCTAGTTGTGTTGTCTGCACATCCACAAAAAGAAGAAGAGTACCTACTTTAATTGTACTACTGAATTTCAACAACAACAATATTATGGCATACTATACTAATATCAAGGAGAGAATATCAAGGGACAAAATATCGAAAGATAAGTGCATATAGGAAAGCACAGATTTATTATTACTAACTCCACATCTACATACCTTGAAGATATATGTACCACATAGGTACATATTACATATATGTGGAGTTAGGTATAGAAAATCTAGACTTACTCATCTGTCTATATTTTGTTTTAGATATTCTGTTGTTGATATTCTGTCCCATCGATAATATTGATCTGATATTTAGGGGGCAAGCCCCTACTTTTGAACTATGCAACAACTTCCACACTACAGTGGTTTCACAGCCATTCTTATTGATCTCAAAACTAAACATTAGAGGGCTTTAATATAGTTGCATACTGTCTTCAAATAAAACTCATTTAATTCTCGTCATCTGAACAATTAAAATCAAGATCTGAGGCCTACTTCCCGTTTCCTTTCCCGTTTAAAACTACAATTGCCACCTCTTTTTTGAAAATCATTGACCAATCATTGTATTGTTTCACTTGTAAGTAACCCAAATCCCTTAAAAGAAACATTTTGATGGCATAGCTTTCAATGCATTTCTGTGCACAGGTCATAGGCATCTGTCCACATATTAATGCAAAGAAAATGTTGAAAATGAGACATACAAAAATTCACGTTTCTTCACAGTCACAAGAACTGCAGTATGAAAATAAAATGTTCAAAAATAGTTAAATGTACAATTATTAATAATGCACTTTTTATACAAGAAAATTCTAATAAATATACACAAAATGTTGTAGATAGAATATTTTTTTTCTTAAATATTACAGCAATCATATCATTGTTTTCAACAAGAAAATATCAATTTGGGCAAAACAAATGTTTTAAAAAAAAACAGATAAAGTAACTATACAGAAAATATGCGTTGCTGCACTATCTTATGAGCTGCTTGACACTTTTTCAATTGATTTTGAACTGTGTAAAATAATTACATTTGTACTTATGACATTTTCACTTGTCAGCCACTTTGTGTACTTGCCATCAACACAGCCGCAGAAGCCATTGTTAATGAGCATTATAACTTAACCACAATCATATGTAATCAGTATACTGCTGAACAGTGACCGCATGATGGGTTACTGAACACCAAAGAGATTTGTATTATCCCGATTTTGTATATGGGCTGGTGCAATTTGTTCCAGTTATTAGAATTAGTGGACTTTTGTGCAATATGTGGAATTTCTAAGACATATATGGATTTTTCCAGCGACATTGTCATTGCCATGATAAATTCTGCATGAACTCACTACGACCCTTTTAAAAAACTTGTAGTACATGTAAAATACAACAAACAACAGAATTACCGAAATTCAAAGTACATTTTCATGGAATGATCCATTGGGATTTCCATGGATGCTTAATGATATTGTCAGAAACAAAGGCATTTCTTCATAAACCTCTGGTAAACTTAAAACTGAAATTTCTGCAGATTTTTTAAAATATAAGTGAAAAAATTATTTGAATTTGTTGTACGTTTGCACATAACGGAGACTTTCTTGGAATGCCTATAAAAGCACAACATATTTTTCAATTCAACCTTTCCATAGGCTCCAGAAGCAAAATTCCCGTTGTAATATTCGTAATCAAACATCTCATAGAGATTTTAAAATCTTTAAATGATAGTCATTTTGTATATTCCTTTGGGGTCGTATGTGATTATGTATGCAAAGAACTAACTATACAGGGAGTGCAGAATTATTAGGCAAGTTGTATTTTTGAGGATTAATTTTATTATTGAACAACAACCATGTTCTCAATGAACCCAAAAAACTCATTAATATCAAAGCTGAATATTTTTGGAAGTAGTTTTTAGTTTGTTTTTAGTTTTAGCTATGTTAGGGGGATATCTGTGTGTGCAGGTGACTATTACTGTGCATAATTATTAGGCAACTTAACAAAAAACAAATATATACCCATTTCAATTATTTATTATTACCAGTGAAACCAATATAACATCTCAACATTCACAAATATACATTTCTGACATTCAAAAACAAAACAAAAACAAATCAGTGACCAATATAGCCACCTTTCTTTGCAAGGACACTCAAAAGCCTGCCATCCATGGATTCTGTCAGTGTTTTGATCTGTTCACCATCAACATTGCGTGCAGCAGCAACCACAGCCTCCCAGACACTGTTCAGAGAGGTGTACTGTTTTCCCTCCTTGTAAATCTCACATTTGATGATGGACCACAGGTTCTCAATGGGGTTCAGATCAGGTGAACAAGGAGGCCATGTCATTAGATTTCCTTCTTTTATACCCTTTCTTGCCAGCCACGCTGTGGAGTACTTGGACGCGTGTGATGGAGCATTGTCCTGCATGAAAATCATGTTTTTCTTGAAGGATGCAGACTTCTTCCTGTACCACTGCTTGAAGAAGGTGTCTACCAGGAACTGGCAGTAGGACTGGGAGTTGAGCTTGACTCCATCCTCAACCCGAAAAGGCCCCACAAGCTCATCTTTGATGATACCAGCCCAAACCAGTACTCCACCTCCACCTTGCTGGCGTCTGAGTCGGACTGGAGCTCTCTGCCCTTTACCAATCCAGCCACGGGCCCATCCATCTGGCCCATCAAGACTCACTCTCATTTCATCAGTCCATAAAACCTTAGAAAATCAGTCTTGAGATATTTCTTGGCCCAGTCTTGACGTTTCAGCTTGTGTGTCTTGTTCAGTGGTGGTCGTCTTTCAGCCTTTCTTACCTTGGCCATGTCTCTGAGTATTGCACACCTTGTGCTTTTGGGCACTCCAGTGATGTTGCAGCTCTGAAATATGGCCAAACTGGTGGCAAGTGGCATCGTGGCAGCTGCACGCTTGACTTTTCTCAGTTCATGGGCAGTTATTTTGCGCCTTGGTTTTTCCACACGCTTCTTGCGACCCTGTTGACTATTTTGAATGAAACGCTTGATTGTTCGATGATCACGCTTCAGAAGCTTTGCAATTTTAAGAGTGCTGCATCCCTCTGCAAGATATCTCACTATTTTTGACTTTTCTGAGCCTGTCAAGTCCTTCTTTTGACCCATTTTGCCAAAGGAAAGGAAGTTGCCTAATAATTATGCACACCTGATATAGGGTGTTGATGTCATTAGACCACACCCCTTCTCATTACAGAGATGCACATCACCTAATATGCTTAATTGGTAGTAGGCTTTCGAGCCTATACAGCTTGGAGTAAGACAACATGCATAAAGAGGATGATGTGGTCAAAATACTAATTTGCCTAATAATTCTGCACTCCCTGTATAGTAATCTGGATGTTCTAAGTCATCTTGAAATCCCAGCACCATATGAAGCCAAAGGCACACTATTTGCGGTTTAAGCTGACTAGCATTGTCCTGATTACCTACTGGGATGCTGCACAAACATAATATTTCAGCCACTGAAAGCCTCATAAGCTTTAGTAATGTTTGCTTTACTTATAAACCACCATTGCTGAATTCTAAAGAGGAAATTGTACATTGATTTGATGCTTGACATGACATCATCAAAACCACATTTATGAAATCGCCACACTACAGAAGCTGAAAGGCTTAAAATGGAAGACAAAACTTGTAAATGCAGCTTGACATAACGTTTAAAATAAAACAAAACATGAGGACAGAGCTCATTGGAAGGTACTGTTCTCAGCAGCTTTCCCCTGCCTGATCTGTGGTCTCTTTTAACTTAATGACAAGTTAGAGAAATACCGGGTCAATGACAATAGATTGAATTGGGCCAATGTAAGCCTGGAGGACATACTTTTGATCTCATATGTCTGTTGTCTGACACTGTACCTTTGGCCCGGATTTTTAAATGTAAGTAGCCGTCTTCACACATATTCTAATTAAGCATAAGTTCTATTTAACATTACCTTTTGCAGAAATTGTTCTAGAGTTCCAAAATGAGTAGACAATATGTTATGGGTTGGTATAGATTAAGGGCCTCATTACGAGTTTCGCTGAGTCACAAATGTGACGGATATCCCGTCTGCCGTATTACAAGTTTCGTAGAATATAATGGAACTTGTAATATGTCTTATGGGATATCCGTTATGTTTGTGACAGAGTAATCCCCTCCGCCAAACTCGTAATGATGCCCTAAGTCATAAGAACACCAAGTCATATGTCTTGTGTTTTACCAGATTAATACCTCCTTGTGTGTGCCAAATAGTTAAACAATCATAGCCCAAATAAAGTCAATTATCAATAGAATAAGACAATATGGTGGTAACTTTGAAGTAGCCACCGTATTTCAATATTTATAGGGCTTTGTTCCCACTGTCTAAAAGAATGAGCTCTTGGTGCCAGAAGTCAATCTGGGATCTAATGTGCTAATTCTCATTTGCCTTTAATGTATAGTGGGCATGTAGCTAGATGCTAGATTGCATCAGAAATTGGAATTTGCAGGCCATTGCAAGACCACATTTACCTCCAGCATGGTAGCTACGCTATGGTTTCTTTCAATGAGGGACATGCCTTAATGCAGATGACAAACTACTTTTTAATTTTAGACAATCACTTAATATGAGTCTTTGGGGCAGATTTAACAATGCATTGTGCTGGTGCAATGTCACCACAAACTGGCAGAAATTGTTGATTTGTAATTTACTTTTTGGCTCAAAGCTTTTTTGTGCTGGAATGTTGCCGAAATTGTGCTACATTGTGTACAGGGGGTGTCCCCTGGGTGGTACATGGGTGTACCATGCTACCACCCAAAGCTTTTTGATGCAAAGCCCTATCTAATAACATTAGTAGACAGGGCTTTGGGCACAAAATACTGTCTCCTTGAGATAAATGTTTCAAACTTGCACTCTACAGTAAATATATATTGTTTGAAAAGTTTTAAAGCATGTTGTGTTTTAGTTTTTTGTACTGGAAGCGTACGCTTTTAGTACAAAACCTATACTAGACATCACATACACAGATCTGTACTGTTGCAAAGGTTTGTGTGATTTGCTAGGCAGCCAGTTTGAGCACCAGTGCAGAGAATGGCAGCATCATATGCTTGTAGGTATGGTGTTGCATTGTTTCCTCCCTTGCACAATGCAAGGCATGGACTTTGGTTGCTGTGCTATGTTGCTCAACTTTTTATTAAATCTGCCCCTGTCTTTTGTTTTTACAGTGTCCCTGTAAATGACTGGTTGGTTGCCCAACCTTTAACAGGCGAATCCCCAAGGCAGAACTTAGTGAGACAGGTAATACAGCCTTCAGCCAATCAGGAAAAGTGAATTTGGCATTTTTTGTTGATTGGATACAGACTCTTAAATTTGAACATGAAGTGCAGAAAAGCGGTATGACACGATTTAGAGAAGAATGCTTCCAATCACAGAATGAAACGTCCTCAACGCCCAATTAAGACTGATAACCGAGAACACGAGTGTCCTAATGATTGGTCGATTAAATACTGCCTCCTTTTTGTAATCAGGTCGCTTCTCAGTCTCCGCAATGATCTAGAAACTGCATAGAAAATGTTTTCTTCAGTAGGTATGTAAGTAAAGTACGTGTTCTGCATAATTTTCAAGCATAACAAACGTTTTTGCAAATCCTGAAAAATACCTTGACGATCATTTTATTTTAATTAAAAAGCATGTTAATGTGTATCAGATTCATTTTTGGCTCCTCGAGTTTCAGATTTAAGTGGGCCTTGCACCATTCTAACGGCACATTAGTGTCGTTTTTTTTAAGCTAATGTGGTGCTAGAAGGCCAAAAACGCTGCGCCATATTTACAAAGTGGCGCAATGCATGCACTGTGCCACTTTGTAACCTTATGCAATACATTATGCCTGCGCCAAGCATAATGTATGCAAAGCGGGCGTTTCCCCATTAGGGGGGAGTGAAAAAATGTCGCAAAGAAATCTAAGAGATTTCTTTGTGTCATTTTTTTCAGCGCTTTTAACGCCTGCTCTGGGCAGGTGTTAAAAGGAGGCTCCCATTGGTTACAATGGGCCTCTGGGTGCTTTGCAGGATTAGCATTAAAATATTTGACGCTAATCTAGCAAAGCGCAGAACTAGCATAAAAAATTATGATGCTAGTTCTCTAACAACAGCCATGGTGCGACATATATTAGATACAGCGCACACATGGTGGCGTTTGCGGGGGTACTAGAGGCAGCTAGAAAAGTGGCGCTGTACGAGGTGCAGCACCACTTTTCATAAATATGTCCCTAAATGTGTTGTCAGATTGTTTAGTAAATCCACAATGAATATGTATGAGAATCATACACATCAAATTTATTTTAGTGGAACGTATTACTTTTTATTTGGTTATTCTGAAATATCGCCTGAGCAGTGGTGTAATGCAAACTGAAGGCACCCCCTGCAGAAAGCGATGAGGGGACACTCATACCTCACAAATATTAATTGACTTTGGGCTGAATGGGTCCCCCTGAAGTACGGTCTCCCCAGTGCTTAATTTGTGCTTGTTGTTTCCGGTGCGGAGCACCAGCACTTATTTTTTGAGGGCTGGCACTTATTTTTCTGCCTCAAGCATTTACTGCGAGCAATAGACACATATGGAAAAGACGGAGAAAGAGAAAAACGAAAAAGCGTCACAATGGGAGAAATTAGAAAGCTGTGAGAGTGAGCTGATGGGTCAGGGAGTGGCTGTAAATGGATTGAAGAGGCCAGAGATGGCTGAAGGACTACACTGCCTCAGTATTCCATGTTCGCACATTTAATTGCAGCAGCCGCATGTTTAAGAGGAGGGCTTTGGGCAACGGCATGTTTTTATTTACAAATTAAGCACTGGGTCTCCCACTGTACCACTGAGGCTGCAGGAGCCTGTGTTACACCTATCCACCTGAGAGTCTAATGGCTGGAAGAGGCCATCCATAGAGCACAGTAAGACTGTGGCATTTCTATAACTCTCGAGCTACCTGGGTTTTGTTACAAGAAGCACATGGGATCGTCAGACGAGCGAGAGAGACACACACAGTGATAAAGAGCTCCAGAGAGAGAGCACAAGAGAGAGAGAGAGCGAGACAGCAATGGAAAGAGATCAGAAAGGGAGAACACACAGGACACAAGGAGAAAGACAAAGAATGGATGGAAAGAAAGAGGGAGAGAGAAAGATACTTCCCAGACAACACCCCTCAGAGGAGAGTGAGAGACAGAGACACACACAGAGATAGAAATCTCACGAGAGAGAGAGAGAGAGCACAAAAAAGAGAGAGAGAGAGAAATAGATCAGAAAGGGAGAACATAGACAGAGGACAGAAGGAGAAAGACAAAGAATGGGTGGACAGAAAGAGAGAAAGAAAGGTAAGGGGAGAAATGGGAGTGGACTGGGTTGAATATTTTTGCCACAGCTGATTTTGGTTTCCAGCCTGGCCCTGGTGATTGCTCACCTCATTTCTATTGCCCAGTCCCCTGAAACTTCCCAGACAACACCCACTACTGCTATCCTACATAAGGAGACCCACAAGGGGCACAAACTCCACTCCCACCTGCAATACTGCTGCAAGGAAAACAGTGCAGATCCTGCCTTTGGAAATCAGGATCGTTGTCGGCATTTAACCACTTTTCCCAAGCCTAAGTCTGATTTCTATGCAGAAACGTTTTTATTAAATGTAGTCCTTAGGTTTCAAGCGTTGGCATTTTTATTTCACATTGTCCAATATTAACAATTTTTGCATGAAGCTTTGCACTGTATGGTATAATCTTCATTATTCACCAATTTTACGGCACTTAATATGGTTCATGGCCTGCTGGCCCATCAGCCAGTTCAAAGGTGGCTGCCATACAGTGATGGTTGGCGCCTTTGGAGGAATGTCTCCTTACAGCTGCAATGAAATCCCACCTGCTCAAACCAATACATACAGGATCGGTCCACTAACTTTTCTGAAATGTGCTTTAAGTGAATTGAGGAAATTTGTGGGAACAGACTTGTGCAAGAATGTGCACAGTGAAGAAGTAACAAAGGACAGACCTCTTTCTTGCCCGTATAGTCAATTCGCATAGATGATGTAGTGATACAACAGTTTTTGGATATATGGGCACCAGCATTTGTCAGTACCTAAGGATTTGTGAGCCATTTTGTGCAGCTGCAGAAGATATGGATCAAAACTCGAAATTCATAGTTTTCCCTGTTCTCCTATATACAATTATATACAGTTACAACTGTTACACTAACAGCTCCGTCACACTCATGCAGGCTTTGGTCTAGAGATGCGCTTTAGATTGTTAGGAGTGAACATAATTCCGTTAGGTAGTACACACATCTCTGACACCTCTCCGATCCACGAGCTTCTGGTTCTTGATGCTGGAGTAACATTGTCTAAGGAAAATGACTCCTTATTTCTTGAGAGAACAATTGTTTTGACATATTTTTGGACAAATTTGACTACTAAATGGTACAGACTGGTAAATGTTGGTTTCACAGCCTTATGGCCGCCCAGCACACCAGTGAGACCTGAGTTTGTAGCGGTGCAGCGTAGTACAAACTGCAGTGTCTTCTTCCCTTCCCACTTCATTATGATCCAATGATAACATGTCTTGTTCCTGTGGCCTCTCGTGTTCTCTTTTATGCTCCACTTTGTGACAGGGCATGGATCCAAATGCATCAATCTGTAGCTCAGGAATGGGCACAGCTAATGCCAGTTCTCAGAGGGATGCAAAGGCCAAATTCCACTTGGCATAGCATAGTGCAGTCGAGAGTCAAAATAGAAGAAAAACACTGGTCCATCGTTGGGTGAACAACATGGGTTGTCCACTGTTTGCCATTATGATTGTTTTTCCTAGAAACTCTTTCCCTTTTTCAGTATCTCCCTTAAAGGGTTTGCTGAGCAGCATGTTTCACCTGTGCACTAAAGCGAACAGAGAGGTTCCCTTTCACGCATGTGAACTTCTTCCCATTTCATTTTTAAGTTCTTTCAAGCTGTGTTCTCCTGTACCTGTGTTGCCTGTGGCACAGTATGTCTCTTTGTTCAGTTTTCTTTTTCACATTTTTGTCCCAACACAGTCTTTAATTCATCCCATCTTGTGCTCCATCAATCATGGCAGGGAGACCTGTCAAATATTTTATAAACAACAATTAAAAAACTATAAAGAAAAATAAATAATTTTCAGTCACTTTTCGCAACATTCCTTCCAGTGGAAGGTTAAGGACGGAGGACCAGTTCATACTTTTCCGCAAGAACTGCAGCATCGGGCTTTGAACTGAGCGAGCTGACAGAGTTTCAGTTGTGTCACTTTCTCGCAGTATCTGGTTGTGTCTCTGCACTCCACTGAAAACAGAAAAGAGCCGTGGTTAGGTAGTCTTGGGAACTAAAGACATGCGTTTCAAATCCCCAAATGAAGAAATTATAAACTGCTGCCCTTCTACTTCTCAGACTCAAATACAGGCCCTTGTGTCTGGGTTGTCCTTTATGCTTGGCATTAGGTGCACTAAAAACCTCAAGATGTGAACACAGGTAAGAAAAAGTTACTTATCTGTAACTCCAGTTTTCCGGCATTGGTATCCTTCATAGATTCACATGCTATAATTATTTTCCGAGTTCAGTGCTGGAATAGCTCTTCCGCTCCTCTGGCATTTTGCTAGTGGGCTGCAGACAGGTGTGTTGCTTTCAAAGCTGGATGGACTTCCATGAACCAATCATGAAAACCCACACACCCAGTTTTAGTTATTACCCCCTGTAGTGTGATGCTGGTTTGAAGATTTGTTGGCAGGGCTGAATATGGTTTCTAGTCCAGACAAGTCCTTCTTCAGGTTGACTGGGAATAATGTACGCACGTAAATCTGTGAAATATCTAATACTGGCCAAGAAAATGTTACTTACCTGTAAACATAGTTCCCAGGTACAAGTTCCATTTCATATACCGAAATGCTTGAATTGTATTCAGCCTGTTAACATGGGATAATTAAAGAATGGTGAATCTATTAAATATCCAGTGCTGGAGAACAGCAGGTGTAAAAATGGGTTTAAGCGTCCTGGGTCTTACTGAGCTGCAGCAATCAAAGTATATTAATAATATAATTATCTTGGAAGGTGGAAAAATACTAGTCCAGCAATGCACCACAATAACCTCAACAATTTTGATGCTATTGTCCTGACGTGCTCCATGGTGCTCTGTATAGTAAATATAGCGCTACTATAGTGACGTTAGCGGGCGCAGGACAACGCAAGATAAGTGGCACATCAGGGCTGATGTACGCTTACTTGTAAATATGCCTCTAAATGTGTGGAATGCCCTAAAATAAGTGATGGCACACCAGCAATTATGGACTGCAGTTCGCTCCATGGACATTCATTTTATGATCTTGTATACAATACTTTGCTTTAAAATGGTTACAAGGGTCCTACTCCAAGCTCTCTCGTTTGAGGCACTGGTAGGATACCCTCAGCACTGGCTCACCATATCTGAGCGTAAGTATCTGTGAGATGCACAATACTTTTTACTGTCTTTGTTTTCATTGGAGACATGGGTTTAGTTGGAAGTAGGGGGAGTCACAAAGGCAATGAATACGATGGTAGCCAGCGTTTTCTAGTAGTTACCCAGCTTTTCCATCCCTGTGAATGCCAAAACAATGTGGACTGATTGCCTAACACTGAGTTTTCCTGCTAGCACTGCTCCTCCATTTTTTGGCCCAGGCCATGATGATCCATGTTAGTAATTTCTACCTCTTCTGCTGCTGAGGGAAGACATTGCATATGCTGGGCAGCCATACCTGCTGGAAAAGGACAGGCAAATAATAGCAGGATTGTGGGGTTTTATTCCAATCAATTAGGTAAAAAGAAAGTATTAAGAGCAATCTGCCTGATTGTGCGAGTGTGCTAACAATCACCGGGCCATCTGGCTTCAATGATGAGGATGGACTTCAAAGAGAGCTCGGCCCTCAAGCTGTCACCACCCGTACCGTGCTCGAAGGGATCAAACATATATGAATCAAAACAGCGCTCTTGCAGGTAGAAATGTTCGCAAGTAAGCTTATTTTAATTAATTGAAATAACTTTCGTGTGGAATGTAAAAGTTATTTGAATGAGTTGTCATGCGCGGCAGTGCAAGAGCTATTTTCTGATGACATCTGAAATGGCTTCCTTAACTACCTCAGCGATAAAATCATAATTGCTCCCAGAAAACAACATCCAGTACAACATCATGAGGCTAAACTCAGTTTATTACGACTTGATTTATCGTTATTGGCCGACGGGGAACACTTAACTCTGCAAACGTTCTTTTTCTTTCAGCCCGGTGATACTGCTTTTCATTTGCTGATAATGAGGCCCTGTGTTCTAGGCTTTCTCGCTACTTACCGCCACACGTCAAGAAGAACGCAGTTATTCAGCCTAAGAACACGTTCCCTTGCTGCTCTCAACAATTAGCCATTTTATGTCAACGGTTTTCAATGGGAAAACATATAGTTAAAAGAGGGGAAGAGCTGGCCTGAGGTCTACAGAGCATTGAGCGGTACCATATTTGTTAATAATTTAAGATGATTTGGGAAAGACGCCTTTTCCCGAGTTCCCCTTAATTTGTTTAATATTCAATTGTTTGGAGGCTGGTTTGCAATTCACAAAGGTCTACACAGAGTCCTGGCAGTGCCCAAGTAATGTTCGGAGTATTTCTTAATGGATCTGGGCCATACTAGGAACAGAATGAAAACGGCGCAGTGAGTGAGAGAAACTGTGGGTCACTGAAAGTCACAGATGTATTTAGCAGAATTTGTCCCCCTTTATCACTCTTTGGAGCACTAACCAAACTCTCCCTTCAGAAATACCCTGGTGTGTGTATTCTTCCATCTTTCCACAAAAGATATAGGGGCAGATTTATGGAGTGCAGCGCCACTTTCCCTGTGCCTCTTAGCGCCCCCCCTACTGCCACCATGTGTGCGCCGTACTTAAAATATGGACCAGGTTAAGGGGCAATAGCGTCCTTTTTAAGTTATTGATGTACTCTACAGGAGTAGCGCCAAGGTATTGGTGCTACTGCTGCAGAGTACATCAGGCCCCATTATAAATAATGGAAGCCCCCTTTTTAATGCCTTCTCTGAGTAGGCATTAAAAGCGCCGTATAAAATGACACAAGGAAATCTCTTACATTTCCTTGCACCATTATTTCAGTCCCCCTAACAGGGGAACACCCCCTTTGCATACATTATGCCTGGTGCAGGCATAATATAGTGCAAAGAGTTACAAAATGCATGCATTGTGGCGCTAAGATTTTGGCCTTGTTGGCGTGAAAAAAAATAGACTAATGTGGCACAGGGTTGCGCTAGGGGCTTATAAAAACACCCCATAGGACCTACAAACATGATGAGTCATGGAGTGACTGACGGCAGGGAGCAAGCCAAATCTTTCTGAAGAATGATATCTTGAGTCTACCCCTTTCTTGAAATTCCCGATAATAACAGGCCAAAACAATTAATATAAAGCACATGTTTTGAAGAATTTTGATAACAAGATTTAGGTTTTAGAAACAGTCTTGATGGAGAGCTAAAGGATGCTTTAGAATCTGCCACGGTATCCAGGAGGATTATTCATCTGCAGCAGAAAGTAGATGACTGTGGACATCATAGGAGGAAGTGTTAGATAGAAACCCAGAAGCATAAAAGGAAATCTTCGTGCCACAGATGAGGCAGTGTCTATCAGTACCTTGCTGGTTTCCATGGAGGCAGGAGGGGCATAGATTCTGCAGATGCCGTGTTTGAAAAATGAAAGTAAAACGTGCAGCACAGGCTAGCAAAGTGGCCAACAGGGAACCACATGGAGCGGCCACTGAGACAAACTTCTGACTGCTAAATCACAGTCCTGCATGGCTATCTGCTCTAGCTTCACAATTTAAATTTACATAATACTTTTCAGGAGTAATGTTATCCAAAAATTTGGAAATTAGATCAATCTTTTGTCATGCTCACCCACTCACACAGCTATGGGAAATAAAATGGATGGTAGTTTGGAACCTGTCTGTCATAAGTGTAAAATCTTCCCACCAGTATATACATTCACAATAAAGGCTCTATGACACAAGAGACCATGGCTTATCAGCAATCTTCCTTCAATCTGCTGGGTACATTTGGAGATTTTAAAGCTCTGAGAACATGATGTTGTAGTTTTGATGGGAATGATGTTGCTTGTGCCTACATCTAGCTCTTTGGTTGGAAAGGCTTTTGAAACAGTTTAACAAGGACTGGTGGGAGAAGAACATTGTGGATATTGTCAAGTGTTTTTTTCTCAAATTACCTCATCGTCAAACTATTAAACCGCTTGCTCTGGCAAACAGTGTTCTCTGCTTGATCTGTTCTTTCCTCTATTCCTTTATAGGCAGCTTCTATTCAACAAGTTTCAAATGCCCACATTTCTGCGTCTCCAAAAAAAGAACTCTGCCCACGCTTCTCTTACCAACTGCAAATGTTTAATCTTACACTTGCCTCCACCACTTCATATCAAAACCAAGCTGGCTTGCTCTCTGCCCAAAAACAGATTAGTATTGACAATGGTGTTTTAAGGAAGTACATGGAATGTCTCTCAGCTACCTCTTTGACATCCCAGGCCGCCATATGCCTGGAACCTAAGATCCACCAACCATAACCTTCTGGTCACATCCAATTACTGCAACAATGGTATTCAGACAAAATATCAAATTTAAAATATAGAGATACAGAAATATCAAGTTTTAAATATCGTGACCCACACATATTGTGATGCAGGAACATCATTGACAAGAATATCGATTTTAGAGGTAAGCCATATCGATGTTAAAAATGTCTGTGCTGTAACTATTGATGTTAAAAATATCTGTGTTTTTTAATATCATTTACAAAAATATCTATGTTTTTAATATAGATGTTAAAAATATCCATATTGTTCATATCGTTTACAAAAATATTGGTTTCGATAATATTGTTTTTTATTATTTTTATGTGTTTTAGTATATGTTTTAATTGTAAATGTTATCAATTGTTTGTAGAAATATTCATGTTTTTTTAATATAGTTTGTACATTTTTAGTTATTTTTTATTTTAATTTAATTGTTTATTGTAATTTTTAGTGTTGTAGCGGGTTGTGGGTTTTGCAGGAGTATAGGGCGGGAAGTAATTTAATTATAATTAATTAGTAATTAATTTTTAATTATTATTAATGATTAAATTGGCAATTAATTATGTAAATCCTCAAATCCATTTATTTTTTTTCAGTTAAGTTTTAGGTGCGAGTTGTGGGTTTTGTTGGGGTATAGGGTGGGAAGTAATTTAATTATAATTAATTATTAAATGTTAACTATTAATAATTATTTAATTGAAAGTTATTTATGCAAATTCTCTAATTATTTTTTCTAATTATTTTTTCCCTTAACTTTCAGGTGTGGGTTGTAGGTTTTGTAGGGGTATAGGGTGGGAAGCAATTTAATTATAATTAATTAATAAGTATTTTATTCATTATTATTAATTATGCAATTGACAATTATGAAAATGTTCAATTTGTTTTTTTTTCAGTTCAGTTTTACGTGCAGGTTGTGGATTTTGTAGGGATACAGGGTGGGAAGTACTTTAATTATAATAAATTAATAACTAAATTGTAATCATTATTAATTATTTTACTGATAAATATGTAAATTCTCTAATTAATATATTTTTGAACTTATGTTTTAGGTGTGGGTTGTGTAGTTTACAGGGGTACAGGGTGGGAAGTAAATTAATCATAATTCATTAATAATAAATTCAAATGATCAATAATTATTTAATTGATCATTAATTATGTAAATTGTGTAATTATGATATTTTTTATATTATATGTTAGGTGTGTGTTGTGTTTTGGGAGTTACAGTGTTGGAAGTTAATAAATAATTTTTGAAAATTAATTATTTTATTATTTATTTTTTAACTGTTAATTATGTTACGTGTATTTTAGGTGTGCGTTGTTTATTTTGTGAAGTAATGGGGGAAGGTATTTAAGTATTTATATATTAAAAAAGGTTCTCAATTTTTTTTATTTTATTATTATTTCATAAGCTATTTGTGTTATACTTTATTTTAATTACATATTTGTTTGCTGTTATGTGTGTGGGAATATAGTGTGGTATTTTACTTATGCTGGTAATATTTGTGTTAATTGATAATAATTATTAAAATGTGTAATAGTTATGTTATTTAAAAAAAACAAATTGTTAAAATTAAGACAATTAGGGGCAGATTACAACTTTGTCAGTTTTAGGACCGCCGTACCATCTTTGGCCACAAGACCGCTGCCACGGCTGACATTTGAGCTACCGCAGCGGTCGGCACAGTGGCGGTCAATGGTGGTGGTGCCGGCACTGGCACCGCCATTTGCATTATGATCTGCCTATCTGCCGACCTTTTCATGGCGGGGAAAGGCAGGTGAAGGGCCACAAAAAAAAGGCACCAGGGTGAATAAGCCCAAGAGGATTGTGGCCGAGCCCATGTTGTCCCTCCATGCCTGAAGTGTTGGTGCGCGCACTGTTTGCCATGCATGACATGATGCATGGAAACAGTGTGCCCGACTTGCTGGAGGCACAGTATTACAGCCGGCATTGACTTCAAGCTCTCTCAGAGCCGAAGCATGCGGCCTCCTTGACTGCGCCACTGACCCACCACCAGCCCCACAGGAATGTCGTAGTGTGGCGGTCGGCTTGGCAGAATTCACCAACCGTTACTGTGGCAGACTCGGGACCGACCACCAAAGTCATAATCAGGTCCTTAATTCTCATATTTAGAATTTTATATTTTGGGGTATTTAACAGAGTTGTTAAAATATGTTGTTTGTTGTGTGAAGTGAAGCATTCTTTTTGTACTGCACCAGTGAGTGGGGTCGGAATAGTACATTTTACCTCTTCTGAGTCTAATGCTTTCCATATTGTTGCACCGATTGGAGTGTGAATAGCAAATTCTATCCCTCCTGTGTCCAATCCTTTCCCTACTGTTGCACACACTAGAGATGAAATAATAAATTTTACCTCTCCTGAGTCTAACGCTTTCCCTACTGTGGCACTTACTGGAATGAGATTAGTAAATGTAATTGTTCCTAAGTCCAACAGCTTCCCTACTGTTGCACACACTGGAGTGGGAATAGTAAAGTTAACTCTCCTGAGTCTTATGCTTTTTCTACTGTTGCACTCACTGGAGTGGAAATAGTCAATTTTACCCCTCCTGAGTCCAACACTTTCCCTACTGTTGCACTTACTTGAGTGAAAGTAGTAAATGTAACCCCTCCTGAGTCCAACAATTTCCCTAGTGTTGCAAATACTGGAGTGGGAATAGTAAATGTTGACCTCTCCAGAGTCCTAGGCTTTCCCTACTGTTGCACACACTGGAGTGGGAATAGTCAATTTTACCCCTCCTGAGTCCAACACTTTCCCTGCTGCTGCACTTACTTGAGTGGAAGTAGTAAATGTAACCCCTCCTGAGTCAATAATTTCCCTAGTGTTGCACACACTGGAGTGGGAATAGTACATTTTACCCCTCCTGGGTCCAATGCTTTCTCTACTGTTCCACACACTGGAGTAGGAACAGTAAATGTTACCCCTCTGATGTGAAAGCTTACCCTACTGTTGCACAGATTGGAGTGGGAATAGTCCATTTTACCCTTCATGAGTCCAAAATTTTCCCTACTTTTGCACCGACTGAAGTGGGAATAGTAAATTTTATTTTTGAGTACAAGACTTTCATTTCTGTTGCATACACTGGAGTGGGGATGGTCAATTTTATATTTCGCGTGTCCAACAATTTCTCTACCGTTGCACAGTTTGGAGTAGGAATAGTACATTTTACCCCTCCTGAGTCCAATAATGTCTCTACTGTTGTATAGATTGGAGTGGGTGTAGTATATTTATAATTGCTATAGTCTAATAATTTTTTTTAATGTTGTTTTAATATATATTACTATTATGTTTGTGTATTTAATTTTATATTATTTATATAAAAAGGTATGTAGTTTTTAACATATCTTTAGTTGAATGTATTTTTATCTATTGTTTATTTTTTATGTATAATTAAATTGGAAATGTTTTAAATGTATTTGCAGTGCATTTGTTATTTTTTATGTTTATGGAAATATATATATTTGTATTTGTTATATTAATAAATAAAAACAAGAAAATTATAATATAAATACAAATTAATATTTGTATAATTGTTTTACATGATATATTTGTATATAAACATTTACTTATACATATATATGTATGTGTGTGTGTTTAATTATATATTTGTATATTTTTAGATACTACTAAAATATATTTAATTTACATTATATTAATTTCATATGTTCAATTAATTACGATTTACTGTTTTTACCTACATATACATAAAAAATTATACGATAGGAAAATTATATTTTTGTGATTGATATATTTGACACGATATGTCGTTATCACAATATTTAAGGTTGTTATATTGTGTCATAGTACGTGTAACGACCTTCCCCTTCACCTCCGAACATCGTCCTTGCTTGCAGAAATCAGAAAAAAACTCGAGACCTGCCTGTTCAACTGACCTCAGCAGGATCCTAGCGCCTGGATACTCTCATGGGTGATAATCGACACTTAACAAACACTGATTGATTGATTGATCCGATCCTTTGACCTTTTAGGCCATCTTCACTGGAAAACAATACCACCACGAATCCCTCTTCCTTTCTCCAGAATTCCCAAAACGCTTTGAAATGGCATCTAGTGAAACTGCATTATATATGTAAGACACATGTTTTTCCCCTATATGTTTCCTATGTCATACACACTTACTAAACCTTCTCATTTAAAAATGTTCTTGACATCATTTAAGTTAGTCATAGAAGCTGCACAATGTATTCACACCGCCACTGATTCTGTTATTGGCTTCATGAAAATCACCCCATTCCCAGGGTTCTAATGCTGCCGTTGTTAGTCCGTATAACACTTCTAATGGAAATATTATGGCTGTTAAAGTCATAAACAAATAATAGTACTTACCCATGTAAAAGTCAATAGACTATAGAATTTTGCACACTCACCAAATAAGCACCGAAAGAATGCCTCAGAAATTGGCAAATCGAGGAAATAAAGTGCCTCATAAAACAGAAATCTTAGATTTCAAAGCTTGCTAATTCCTACATACATTTCTTAAAATGACATGAAATCCAGAATGGTGGCAGAACACCTTCTGAGAACTGATGTGAGATGTGAAGAACGCTCTTGTTTCAGGAGACATACCGTTTTCACAGGGGGCGATGTTGCACCGTTGCCAGTTCACTGGCCTGGGTCTCCAGGAACAGTAGTGCTCCTGGACAGGTTTGCTCGTTCGAAGCTGCACACATTCAACTCGCCGTGACTGGAAGCCATAGTTGCCACATGTGGCTGTACATAGAGTCCACGGGGCTACTCTCCACTGTACTCCGCAGATATCAGTCCAACAGTTCTGCGTACTGAGTGGCCTGAAATAAAAATCATTTGTTACTAATGATCCGAAAGATAACTGTCTAAAAAATAAAATACAGCCAGGTTTTTAGGATATCAAAGTACATTTTTATGAGAAACATTTATTGGTAATCGATCTCAGGAGTTTATTTTAATATTTGCCGAACATGGTGAAAACCTGACTGGATTTTGTAACTCCTTGTGCCTGCCTTGAAGGAAGGAGCTGACCACCTGCTTTGGAGGGGCATTGGAGGTGCCCTTCACGAGGAGCATGCAGCCTAGAAGAGGGTTGCCAGTAAAAGAACAGGTCAAATGGAAGCTGCCGCTGTGGCTTAGGAGTAGAATTGGCATCACTCAGCTATATCATGATGGCCTGAGACTCATGTATCTCATAGCATGCTCCAAAACACTGTGACTACGGGGCACCCAGGGAAACTCTGAATGTACCTTGCAGGTAACCCACCAAAGAAGGCATAGGGCCTCATTACGGGTTCGGTGGATGGGATAACCCATCCGCCGAACTTCCGATGGGGAGGTTGCTGCCATGCTGGCTACCTCTCTGCCAGGCCCATTCTGACTTTCCCGCTGGGCTGATGCTCGGAAGCCAAGGGTTCGGCCCGTCAGCCCAGCGGGAAAGTGGCGGCAGCATTATCGGACCGGCGGCAATGCAGCTGCTGCAGGGTGCACCAGCACCCGCGCAAAGCTCACTGTCTGCACAGGAGACAGTGAGCATTGAGACGTTGCGGGGCAGGGAACCCCTACACTGCCCATGTCAAGTGCATGGGCAGTGCAGGGCCCCGCTGTGGCCTCCTGCACCTGTTCTCCGCCAGCCTTTTCCTGGAAGTGATCCTGCCATGAAAAGACTTGCTGATTCCCACCTCAGCCACCGTCAATCCATTGGGATCACTGATCCTGGCAGAGACAACGGTACCCTGGCTGTCTGACTGCCAGGGTCATAATGTGGCGGTCAGACTGCCACAGCAGTGGCGGCCCTCACCACCACCACAAGCCTATGACTGATTGGCACTGAGAAACCATAACTGCATTTGGTTGGTCACATCTGAGGAACGGAAGCACCAACAGGAGTGATGCATAAAGTTGGGACGCTCCATACGGTCGGTGGGGGCATCGACCTACACCTTTTGATCACTGTTGTGACCCTTGGTGGGCTCTCTGCTTTGGTTGCGTGGTATACAAAAAAGTGAAGAATAGAACTTATAAAATAATCTCAGCCACTGGTAATTACTCAGGCTGCATCCTAGTTCATAATTATTTTGCACACCATGATACCAGTAAAAACAAAGCAGTCTTTGTCCTGCTCCAATAGGAACAGCCAAGCCCAAATTGCTAGGTCAGGTCCTCCCTGAACCGGAAAAGAAACACCAAAAGACTGGTTTCACCCTAGTCAGGGGTCATCCGCCAGATACAGCTTTATTCCTGGGAACTATTTTTTTTAACATTCTCAAATGGGAAGGGGCCCCCGGGGAGCTTTTTCTGGTTGCAAATGCATTATAACTACACTTCAGCATTTGACTAAATATTAATGTTTTGTGGCCAGATTCCGGTTGCAAAACATTATTACATACCATTCTGGTTACGTATTTGGAGGGGATACCTAAAACACATCCCTTCCAAACACAGAATAGGAATTGGGTCTCAAGCACAAATCGCAATTCTGTAACTTGTTACTGAATTTGGTGTTTGCACATTAGAAAAACATTTTTGCAATTCGAAACAGCCCAAATCTGCAATTTGGACTGGTTGCGAATGCAAAAATGCTTTGTACATCAAGCCTATAATTCTTTCCCCATCAGATATGAGAATTGAAGAATGGTGTCTGCATTGCTGACAGGGGACTTTCTCCTGGCATTGCACATTCCTTTTTCCCGACTTTGGTAGACAATTAAAAGATATGGTGAAATAATTGTCATATAAGCTTCTAGGTCAAGGTGCTAACATGCCATAGACAACATGTACAAAGATAAGTGTTTGCAATTACCAAATTTCTGTGATTTCCTATTTGGTAATCACAAAGACCTATGTACAAATGTGTGCTTTACACATTTTGTGAGTCCCAGGGGTTTACAAATAAACCTGCCTCATGAATATTGATGAGGTAGGTCTCAGTTTGCAACTCATTGGGAATTGCAACACTCAAAGGGAGGCCTGTGGGAGTCAACAGACCACTATGTCTGTGACTGCTTTTCAACAAAGCAATCTTTTTTATAAAATGCAGTCTGTTTTCCTTCACAAAGAAAAAAGAAAAGTTTTCTTTACATTTATTAACAGAAGTCAGTTGTCCGTGGAACAACTGGCTGCTCTTAAAAAATGCTTTTACAAACTTTCACAATGGAAAAGGGGTCCCTTGTAGTCTTCTTCCATTATGTGAATGGGTTACCATGTACCTGAAGTAGGTGGTAAAGTGCGAGACCGTATTTCGGTTGCAAACAATTGTTCCATACTACTGCGATTCGGTGTTAAGAAGGAACGCCCTAAACACGCCCCTTCCTAGTAGCGAATCGCAAATCCAATTTCTGATTAGGAAAGGTTAACCAAATCGCAAATAGTACTTTGTACATTTTAAAATCCCTTTTTACGTTCTCAAATGGGCGATTCTGTCAATCAGCCTGTTTGCAAACATAAAAACGCGTTGTACATGTGGCCCCATATTTCAAAATAGAAATAAACACCAATTTAAGAAGGGACGTGCGCCACAACTCCTGTCCTCACACTGCTCTGGCCTGTCTCTGTGTTTCTGCCAGTTCCTACTGCTGCCATCTGCACAAACCTCCCACAACTGGCCAACAGCAGCACCTGACGTCAGAGCAGGTAGACAGACGGAGGAAGTGAAGCGGAACTCGGCTCTACGTGGCCAATTTTAATTGCGTTTTTTTAATCAATTGTGTGTTTTTTTGTAAATCGGATTAGTTTTTACGTGGCGACTTTGGCACATATCGCTTGGTTTATAAGCTAAGAACTGCATAAATCTAAATTTGGTGGACTAACTGCAGAGCTCATTATACTCTCGAAGAAGATGTATTACTGCCCAGAAACAGGAAGGCGATGCGTGAGGACAGAACACCGGAAATTACACCTGGGGAATTTATATTATGCCGTGTCTTGTCACTTGACTGTTTTGATGTCAAATAAATAAGCAGGCAACGCTGCCTCTAAGATTCATTGCAATATGCATTACGTGACCTGTTGTTGCACCTGGAAGGGGTCATGTAGAGACTGGGATGCAATAAAGTTGGAGGGAGTTATAATTAGAGCTAATGCTATAGCTATTTTGTTTCAGATAAAAACGGGGTCGAGGCGATGCACGTTTTTAACAAATCATGCAGAAAAATGCTACTGTATATTTAAAAAAGTCTTCTCTCCACAAATAATCCTGATTTCTCCAAAGAACACAGTCAGATTTTTGTTGTTTTTTATCCCAGTTTCATCTGCGGGTTTCCTGTTACCCCAATTTTTAAAAGCTAACATTTCTTGTGAGAGTCATGTAATGTTTTTTCCACTTAATTATATCTGAAAACATGTAGCACTGTCCCTATTGATACTTATTTTTTTAAGATGGTGCCTACACCATTGATTTGATATTTATTAGCACTGCAAATAAGGAGTAACTATTATTCAGCTAAATAAAATTGAATATATCGACCACAGAAGGATGAAATGCTAACCCTACCTCTCAACAGCGAATACTTACCTCGCAGAGCTCTGTTACTAACATAAGGGTTGTGCTCCCTTCATTCTACAAAAGCACTGGCTACATGTGTTGGAAACGGAAGTTAGTAGATCATCTCAGATTAACCACGCTCTTGAGTGCCCTTGATGCCCTATTCTGTGTTAAACAATTAGCCGTCATGGAATTGGTTTTAGAAATTATATTAATAGTCTTTTGTACAGAACTCTTTTCAAACAAGTGGGCACTTCAGATTGGAAAAGAGCAAGAATATTTGGCAAACATCCAGCTCCTATGCAATGCTTGAACTTTCTTTTCAAATTGGCAAATTCACTAACCTAGATAATACTACTGGAAAAATTGTGCATTGTTTTAACCTAAAGCCATATTCAGAGCTGCCTGATAATTGTACCTCCTGTTACTGAATTCTGATACAAGAATGGTGATCATGCCTTTCTTATTCACCTCCCCTGCCACATACAGAGTCCAGATGTACGGACACGCCTGGGCATCTGTGTCCATCCTCTCCTCTGGACCGATCCCAACACCCGAGCAGCTTCTCAGAGGCATGAATTAAGCCTGAAGTGAGCTGTGATAGACAGAACTCAGGCAAGCTGAGCAAAGAATATTGTAGGGGATCTCAAGTCGCCCTGGTCCGGAGCTGTGCTCAGATCTTTCCTGGATGATTAATCTTTCCCTCCACTACACTGCCCTGACATGATACCCAGCCCCACATAAAATACATTCAAACTAAGCGAGAGAATTAAGGGGCAGATTTATGAAAAGTGGCGCTGCACTCAGTGCAGTACCACTTTAACTGCGCCCCTTAGCAGCCCCCTACCGCCTCTATGCGTGCACTGTATTTAAAATACGGCGCACCATGGTGCAGGGTAAGGGGCAATAGCGTCATTTATCAAGACGCTATTAATGTACTCTGCAGGAGTAGCACCAAAATATTGGTGGTGCTACTGCAGAGTACATAGGGCCCCATTCTAAAGAATGGGAGACCCCTTTTAACGCCTGCTCTTGAGCAGGCGTTATAAGTGATGTAAAAAATGGCGTAAGGAAATCTCATAGATTTCCTTACGCCATTTTTCCTTCTCCCCCATTGGGGAACGTCCCCTTTGCATACATTATGCCTGGTGCAGGCATAATGTAGCGCAAAAGGTTACAGAGTGGTGCAAAGCATGTGTTGCACCACCCTGTAAATAAGGCGCAGGGATTTCGGCCTTGTTCGGCCACATTGACGTAAAAAACGATGACGTTAATGTGGTGCATGGTGGTGCTAGGGTATTATAAATATGTCCTTAAGTGCTATAGATATCAAAAGGAATTATCTAGCTTTTATAGAGAGGATGTTTTGAGATGACAAAAGAAAAGGCATATATACAGACAAATAAGGCAGGAACAAAAAAAGAAAACCCAGACGATGTTAACAAAATGTAATATGCATTTGTAGGTGCTAATGTAAGTATTACAATGACAAAGGATACATTACTAAAATAAGCAGAAGTATAAGCAGCAGTTACAAAAAATACAGTCGTATACAAAAGAAGCTATACGTAGAAATGACAACAAATTAAGGAGGCTTGTTCCTTCTTCATCTGTAGCTAGAGTAAATGTATATTTATTGTTTGACAATTATAACATGAACAGAACACATATCTCTGCTCTCTTATGAGAGATACTTAGTGGAAAAATGATGGCAGTATCCAGTCTATAATTGTAACAAATGCCATTCTGCCTGCGTTTAAAGGAAATATTCCTAAAATCTTTCAAATTTAAAGTAATCTGTTCAAAAGTATTGCCAGTATTAAATCCACCAATCTACCTCCTCCTGGCAATTCATGCCAAGTTGGGAGCAAACTTACAAGAAAAAATTTATGAAATGAGAAGGGTACTTAAGTTTCCATTGTCTAGTCAGTATTACCTGGACCAGAACCGTCTAGATACAGTTATCAGTAACAAAAGGATTAATTACATGAAACATGTTGTGTCAGAAACAGTTGATTAAAGAGAGAAAAAGGAGTGTGTGTTGTATTTGCAAGTCTCAATGAAGAGTGAAAATGTCTTCATAAAATATCCCACATTAGAACTGGTCATCTACCATTAAGGTCCTGTTCTCAATCTTCTTTGTGGATTTGTCTTGAAAGGTATTTGTCAGCAACAAACCTTATAGAACATGGACGTTTTTGTACAATGTAATGAAATAGCAAATATGTTTGATAATTTATGTGTCGTTCCTGTAGATGCATCACATACAGTATTAATATTTTCTAAAACAGCATAATTTGGTATACTAAACAAATGAACTATTAAGTTCAATGCAAACATATCTTAACTTTGGAAGGGACATCAAAGTATCATCTTGCACAACTGCTAAGTCCAAATGCTGCAAGATTATATTTTGACTATGATCTTCTGGTACCTCATCTGTAAAATCAGTTTATAAAATACCCTCCTTTCTCATTCTGAGCTTCCTTCCTAGCTGTCTCCCTGATTGTTACTTATTTTACTGCACCTTTCCACCTTTTTAATTTGTTTTCTTTTCAGATTAATGGAAAAAATTATAACATTATGTGACATTGAGGAATTCTAGATACAAATATAGTTATGACTGCTCCTGTTAACCTTTTGATTTTGTGGTAATATAAATACTTTTGTTTTATTTTCAATAAATACTTCTGAAATTAAAAAGTATGTACCCAAAATGTGTTAATAATCCTTTAATGTTAATAGGAGCTCCTGAAACACACACTCTCTACAAACATCTGGCGCTCAATATAAAAATCCGTATTCTCTTCTGGTTTATCCCACAAGAAATATTGTGAGGAATAAAAAAACAATTGCGATCTACTGTTTTACTGAAAGAAAACGTTTGAAGTGCCTTGTGAAAGAAACTTCACAATTTAAATGTTTGCTTCAGAAATCGCCACCTTACATTAATTTTGAATGATACATTTAGTTTGAAAATATTTTTTTTCAAAATATTCACAATCCTTTCCTAAGTGTATTTAGGAGCTTGATACATAAATGCTTTAACTCAATTTCTAAAATATTTTAGACAACGTGTTTGTCACAGATCCTAGGCAGAACATCAGTTATTACATCATTATGTATAATAAAATATTATTGTATGGTTATTAGTACTGTGGTGGCTTCAATATATTATGATTAGATGATTTATTATGGTAGCTGTGATCCTAGAATTATTGGGGCTAGGTACTCGTCTTCTGCGTACTTTAATGTATAATAAGTTATTACGTGTATGTTTTAATACAGTGGTTCCCAACCTGTGGTCTGGGGACCCCTGGGGGTCAGCAAAGCCTTCTTAGGGGGTCCGTAACTGCTTAGAAAATAGAAAAATATTAACAAATATTGACAAATTAGGTCCCCAGCTTCCAGTAATGACTCGGGGTCCCCGGATTCCAATGAGGATTCAGTGGCGGTCCCTGGGTTCCAGTAATGTTAAAGTGGGGGTCCACAAAAATCAAAAGGTTGGGAACCACTGTGTTAATACACTCAAGATTTGAGTACAGTTTCTCTGAAGAGTGTTTTCGCAAAAATAACTTTCTACTAAATTATTTTTCCTTCAAATTTTTCAATTGTTTTTTTCTGCCAGTAGTTTTATAATAAACGACCTAATACTGATACTTAAAAACATTAATGTGCTCTATATGGTGGGTTCAACACATTAGTCAAGCTCCACAGAGAGGACTTTTCTCCTGACCTTTTACTCTAGCTTAATCAACTTTGATTTATTTTATGGTACTCCTAGATGTCCCTACATGTTAAGGATGTCTCACTTGTCTACTACTGCTTACCAAATTTCACAATCAACAAGCTTTCATGCTTCCATTCACCAATATAATAGCAGCTAATTCCTCCATTATATTCCCAGCTGTGACTTGAGTGGCTGACAGAGAAATAGTTAGTGACAACAGATTCATCCTTTAATAGAGCAGCTGTCAACAGATGGCATTGTGTTGAAGTATGCAATGTCATTTATGCACAATAACAGTACTCTTCCTAGCATTCCTTTTGAGTGGACCCTTAGTTCCTTTCTTCTACCACTTGTATATATGTGGTTTTACTGAACTATTGTCTTTTTGTGATTTGTTTGGGTAATGAAAATAAATTAGAGTGGTTGCTGTAGCTTGTGAGAGTATGTGTTGGCCTGCCTCCACTAAAGGATAACAAACTCCAAAATTCAGATCCTCGGTGACACCACTGAATTAAACCAGCAGAGGAGTTATGTTACAGCATGTGTACAAAAATCGTCATGTTGGAGGTGACCAAGCTGACTTTAGTGTTGTCTGGGACTTTTCCATGACCTAGAGGTGCCAACAATATATGAAATGTTACAGCAACGTAAATAAAGTTGTGTATCCCAAAACCCTAAAATGTTTTCATATATAAACAGCATTACAGTTCACAATTATTAGCAATGTCTGCTGAGCTGATAAGAAAATTCTGACTATGTCCACAGGAACAGGAGGTCTCAGTTAACTGTATTTCTATCACCAATCACTACCTTAAACGCACTTTTCAGTCATCCATAGGACGTCTTTGGACAAAAGAGTGGACTCAAGTGGGCATCTAGCAGAGGAAAGATGTGACTCTGCACAAACAGTACCAGTATGGATTGTTCTTATAGTTTTGGTTCAAAGCTCAGAGTCCTTGTAGGAAAGTGAGGAGTCATAATGTTATGTCAGTCATTTGTATAGTGCACATCCTGCTATTGGTTTGGCCCTGTAGCATTACAAAGCTAATATTATTTTGAAGCAACATAAATAATATGTGTTACTACTGTTTAATGTTATGGTTCTCAAATTATTGATTTAAAGTGTATGAAGTGCTGAATTGGCCCACGTGAAAGGCAAATGCACAGATATAAACCGGTAGTACTTAAGTCAATGAACCATTTTACTGATCGGGCATTTGGGAGACTACCATAAATGCAAATATTTATATCGCAGGCTTTTTACAGTATTTGACCATGGAAAAATCAAACAAACACAAGTGCAACTGAACCATATTGTACATGCTTGTTTTACAACTAGATGCACATGAGATACCGCTGTACTGCATAGTCTAAACATACCTTGGTAGAGTACTGCATTGCTCTGGTAATGCAGGAGTCCCATCTCTCCCCTGGCAGAAGACTTGCCTGTGTTGTATAGCTAGTCTTGGTCCAATGCATGGTCCATTACACTATCGATGGACAAGAAGAAGAAAGATGCAGTTTTAGGACTAGTTGTAGGATAACAAATGTTTGCATTGTAAGAAATATGTTGCCAACGTAGCTACCAGATCCTTGTCGGGTGTTAGGCCACTGGAGAAATGTGCTTACACAAAAAATGCTAAACTACACATCCTGTGTGCATTGCTTACCATTGTCGACCATGGATACAAACTAGAGTAGAGAGAATTGTGGCTTGACATTTAGTGGTAATGGAAAAATAATTCAGCCCTGGAGGAAAGTGTTAAATGCGGAAGAGAATCCATTGGCCTAATTTCTATACCACACTACCCACTAATATTTGATCACTGTGACATAGTATGCCATTGGTGTTCTAGAAAGCCTCATCATTGAGTATGACTAGGGTGCATTCAAGCCCTATACTGCTGTGAATATGTGTGCCACGGGCAATGTTGGGACTTTAAGCTTGCAAATTTTGGGTGGAATAAATTTAGACTGCTTTCTCCCACAGGTGGTAAGAAGATCCCTACGGTAATAGTCCGATTCTAGTATAATTTTTTGTTTCACATTGGATCGAAGCCTTTATACCAATCACTCAGTAATTTAATTGCAGCAACACCTGAAGGTGCATACCTTAAGACCTTTGATGAAGACAAAAAATCTTTACTCCTCCAAGGGTTATGTAGCATATGACGGAAGGACAGATGTGCAACTTCTAAGTAGGACAAGCATTTTTTTTCCAAGCATGTTAGAACATTGGGTTGCCTATGTCCCTAATCATATGAGACACAGTGACTAAGTGCGATTGATCTACATCCACATTTGTTGATATATACTGTATAATAATTTAAATGATGCTCCTCTAAAAATGATATCTTTAGGAATCATAGACAACCTTTTTTTGATGTGCTCAACATGTGTAGCCATAAAGACGAGTCGTGTAGGCAAAACGAACAGTCAAGAGACTTCCTCGCACAAAATGTATGAATTCATATTGTTTTCATTACTTCGTTGGAGGAGATTTTTCATTACAGGGAGTAGCTTCTCCTTCCAGAGGATGCAGACGCCCATGCAGTGCACTGAAAAAGGTCAACTCGAAGCATTACGCCACCCTTCCTATCTCGCATTCCGCGTGGAATGACAGATGATACAGCCAATTCTTCCAGGAAGAATCTTAAGCTCTTCTGTCAATACAAATGACTCCATTCAACGTCCAAGTGAACCTTTTCCAAAGTACACATGCAGAGAATTAACACAATCCATTATTATCGGTCAAAACCATTCTCTGTTCGCATTCAATATGGAGAAGCTAGCTTCACAGTTGAGTGCACTGGAATATAATAAATTTCTATTGGTTATTGCTCAAGCATGGTGCAATTTCCGTGGTGTACTACTAATGCCGGTAATGAACAAGGTGAGGAGGCATTTGGCTTTGGTTAGAGAGGCATGCTGAGTAGAGACAGCATTGCTCTTCACTAAGTTAGAGCTAAAAAGTACAGGTATGTAGGGACAGGTAGACTTAGGACGGATGACAGGCTAAAAAAAAGCTAGTGGCAAAGGGCTTTCTTAAAAATAAGGAGGTTTGGGCGACCAGGGATCGCTGAGCCTCTGTTGGTCTGCCTTTTGAATAAATGTGACTCATGAAGAGATGAAGTGTGTTTTCAGGCAGACTGATGCTGCCAAGTCCTTCCGACAGAACCTAGATCAGGATGGGGTTCGGGATGGATGATTTTTAAAAAATATATATTTATTGGCATTTCTAGGTATAATCATATAAGATCCACAGGACAGTAAAACGTACATCCCCGAGTTAGATCTCCAAATGAAACAAGAAGTAGAAACTGTAATTGTATTGTTGTCAATCGATATAAAAAAGTGAAATACAAGGCTCAGTTGATTGGCTCTCATAGCATAGCAAGAAAGGCAGTTAACAATACCTTACAGGGTTTCACATACAGTTTGTAAAAAACACAACCAACAGTGCTTAAATACAAAAACCACGCTAATACCCACAGTAGTTCTGGCTGGAGGTCGCCCCTACATGGAGTGTGGAAGAGGGGGAGGCAAGGAGAAAAATCAGAAGTATCACTATATACAGATCCCAATGGAGCCAGGGGAGGGAGGGGAGTCCAAGAAGCCTCTCATAGAAATGTCCGATTCTGTTGATCCCCTTAGTCCGAAAGTAAATCCACTAAGGCCTGGTCAGTGTGGCTATCGACGGAGCCAACAGCCTTGATGAAATGGATTAAGGGGAGGTTGATTCAACTTATTGAACAGTTTGATGACATAGGTATCCCAGAGCATGGCCGCAAAAAGCTGACAGGACACCATGGCGTCCTCTTCAGCCACTGCCCATTTAGGTGCCACTTGAAGCTAAGCAAGTAGCCTGGGTGACCGTGCAACCTTCCATGTCACAGCTATTAATCTTTTGAACAGGGCCAGAGTGAGGTCTAGCATTCTCAGGTGATATTTAGTGTGCTTGGAATGTTTGGTAATTCCTAATAGGCAGGGAAGCAGGTCAGGAGACAGCTGTAGGCCAGCCACTGTGGATATGTGCTCCAACACCTGAATCCAGACCCGTGCAAGTGGCAGGCACTCCCAGACCCTATGTAAAAATGTAGTATGTCCACATATGGGACACATTGATGGTGTCCCTGGGAACATTGTGTGAAGCCGGTGTAGTGTGAGGTATGTTTGATGGCGATAATTAAACTGTGTGAATTTAGGGCGACTGTTCTGGGATACACGTTTTACTTGTTCCAGTGACATTGTCAATTATTTAACAGTGAGTGAGCTACCCAGGTGTTCTCCCCAGTGATGTTTACCTCCTAGTGTATGATCTGCGCCTGCCACTAGGAGCGCTGTGTGGAGGAAGGATATTGCCTTGCATCCTGCCCTGTGTGTAAGTAAGCATTGTAACCTCTGGTGCAGTTTGGGTTTGTTACCACCCGCCAACTACGTGTCGGTCCCTGAGAGCCAGTGTAAGAGCATGATAGGTGAGGAAGGCGCCCACTCTGAGTCCATGGGTGTCTTGGAGATCTTGGAATGACTGCAGGATAGCTTTGTCAAATAGGTCACCCATTGGATTATCCCTGCCTCATGCCATGACATACAGTCATGTTAGTCCAACAACGCTCTTGTGGAAGGCGTGTCCCAGAGAGGAAGCTTTGGTGCATATGGGAACACACTCCATTTGGGCTGAAGTTACCTATGCCACACCACTTTGGCTATATGGGGTAATCTATTCAACTCCTTTGCTGGGGCCTCTAGGCGTCAATAACCACTGCAACAGGCTCTTACCACAAGTTCAACTTGCACAAACCTGTATTTCCCAGTCTTACCCCTTACCAACCATCTCATTGGCCACCTCAACTGAACTGCTGCTGCAAAAAAAATTCTAGATTAGGCACCGCCAGGCCACCCTCCTACATGGGGCGCTGCAGTGTCACAATTGAGATCCGCTTTTGGAAGGGTCCCCAGATCAGGTCAGATTCAAGTCCTCTAAGTTCCTTAAAAAACTGCAAAAAAATATAACAGATGCTTTAGGACAAGCATTGTGGCAATAGCTTTACGTCCCAGGGGTGATAAAGGCAAGCGTGTCCAGAAGGCCATCGATTGTCGTACAGAAGTAAGGGCTCTCCCATGGCTACCATCCAGGATGTTCTAGCCACTATGATATACGTTTACTCCCACATAACAAAAGGTCTCAAAGCTCCAAGGAAGACAGTCAAGTCCTAATGTATCTCAGTCTCCCTGATCCACTCAATGCTGTGGGAAAATGCAAGATTTGCACCAATTATCCTTGAGGCCCGCCAGATCACTAAAGCTATCCAGGAGGTCATAGAGGTCAGGCAGTGTGAAGGCCTAGTCCCACAGATAAATTAGAACATCGTCTGCAAAAAGGGAGACAGCGTGCCAGTCCATGCCAGTGGGTATGCCCCAAGTGGGACCCATGGTGCGCAGCAGCTAATGGTGCCATGGCCAGTGCAAAGATTATAAATGAGAGTGAGCAGCCCTGAGGGGTCCCCCTCCTTATGGGAAAGGAACATGATATGTGACCTCCTGTGCACACTTTAGCTTGCGGCTCAGTGTACAATAGCTTGATTCATCTAAGGAACTCTGAGACCATCCCCATGGCTTATAACATGTGGGAGAAAAGACCAACCCAATGTGTTGAAGTATTTTTCAAAATCAAGGGACACTGCCACCGGGATATCAGCTGCGTCCTCCATGGCACCCAGGATATGACGCAGAGGTCTTGTGCTGTAAGAGGTTGCTCGGTGGTGGACAAACCAGCATTGATCAGGATGAACAAGGGAGTCGAGCTTTGGAAATAATCTCTTGGCCAGAGTTTTTCTCGGGATCCTGTAATCAATGTTGAGAGTGGGTGGTATGAGCCCACCAAAAGTGGGTCCTTACCTTGTTTCGGCAGTACCACTATAAGAGCCTCATGATGACAGTCAGGTAAGATTCCCGCTGATAAGTTTCACAGTACACTGCCAACACTTCAGGAGCCAGAATGGCACGGAATTCTTCGTAATACTCCACAGGAAAGCCATCTGAGCCAGGGCGTGGCCTGTGCCATCTGGCGGAAAGCCAACTGAAGTTCTTCCACTTGTAGGGGTGTTCTAACTCTGACAACTGCAAGAAGAAAGGCGGGGTAGAGCAATCTCCTGCATTAAATCCCTGGTTGCTAGCGGGGGAAGTTAGGTCGGGGAGAGTATAATACTTCATAGTAGCGGACAACACATCATTGATGTCCGTCTGGGTATTAACTATCCAAGCTGCAGTGTCACAGATAGCCCCTATAACTGTCTTGGGGATTTCTGATCGTCGTAACTATGCCAATGTACACCCTGATTTATTACCTTCCGCGTGCTGGCATGCTAGGGTGATCACTCAATCACTTGGCTTCTTAGCGGTATCAATGACAGAGCTCTGCCAATCGTGGCTGAACTTTGGCCATTGTCAGCGTTTCAGTTTCTGTGGCTTGTATCCATGATTCTAAGTTGGGGACGGAATGAAGAAGTGTAGTCCTCGCACCCCAGGATGTGCAAATACGGTGCCCTCTCATGACCATCTTTATGGCATCCCACTTCAGTCCCTGAGATTCAACTGTGCCATCATTTTCAGCAAAGTATTCCAAAAGGTGTGTACCTATGGCCTCCATTCAGGGCACATCATTCATCGCTTCTGTCAACTTTGGGGTGGCAGACCCGGCAAACCCCCAATGAAAAGTAACCATGTGTGGGTTATGATCTGAAACTGTCCTACCCAGGTATTCAGAGGTCTGCACCACAGGCCAAAAATCCAAGGTGCAAAAGATATAATCAAGTCTGGTTTGTACCCAGGGGCATAGTAGGAGTATTCGGTGTCTCTGAGGTGACCTAAGTACCAGATATCATGTAAATGCAGCATCCTAGTCCAATGGTGGAAGTGTATAGTCATCTGCACTCCTTGCGAACCCAGGGGTGGGGGTACTGAATGGTCTACACATGCAGTGCCATGCACACAGTTAAAATCCCCACACCACAGTCGAGGGGCCTGGGGGTTTAGAAGCAGGGATTGAGAGAGAATGAGAAGAAACTCACCTTGCTGTATGTTAAGTGCAAATATAGAGATCAGTGATAGGGGGTGCCCATCTTAGGAGCCTTCTAACAGGACTAGCTACTGTTTGGATCAATCAGCACCCTCCCCTGCACAAATGGCAACCCAGGGGCCACACAGATCAGAACCCTTCCGGGCATACACACAGTATACAGTGCCACAGACTTGCCAACTCCAGCGTTTGCTGACCTTCTCAAGTTCCCCGTTTGTACGGTGTGCTTCTTGGAGACATGCAATGTAAACATGCTGATGTCTAAGATATGCATTGATCCTGTACCATCTCATGGGTATTGCCATGCCCCAAATATTCCAGGTTAACACATTAAAAGAGGCGGTCATAGTAGATTGCTTGTACCCTAAAGCAAAAGCATGCAAAACAGTCCCTTTCTCCCAAGGAGCATGACACCCATTGCTCCTTCAAGCCCCCCTTTCCAGCGAGATAAAAATATACACACAAAACTGCAAAACACCAAAACACCCTGACCACAGGCCTGGACGCCAACGAGCATCATGCCTCCATGTTCCAAATAGGAAACCTAGATGTGATGCGTACTATCAGCAATTGAAAGTCCTTGCAGGAGTGTCCAGGGGGGTGGGCCAAGTCCTGTAAACAATGAGACTACCATGTCGCAAGGGAAAGCATCTGGGCCCAATAGGGAGAATCTAAGTAGAGAGCCCTACTTTCTCATGCACAAAACGAAAGTACCAAACATCCTAACATATTATTAGTTTCAGCACTGATTGTACTGATCAAGGGTAGCTATCCTGCTGGATTCCTCAAGGTTCCGGCATCTTTATGTGGGGAGAGCCCTGCTGTGTGATCAAAGAACCTAACCCAAAGGCGGCAGAGCCAAGAATCTCCAGCTCTGAGTTCAAGTCAGTGTCCATGGCAAGGGCTTGGTATCCATTGGTGTTGCATGTGGAGGCCTCAGTAACCGCATGCGCCCTCTCCTGAACTGCCTGCTTATCCGTAGGGCAGGATCGTGTCTTGCACAGGAGGCAACAGTGATTTAGCCTCCTGACAGACCAGCCCTGCAGGCCATCACTTGAGACATCAGGCTGTTCGTGAACACTCTTGGAGTACAGTCACCCCCTGTCTTTCTCCAGGGTGGAAAAGAAATGGGTTGAATCAGAGTCCACCATTTACAGGCAGACAGGAAATAGTAGAGCAGAGGAGAGGCTCTTGGTGAAGAGTTGCACCTTATCCCAAAGGTATTGCGCTTCCTCTGGACCTCGGTGGGGTAATCTGGGTAAGCTGTGATCGTGGTGCCATTATATGTTTAGGGGCCCTTCAACATAAACAGCTGCAGCAGGAGGAGGTCTCTGCCCTCAAAGTTGAGAAGGTGCGCTATGATGGGTCACAGGGTGATCGCAGGGGAGGAGTGGGACCTGGAATCGCATGCGCCCTCTCGATGGAAATGAATTTCGGGTCCCTGGCAGACAATATCGTCATTGTGAATAATTCCTCCAAGAACAGCTCTATGTTTAGGCTTTCAGAGCCATCAGGGAACCCCAAGAAACAAATATTATTATGCCTGGAGCACCCATTTGCATCTTCAGCTCTCGCTGCAAGGCCTCTCACCTCTCTCTGCAATGTTTTAATCTTGTCCTGCAAAGTCAACACTGTAGGCCCGATGGATGCTATCTTAGATTCAGTCTCATCATCCCACTGAGCAAGCTAAGAGTGGTCTGCTCATAGAAGCCTGGTTTTGATTTGTACTGCTCCTAAATGAGCCTCCATAGCAACCTTTGAGTCCTGTATGGCCTGCAAGACCTTATCAAACATGCCTGTGTGTTTTTCCAATGTACACTCCAGCTGGCGGGTCAGATCCGCTGAAGAAGGGGTGACCAATAGTATGGCCATAATTGATTCTGGGGCAGGGATTTAGAAGCCTTAGGGTGCACCATGCCACTGGGTGTCTCCAGCACTACCGTCTGAGGAGCACCTCTAAGGAGCATGCTCGTCCAACTATGGAGTCTCAGGTGTCACAAATGCAGCCCTTGTGTGGCCAGTCTCACAGTGCAAAGTAGGTGGTGGGTCTCACACAAGCCACAGAAGCTCTTGTATTGTTGCTGTGGTGTCTAAGACGCAGCGGTTACCCTGCACTGCTGTGCTGACGGGGGCAGTGCAGGTCTCAGACGGTGGGGCGGGAGGCCTGGTCATGCTGCCTCTCACTGTCTACATCAGCCTCTCTGAGGCCAGCGATCTGGTGTCTTAGAAGCCGCTGAAGGTGCACTTGTGAACAGAGGCAGTCCCAAAATTCAGAGATTGTCTATTGGTTGTAAGGTTTAACAATGTCACAGAGCCAGGTATAGGGTAGCCGATAGGAGGTGTGTATTTAGGAAGGCCAAATACGAGTCACAACATAGGGCCGCAGATCAGGAGAACTCTCTGGGTATCACACAGTGCTGAGACATGCAGCACTGCTCAGAATGCTCTCAGTGAAGCGCACAATATTGAGGCGACGAACCCCTTAGTTCCGGGGCTCACCGTTTAAAACACTGGGCATGATTCATGAAGGCCACCAGGACCAGTGCTAACGCGGGGTCCAGAATGGCAGCCTCATATGTAGGTAGACCTCTGGGTCCTCCCAAGAGAAGCCCCGGCAGTCCCCTTGGGGAATTTAAGCCAGTCCTCCATGTGGTGCGGCACAATTGGGGTGGTACCTGCAGAGGAAGGGAGCCGGGTGCTTCGACCAGAGATCCCCCACACAGCAGACAGTCCCTGGGTATAGAAGGAGGCCACTCACCTGCCAGGCCCCGTAGGTTCTCCCTGAGTTTCTGCGATTCCCCTGACAGCAGGGAAGCGCCTGTCATCAGGTGCGGTCATGCCAGAAATGACACCGGAGTACTGAGAAGGCAGAATGCCGCCGTCACTCACTGCAGCCCACAAGCCATCCAGCAGGATTGTTTCATGAGGCAGCGCTTCCCTCCTCAGCCACAGCATACACTGGGATCCGGGGATCCAGCAGCGGCAGCCAAAGTAAGCAGGCTGCAGATGACGTGTCCAGGCTTCTCTCTGTCGCTGCAGCACAGCCGCTTCAGGCATTACTCACCCAGGGCTCCCGATATATCGAGGGGACCAAGAGTATGCAAAAGGGCTGCCTGGGGCTCTGGATCATGAAGGATAGTTTGAACCAGGACCAGACACAGCCTTAACATGAGGAGTCTGACCACTGCACCATCTTGGCCATGCCCCCCAGGTGGGTGGATGATAGTGCTCTAATACCCAGCTAATGTATATCTTTGAGAATGTTGTGAGATTCTGGAACATCTGTTAAGGATCATGTGTTGCAATGTAGCCTGGTATGGATGGCGCATGGCAGATAAGGTGAGGGTACCTGGATGTGATGCACCATTTCTGAATTTTCCCTTTTCCTAATGCTGCGCCTCGCCTTTCACTCTTTTACCTAATACACAACTCACAGTGTTTTTTTTCTGCTTTGTTATGCATTCTGTTTACTTTGCCCCAGAAAATGAAATCAAACTTTTTTTTGCCTATTTCGCTACAATGGCTGCCTATGTTTTTGGCGTTTTTTGTCATATAGTTTACTTTACCCAAAAAATTTAGTTATTAAAAAAAGTGTTAATTAACCATTATGAAACAGCTCATGAATAAGATAGGACATTGCAGGTTTAACGAAGTCCTAACTATTGAGTGCTGTATATTCCTCTAGGAGCTTTTGCGTAAGGTGCAAGTTTAGTTTTTTTGTTTGAAATTTTACAAATAGAGTTTTGGAGATAGTTGGTAGTGGTAAATGCCCCAATCACTGGTTGAAGTGCTTGATCCACAGGAGCCCCTATCAGTAGAGTTTGCTTCACAATGGGGATGACAATGGTGGGGTATAGAGGGTGGTAATTTTGCTGGTGGAGCTTCAGGATTTATTACTTCCTCCAGAGAACGCTGAATTTTTCTGTTTCCATCAAGTTTTAAACCAAACTCTGACTCATCAAAACTTCAAAATGAGTGAGTAAACAATGCACTAAACAACATGCTCTTCCTAAGAAGCATACTCTGTGCTTCGAAAGTAAGGGAAGTATTGTATACATATATCTGTGTATATGTATGTATGTATGTATGTATAGGGTATTTCTTGAGCACAACCCTAGCCAAAGGGCAGTGGGACACTACACAGGGTCAAAGACAAGCATAAAGTCAATGAGTCAAAGGGTTTTAAGAAAGGTAGTTAAGTTGTGGACATTTAGGGGCATATTTAACAGCCCCTAGGGGCCTAGCACCTCCTTGAGCATAATTTATTTTTACGCTAATGTGGCCCAAAGAGGCCAAAATCCCCACACCACATTTACAAATGCTTGTCTTGCACCACTTTGTAACCCTTTGCCCTACATTATTCCCACTCCAGGCAAAAGGTATGAAAAGAGGGCATTCCCCCGTTAGGGGGACTGATAAAATGGCGCAAAGAAATCTAAAAATGGCGCAAGGAAATCTAATAGATTTTCTTGCGTAATTTGTTTTTGGCACTTTTAATGCTTGCTCAGAGCAGGTGTTAAAAGGGGGCACATCATTGTTTACAATGGGCCCCTATGTACTCTGCAGGAGTAGCGCCAAAATTGTGGCGTTACTCCTGCAGAATACATCAATAGCGTCATAAAAATGATGCTATTGCCCCCTTCCCTGCGCCATGATGCGCTGTATTTTAAATACAGCTCACACATGGTGGTGGTAGGGGGGCGGTAAAGGGTGCAAGAAAAGTGGCGCTGCACTAGGTGCAGCGCCACTTTTCATAAATCTCCCCCTTAATGCCTTGTGATGTAGTGTTCTTTATACAGGTGCGCCATGTTAATTCTTACTGTCAGTTGTCTATCTGTTGTTGAAATGTGAATGGTTTAATAACTGTTAGTCCTTTTAGTCATTGATTTATTAATTGTTCTGTTACTTCATGGAAGGACATCTCCTATCTTGGCTCTAAAACTCAACAGCAGAACCATCAGCAACCTGCCCACGCAGATGTTTTTGCTGTCAAAGTTTCCCTATGTTTCATACCTTAAGATTAGTGTGATGATATGTATTTATGTATGGGGGGATAACATGAAAAGAAATATGTCAACACAGAAATGCACAGGGTCCAGCAGCTGAGTAAAATGCCATGTGGATTTGCAATTTAATGGATTTTTTGACTTTTTATTTTATTAGTTTCAACTGGTATGTTTGTCAGCACCACTCTGATACATTAAAACCACTATTGAAGTTTCTCATTAACTGAGTCACTCTCATTGGCAGTCTAGCCTAAGAGGTATGCTACTCAATGAGTAATGACCATGAGTGATGCTTCCTTTTCTGAGGACCCTCCAGAGCAAGATCATCCACAAACATAATTAGATTCACTGATTAATGGGTAAGGACATGCTGCTGGTGAGCATATACATATAGATACTTTGCATGCATGCACATACAAACAAACAAGCAAAGGGACTTTAAACCACATGGCACTAAAATTCATATATTGACAAATCATCAGAATCAAATGGACTTGCAAATAAGAAACAGCGCTCAGTGCGGAAGAGATGATCTCAGTTTAACAGAGCTTGAATATAAATGAAGGGCAACATGTGAGGAATCGAATATGTCAACTCAACTCAGTTACCGGGAAATATTCTGGGCCCTTTACCCTATGCACATAAGTCAATTATACTCAAATCAGTCTCCTCCCTGCAGCACTAGGGGCAGTTCAATCTGACCAGTTAGGCCACTTCTCTCAAAGGGAACACAAGAAATCCTAGGCATGTTTTTTTTTTGTGATACGGAACTTTGCACAGCTTATGCTGTGACACAGCCATGTGTCTGACCATTGTTTGTGCAAACATTTTAGTAATGCTTTTAGTGAGCCAGACGTCAGCATTAGGTGACATTTATATTCATGTTTTAAAACCTTACCATGGAGAAAAGCTGCACTGACCCATATATTAAAAGTGCTCATGTTTTATTTGCGGTGGACACCAATGTGCCAACCAGAATTGACAATGTGCTAACAAGACTAAAATAATGTTGAAGTATATTTTTACATTATAATAACTGTTAGTAGTGAAAAAATTGATTTATAATGTTTCATTTGTGATTTATTAGTATAAATGTGCATGTGCAGAAACATAAATGCACTTGTCATATCCAATGTGATGCTTTAACAAAGTTGCAATCATAAATTAAATGTTGTTTGCATACATTATTAAGGCTGAGCCTATACGTTTGCATAATATGTGTGTCTTATTAATAACAATATTAATGCATTATGTATCTTGTGTTAGCATAATTAGGCCTAAAGACTTCGTATTTGCACTCATGTAAAATTGATGAATCATTTCTTTTACTAACATGAATTTTTTCATGAGGTTGTTTCTCATGAATAGTGAAGGGTCCCATTGTTCATTGTACAAGACTTGTTTCCCAGTGACGTGACCTTGATTCTGGAACATTAAGGCCTGTGGACAGAATGCTAAAGCAGTTGATACTGTTAACCTGAACATTCCCTTGAGAACTGTTGAAATCATCTTACACCCTGAGAAGAATCTGCATTGTATGAAATGATGTATAACTTGTATTAAACTACTGAATTCATGCAGAAAAAGGAGATGGCATCAGACCAAACCTGAGTATTCTCTGTCCTTTTGCAAATTCGATTTGTACTCAAATTCCAATTGGATGTTGCCCCTTTTGCGTGATGTGGACTCATTAGACTGACCAATCAAGCTGTTTTGAGTATTTCTAATTAGGGAAGGACTTTGTAAATTTTCAGTCAGTCCCTCTCGGAGTGTTCTTCTGATCCTTGCTCCTTGGATGTTTCCTGATTGTTTCCCTGTGCAGCCTGTGTTCTGCACTTTCCCTGATGGTGCTTCTAACTGACTTTGCTGATGATCTACATGCTTTGCTGATTAAACTGAATTGAATGCTGACACTAGGAGAGGGATATTATATTGCAAATTTTATATTCCCCTGACCTTTTTTTTAAATAGAAGTTAGCATGCTGACACCTGTTTATATTTTTTTGCTACTCAGTCTAATATAGCATGAGATAATTTACTTTCCAAATTAGTTTTGTCTTTTTTTTACTTTTGCCTGCATGTGTTAGGCCATTCCCACACAGGTTTGTCTTAATTTGTTAGAAGTAGGGACAACTTATGTCCAAATACGGATTCCTAAATCTTTGTCATTTGATTTGAATAATGTCATTACTGTCTGATTTACAATATATTTCTGTTTCTCAAATTGTGGCATTATTCTTCTTGAGTGCGTAATGGTGTTGATTTTAAGAAGATTAAACTTGTTTCATAGTTTTGGTCATGGTTTTCATTTATCCTTGCAATTTCGTTTTGTGCACTATTTACATGATTTTGGCTTTGTGGTCATAAAATAAAGCTTTAAAACTTTTAATGATTGGAGTTTTCTTCCGTGGCCACATGGGTCATGGTGTTTAACTTTGCTGTTGGGTTGGAAATGTTTGTGTATGGTTAACTACACTCTTCACTGGGTCCAAAGAGCCTTCAACCTCAGTAAGCATTTCTGATTCCTGCAAAGGATGATGAAAAATGTGTTAATACCATAGCCATCCCACCAACTTTTCTCAACAGAGAAAAACAAAATGTGATGGATGAAATGATTGATTAATTCAGAACCACTGGTAAGTAATCTGAGGGGCATCAGAGCCTACTAGGTCAGTTGAGTATCTCACCCCTCTCCTCCCTAGAGTATAAATTGTGATTGTCAACTGATATCACCATCCCAAGTCCGAATTACAATGCATGGTTCCTGCAGATGCGGTAGAGGAGACCATGGATGGTTACTCCCTGGTTACCAGTGAAAAACACTGCAAATTGCCTCAAGAAATCGAATCTGCCAATCACACAGGCATCTGATAGGTAGAATGACTTACAATGACAACAATTCTTTTTCATTGTTTATGTCCACATAATTTTGAAGCACTAACCATATGTTTCACAAATAGATGCAGACAACTTCGTTACAAACGTGTGCACTAATGCTTGTAGTGGTATATAATACCTTCACAAAATGGCGGCAATGTAGGGCTGCAACATTGGGCATACCAGTCTATTCATGTTGTGCATTATTTTGACACACTAAGCATATGTTTCACAAGTATGTTTGAAATATGTGCTGCTAACACTGAGGCAGAAATTGAATCATGACAGAAAAATACGGATGCGCTCGGCCTGGATGACAGCTCTCTGCGGCATTAACCTTGAAACCATGTGGACCTGGAAATCTTATTGTACCACACTTTATCAGGGGGCATATGTATGACCCCTTAGTGCCATATTTACAAAGTGGCGTTAAGCCACTTTTTGTGGCTTAATGCCACCTCGTAACTACAGGCCATTCACATGCAGCACTTTGCATGGAAGGGGCGTGCAATGGGTGTTGCTGTGGGCGTGCCTTAGCAACACCCTTTGCACTGTGATGCTGCCCCAGATTTACGTGTTTTCATAAACCTGGGACAGCGCCAAAATCCAATGCCACCCCAGGGGTGGAGTTAGCAAGGTGCAACATGGAGGAATTATTTTATTCCTCCTCTTTTTTTTATGTGTGCTGCATTCTGCAGCACGCATAGAAAGAGCAAAATGCCAGAAATTATTATTTATGTGCGGGAAGGTGTCCCTTCCTGCACATCAACAATCTTTCAAAATGACAATTTGGCACTTCTGTGTGTGCTGCAGCAAACACAGAAGTGCCAAATCGCAATTGGTGATTGTTTATGTGCAGGAAGGGACACCTTCCCGCACATACACAATCAAACCCCTCAACGCAGACATCCTTGCAGGATGGTGCAAAGATGCCTGCGTTGGCTCTAGGCAGCTCAATTTAGTGCTAGCGCAGGTGGAAACACAGGGGTGTGTCGTATTCTAATAAATACAGCGCATCCCTGCGTTTCAAAAGTGACGCAGCGTTGCACTGCCAATTTTGGCACAGCACCGTGCTGTGCCACTTTTAAGTAAATCTGGCCCCAAATTTTCTAACATGCATACAGTAAGTAGTAGATTGTTCAGTGCTGTTATTAAAAATGGAATTTACATAGCATTAGGGTGTAGAATTGGTAGAAGGTTTGACATTGCATGCTAACAAACAACGATTACACTTTGTGAATGCATTTTTAAGATTTAATATGTGATGCTTTTCTTATTTTTATTCTGCTTCTCTTTTTTAAGTGTTTTTGAAATCACCGTCAGTACCGTGCTTGGAACTATGAATCTTTTTATAACCAGTGCTTTATTTGTGCTTGTTGTTTCCGTTGCTGAGAACCGCACTTATTTTTGAGGGCCAGGGCTTATTCTTCTGCCTCAAGCATTTCCAGCGAGCAAAAGACACATGTGGGAAAGCCGGAGGAAGGGAAAAACGAAAAAGCGTCACAAAGGGAGAAAGTAAAAGCTGCAAGAGTGAGCTGAAGGGGCAGGGAGTGGCTTTATATGGATTGAAGAAAGACAACTTTTTTCCATTTCCACTTTTTCCAGCACCTGGATATACTGCTGGTTGGTAAGCAGCCCTTTACAAATCCACATAACATAACATAACATAGAAAGCTGTTTCGGATGATGTAACACTTGGGTTTTTGGTTACAATGTGAGTCAAGCTTCTGGAGAGTACTGCTCTGGTACCTAATAGTGCATGGAGGTAGATGCTTTCAGGGGCCCAACTATCGGTAGTGCAGCAGATGTGCTAGCACTGGGGCCTAGTAGTGTGAAGGGTCCATTCACCCCCAATTAACTCAGTCTTTTACCTCCTTACAGGAGAAAATAGGACATTTTCCTCATCTGCATTATGGCCTGTGGTACCCTGGCTACACCACTGTATCTTGTTAATAAGATGTGTTGTAGATCAAAGCAGAGATAGAAACAGGTGCTAAGCCTTTGTGTATCTTCGCTTCCTGAAGAGATTGGGAGTTTATCAACCACAAATTTGGGAGGCCGTAGACTAGTACTTCAAGCTCTTGGTCAATAGCAATGGAAGGAGAAATCTCAGCATTGTGCATTATCGCCGTGGGCAGATCTGTCTGATGTACAAGCTGCTTCTTGAGGTAACCTGGTGTCGAAGATCAATATAATTTAATTATTAGGCTATTTTGCTATACAGCTGGGGCACATGGTATGAGCCATAAGGTACCAATGTAGTAAAAGAATGCTGGAGTACTACCAGTTGAAGCTTCAGTAGGAAGCTACAAATAGGGTCGGAGGTGTAGCACCATTGTGAAGGTCTGCAGTAAGTGTGTGACTGCAGGCCTGAACACTGATTGTTCTGGGCCCCAAAAGTCCCAGATAAGAACAGATAATGCTAGCTTCAATATTTTAGATTCCTGACCAAGTGGCAAAATACTAAACAACAAATGGTAGGCACCTGAAACTCAAGGGATTCAGTTGTAACAATTCCACTGATCATGGGAAGCCAACTAATCACTGAACATGTTTCTGAGGGTTTGAAACAGTTTAGGATTTCTGTTTGTACATTGAAAATAGAAATACCATTGTCCCATGGTTAAGAAAATGGAAGGACATAAGATCTACTGATAAAAAAAAACAGGGTAACTTTGGTAAGGTAAAGCACAATGCATATGGCAACATGAGATTGGCTTTGTGGTAAAAAGGCCTCTGAGGGGAGTATAACAGTCGCCCCACGTAACTTGACAATGGGTCAGGTGCTATGCAGCATTGGTCAACAAAGCCTTTATCTATGATAGGCTTTTAAAGATAGGCACATGGTATACATTTACACTCAACTAATCAAGCCAGCGGTCATCTATATTGTCAGTGGTTCTCCTAAGAATCTGATAAGGATCCACTCCTCGTTGACTAATGGTAGGCACCCCTGTACCACCAGATGACATCTCACCTGCATTTATTCCCAGAAATGGGAAAATTGAATAGCGAGTATGGAGAGTTATGACAACCAATAACTCCATGAGGGGTACTTTTTCACATATGCGATTTATGGAATTTCTCTGCATTAAATTGCATTACTATGAGAGTTCTAGTTGGAATGCAAATTAAATCAAGTGTATCTGGACCCATATATTCGAGGTTTAGTGGGTGGATATTCAACTTAGTCATTTCACATGTTCTTCATCAGAACCTTATCACTTAAGATGTCTGGGGTATTTAATTAATGGCTGGAATTCTGCTTTTCCTTTCAAAATGGGCACTCATTTATGCTACACTGACAATATTTTGTGATGAAATACAAACTGAAGAAGGATAGCAGAGGATAAACCATGACAGTGTACTATAAAACCGAAAGAATAACATTTTCCAACATAAACTGCTATCCTAGACATACACTTAAGCATGAGAAACAGGCCCAAAATGAGGCCTTTGAGACATTTCCATTACTGAAATGATTATAATCTATCTGAAACTCACAAAGAGAAATTTTGCACCATTTTTCTTTCATGGCAGACTGAGTCAAGCAGAAAATATCTTGTAAGAGACGTTTTGCCCTCAAACTACCCCCTTGCTAGTATCTTGTGTGACTTTTTAACATGAGTTTTGCCCTTGTGTTTAATTGTGGAAATTTTTGGGTGATTACATTTTTACACAGGCCAATTTAGAACCTACCAATGGATAGCTACAAAAAAAATGGGATCAGTGTCAGCACCACATGTTTCATATTTGTTCAGATTTGCTGCTGCTTTTTATACTCAACAGAGAAAAGCGAGAGAGAAAGGAATGCCAAAATCCAAACGTGCTCTGGCCACCAAACAGAAACTGATAACTTAAAAGTACACATTGCATTGGGACTGTAGCCAGATCTCAGATCTCCTATTTTTAGAAGTACCAAAGTTCCAAGGCGCTGTTTCCCACCAGCCCTTGTCATCTGCAATAGATCAAGGTGCAAGTGGTGCCAAGCTCAAAACTCGGGATCTAACACATCAGCAAGACATAGGCAGAGATGCAAGAGAGAACTGTCACCATTCTGTTTATGCAATTTCAGTCTGCTTAGGCTGGGAGATAAACATTGCTGTGGCACCCATAAGCATCTGACAAATAAGCTCCAATGTGATCAAAATGAAATGGGGTTTTCACTTCCTGTAGATGTTCTAACATTTGTGTCATGGGGTTTTCACTTCCTGTAGATGTTCTAACATTTGTGTCATGTGGGTTTTAAAATTTTGGCTGCCTTTTGCACAAATTATTCCACATGTATACTTAACCAAAGCAGTGTAATGATCATATGAAATGTAACAGCGCTATTTTTTAGGTTTTATCTGGAGTGCGGTTGTGTTGTGCTTGTGAAATCTGTTGCAAATAAAAAAAAACTTAAAATGGGCTTAAAGCCCGCGAATGACTTGCCATTGATTACCACAGGCTGTCTCCGATGGCACTCTCGTTTTCTTTCTTCTATTTGGAGAGAGCATCCTCCTCACCTCAGCTTCCTCCCTGGCCTTCTCTGCCTCCCTGTTGTGGGGCATGGACCAAATACCGCTTCCTGCTTGTGGCCAATGGAAGGACACCAGCCACAGGCTTCTGCATGTACTCTTTTTTACTTTTGCATGTGCGTGTGTCTGCAGTCCCTCTCCCTCACCCCCACTGTCCTCCTGCTGTCAATTTTTCACCACCCCTTGTTCTCTTCCCGCTATTTGTTTCCCCAACCTTTGCCCTTCTCCCGCTGTCCATTGTCCCCCACCCCGCTCTCTTCCCACTGTCCATTGTTGCACACCTTCCACCCTACTTTGTGTTGCCTGCCCCACTCCAAACACCCTGCGCTGTTTTTTTTTTTTTTACATGTTGCACAGCAGCGTAGGCTACTATGCATTATGGCTAAAAGGTAAAAAAAAGCAATATGATGCATGAAACACTGGCTGCATATTAGTTGCTTCTGCCAACTCCCCAAGTCCAATATGCCTTTTCTAATTACCTCCTGCCAGTGCTCACTTTCCATTCTCTGCATAAAAAACAAAATGGCAGCTGCACAGTGATGCATAGCCCTGAATATGCCACTCCTCTGGGGCAGCAGTGGCGTTACAATGCATACATGTGCATACGTGATGACACATGCATGAGTATACATCAATGCCACATTTTTCACATATACTGTGCAGGAATGGCAATACCCATCGAATTATTTGTGCTGACACTGAATAGCATTATCAAAGCCAACACGCCTGCAGAGACAAAGCCAAAAGGTAAAACCTATGAGCTTTGCCGCTACTTAATTCATGCATGTGTCCTACCTGTCCCCACGAGGAGGCGGCCCATTCCACACACAGCTGCCGATTGCAGGCCTGGGTGTCCACCGGGTGCTTTGAACCCAGAGCACACACATCATTCGACATTGGTATGGAGATGCCCACTGCTGTAAGCCTTTGACACGTCACTCGCCGTGTCTGGAACCCTCCACCGCAGCTCTGGGAACACGTCGACCAGGATGTCACCATCCACCTAATGATCAAACATAAAAATGTTTTTATCCTATAAAGTTCACTGAAAGCTCACACACCTTGCTCACATCATCTCTGTTTATACCCTTACAAGACTGGCAGTGTTTATATTTAAACAAAGCCTACTATTTTTTACCCATCAAAATAACAATGGAGGAGAGTAGAGCAAGAATGGATCGTATATTAACCTTTCCCAGAACGCTCAAAAGAAAATGTTACCACTACATCAAAGCTATTGCATTAAAGTGAAGAGAAGCGTTAGAGAGAAACAGAACTAACACACTATGGGGCATATTTACATGCCCTTGCACCACCTTAACACCACAATAGTGTAATGTGTTTGACGCTAAGGTGGCCTTTCCCTGTGCCAGATTTACAAAATAGTGCAATGCATCCATTGCGCAATTTTGCAACCCATTGTGCCACATTATGCCAGCACCTGGCATAATGTATGCAAGGGGGTGTGTTCCCATGCAGAGACGCCAGAAAAAATGGTGCTGTGAAATTTACTGGATTTCACTGCGCCATTTTTTCCATCATTTTTCACGGCAGGTGTTTAAATGATACACCCAATTAAATCAATGGGCCTCCCTGTGCTTTGCTGCACTAGCGTCAACATTTTTGATGCTTGTGCAGCACAGCACCACAACAGCGTCAAAACGTCTGACACTGTTGTGGTAAAGACCGCCATGGTGCGCTGTATTGTAAATATGGTGCAACCATGGTGACGTTAGGTGGGGCAAGGGCGACGCAAGAAAAGTAGCATATCGGGACCGATATGCCACTTTCTCATAAATATGCCCCTATGAGCGTGACAAACCAGCCCCACCTTTTGATTTTTTTTCAAGGAGAATTACGTGTTTTTTAACGGACCGAAACAGAAAACATTTTCATTGAAACAGTTCTAACTTGCAAACATTATATTTCCCACGCCAAACAACGAGGTAATCACCATATAGTCAGCCACTACTCAACTGACAGCCAATCACAGTCATCTAATGTATTTGAGCAAATGTATACATAGCCCTTAATGGCAAAGGGACTTATTTAGAGGAAGACGGTGATAGAACATCAACCAAAAAATGTACTGTTATCTTGTCCCACTTAGTTTAGAGTGTGGGGGAAGGCATTGCTACCAGTTGTGGAGCCACTACCAACTCCACCTCTGGGAATACCCTTTCAGCTGATAGTAATGCCAATAGGAGCTATCAGCAGTAATGACATCCTTTCAGTCCAGGACCATCATTGAAACCAAAGCAGTGGGTGATAGAAAAACTTTCTAAATGCCCTTCTTACATGAGAAGAAAACTCTCAGAGTAAATGAGACATTTGTTATGTGGTTCCTGGAAATGGTGCTGTATGTCAATAAACTGTATACAGAAATATCATCTGTCATGTATATTGTGCCCTAAACATTGTTTAAAAAAACAATGTTCAGTTGGATGTAGATTTTCTACTATTAACTTCAGTGGGGCAGTACTCTTGAAGACCATTTTGTGGACGTAATATTTATGTGAGACGATTTTCTGACAACGATATTCTGGTACAAGACTCTGAAATGGACAACAGTTGTGTGTGTTAATCCCTACGACTCTTGTGCGTGAGGACAATTCTCTGCTATGCTGTCAGTTTATTTTCCTTCTGTGGAGCTTCCACCATGAAGGCAGGAGCTGTTGTAGTTAAAAAATGCCTCCCACAATGGCTGTCATCTTTAAATTTGATGACCCAAGGGTGGCCAGAATGTAGGAGGTCCCATCTTTGCCACAGTGGTCGTTCAGCAATTCACTTGCCACAAACTCGTGAAGGGTTCATTTCCATAGGATCTCTTGTCTGCACATAGATGGTGGGCCAATGAGATTTACACGTCAGTAAGCCTCACTGGAGTACCACCACTATGTGTTAAGGGCCGCTGGAGCGCTTGTAAATATAAACCTGGACCTCTTTTACATAAAATGTCCAGGTAATTATGTTTTCGTTTTTTTACTTCTACTCTAGTGTGGAGAAAGTATGCAGATCAATTTTTACTGGTTTTAGACAGAAGTGACAAAAAACTGACCAATACTGCCCACAGAATGCAATTGCACCAAAGAACACACACTCATAATATGTAATATGATCCTAGATTGTACCTTGCAGCACATTTCGACAACCAAACAAATATATCAGCACCAGGCAGTTCACTATCCGGCCCTCGGTGTATCAAATATTATATGGTATGTACAGATACAGCTGAGTTAATCTTATACAGCTCAATCATCTAACTTATTAAAGTAGACACCAAATGCTTTTTCACAAAATACCCCTCTTGTACACAAGCGAGAATTTGCTGTTTCAATTCATATGTCTTTAAGTGTTTTTAAACGTGGCAGCTAAAAGAACAGTTGCTTTCTTGGTAATACTTCCTAGACAATCTAGGTTTGAGGCTTGACAGACATCTGTGCACTGCACCTGGTCTGCTTTCAGACTTAGAAGAAGTACTGTAGTATGAATTTGTGTTCTGCACAACTATGGTTTTGCTACCCCTTCGCTTTCCACCAGGAACAGCTGGCTTAAGGCACCATATGGCCTGATCCCACAGCATTGAGGTGTCTCCAATTAATTGGCTGATGCCGTGGTCAACAGTGATTGGGTAAGCAAAGGAGCTTTAACTACGTCGGTATGTTGTATAGCCAGGATGACCACCCTCTGACAGTCTCCAACAGTGATCTACATCTGGGCTGCTTGAATGTCTCTTGGCATATACAACTTTAAAAGTGATGGTTTTGAATTCCTGCACGAAGGGCATGAGACATGAGTGAATGAGTAGAGGAGCAGAAGTCAGCAAGTACATATGAAAGATCAGGTAGTAAATTTAATGCGGTTTAAAAAATAAGCATAGAAAAGAAAAATTAAACGTTGTGTTATTTCCCTCAAAATCTGTGCTTTTTGTTCACTTTAAGAGTATATTTCAGGGTTGAGAGAAATAACATTTCTCATTGCCCATTCCACTTACTAACTGCTAATACTTGATGTGGAGAACCCAAAACTCCATGTTCCTGGTCATCTGACAACTGATGAGGGATATTTAAGTTTGTCCAACACTATTATGGTCCTTGTGAAATTTGAGGATGCTGGTACCCAAGGCAATAAGGATATTGATTGCTTATGCACTAGCTCGCAAGTAAAAATAATTTTCAAGTATTCAAGTATTCTCCTGTATTCAACTCATCCTGCTCAGAAAGACTCTGCTAATTTCGCGAGACAATCATTGAGAAAAACTTTTAAAAGTCTAGCTATGCGCACCTGGAGTCATGCTGGTGTCTGGCATGCTTGGATTCTATGCCTGTCATCACCATAAAAGTAATAATCCAGTTACAACAAGTGCAAAAAAGGCACAGGCAGACTAAAGATTAATCTGAAGATGCCTGATGACACAAAACATATCATCGGCTACAAGTGAAGTCAAGAAGCACATTCGAAGTCCTCTATGCCATGCCCAAAGTCTACTGACATAAAGACCTGTGTTATTGGCAAAGGAAACCCCCACACTGTGGCACCCAGGTAACTCGGGGCTGCAATCTCTAAGGTGAGCCTCCACCAACAGTTGAGACACCAAAGTGCATAGTCGGTCTCTCATGGTGCAAAGCTGTCAATCAAACTCCCAAAAGCAAAAATTAAAGACCAGCTTTTCAGAAACTCGGTAAAACAAAACGGCGAGGCAAACCTTAGAATAAGAATGGTGGTTACACTAATAGAGTTCACTGAGGGGGACCCATCACTTACGTTCAGCTAATGGAACATGGCATTTTCATTTGGACAAACCATCTACATGAGATATCTAACAACCCCAAACTCACCCTTGACTGACCCTAACCCCATACAATACCATCCTACAGAAAGGTTCAGTCAAAGAAAGTCAACGAGAAAAGCATACTGGAAAACTAACTTCACATCCTGACTGCAACAGAAGTTCAGCAAGCTGTAGGATGTGTGACACATCAACCGAGGAAACCCAAGCAGAGGTCACAACTGACATCCAAACTAAATTTGGTGACAGACAAACTCCTACTAATTATTACCCTCCCAACTACCCTGTATCTAAATTGATACCCTGGAGTCATTCTGGGGATGAATTATATAAGAGCAACGTATTATCAACACATATAATGACTTTAACCAATCATATATGCACAATATATTAACCTAGTACACAAATTGCTTTTAATCCACAGGACGAGGTTGGTGCAACATAGCATGCTGACGCCATCCAAAGCACCATAAACAACAAATCAATGATACGAAAAGACATTCATTAAATGTCTGTGTTACTGTATCTTGATTTTGTTGTCACTAATGTTTTACCTTACGATTGAAGTGGAGGTTTATAGGTATAGAACCAGTATAAAGTAATGCACCATCTAACAAGCACAGAGTTGCAATATTTCAGAAAATACACTCTCAAGCCAGGGCGTGTATAACTGAAAGCAGAATACATTTAGCTCAAGAGGGTACTTCTATAGACATCTGAAGACCATTAATACCAATCCAAAGGTTAAACAAAAAAAGCAATCCCTCTTATTCATACATCATTTCAGTTGCCCTTCTTTGACCCTCTTTACTTACTCATGCTGTCCAGGTCCAGGAACATCCATTGGAGTACAGAATGAGGGATATTAATTAGGCCGGTCACTATTTCCAAACCCCTTGTAGTTGGCTACAAGGATGGTGGCCTGCAAGGCTTGTCACACCACTATTCCTATGTTTGTATTGCTAAAAGGGAACTGTTTGTTTTATTTTTAAATCAGCCCGTGTTCTTTAAAAGAACCATTGCTGCTTTAAAAAAATCCATTTGGGAAACATTTGGGGCAGCAGGAACTGGTCCCCTGGAATATTGTCTTCTCTCACCGTTATCACCTTGCCTTTTGCACATCAGTTACCACCTCCTTCGAGATGTTGATAACTGAGGTTTGCAACTTCAATTACGGTTGCAAACTATTGATATCTGCCATACCAAATTGCAATTAGAAGGTGACTCCCCTTTCACATCTCTTCCTAATTCGGTATGGGTTGTTAAAGCCATTTTGAGTCAGAAAGGCTTTTCCAACCTAAAACCATAAAAAGGAGTTAAATCTTCTCAGTAGAATGTCCGACGTGTGCTTGGGATCGAGATTCTGTTTAACTTCACCGCCCTTTAAAGAAAGGTTTGACTGTTATCAATTTAATACAATGAATAAGGGTCCTCAAATCGTCTGAATTAGCAAATAATAAGTCAATCTGACCCAAATGTATTCTGTAACTGAATGACACAGAATCCCTTTTCTGGATGTGAGTTAAACTATACATACTGAGGGAACTGGGCATGGCATCTTTTTCCACACTCCAGACCGGATGAAGCCGTCCGCACACGTGGGTGGAAGTAATTTACTATTAAACAAAATCTTTAATTTTAAAAGATGATGCCTTACTTAACCTGATAGATAGCGAGCAGGCGCTCATAGTTTTAAATCATACTTAAATCTAACGGTAACTACATAATGGGGCAAACGAAATGCATTATCGTGTGTTTTTAGCCGCAAAATGTAAGCAGCAGTTAAAAGTGCCATATTTTCCAAACCCTTCGAATAAGACAGGTTTGTCTCAGGATACGCACCTGATGATGGCACTTGGGTACTAAGCATGACCATTTTCTTGGGTATCTTAAAATAGCTATCTTAAAAGAATCAAGTATGAGCTAAGAGATGCTGGTGGTACTATAGCATAAATGTGTCAAGGTGGTGAAAAATGAATTGAAAATTTGTATAATGAATGGAGAATTTTTGACTGCTAAGAAATACATATCTCTGCTAGGCTTGTGCTCTTATACACGCAGGTAAGACCAGTGAGAGAGGCTAATGAGTTGTGTAAAGCTAGCTTCTAGGAGGAGGAAGTGTGTACTGGTCAGAAATGAGTGTCTGTAGGCAGGTCTTTGCTGCTGGTGTGCATGAGTCCTCACTCACTGATAGAGAGAGAGGTGATGGACTCTGTAGAAATGCTTTATCGGAGGGCCAAGCAAGCATTGGACAGCATCTTACAATAGGCACATCCATTTTTAGGTTGCAACAGCACATGCGCTAGCGCATGGGCTCTTGTTGCAAGAGATATTGAGTGCTACAAGGGGTTTGGAGCATGTCTATTGCTTACTATTCGCTGGTGTCATTGTCACTCTTGATTGCTGCCTTGCAATTGGCCAGCATGTGCTGGATCACTTCCTCTTCTTTCGAGTGGCACTTTATCTTGATTAGGGTTCCTCTGTTGCTGCCATTGTGATTTAGTTACTATTTTGCTTTTTTTTCTTCTGAGTTTTGCCTTGCTTCTTCCCTTCCTTCTCCTACCTCACCACTGTTCGGGTTGCTTTTTCCCTACCATCACAACTCCCTGTTGTCCTTGTTGCTTATTCTCTCTCAACCCCCACCTTCCCATTGTTTGTGTTGCTTATTTCATCTCGACCCCCACCCTCATGTTCTTTGAGCCGTTTCCCTCCCACCCAACCATCCACCCTCTGTTGTCCGTGTTGCTTATTTCCTTCCACACCACATCCTTCTGTTTTCGATGTTGTTCCCGACCAGCTAAAGGAACAAATAGCACTATGTTGCAGCAAGCACTGGCCACCTCACAGCGATTTTTCCTCCTCTTTTTGACTGCTCAGGCTGCTGTCCGTGTGTCTCTGTTACGTCTGCCTGCCTCCCATGCCCTCTATTGTCACGCCCCACCCACCATAAAAAACAAAAAAAGCGCTATGATACGGCCAGCACTGGCTGTGTCACAGTGCTTTTTTCCCTTACATTTAGCCATGCTGCACAGCAGCCATGCTTCTGTACAACGAGACAAAAGACATTGGCAAAGCCAATACCTCTTGCATGGGCAAGACCTGTTGGCTTTGCCAATGCTTATTGTTATTTGACCTTTCCTCTGCTGATACCACTGCCTTCGCTATGATAATCAATATTCTTCTCTTTTTGACAGTCCTACTTTTTTCCTCTGACAACAATGTTCAGTCTGTGAACTGTTTCTGGTACCGCAAAATGCAATGCATGTAAGCGCTCACACAACACACATATGCAAGACTGTATCCACCCACAACACTGACACATACAAAATACTGACACATACAAACACACATATTCACACAGACACACATATGCATAAAAACACATTTAGCCTCATATATAGAATCCCCCACTCACCCCCTGCAGAGAAATTTTCCAGACATGAGGCGGCATCAAATGACTAGAAAAACCTTGTGTGGAGGGTTGGGTGAGATGGGAGTCGCCTGTGTGGAATAGCCCATGTACGATTTCACCTATTGGAAAGCATGCAGTGGAAAGCTGTTTTGTGTCAATTTCAGATGGGTTGGTGGGTGCATGGTGCAAAACTGAGATACCTTCCAGACCCAGTAACACCTCTTCTCTTGCAGTAGGTAAGGTGAGAGGAGGAATGGGTATTTGTGAAGGACGGATTTTAAGTGTGCCTGCAGGAGGTGTGGCTCATCAAGGATTCGTCGTGCTTTACACTACGGGGGCTTTGGGGGAACCTGAGCATGTTTCCAAAATGTAGCTCAACACTATAGGGCCTAGGGGGAACCTGAGCATGTTTCCAAAATGTAGCTCAACCAGAGCTCACTAAAAAAATATTATCCATTAGAAACAGAGTCTTGAGAACCCAGAGGACAGATAAAACCTGAAGCCGAAAAGCATTCATCACTGTTTACTTAATACATGCTGACTCCCACCGCCCTTCAAAACGGGGAAACGCTGGCGCGCCTCCTGACGAGATTTCATCAAACAGCGCGGCAGGTTTGGATTTGTGGTTTACGCCTCTCCTCTTAAATCCCCGAGCTACACTGACATCAAGGCTGGCAGGATTTGAGTCTATTTATTTTCTTTACACATTTCACGAACTTTTTAAGAGTAGTGTTGGGGGAGCATGAGAGAGGCAGCTGAAAGGGAGGGACCGAATGACTCGCTCGCGCCTCAGGACCAGATGAAGTGGCATAAAGCATTCCGGTGGAAATGTGCCCATCAGCTTAACCCGCCACCGGTGCTAATGACTAGGGTGGCACTGAAGTTCTCTCCTATCTTTCCTCGTCTCAGCTGTTTCTCATAACTAGTTTGCCGACAAAATGGAACCGTATGTGGAAAAAGAGAAGCAGGGGCATACCACAAAAGGAAGATGTATTTAAGAAAAAAAAGCAAAATTTTTGATGCAGCAATCATGCCGAGGCTAGCCGGAAGTGTTGAAGAACGTTTCAGACAGCCTTTCATTGTACAGATTTCGTTGATCGTCTTCTTCCATAGTATTCAAAGGGGAACTTCCTTTAAAATAACACCGGGAGAACTCTCCCTCCACCAAACGTGACATCCACGGGAACGTTTGTTTAAGTTTCTGTGGTTCTAAAAAGTAGATATTTTCCGCAAATGTCAGCACCTAAACGGCCTGCTGTTGCCATGCTCACCATCCAACTCACTTATTCTATCCTGAATGACACAACTTTGACCAAAAGTCCATGCCTTCAAAAAGAACACGCTGTCTCCTCCCCCTTGGCCTTTTTTAATTGAATGTTTCATTTTAGAGCCAATGGTGGTGTACCTAAGTCGCCGCACCAAAGACTCAGTCTATCTGGTATGTGAGAGCCAAAATAAAGGACAAGGAGATGAAATGTTGCGAATTCCTATGAGCCCCACTTAGCCAGCAGAAGCTATTTTTAGTTCGTTTATTTTGGACCTGGATAGTAGAAACTTCACAACCATGTTTACATTCACATTAACAAAGGATCTAGTGTTCTAGATCAGTTCACAGCTCAGGCAATCCTTCAGCACTTATTATAAGTTCAAGCTCCTGAGCATGCCCAAGTGACTTTAATTGCGATAATTAATATGAGATAACGCATCAAGCTACAAGTGATTTTTCTTGGCCTGGTGTCCAGAGGAGCTAATCATATCAATGTGCGTGGTACAAACCTTGCTGGACAGTCTCTTCTATTACAAGCAAGGGGCTGGATGTCTGGCTTCGTCTTCTCTGTGCAGTTAGATATGTTGGCTTCCTTCCGGCCGAGCATGCATCTCAGCTGGGGTTGTTGGAGACCCTTATTGCCACAGGAAGCAGAACAGGCCATCAAACCACCCACTGCCCACTGGTAGTCCACTGTAGCTGAAAAGTGGAAAAAAAGAGAACTATTAACAGCAAGTTATATTTCATGGATATGCAAGCCTAACCAAAGCCATAGCAGTTTCACAGAGCATATCTTATCTTAACAGGTCACTTATACTCTCAAGTCAGTTTTGGGGGCCTGACGGTTCGATGGAGAAGTGTGTTACTCTAGACCATGGGTACTCACAGACATTTCTCAGGGGCCAAAACGTTTAATCTGTGGTATGACCAACGGCCGCACTGATTCCAGCAGGGTGGCGGTCGGGGCAAGGGGGAAAAAAGGGTGTTGGGGAGTGAAGCATGCACATCTAGTGGCTGAATTGCACAATGTGAAACCAGAAAATCTGGGCCCAATCCCGGCTTCAGTACTTGACCAAACTGTGTGATCCTAGGCAATTCATTTATTTCACTTTCCATCCTTTTTCTTCATTATCACATATAATAGGACCTACAAATACATAACTTCAGGGTGTAAGCTGTACAAAACCTTCTCCTGTGTTTAATTTACTAAACAATAATGTTGTTCATGAGTAATAGCAACCCAGCCCCAGCCAAAGGGAGCACATAACTAACTTGCCTCTTAATTTACTATTTGCTTTGTTGTCTGGGTGGGGAGAAGCAAGAATATTTCTAAATTGATGTTTGAAAACTATCACTTAAAAAAATACTCCTCAATACACTTTAAAATTCTTCTCAATGCACTGGTATGAAGTACTAAGCTAAACGATTCTTCATATTAATGAAATACACTTTTTGAATTTTGATTAGACTATCATATTTTTAGAAGCCAATTGTAAGATGTCTTAAAAAATCAAGGTGGTGCTAAAGTTAAGTGGTTGAGGACACCCTATTTACTTCCTTTCTTTATCTTAAAATAACCATTAAATAGATGTCTAACCGTTTATTTCATGTATTTTTCATGTTTGTGCTGAGTCGAGTAAACAGCAGCTTACTGCTGCTGGTGACCAGGGGCCACATGTAAAGGCCAGAAGGGCCGCATGCGGCCCCCGGGCAGTACTTTAAGTATCACTGCTCTAGACTGAGAAAACTAAATTGCTGAATTCCTACATTTGTTTTCAGGTCGCTACCTTTTTTTTTTGCAATAAACAAAATGGCAAAAAACAATCTGGAAGACAGTTAATATATAAAACTGTCGGTCCTCAAATTGACCATAACACTTTAAAAAATATTAGATGTGTTCTGTGTGCACCATTTGTCTGTTCAGTTATCTTCTTGTAATAAAAGAGGCTTCAGGTGTTTGAATCCAAAGTGATTTATTCTGACACAGAACCTGTGAAAGTTCTTGATGTGAACGGGGTGTGTTTGGCAATTGAGCCATTGCTGAATAGACAAATTCCTCCAGTACTGAGGAAATGTTTGCCAACATTTCCAAGGCTGCTTAATAAATTGCAAGGATTCTCCTGAGAAATGCGGACTAGAACTCCACTCCTGTTAAATAACATACATTTTAGAACAGAGAGCAGGCTTTATTCAGTAGCTCCATGTTACAAATGTGGTTTCTGGTTGGCTAGGGTATACACCTAAGCCTGGCAGAACCAACCACTCTTGTCAGTGCAGGAAAGTTACATGCTAAAGATAAACTGTGCTCCCCCTCTGGTAGCTTGCCGCAGGGCAGGCAGGCTTTTCATCAGAGGCAATGTGTAAAGTATTTGTGCAACACAGTAAAACACCACAAAAAGACTCCACACAAGGTTAAAAAACATAGTGACACTTTCTGTGGAAAATATAAGACCAAACTGATAAAGATCCAATAAATAGTTAGGAATCAGGCATTAAAATAGATCTGGTCAAAATAACATTAGGCCAGGCCACGAAATACGACTCTGTGCTGAGTCCATGCAGTATTTTAAAGGATAGTTACACCGAGAGAAATAAGTTAAGCAGTGTCTATAAATGTGTGTGGCTCGTTTTAGAGCCTTTGCATTAATGTCAGGGATTTGATGGGCAGTCTGGGTCTTTCAACAGAGGGGAGCACCGTAAAACACTATTGGGACTACTCTGGTCCTATTCTTGGGCACAAGAAGCCTAGAATTACTCCCAGTTGCGAGGGGCATAGCAAAATCCTTGCGACCATCTGAGTCACACGACCACAGTAGTACATTACGGCTGGCTGCGATGCCTTACCCCCTTGGAAGAGAAAATATTTCAGGATATTCCCTGGTTACTGCATGGGGCGCAATGCATTCTCTTGGACTGCTCCAGTCCGGCACACCAGCACGGGGCAGCAGCAGGGAAAGGGACACCACATAACCCCCAGGACAGCTCAGGTTCACCAACACAGGTCCACAGGGAATGCAAGTCGGAGGGGGAATGTTCGATGTACCTTTTGGTGCAGGTGACTGGATGGCTCATGGGCACACTGTGTTAGCTGGCACTGTTGGTGGTGTGCTATGGCCCTGGAACATGGTGTCTGTCTCCAACCCCTTGGCTGGATCGGGAAGGAAGAGTCTCGTTCACCAAAATCAGGTGCCCTGGTTGGGGGTGTTGCACGCAGAAGGGATATTTTGTGATGCAGCATTGAAAGAGGAGGGCCGCAGCTAGGGACACACTCAGTGTTTCGTTCCGAACAATGGTGCTGCACTCGTCGATTATAGGGCATTGAAAGAGCCTGAAGAAGCCCAGCGAAGAATTACCCATGACTACAGTTAGCAACGCCCATTCTCACCCAGCACCTTCTCACGAGGTGGAATGCTGATGGAGTGAATGGGACAGGGCGAGGCTGCCACCAAGCCATGTACAAGGTCATTGCTGTCCCAACAAGCAAGTGATGAGCAGGGGCAAGCTACCAAGTTCTTTGAGTCACTCTGGAGAGAATGTTAGGTTTCTGATTGCAGGGCACAGGTCAGCAGCCAGTAGGTCAGCACAACGAGGCAGGGCAGTAGTTCCTGGGAATCGTCAAGCACAGCAAAGTGGCAATCCTTCTGCTGCTGCAGCCTTTACTCCAGCAGAATTTCTTTTTAGTCCAGTAGTGTACTGACTTAGTGGGTCAAGAGGCCCAGTACTTGTGCTAGAAAGAGCCTTTGATGTGGGGGAGGACTACAAAGAATTTCTGTGAAGTTCACAGGTCCCCCTTTCAGGTCAGCCTCTGCTCCAGACCAGTGGGGGGTAATCAGCCCCATTGTGTGGGCTCTGGTCACTACCATTTGAGGTGTAAGTGTAAGCCCTTCCAAACCTCCTCCCCAGAAAGACCCATCAGTATGCACATGAATGCAGATGTAGCTGAGAATCCTGAGTTGTAGGTGTCTGAAGAGAATGCCAAGCGAGGCTCCTCTGCAATGGCAGAGGAGCGTCACCCCCCCGGCTAAGAGCCAGCAGATCAAAAATAAAAGGATAGTTTTCTAGTGCTTTATTTTTCATCAGCTGGCTCAGCCAGCAGTACAGAAAGGGGCAGGGTGGGGCTGGGCTACGGGAGGGGGGAGTGAAGTGCACTAAGTGCGCATGAGTGTTTGGCCGGCCGTCTGAGACCAGGCAAACACACATGTGCACTTCGGTTTTGCCAACCGGGCTGCCGGATGGCCAAACACATATGCACACTTAGGTTTCTCCAACCCGGCTGTGTTGAACAGTCAGGATGGAGAAACTGTGCAGACCCTAGTGCACCGTCTGAGCAACAGTCCAAGCCGTTCAGACCAAACCCTGACGCTGCTTTCATGCTAGGTTTTGCATGAGAGCATTGCCAGGATTGCTGAGGAGCCTGTGCTTGTGTCCCAGTGAATGCTGAGACACCTACAGGAGCAGAGGAGCGAGGAGGCAGGAGGCTGAGGCTGAGGCAGCGGGAACAGCAGGAATGGCTGAATGGTAAGTTGCTTTAAAAAAAAAAATATTTTAAATTATTTGTTTTAAAAATATATTTTTTAATTATTTTAAATTATTTGGTTTAAAAACCACTTACCCCCCACCACTTGACATTTGTGGCAACCGCCGCTGGGAAATGCGCAAGTATAACTGTCACCTAGCACCAGTTAGATGTGTATTGGAGCTAGGCTGTAGGCACACAGGGCAGAGAAATGTCCACTTTCTAAAAGTGACATTTCTAATATAGTAATAATAAATCCAACTTTACCAGTATAGACAATTTATTATTACCATTCCAATGGTACTAAACATGATGAAGCTACTCCTCTCATATCAGGAATTACAGCTTAAAATATTATATGAATTCCCAATGCTGGCCTACGAGAAGGGCAGGCCTCACAGTAATGAAAAATGACATTATGTGTTTTTCATTACAAGGACATTAAAAACTTAAGGGTACATATCCTGCCTTTTGCTAACATGGTACCCTGCCCTATGAGCTACCTAGGAGTGAATTATATGTAAGAAAATGGGAGTTCTGGGCTTAGCAAGAGGTTTTAGATGCCAAGTCAGGTGGCAGTGAGACTGCACACATAGGCTCTGCAGTACCAGGCCTGAGACATGTTTACAGAGCTACTAAGGTGGGTGGCACAATCAGTGCCGCAGGCTCACTAGTAGCATTTAATTTACAGGCCCTGTGTGTGTAGTATACAATTTTACAAGGGACTTACAGGTAAATTAAATACGCCAATTGTGGATACACCAAATACTACCATGTTTAGGGGAGAAGCACATGCATTTTTGCAGTGGTTAGCAGTGGTAAAGTGCTCAGAGTCCTAAGGCCAACAAAAATATACAGCAACAAAACAGGCAGTAAAAAGGCAAAAAGTCTGGGGCAAGACCACCCTAAGGATGCCAGGTCTAACACTCCCCAAAATATCATCTTGATAAAACTATTAGAATAGAAGTCCAAGTAGGACAAAAAAGGGTGTGTCTGCAAAATATCTCCTTTTGTGGTGCCGTCACCTGGTATATCTGCTAACCACACAGTAGTGTTCTGTGTCCTTTCTAGTCCTTGGTCTGTTGGTGCGTCTCAGTCCCTCTTGCTACTTCGGTAATGTAGTCTGTGTTGTATATGTAGCAATGATTGACCCAGTCACTGCTAAGTATCACCATGACTTCCATTGTGGTTACATCAGATATGTTTGGCTGACACATACTATCTATCTGTAAGTATGCAAAGTGGTGATGCAGTATCATAACTTATTTTAGCCTAATAATATGTTAACCTGTAACCTGTATGTACTCTCTGCACATGATTCACACATAATTTACATTTGACTTATTCATTATTTCATACATTATTCTATGCGTTTTTATATTTAGGCTTACTAAACTGGATGAATTACACTCTTAGCATGTGTACATCTTAACATTATTGTAAGTAGGCCTACGTGTCCAGCTATATCGTAAGAAGAATGTTGGATTTCTACTCGTTGTCCATAACACTGTTATAGATACTGGAGTCATCTGTTATGATCTAGAAATGCTATTCTTTGTAGGCTTACAGTTTGGTTTGAAGGTTGTAGAGTAGCAATTACTTGGCTGGACAGTGATTTTCAGCACTTGCACTGGATGGGAAACTAAGGCGGTGAATAATCTTTTGTGAGGTATTGTGAAGGTTGCACTGATGAAGGCAGTTGCCATTGTATTATTCGTGAGAAGGGGGCTGACACCTACTACAGAAAGTACACAGGATTTTGATTGGTTATTACTCAGTGGGACCCTGAAGGAAGTATCACTTAGGTGGAATTTACGTTTTAACCATTAGATGCTTTTTAATTAGATATCTTGCATCCTTAGCAGGCTGATGTCCTTTTCCTTCTTTTGAGATGAATGCTTTTTATTTTCTTGCTTTTAGAGTTACTCTCGACAAAAAGTACATTCCTTCTCATTTTAATCAGAACCTTTATTTGGTTCTTCTTTCAATGCCATAGTTGATAACATCTGCTGCTTCTGAATTCCGCCACCCTGCCCCCAACCTTAGTTTAACATGAGGGAGTTTCCTTTATGAAAAACAGACTTCGCTTCATTTAGCATATTTCGTCTTTAATAACGCAATACAGAAAATTAAATTATTTGAATCATATTCATGTAAGCCATATTCATGCGAATTTTCATTTATGTCCATCTGATTGGATTGGAGACTGTAACTTTACTAATTTGCAAATAAGCTATTGTAGGGGAAAATTTCTAGTGGACATAACAGAGTCTCGGGTTTGCACCAAATGTGCTCAGTGCAATTACCATCGTTATCTATTCTGCTATCTAATCCGTGGAGTAAACTGCCTTCGGTGACCAGCCAAGTTCCAGCAGGCTATTCCCGCATTCAGCTTCATTACACTACCAACACATTTATTTACCTTAATGTCAGGGGAGTGTGTTTGTGTATAAATGCACTGTACAGAGATCACCCACAACTGTTAGCACATGGAGAAAGGGCAAACTAGCCAAAACACACCTTGAGAGAAAGAAAGTGCAAAACACAGACTCAGTAGTTAATCCAAAGTTCATATTTGAAAATGATTGCATACAAAATCACAAAATGGCCATCAATGTCTAAAAACGGAAGAAAGTGAAGTGTTAAAAAACAGAACGTGGGTTGTGGCCGTGTGTTCTTTTGTCAACAATGATGTCATTCGGGAGAAGAGACACTGTCCTCCTTAAAGAGCAAACAAGTTGACTCAACACTGCTTTATGATGATAGTAAATTATTTCTAAGGCGTAATGCTAGTCATGAAATATCTTGTTAGGTGATTAGAAGTGCCATATATAACAAGGTACAATTTGTTACGCAGGTGCGCTCTTTGCTTACCCTGCACCACCAGAGTAGTTCTTTGTAGGAGGGAGCCTGCCAGGTTTTGAGCAAAGCAGGTGAATTCTCCTTGATGCTCTTCAGTTATGTGTGGCAGTTGTAGAATTTGCCCATCTTCCAAAATCTGGGGGTGTAAATCAGAGGCCGAGGTAAGTGGCTGACCTTCAAAAAGCCACGTGATGTTAGGCACTGGATTACCAGTCACAGGGCAACCTAAAAAAAAAAGATAATGATAGGTTGAAAGCCTGCTTCTGACATGTCGGCTGTTCCTCAATATATCTGAAACAACTCCTGCCTTCTTGCTGTGTCCGTACCCACCCAATATGTGGTGATGGAATACAATGAGTTGATCAGGAGGGAAGCATCTACACAGCATGCTATCCCTCACAAGTGGCAGTGCAAGCTTGCCGACATTGTGCATTAACTCTGCTGCAGCCGTGCTCTTCTGGAGACACCTCTTATGAATATACTGTCCAGGTCTGGCTTTACATTGCATTACTTAAATCCAGTGCTTTAAATGGAAAAATAGAAGTGCAGGTACTCTGTACCAGAGTACCTGCTTGTTTCTGAGAAGTGCCGGTACTCTCCAATTAAAAGTATTACGTTTTTCTTGAGATATGCCGGTACTCACCCTCTCAAAATAAAAAAGTGCCGGTACTCAGTACCGGAGAGTACCGGCCCACTTAAAGCACTGCTTAAATCCTAGGCATTTTTGTCAAGACACCATTAACAAGTTTGCTCATACACCTTTGTTTATGTAGATGCTCTAACGACCAACACCCTTTTAGAGGACATGGCAAAGACACCGGATGATATTGATTTTCAATCACATACAGCCTCAAGCAGGATTTAAAGGGCCACACACCATAAATGTGCCAATGGCCAAGGTTAGTCGTCCTCATTTAAAATGTCACGCTCATTCATGAGTACACAGAGCAGAAACTAAATTATATGCACTTTAGTGTGTGCCTACAACTTCATAGGTGGCAAAAACCCAGTGGTGTGTTCTATCCAAAACTTGTTTCAAGTCATCATAGAGCAAACACTCATGGGGCTGCCACCAAAATGAACATTTCAAATGTCCACTCTTTCTCCTAAAAAACAGAACTTAGAGGCTTAGACAGTATATTATAATGACTAAAGCGTACCTTGCATTTGTAAGGCAAATTCGGGTCAAACATTTTGCAAAAAACTAATGGTGTTGTGGGCTTCAGTTCTATGTAAATCACTGCAATCAGTGACAAAACAATCAATGATATTGAATGTTCTTAATACCTAGTGGAAGACAAAAGCTTATATTTGTGCAAAGAAAGATAAGGATTTTATTTAACACAAATGAAATCGTAAAAATACAACTGAATTGAAAAGACACCGGTTTTAGTATGCTGCCAGCCCAGTGACATACATAAAGTGAAATCCCTCAAATCCTCAAAGAAAAATACATGAAGAAAAGCTCCAGGATGATCAATGATCTCTGATACTATAGGTAACGTAGAAACGACTCCAAATGATTCTGCAATAAAGGCATCTGCAGCTCAGTCTAAGCACTAATTGTTGATGTTTCCACCCTGTGGTCATAGTCCTCTAGTCGTCATCGGGATGGAAGAAGTGTAGTGCTGAAGCAGTGTTTCCGATTTTAACTAAACAATGCCAGACATTCATGGATGTAACCATCCATACCAGGTAAGTGGGAGCTGCATGGACTGGAAGGCACTAATCCAAATGATGTCACTACCGCTTACACACTGCTGCACTTTCAAGTCGTCAAAACTAGAAATGTAACCGTAGCTGTCATATAATGGCAAGAGCAGCTATCTATACTTGGATATCTACACGAGAAAGTAAGACAGCCAAACAGATGATCAAAATGGAAAACACACTTCCAATGAAATGCTGGTGGACTTTCACTGATAACCATGATTTGACCACAGATGCATAATGTCCGTTAGGATTTATGGCTACTATGAATTGGAACAACAAAAATAGAGACAGATCTAACAAGGATCTGATCAACACACAGTAGCTAAAGAAAATATGATGTACAATATCAGGAGATGTTATAAATATTCTATAAAAATATAATCACCTTAGACTATGAGGTAATGTGCCCTGTGCTTCACAACAAACTCCATAGTTTAACTTTTTGTAGCTTCTAAAATAATTTTACTACAAAGAACAAAAACAGTAAAATGCTGAATCAATGAATATTTCGTGACTGATTGCTAGCACCTCAGCAATCTTGATGGGGCTGATAATAGCAGTTGCAGGCCTGCTGGGATTCCGAGATCTGCGGAACATCCATAAATCTTATGCTTCTGAGCCAGTGATTTGAACTGCTGTAATCTATGTGCAATGAGGATGGAACACAGAACCTGCTGAGTAACTGCTGAGAACAACAGCTGCAAGGGTCAGCTATGTTCAAATTTCCAACCATAGGATCCAATTTGTGACATCCAGAGGGTGCTCTGACTGCAGTCAGAAACCATCATTCTAAGAGAAGCGTTCACTGGCCTACTTATATACACGCTCTGTATGAGGTCCAGTGATGAACCGAAGGCCAATGTGTTTTGAGTTACTTCCCAGCATGAGATATTACTTGACTTTTGAGGATAAATATTCAGGATCTTCAACAGAGATTGTTTAACTGTCCTTTCCAATTGAATCCATCTGCCCTCCATGTAGGAGGCTTGTGATACTCTTTGTGAGCCTATTTCTTATGGAGGAGGATTGCGAAAGCTCTCTTTTTGCAGATCACCACAATTTGCAATAAGGTGAAGGGACATGCAAGGAATTGTCCTGTGTGACTTTCGCTATGCAGAACAGAAAAACTTCTTATTAGGTCAAGCACAGCAGCGCGCAAGCACTGCTTTCTCGACGTGTTGGTATCATTGTGGGCTTTCACGCCCATCACTATCACTCGTTCTTGGGCTTGCCTTTCAAAAATCTTTTGTTGTTAAATGCTTTACGTTTGTCCTTCCTTGGGGCGGTTTTGTTACCGCCTTGGCCATTGACACTGTTACTTGGATATTTGCATGTTCGCCGAAGAATTTGACTGCGAGCGACCTTCTTTTTCCTTTTTCTGTTTCTCCTTCACGCGCATGGTGGCCATGGCACTTTGAATCCACTTGCTTATTTCAACTGTTTTACTTTTAATTTTCAATTTAAGTGGCAAGAAAAGTCCAGTTAGGAATTTACATCACTAATAGCTCTAAACCCATCAAACGCGAGACCCAATGCATTGCAAATGTTTGTTTTGATTTCCTCCTATTCTGTGCACCCATACAGGCCCACTGGAAAATATTTGCAGCTTCCCAAACGCTTCTTATCAGAAGTAAGGAAGACATTTCAGAAATGCAAGATAATATATGTTTGTCACTTGTAGAAATATTAAATAAAAAACGTATCATCCGATTCTGCATGCACAATAGGCCAGAACAGTTATGTTTTGTCCAAAGAGCCAGCATGACTATATCTTATTTTGCACATATGGGCAACACAGCATTGTTTTGCTGTGGAGTCTACACATTCTGATCCTCTTTTGATGAAGTAGTCCTCCGTGCAGCCCAATGTAGTGCTTATTTAACTAAAGCCAGATGAGGGTCTATGTCTCTAGGCCACAAGTCTTAAGTGCTCAATGGCTTATTCCCCAAGTGTAAATTTCTGATTTTGTATTAACAAAATATGAATTCACACTTATTAAGGGATTTACTCACATATGCTCTACCTGTAATAAAATGTATTCTTGGGACGGGATATAGGTATTCAAAGAAGGGTTGTTTCGCGAAGCAGTTTGTCGATATTCTCGAACACTTGGAATGCACAGTTATACCTTGGATATGTCCAGAAATTAACTTATGTTTAGAGCAGTATTTAATCTTTATTCAAGGCGTGAATGTCAAAGGAACACTCCCAAATATGGTGGGTATGTAGGGGGATGCGTTTTTCAGTGATGAAAAATGCAATAGGTCTCACATTTTCTTGAGTTAGAGCTATTGGCATTGTAAATTCATAACTGGACTTTTCTTCCACATAAATTGGTCAACCCTGCCTTATAATTTTCCTGCCATATAATTCCATTGGCCCAGCATTTAACTAAAGCACTTCCATTTACCTTCTACTTCTATCTCAAAACATATACAATTATCATAAAAACCTTTTTCAGAAATGATTTTTTAGCACTAGAGTGTAATAATCAAAATATCATAACAAAAATATCATTTGGGACGGACTGCAGGGTGAAAGGAAAAAGGGAGTAAAGATAGAGAGGACAAGTGGTATAGTAGTGGTGTCATGGGCCCTGGAGTAAGAAAGAAAAATGGTTGACTGGAATTTTGATAGGAAAATACATCAGTAATTAGAGTTGAGTGAAGTCAGTGGGTCTGTGGGCACTGGAGCCACTGCACCTGTTGCTCCATTGGTAACTAGGCCTCAGGAGGGAAAGCGGATGGGGCAGAAAAAGAGAAGTGAAAGGAATACAACTGACAAAAGGAAGAAAGAGAATGGGTCACAAAGAAATAAAGAAAGAAGGGAAAGAACGAGAAAATGAAAGAACAACTAAGAGAAGAAATGCAGCAAGGGTGAGACAAAAGAAAAAAAGGAAAGGAAGCTAGTGAACGAAAGATAAAGAGGAAAAAATAATGGAAGAAGTGTGAAAAGAAAGATAAAAAAGAACATTAGAGAAAAAGAGAAATGGTGAGAGAAGCAAGCAGAGAAAGAACCAGGGCATGTATGTACTGACACATTTCCCATAGATACAGAATGGGAAAACCACTTTGACACTTCGGGTCCTGATAAGTAACTTGTGGCTTCCACATACAGATGGGAAAAAGAAGGATGTATAGTAAAATGTGAATTGACAGAAAAAGATACAAAAAACACCAGAGAAAGGGAGGAAGACAGATGTAAAGAAAAAGTGAAAGGACGCATACCGAGTCAAAGGGAAGAGCAAATAAAAAAAGACAAAGAAAGAATGAAAGGGAGAGAAAAAAAAAGTACAAGAATGAACACCTGATGAAGAAAAAAGAGAGGACAAAACAAGGAAAAAAATAACCAGTTTTTGTGACTTTAAATAGGAGGTAGCAAGGGGAAGAGAACCTAAAAAAAGAGAAAGGAGTAGAAATAAACAGTTGAAAGAAAGAGCAAAACTGTTAATGTGTGGATTTTCAAGAGATGGAAAGAGAAAAGTGGGGGAGAAAGAAAACATTGAGAGTAAACAGAGTAAAGAAAAGAACAGAGTGAGATAGGTGAAACAGACCCTCCCAAATAAAGACAGCAGCTAAGAATAGATGTAATTGACTCCCCCATGTTCTCAAACAGAAGTCAGAGTGTAGAACTGCAGGGGGCACTGCAGAACAGCAGGAGGTGCCTTAGCAGAGTTGTATGTGAACCCCAATACAGCAATATTAAGGCACTTCAGATCAGGATTGGGAGTATAGACAGAGCTGTATCACGGCCAAGTGCTGGGATAACAAAGGCAGCGGGTGAGGAATGAGAAACGGAGAACTGTGTAATTTCTGGTATTGGAATAATGGGGCGCTACAGGATATGGTTGAGGTGCACTGACAGAGTTGTATGTGGGCTGCAGTACTGGAATGGTAATGGGCACACAAGGTCAGAAGTGAGGTATGTGAATGGAGCTATGTGTGGAACCTAGTATTGGCGTGCCAGTGTTGCCGAGTGTTAGACTGGAGGTGCCCTGGTGAAGCTGCGAGTGGGGCCCAGCATGGGTGCGGCAGTGTCTTTGAACCACAGAAGCAAGGAGTCCTGAAGAGCATATGTGTGAGCCTTAGTACTGAGAAGAAATGTGCACTGAATGTTAGAATTGATGGATTCAGGCAGAGCCGTGGTGGTTCCCATCAACAGTGGTGTTGGATGTTAGATTTGAGATGCGCTGGCAGAGATGTGTTTTGCTCATTTGGGTCCAGTACTGGCAGGAGGACTGAATACTAGAATTCAGCTGCTGTAATGGAACTGTATGTGAGCGGGGTCCCAGTACAGAAAGGAAGTGACCTCGCCAGGGTAGAATTGAGGTGCACTGATAGAGCTGCACCCGAGGTCCCAGTACTGAAGTAGGAGTGTGTACTGACTGGAAGGACTGAGGTACTCTGACAGACAGCATGTGGGGGGTTCCTGGCACTGGCACGGCTGAGGGGCGTGTCGTGTGTGAACTGAGGTGGACTGATGGAGGTGCACCCGACGTCCCAGTACTGGAGCAGCGATGTGTACTCATTGGAAGAACTGAGGTGCTCTGGCAGATGGCGTGTGTTTTGGGTTCCTGGCACTGGCATGGCTGAGGGGCTTGGAGTGTGTGCACTGAGGTGAACTGATGGAGATGCGCCTGAGATCCCATTACTGGAGCAGCAGTGTGTCTTGACTGGAAGAACTGAGGTGCTCTGGCAGACGGCATGTGTGGGGTTCCTGGCATGGCTGCGGGGCTTGGAGTGTGTGAACTGAGGTGCACTACTGGAGCTGCGCCCGAGGTTCCAGTACTAGAGCAGAAAGGAGAGTACTGACTGGAAGAACTGAGGTGCTCTGGCAGACAGAGCCTGTGGGGTTCCTGGCACTGGCACAGCTGAGGGCTTGGAGTGTGTGAACTGAGATGCACTGGTAGAGTTGCGATTGGGATCCCAGTATGGAGCAAGAGTGGGCAGTGCCTCCAAGGATTGCTCAGCTCTGGTAGAGATGGTAAAGAAAATCCAAGCCAAGAAAGGGCTGGAGCCAGCAAGCTAAGAAAGGGTGCAGAGAGCACACAAAGACCAAATGTGACCAAGATAATAGCCTGGTTTAAAGCCTTGTTTACAGTTAAGCTTAGAGCAAGAATGTTCTGCAAATGAAAAAGGAAGCTTCTCTGGACAGGAGCAGGAAACAAAGTAAGAAAAAAAAAAAGTCCTCTAAAGACCAGATAAACTGGACAAAGCGTAATTATACAGTAGTTGGTCCCTGCTCCCACACAGAAGGAGGGACAAAGAGGCATGACTAACCAATAGCAAGCAAGGATTTTGAAATGACACTGAAACTAACAAATGCAATAGCTGGAAGCTCACAGAAGAAGTATACTTAAAAGTATACAGTGGAATCAAAAATTGGAGAGGTGAGAGAAGAGATGGGGCTCGTGAGGCAAGACCTTAGAAATGCAGTGGGCCGAATTACGGAAGTGGAGACCCGAGTCTCACAGACGGAAGATGACCTGACTGAACTGAGATCCAAGGTGGCCCAACTGCAAACACGAACTGGTGAACTCCACCACAGAGCTGAAGATGCTGAGAACCGCTCCAGACGCAACAACCTGCGCTTCGTTGGCGTACCAGAGGGAGCTGAGGATGGTAAAGCTGCTGAATTTCTGGAAAACTGGATTAAATCCTGGATGCCGGAGAACTCTCTATCATCATGGTTTGCGATAGAGCGAGCACACAGGGCCCTGACTCCGGGGCCTCCGCCGGGGGGCCCCCGACGGCCCATGATTGCACGTTTCTTCATCTTCAAAGACCGTGATGCCGTCCTCGGGGAGGCTAGACGCTCCACTGGGACAATCAGAAGATCCTGATTTTCCCGGATTATACCCGTGAAGTCCAAGCTAAACGCCGATCATACGAGCAAGTGAAACAGAAGTTGAGAGCGATGCAGCTCTCCTATATGCTCCTCTTCCTGGCTCGCCAACAAGGCACACTACTTTGAAACACCCGAAGAGGCGTGGGACTGGCTGACGGAGGACGGCCTGAGAAACCGCCAGGGCCCAACCGGTCCGCCTGAGAATTCCCATGGAACAAGAACAGTTGTACGAGTTGATGCGTGCAGGAGCCGAAAACGCACCAGATCTAGGCGAGGTGGACTCAGAGGCTCCGGCACCCGGCCGGAAGGGGGTCCCCACTCTGCTCGAGATCCTCCATCGGGAGGAGATCCGGCGGTCTGCCCTGGGGACCAAGTCGCAGAAGAGACAAAGAATGACGATCGCCTGAGCCAGTCCCCTGACCTTGGCTGAAGGGGACTCCACCTATGCCAGGCTCCGGAACGCTGGGACCGGCCGATGGCGCCAGGCGCCGCCCCCACACAACTGACGCAAGGTCAAGTTGATGTCGATTCTCTGTTATACTCTTTGGTGCCTTCACCAAGGGGGGGGGTTTCTCATTAACGTATTGCAATTGATCCGATATACAGGAGGGGTCCACCACTCCACTCAACGACAGTCTATATGGCTGTATTGCCCCGGTTGGGCCTTAGGGCGACAGATGCTTCGAGGGTAGAAGTATGGGGTGGGGGGAGATTGGGGTGTTTAAAGCTCATGTTAGGGCTTAGTGTAGTGTTTATGATAAGTTACTGTAGTATTACCAGCATATATCGTACAGATCCTCTCCAGGCAATGCATCCACTGACGGGGTCCTGAGTCGAAGCCCAATTTCCCACCACACAGACATGGTACAAATTAGCCCCTCATTGACACAGATTCTGTCATGGAACGTTAATGGCCTCTTAGATAAAATAAAAAGATCTGCAGTGTTTAGTACATTGCGCAGATACTCCCCCTCAGTGGTTCTCCTCCAGGAGACACACTTACTTGGAACCAAGTGCCCCATTCTGGCGCGGGGGGGGGGTTTGACAGGGTGTTTCACGCAGGCTTCACAAGAGGTTCTAGGGGGGTGGCCATTCTATTCCATCGTTCTCTGCCCATAGTAGTTACCTCCACTAAATCGGACCCACAGGGTAGATTCGTAACGGTGACCGGTACACTACACGGCTCAACGGTTAACTATATATGTGCATACGCCCCCCCAGCCGGCTTCGATACCTTCTTACTAAACCTCCGCCAAACTCTCATTGCCCTCCCACAGGGATTTACACTTGTGGGAGGAGATTTTAACGCTGTCTTAGACCCCAAACTAGATGTATCCGGACCCATCTCCTCCTTCCGAACCGGGAGAGCATCCAACTTAATCGGATGGACGGCAGAATTGGGATTATGTGAGGTGTGGAGGACATGGCATCCCAGAGCACGGCAATATACACACACATCGGCAGCTCACCACTCTCAGGCAAGAATTGACCTGGTGTTCATGCCTGCGCTAGATATCTCCAGGGTTACCGGTGCTGAGATACTCCCCCGGGGAGTCTCGGACCACTCCCCAGTACGGATCCGATTGGGAAGCGCGTCCCCTAATCAGCGCCCCACGTGGCGCATGAATGCATGGTACTTACAAAACAAAGACTATACCCTTGAAATAAGAGACCACCTCACCCAATATTTTAATCACAACGTGGGGTCCGTACGGTCCCCGGGCACGGTCTGGGCAGCATGTAAAGCCACACTTAGAGGCTAAGCCAAAGACCGAATACGCACCCGTGAGAGAGCCCGGGACCAACAAGTGACAGACCTGGAGGCTAAAGCCCTGGCATTGGAACGGTCCACGACCACTGCCATATCTGCCTCAGCCCTAAGACGTCTAACGGCGATTAGAGAGGAGATAAAGCAACTGGTGCTTGAAGCCGCAAAGCATGCCTGGAGAAAATCGGCAGCTCGTGTGTATGGCTGGGGGGATAAAAACGGTAAACTCCTCCACTGGTTGGCCACGCGCCCACTAGCCAACAGAGTTATCCCTGAGATCGCGAGCGAGACGGGCTCGATAGGGAGAACCCCCAGTGAAATTGCAGGGAGTTTCGCCTCCTACTACACCCAATTATACGCGGTGCGTCATCGTCCGACAGCTGAAATGGAGTCTCCCCTCCTGGACGACATTACTCTCCCCAGTATTCCGCAGACGACCAGGGTGAAACTGGATGAAGCCATAACCCTGGCCGAAATCGCAACAGCCATAGCCGGCCTGGCGACAAATAGGACGCCCGGACCAGACGGATTTCCGGCTGAGCTCTACAATAGATGCGGAGACATATTAAGCCCTCACCTACTCAGCATGCTTACTGAAGCAGAAGAAAACGGCCACTTCCCCACTGGAATAGACCAAGCCACAATAGTGGTGATCCCAAAGACCCAACCCCCCTCGCGTGACCTCTCGGCCTATAGACCAATCTCCCTGCTCAATGCCGAAATTAAGATATTATCAACCCTACTCGCTACAAGATTGAAAGCGGTGCTCCCCACACTGATACACCCGGATCAATGTGGCTTTATGCCCACCCGCAGCACCAGACACTGTATTAGGAGGCTACAAGTCGCACTGGCTCAGCGCGGCACCCTGACTGTGTCCCCCCTCGCCCTCCTCCTAGTAGATTTCAAGAAGGCCTTTGACACGGTGGACTGGTCATATCTGGAACAAGTTCTGAGAAAGAACGGATTTGGACCCAAGTTCCGAGGTCTAGTAAAGCTACTTTACTCTAACCCAACCGCCCGTGTCCTGGTAAACGGAGTGATCTCAGACCCCTTCCCTATCCGTCGCGGAACCCATCAGGGGTGTCCGTTGTCGCCGTTGCTCTTCGCCCCTTGCGATTGAGCCGCTGGCCACAATGTTGAGAGAAGACCCATTGGTAACGGGATGGGCGTGGCCCGCGAGCCCAGAAGACCGGATAGCATTGTACGCGGATGACGTCCTTATTTACCTTTCCAAACCAGCGGCAAGTGGCCCACGTGTCCTAGAACTCCTGGACCTCTTCTCGCAGGCCTCTGGCCTAACACTAAATCCCAGTAAATCCATACTGATACCCTTACACCCCTCCAGAGAATGCATAAGCTGGCAAGAAAACATACCAATCTGCCGAAACAGCTTTAAATATCTAGGGGTACATATAACCCTGCTCCCAGAGCTAACATGGGAACTCAACATCACGCCACTCATTAAAAAGTCCAAAAAAGATCTTCAATGCTGGCGGAATTTACCACTCAACACGCTGGGCAGAGTCGCACTGTACAAGATGATGATACTCCCCAACTTCCTATACCAGTTGCAGAACTTCCCACACCCAATCCCTCGGAAATGGTTCAACGAGATTGAGACAACTGCACGCCAATTTCTGTGGCACGGTTCTCGACCCAAACTATCCCTTGCCACATGTCAAAGAGACATCTGTGAAGGGGGATTCGGAATGTCTAATATATATTTTTATTACTTGGCCATGCGTCTATTGGTGGTTAACGATTGGATATCGGGAGGCTGTACCGACCCGGCTTATAGACTAGAACTCCAGGCGATTGGGTACAACGGAGTCTTCACAGCTCTATACGGGGGAGCGATTTCACAGACCATCCCCGAGATTACCAGAATGGTGCTGACAGGGTGGCGAGAGGCACAGAAGGTCACGGGGTGGTAGCCCCGGCTAATGCAACAGACCCCTCTTTGGCAGGGGAGATGGCTGAGGGAAGTCTCCGCACTAGAGGGATTCCGTAAGTGGACGCCATAGGAATATCTACACTGGGTGACATTTGGGGTGACTCACAAATCTGATCCTTTGGGGAACTTTAGAAAGCATACTCTCTAAATAATACACAATTCCACAAGTACCTACAGCTTAGACATGCTCTATTAGTACATTTAAAACCAGGGGACAGCGTACCAGAATACAGTCCACTCGAGGCGAAGGTCATGATGGGACACCTAAACAAGGGAGGGATCTCCCAGATCTACCGTACAATCCTGGCAAACACATCCCCCCCCTTGAGAAGCTACGCCAGAATGGGAGGGTTGGGTGGGAGTTATAGAAGATGTTGACTGGAGAGAAGCTCTAGCAGCCCCCCGAACACTGGCTATATCTACACGTTTCCAGTTGCTACAAACCCTTTACCTACACTCAGCCTATCTCACCCCCAAACAACTTCACCAGGCTAATCTCCGCCCCACAGACGAGTGTCCCCGATGCTCTCAACCTGGTGCCGACTTCTTTCACATGACTTGGGCTTGTCCAAATATAGAGTCATATTGGGGGTCAATTCTGGAGGAGATCTCTGAGGTTTTGCAAACTACGATAGAGTTATCCCCGATACAACTTTTGCTGGTTGCCATGGGCGAGATGGGCCTGAGTAGAGCGAATCGAATCTTCCTGGGAGTGGCTTGCATGGTTGCAAAAAGAGACATCATGTCAGAATGGAAAGCCGCAAAGGCGCCGACCCTCGCCAAGTGGAGACGAGGAATGAATTGGTGTGCAAGATGTGAAAAACTAGTGTACGAGGTGAGGGGGTGCCCAGACAAGTACAATAGAGTGTGGGGGAACTGGGAGAGTTCGCTCGACGCTTGATATAATAGAAATCTCCACTAACACCTGAGGATACTGCCTATCGAGAGGGAGGTAACCTAGTCAAATAACTACGATCCCTGGTTATCAAAGATAGGAGGGTCAAACCTACAACCCACGAAGTGATGAAGACGGTGCTGAATTCATTCAGCCAGCATAACAATAGTGACCACAGACCGTGTGCTGTGGTGGTGGGTTCAAACGCAGACTCTAACTTTCATTTCACATTTCATGGAACTCGCATGGGTCCCACGACCAAAAGGATGAACAATTCGAATGTGACACATGATATAGCCCACTATGGCCGCCAGGATGTCGGTGTTTGTATTAGTATCGGTACGAGTAATTGTAATTGTTGGTGCATTGTGTATGTGCTTCTTCTTTTCTTTTCGTTTCTTCCCTTTGTTTTTACTTATTGTGTTTTGTTATTGTTTTATCTATTCAAAATAAATAAAAATCTTTATTAAAAAAAAAAAAAAAAGTATACAAGAGGTCGTACGCTTATGCTCAACCTAAAAATGTCTTAAAGTACAATTGGACTAGAATGAAGTACAGTATTCAAGCATGGGTAAAGGTACACCTATTACATTTACGAGTTTGAAAACACATGTAGTGATCATGGAATTCACTAAAGAATTCCAACATCATAGGTGGGAAATTGAGGCTGTTACACCTTCTAAGGAGTAGTTGTGGAATTCTCTTTGATTCCCAGAAAAATCTTAAATTTACTCCAAATATAGCTGCAGACCTGGGTGAACCTGAGGGAGGAAATTCTAAACTTTTCATATAAATTAGAGGGTGAGGTTTTATGTAACTGCAGGAATATAAGCTGGTCTGCTCAAGCTCTACCCTCTAATGACCATTCAGTAACACTGAAACGTGTAGCTAGATTTTTACTTAAATTTAGACTCCAAGGTACGTGACTTCTCAATACTCTTGGACTTGTTTCATATTTCTTTTCTCCACCCTTGTTACTTATTTCTCTACCTCCATTATCAATTATATTTAGATTTGAAAACTCAATAACATTTTCAATGCTCCTGGCACTTCTGACCCCAAACAAGCCACAGAGAATTCCTCATTCCCAACATTAAAAACCATCACAAGGTTTATTTTTTGCATCCACTACACAAGATCAAAACTATACCTGCCATGTTTATGTCACATAAAAATCATCTATGAAAGTAGAACAACCAAACACACTATGCAGTCAGAGAATATCTGCTTCACGCAGGTTAAAGCTGATAAAGCTGGAGAAGATCCAAACTACATGGTGGTTGTTCACAATATCCTCTTGGCTGTACAGAATAAGAAGTAGAAATCAGCTTGCAGACAGCCGGTCTGGATAGAGATGGAGGTCTGAATCTAGAGGACCCAATATGACTCAATTCTAGAATCAAAAGTTTCCCTGCCCTATTTCTTCAGGATATCACAGAAAAACTCCATCAGAGTCAAAGGTTTAGAAAGGTTTACACTGGCAGATGTGCGAATGTTTAAAGTTGACCTGACCAGATTCAGACCACAGAACGTCTTAACTATTCCAACTTCCCTCATAGCTATATTTTACTAATCAAACAAACTCTCTACAAGTACATCTAGCCCAGCCCATTAACCAATCGGAGCCCACACTCATGTTTCATTGTAAAGAAATGCGTGGTAATGCATAGCAGGGGCAATGACTGCCAATTAGTAAAAGCAGTGGAGTATTTGATTACTAATTACATTTGCTGCTCAGATACATTTATGCCAGGACTTAAAGGAGAGTGCCGACACTCCAAAGAACTCTAACACTGCTACTTGCAGTGACCTATATTCTAAGCTTCAGTGCACTCACTGTTCCCTTTCTCATGCCTATGTATCTATGCAAATGCGTGTTCAGAAGTGGCTGAGGTGGGTGTACAGGGTGCAGTGCTTAATTTGTGCTGGTGGTTGCTATTGTTGAGCACCAGCACTTTCTTTAGGCACCAGAACTTCTTTTTTATCATCATACTTTGACTCAGAATGAAACAAAGCCAGAAAAGGGAGAGAAGGAGGAAGAGATAAATAGGAAAACAGTGGCATATTGAGAATAAAGTGGTGAGAAAGTACCTGCTTAAGTGAGATAAAGAGACAGGGACTGTAGGATGGTGCAAGAAAGAGGCAAAGGATGAAATCGAGAATAGGCAGCCTTGGTACTTGGCAACTTCTGAATTCAACTGAATCAGCAGCGGGCTCCAAAGAAAAACTTTATGGGCCCCTGCACTACTGCTTATTTTTTAATGTCGCATTGGTGGCACGGTAGCAATTGCACAATACAAGGGTAAGAAAATACTGCTGGCACAGTTCTGTATTGCTATATGCGTTTAGAAGCAAGTGCAATATTTCACTTGACGTAGCTGGGTTTATGACTGAAAAATGTTCATGAATACCCTCAAAATTCAGGTGATCCAGAAATTGCACAGGCACACTTTAAAGTTGGCTATCTATGCGCAATGTAGCACTAGGTAACAGAACGCAAAAGATCATTGCTGCATTGCAGATGCCCCCTGTCAGTGTTGCCTGTTTTTGTTAACTTTCTGTTTAAACAGTGGACGCGAAGGAGTGCTCAATGAGGAGATTTTATTATAGAACATAAAATTATGCTTAGCAGCATTTTCCCAGTTATAAAGATAAACAAGCATTTGCAGTGCAACGGGTCTCGCATTTCTCAGAGTTAGAGTTATTAGCAGTTGTAAACTCCCAACCGGACTTTTCTTGCCTCATTAAATGAAAAAAAAGAGCGCGAACGCGCTATTACAGTTCACTCATAATGAAACCTATCGGCATAAGTGCAATTATCAACGTAACCGGCAAAAGTGCAATCAACTATGTAACAGGGTCGATGTCATGCAAACCTGACGGAAAACATCGAGCCTCGTATGTTTTCAGTATTTGATCGCTGCGCTCGAGGAGGGCTAACCACCGGAAAAGGCATGACGTATGCATGCCTTCCATTAATGAAAGCAAGCAGATTTTAAAAGGCAAGCCCACGAACCAATGAAAGACACTGACGTGACATGGACAGTGTTGCCAGATTTTTAGAGCATTCTCTAGCCCAAAGCCAATGAAAAAGTAGCCCAAAGTAGCCCACTTTCGCTACTTTAACGAAGATGGGGCAGTGGCAGGCAGTAGATAGAGAAGTTGATGGATATTTGTGGCTGGACAGTCTTACAGAAGTGGTAAGCGCAGAATTTCTGCTCTTGCGAACTGTATACCTTCTGTCATTCTTGCAGGGTGCAACCCGCACAAACCAATTTTTCCCGCATAACTGGAAAAAATATAGCCCAATTGTGCGTGATCTAGCCCAATCTGGCAACACTGGACATGGACAGGGCTCCGAGCCCTTTCTAACTACTACAGCGTCTCGCAAGCGTTACGCATGTGCAAACGCATGCTAGCGCAGGCTCGACCCTAAAAAGTGAAATATCTAAAGAGACTATTGATCAGAAAATAAATAGCATAATCTGGGCACTGCATTAAAAAGTTTGTTTATGCGAGTGGTTTAACCCTTTCACTGCCAGGCCTTTTCCCCCTAAGGTGCCAAGCCTTTTTTTGGCTGTTTGGGACAGTTTGCGCTTAGGCCCTCATACCTTATTGTCCCCATAAGGTACCCACGCCAAATTTGCGTCTGTTTTTCTAACATCCTAGGGATTCTAGAGGTACCCAGACTTTGTGGGTTCCCCTGAAGGAGACCAAGAAATTAGCCAAAATATAGCAAACATTTTGTTTTTTTCCCAAAAAATTGGATAAAAAGGGCTGCAGAAGAAGGCTTGTGTTTTTTCCCCTGAAAATGGCATCAACAAAGGGCTTATGGTGCTAAAATCACCATTTTCCCAGCTTTCAGGAACAGGCAGACATGAATCAGTAAACCCAATTTTTCAATGCAATTGTGGCACTTTACTGGGACATACCCCATTTTTACTTTTTTTGTGCTTTCGGCCTCCTTCCAGTTAGTGACAGAAATGGGCATGAAACCAATGCTGGATCCCAGAAAGCTAAACATTTTTGAAAAGTAGACAAAAATCTGAATTCAGCAAGGGGTAATTTGTGTGGATCCTACAAAGGTTTCCTACAGAAAATAACAGCTTAAATAAAAAAATATTAAAATTGAGGTAAAAAAACAGCCATTGTTCTCCACATTTCACTCTGAAACTTTTTCCTGCAATGTCAGATTTTTTCAAGCAATATACCGTTACATCTGCTGGACTCTTTGGTTGCGGTGATATATAGCGCTTGTAGGTTCATCAAGAACCGTAGGTACCCAGAGCCAATAAATGAGCTGCACCTTGCAAAGGGTTTTCATTCTATACTGGGTATACAGCATTGAAATATAAAGAATGAAATATAAAGAATGAAAAAATAGGTATCAAGAAAACCTTTGTATTTCCAAAATGGGCACAAGATAAGGTGTTGAGAAGCAGTGGTTATTTGCACATCTCTGAATTCCTGGGTGCCCATAGTAGCATGTGAATTACAGGCATTTCTCAAATAGACGTCTTTTTTACACACTGTCTTACATTTGGAAGGACAAAATGTAGAGAAGACAAGGGGCAATAACACTTGTTTTGCTATTCTGTGTTCCCCCAAGTCTTGCAACAAAAATGGTACCTCATTTGCGTGGGTAGGCCTAATGCTCGCGACACGAAACGCAACATGGACACATCACATTTTTACATTTAAATCTGACGTGTTTTTTGCAAAGTGCCTAGCTGTAGATTTTCGCCTCTAGCTCAGCCGGCACCTAGGGAAACCTACCAAATCTGAATTTTGTTTTAAAACTAGACACCTAGGGAAATCCAAGATGGGGTGACTTGTGGGGCTCTCACCAGGTTCTGTTACCCAGAATCCTTTGCAAACCTCAGAATTTGGCCAAAAAACACTTCTTCTTCATATTTTGGTGACAGAAAGTTCTGGAATCTGAGAGGAGCCGCACATGTCCTTCCACCCACCATTCCCCCAAGTCTCCCAATAAAAATGGTACTTCACTTGTGTGGGTAGGCCTAGTGCCCGCAACAGGAAATGCCCCAAAACACAACGTGGACACATCACATTTCCCCAAAGAAAACAGAGCTGTTTCTTGCAAAGTGCCTAGCTGTGTATTTTCTCCTCTAGCTCAGCCAGCACCTAGGGAATCCTACCAAACCTGCACATTTTTTAAAAGTAGACACCTAGGGAAATCTAGGATGGGGTGACTTGTGGGGTTCTCACCAGGTTCTGTTACCCAGAATCCTTTGCAAACCTCAAAATTTGGCGAAAAAAACACTTTTTCCTCACATTTTGGTGATAGAAAGTTCTTGAATCTGAGAGGAGCCACACATTTCCTTCCACCCACCATTCCCCCAAGTCTCCCGATAGAAAAAGTGCCTCACTTGTGTGGGTAGGCCTAGCGCTTGCAACAGGAAATGCCCCAAAATACAATGTGGGCAAATCACATTTCCCAAAGAAAACTGAGTTGTTTTTAGCAAAGTGCCTAGCAGTGGATTTTGGCCTCTAGCTCAGCCAGCACCTAGGGAAACCTACCAAACCTGTGCATTTTTGAAAACTAGACACCTAGGGGAATCCAAGATGTGGTGACTTGTGGGGCTCTCACCAGGGTCTGTTACGCAGAACCTTTTGGAAACCTCAAAATTTGGCCAAAAAAACACTTTTTCCTCACATTTCGGTGACAGAAAGTTCTGGAATCTGAGAGGAGCCACAAATTTCCTTCTACCCAGCATTCCCCAAAGCCTCCCGATAAAACTTATACCTCACTTGTGTGGTTCGCACTAGTGCCCGTGAAAGGAAATGCCCCAAAACTCTATCTGGACACGTCAAAATTATCAAATACAAAACTACTTTTTTTTCCGGGGGGCGGGGGGGTCACCTGCGTTTTTGGTCCTGGGCTCGGCAGCCATCTATGGAAACCTACCACACCCAGACATTTCTGAAAACCAGACACCCGAGGGAGTTCAGGGAGGTGTGACTTGCGTGGATCCACCAATGTTTTCTTACCCAGAATCCTCAGCAAACCTCAAATGTAGCAAAAAAATCACATATTTCCCACATTTATGTGTAGTATCACTGCACTGGGACAAATTCCCTACCACCTAACGTTCCCCTCAGTCTCCCGGTAAAAATGATACCTCACTTGTGTAGGTGGGCCAAGTGCCTGTGACAGGGAAGACCAAAACATGTCAAAATTGAGGGGGAACCAAAGCAGGTCTAAAAGGGCAGCTTGAAAAAAAACAAGTGCCTCAGAATTTTTATTGGTATAGATGAGACAATGCTGGATGGTAGGAATTTTGTGGATTACTGCAGATTCTGGAAAGGTTCCATCACAAAAATGTGGGAGAATTGTGTGATTTCCATCAAAGTTGGAGGTTTGCAGGGCATTTTGGGTAAGAAAATGGTAAAGGGGTGCATGTGAAGCACACCACCCTGGAATCACCCAGATGTTTAGTTTTCAGATGTGTCTAGATCTTGTGGATTTTTCTACATGGCAGCGTCCCGAAGTCCAAAAAGTGCAGCCCTCGCCATTCCAAGTGGGACCATTTTGAGAGTTAGCCAAGCTCTCATGGCCCAAAAGTAAAACCAAAACCCAAAATAATCAAATGTCCTCTTTCTTACCGTGGGATAAGATGTTTTAGTGTGCAGGGGGAGAGCTGAAAGACGGTTACCCTCTTCAGTTGGGGTGGGGGCATAACCAGGCCCATACTGGTTGGTAGCCACCCCCCCAAACTATTTTTTGTTTTTTTTTAATTCCCTGGAATCTAGGAGACTTTCTGGCCCCCTGGGTGTGGATCGGAGGTAATTACCCCATCTGCCCACTGGTGGGCAGAACAACTTTGGCCCCATTTATTTGGTGTGGGGGTATGGCCATACCCCCACCCTCTTATTTTGAAAAATAAATCTTCCCTGGTCTCTGGTGGGCTTTCTGCCACCCTTGGGGGCAGATGGGCCTTCCAAAAATAGGCCGATCTGCCGGCCAACAGTAATGTGCCCCCATGGGGAGTGACACTTGCCCAAGGGGCTGTCCCCCCCAAAACAAAACACACACATACACACACACACACCAATCCCTGGTGCCTAAGTAGTTTCTATCCCACCCTTCCCCGGGGGCAGATAGGCCTAATGGAAATAGGCCGATCTGCAGCATGGAGCAGAAATGGCCTAAAATAAATTTTCCCCCCAAGGGAGTGAACCCTTGCCTAAGCAGTCGCTCCCCTTTGCATGAAATTGATGCAAGAAAATAACAATCCCTGGTGTCTAGTGTTTTCTGCCCCCCTTGGGGGCAGACTGGCCTAACACAAATAGGCCGATCTGCCCACCCAAAGGGGGACAGAAATGGCCTAAATATAATTTGCCCAGCAGGGGAGCGACCCTTGCCTAAGGGGTCGTACCCCATACATAAAAGTAAATTAAAAAAATATATATCCCTGGGGTCTAGAGGTTTCTGCCCTCCCTGGGGGCAGACCGGCCTAATTATAATAGGCCGATCTGCCCCCAGAGGGGGGGCAGAAAAGGCCTAAAAATATTTTGCCCCCTGAGGAGCGGCCCTGGCCCAAGAGGCCCCTCTCCTTATGCGTAAGTATAAAAAAAAATCCCTGGTGTCTACTGGTTTCTGCCTCCCCGGGGGCAGATCGGCCTAATTATTATATTAGGCCCATCTGCCCCTGGGGGGGGGCAGAAATGGCCTAAAAATAATTTGGCCCCCTGAGAGCGACCCTTGCCTAAGGGTCGCTCCCCACATATAAAAAAAATTATCCCTGGAGTCTAGGGGGTTTCTGCCCCCCCGGGGGAAGATCGGCCTAATTATATTGGGCGATCTGCTCCCGGGAGGGGGGCAGAAATGGCCTATAAATAATTTGTCCCCCTGGGGAGTGGCCCTTGCCCAAGGGGCCGCTCCCCTTACGAGTAAGTATAAAAAAAAAAATCCCTGGTGTCTAGTGGATCGGGCAGCAGAAATGCTTGCTGAGACATGAAAGGAAAGGAAAGGAAAGGCCTTTCCTTTCATGCCTCTGTCTGTCCCCTCCCTCCGAGTGAAAGAGAAATGCTGAGCATTTCTCTTACGCATCGCGCTGTAAGCATGCTTTCAGCCCAATGGGAGGTGACCTCTAATGAGGTCAGCACGCAATTGCGTGCTGACCGCATCAGATGTTACTGGGGGGTCAGGGGTGGAAGGGAAAGCAATTCCCCCAAGGGCCTATACCAGGACGTAGTGGTTATGTCCGTGGCACCTCAGTGCCACACCGCCGGATGTAACCACTACATCCTTGACGGGGAAGGGGTTAAAAAGATCTAGAGAAGTGCGGGCATCTCTCAGAGTACCTGTTAGTTTTGGAGAGGTGCCTGTTCTTTCCCATTAAACGTACCACACTATTGCCAGTAAGTGCTGGTCCTCTCCCTTTCAAACTAAGGGGATCATTTACAAGCCCTTTGTGCCACTGTAGCATCATTATTTTTACACAACGCCGGTGCAAAACAGTCCCCCACTCCGTGCCATATTTACAAACTGGTACAATGGTACAATTGTGCCAGTTTGTAAGCCCTTCGGCCACATTATACCTGTGCCAGGTGTAATGTATGCAAGGGAGGTGTTTCTCCGCTAGGAGGCCCGCAGGAATGGATCAGTGAAATCTAGAAGATTTCACTGTGTCATTCTAGCATCATTTTTTAACGCCTGCTCAAGGGCAGGTGTTAAAGTGACACTAGGCTGTTTTGAATGAGCATCCCTGAGCTTTGCTGGACTAGCGTCAGCATTTTTGGCGGTAGTCACAAATTTTGCCGCAGTTGTGCTAACGAGCGCTATGGTGTGCTGCATTGTAAATACAGTGCTATCTTAGTGTTGCTAGCGGGGCGCAGGGTGATGCAACCAAACTCGCACATTGTGATCGTTTTACCAATTTGTTTTAAATGAGTCCCTAAGGAAGTGCAGGTAGTCGGTACCCGACAATATCTGCCCATTTAAAGAACTGGTATCTGCATGTATTGCAGCCTCTAGCTGGTTGACGTACATTGTACTGTTAAAAAAATATGAAATAGCTACATTTATGTATTTAGATATTAAAGCTCTCTTAACTGTGCTGAAAGTAGAACAATTTAAACATCATGCTGGCCAAAAAACAAGAAGCAGCAATAAACTAAGATACCCGGATGTATGTCTGTAAGGTATAGAAGTCATGTACATCTAATGTACGTGTGCATTACATTTGCTTAGAGTTGCGAACAACATCAAATTAAAACAACTATTGCTTTTTACACTTCTTTCTTCATATCTTATTTCTTTTATTTAAAGTGAAATTCCTTCATACTCACATCTTGTTGTAAACACTGGATGGATTGATGCATTTTCTTGACCCATGCATTTGAGCATACCTTAGGTCTCAGGTAAGTGTGCACATGTATACCAAACTCTGTGAACGCCCAAACATTAGCACTTTGTGGCTGCACACAAATGTAGAATCGCCCTATCTCCGCAGCTCCTTTAGCACTCAGTCTTGTATGCTCATTCTGGCTTAGACATTTGGAAATAATGTGTGGAAAGAGTACACATATTGTCTGTGTCATGCACACCCATAAGTGTGCATTTACTATCCTCTGTGGTTCATGCATGTATCACCTCCTCCATTCATGGGTGCAGGATTAGTGTGCACCAACAAGTCACTATGCAGATTCTCCTTTGCGTATGACTTTTGTGGAAGATATTCTGAAGGGGATACAGGGTTGTGCTGGAAGGTGATTATGTAGAAAAGATTGATTATGTGAAGAGTATGTTCATACTGGGTGTAGCCCAGTGCTCTGATTGGCTGGGTACAAGTGATTTCATGATAGAATGCTGGAGTCTGTGTGACCAAGGAAAACGAGGTGTTACTTCAAGTAGGAATCCCAATTCATTGTTATTTCACATATCGTGCCACCACTGTTCCCACTGGAGCAGGTACAAGACTGATTTGCATATAGCCGGGTCCAAACTGATGTGGCATGGTGTACAAAATAACAATGGATTCGGATGTGGCCCAAGTAATTACCAGTGGCTGAGAAAAATGTAAGCATTCCATCCATCACTTTTTTTAATACATTAGTGTGTCGCCCTAAGTGGGACAGGTATGCCCAGATGTGGTTCCTGTACACAATGGCACACTGTAACCAAGCTATACCTGGCTGATGAGCTCTAAGTAGGGCAGTACCAGTCATGAGTTGCTTGTGTTCCAGTTTAGGGAAGACCGGGCTTGGCAGTTCGGACTGGACTGTTCCCATTGGAGAATGGTCAAAATTGAGTTACATACAAGGGGGCCCAAAACGAGGAGGCATGGTGTGCAAAATAACGATGGACTGGGATGCGGCCGAGTAATTACTAGTGGCTGAGATTATTTCAAGCATTCCATCCATCAATAATGTAAAATGCTTATGGATCTGTTTGTAATTGACAGAACATAGTAGATCACACAATTCTTTTAAACACACATGGAAAATGTAAGGGGATTTCAAAAATTACATTGGAATTGATGTAGTCAGTCCTCTGCAACAATAGTCAAATAGTAAGGGCTATGGCTGTGAATTTTCTGTGCATGTCCAATGTGGCATTCTCTAGGGGGTCATCCTGATAGCCATTGCTCTTCAACAAATATATATGTCAATTTTCAGAAATATTTGCTAAACATCAGCTAGAGTTCCAGATGTTTGCTGATGACACACAGATCAAACTCCAACTGAGTGATGGGTTTGAGAGCCAAACCAACATTGCAAACTGCTTGAAAAACATTTATTGCAGGATGAGAGAGAAGCTCCTATGCCTCAATGACATCAAGACTGATAACATAGTTATAGATTCCTCAAAGAAAAACACATTCTATTTGAGTAGTCACTATCCCCGAGATTAGCCTCATTCCAAACAAAAACATGAGAAACTTTGGGTGAGCCTTTGCCTTTTACTCTCAAAAATATGCAGTAGGCAATGGTACCAGCCTCCAAATATACTAACTTTGCAATGTCTATCCACTCAATCAAAAAAACCAGGGCACAGATAACCAGATCAGTGACCCTGGCACGAGTGAACTACTTCAACAAAATCTACACCAGCCTACAGTTGTGGCCTGCTTTGTTCAAAAGGAGCGGGGCGGGTAAGGCAACAGGGGGGAGGGGGGTGTAGACACCTAAAATTTAATTAAATTAAATTTTTAAAAAAATCTTTACCTTTTTGGCGCGATCCCGTGTCGCGCTCCTATTCTCTGCTGGCTACACGCAGGCACAGGCTCCCAGCCTGCCCTGCGGCCGGCCAATCCTGACGCTGCTCAAAGCGGGTGCTCCCAGGCAGACTGTGTTGCCAGGCTGGAGAGAGCCTACTGTGCATGTGTGTTTGGCCAGCCCAAGCCGGCCGGCCAAACATACATGCGCAATGAGGGGGAGTGTTGAGCACTTCCCCTCACAGCTCCTCACCCCAGATGCTTCTGCTGCAGGCGGGGGCGACGTTCCTCCGCCCTAACGGAGGAGCCGCCCCTGCCAGACTACCTAAAAAATCTAAAATGCAAATCTAGCTTGACAAGAATGGAACACTCTACACCACAGCAGATTAAGTGTAAGTTAAATCAAGTGGGGATAGTTATATGGAGTTGCTCTATTCTGATCCTCAGAGGAGGGCAGAAGTTAGTAGGCTACACATAAAAGTGAGGTACTGAGAAAAACTCATAAAGCATCCAAAACATAGGCAAACTGCCAATTGACAAATACAGGTGGTAGATCACAGTACTATAGGCCCTGGATCTTAGAGACGCCCTCTAGCAAATCTCTAGGGTCCAGCCATGCTAGCTTCTTTTACAAAACTGATGAAAACAAATCTGTTCAACATATTATATCTGAACAAAGACCAGAGGATGTACTGCTAGAGGTCCACTCCTGAACTGAGTAGTATATGCAGTAAAAGCTTGAAGGCATTGTGCCAGTGTACTGTACTTAAACAGTACTTAAACTACTACGAGCATTTAAAATGTTACCTCCTTTTGTCAACCCCTGCAGTTTCCAGACAACTTACCAACCTCAATAGGCCATTAGTGCAATACTTATGTAATCTAGAAGACAAACTTTTAAGGCCTATGGTAGTAGTCCAACATACTAATCCTACATGATACCATGATACCAGATATCATCTCCAAAGTCTATCATCAATGGTCATGGCTTATACATAAATCACTATGAAAAGGTCGCAAAGAGGTATGGGAGGCTCTACAGGATACACCACAAATCAATAAATAAATATTTGTGATTTTTTATCCAAAAGTAACAAGACCATTGTCTTTTTCTGAGTAAAACACACACATTTAAACATTCTGAACACTGTTAAAACGGTTGTAACCTAATACTTTATCATTTTCTTTTCTATCCCTATTGCAGTCTAAATTTAGGAACCATAGCTGAACAGAGAGCAATGCATAAATACACGTCATTCATATTTTTAGATTCAGAAGGCAATTTTGATATCATTTATGGTACTACACATTATTGAGTGTTGTCAATTTGTTTGGCCATCTCCTGGAAAAGCAGGGGAATCCACAGAATTGAAGGGGGAAAGGGATGTGTTGCCCACTGATGCCTTCTGTACAACTCCTAGTTAACAAGTTTGGTAGACAGATTTTGGCAATGCTAAGAAAATGCAGCCCTATTGGGAATTTTTTTGTGAACTCTTTTAAAGCAAGTTGAATTAGCCACATCATATTCTCTGTATAAACTACAATGTGCATCATTGTGCAGGGCTGACTGAAGTCTGCAACAAGAAAAAACACATACCATGCAGATAAAGATCAATTATGCTGCAAAAAATTACCTTTTGCTACAAAATGGATCCAAACGCTACTGTCATTTCCTTGGAAAGTAATCTAACGAGATCCAGAGGGCTCTATTCAAATTCATATTTGGCAACAAGATGGAGGAGCCAATATAACATTTTATTAATCCTGTCCTCTCTATCCTCCAAGGTGAATGAGTTTGTATAAAACATACACACTGTTGCAATTAGCAGAAAATAAGTGAGAAAATAATCACATGTATTCAAAGCTCTACATCCCGAGGTGCACTAGTGGTGGTGGAAGAAGCACACCTGGAAATGAAGAGCTTAATCAGATCTCCCTTCAATGTTTTCCTGAAACCAAGGATTTTCTGCACCTCCATAAGGTCATTTGAAGATCATTTTACAGCTTTGCCATCTGACTAGGATTCCCATTCCCACCCGATTTTACAATATGAGTGGTGGGTACTTTAACCAAATCATGGGTGCTTGATCTTGGCATCCAGATGGGTTCATGGCGATCAGTCCACTCTTTCATGTAACAAGGAAGGGATACTTCCATGAAGGAATTTGTGAGCCCACTTAAGTGCTTTGAAACTCACTCCAGCTTTGATTGAAAGTTAGAGCAAATTCAAAAGAGATGATGATGCACACTATCTCAATTTTGGAGAAGATCTTTAACAGCTTGGGTTGCAGCGCTTGAAAAAAACCTGCTGTTTGCTATACTTTTGTGAGTTGGTGCGGAGGAGCAGAAAAGGTGGCTTATTCGGATTCTTCCAAAAGCTTATTTGCCATTCATAGTAATTAATAAATGACAGATTTATGAGGAAATTATGGAATTCGTTTTGCACAGTTTGGCCTATACCTTCCTGGTTCAGCGGGTACCAAATTAGATGGAGGACAATCTTTCTTCATTTCATCTGGCGTCTCATCTATTCTGAAAAACTCATTTATAACGTTAAGAAAACAGAAGAAAAATGCTCCATGTTTTTTTTCATGAAAGTAGAGCAGCACAGGTGGCACTGGTAAGATGTTGCATTTAGATTCTTTAATATAACTTTCACTTCCTCAAGGGTAATCACTCGAAGGGAGAAAATTTTACTTTTACTTCTAGCTCTTAAACTCCATCATGTCTACCAGTGAATGTGGCAGTTGTGCCGCCGGTAGCAGATAGAGTCCTTAAAACAAAATTGTATTACCCCAAAACTTGTAAAGTTCTAAGCATCATTTCACTGCTCCAGCTCGATTCTGTTTTTGGATCAGTCATATTCCGGAGTTCCTAAGAGTTGTCAGGAAGGACGCTTTACCTCTCTGTCCTTCAAGAGGTGCAGTCACTTGGCATTCTTACTGTCCTCCTTAAAAAAAATGTTTTCTGAATATTATCAACTTTTCAGGGCCTGACTGGCGGATCTGCCAATTTCGCATTTATCTGGTGGGCTACAGGCGAAATGTCTAATTTCAGAACATTGGTTTCATTATAGTCACGGCCTCCTGCAGTGTGGGCTTGGTTTAACATGTGTTGGTCATGGTTGATTTTGGCTTCTCTTGGCCTTGTCGACTTATAATATCTAAGGAATTCTTTGACTCTTTGAGCATCCAGAGTTTTGTCATTACACCACATAGGTTCACTTTCTAATCATTGCTGACATTATTTTTTTCTAATGGGGGCACATTTGTCATCAAACAACAATAGTGATTGATCGTACTGCTTGATTCACTACCTCACGTTAGAGCCTGTGCTCCCGAGGCTACATGTATACACCTATTGGGGTAAAAGGTGTCCCTCTTTCATTGGCAAATACCATGTTTCTAGACTTGCTTTATGGAACTCAGTGCCAGGTGTATTTACACATGGTATTTCTAGCGGCATACCTTTCCAAAAAAAAATAAAAATCATCAAAAAGATAAACATCACATATTTATTATGCGAATGTCTCCCTAAGAGGAACGTTAAGAGTTAAGATATTGGACCTTAAAAGAGATCAACAATATATGTGGTTCTTATCAGCTCTGACTGCCCACTTAAAAGAGCTTCTGTTTGAAACACTATGAGGGAAACATGAATTGCCATCAACAATAAAACGAAATATGTAAATGGCAAATAATGGCTTATTCTTTCCACATTTCTCGAAATACATGAAAATCTGTAGTTTTTTTTGTTTCATTCCACAGGCAAACCCCAGAGGAATCCACGTTTTTCAAGAGATAAGAGTACCTAAAGGACATTGACACCACCAGGCACCACCAAAGGATCATACATTAAATAACTAGAGTATTGCTACGTTTTGTTATGTTATGCTATGTTTTGCTCTGTTATAACAATACATGTTATGATATTTTTTTCATTGTCCTTAGCACGCAGCACCAAAGACTTACTTTGACTGACTGATAGAGAAAACGCTACACTAAACTCTATTTCTTAGGCATTAACAAGGTAATTAGGTGTTTACTGTGCAGCATGCAATTGCCCTTTTAGCTCAGGAAGGTCTTAAAGCAGAGAATCCAAGGCCGGTAATTTTACCAAGTGAGGGGAAGGGGAGAGGGAGCACACGCACAAATGCGCACTCACTCAAATCTATGCATTCACACACCCACACAAACACCATCGACAACACTCACTCACACATACACATACATTCATACATACATGCACGCATGCACCAGACATAAAAAACACATAAAACCTACCTTCACTACACATCTCTAAGACAGAAGCCTCGGAAGTCGCATGAGGGTGAAGACTGTTGCATTCCCTCATTGGCTGAGTGTCACTGAGTGGGATGGGGTCAGTGAGACTGCTGACACCACCCCACTCTGTGACAAGGTGTCCCTGATTGACATGCGCCCCTGGCAACTTAAGGGCTTAAAACTGAAGCACCCATGTCTGAGGCAATCAGGGATGCTCTCCCTCGTCATTAGGGGCAGGGCTTTAAGGCATGTTTGCCGGGTTGAGAAAGTCATGCCCACAGAGCTGTGAAATCCTCAGCCCAGCAAAGTTCCACTCAAGCAACTAGGAGCCCTCGTATTTAGAGCACATACTGCTTCTGCCTGCCCATCTTGAACAAGATAAGTGTCTGTCAGGCTGTAAAAAAGGTGAGGGGCATGTCCCCTCAACCCATACAGATGGGCCGCAGCTGAGAGAACCCCATAAGGACGTCTGTGACTCACCACATTGGACGTTTAGGAGCACATCACTAAAAACAAGGTTCAACTGAGTAAATTACGTTATCCTCTTACAAAAAAGCAACCTCAAATGATTGTGTTGGTGCACTAGAAGTCAGTGTAGTATAGCCAATACTAGGTAGATATGATTGTATCAGCTAGAGCAGTAATACTCAAAGTATCGCCCCTGGGCCGATGAGGCCTTCCTGGCCTTTAAATGAACCCCCCTGGTCAACAGCCCTGGGCTGCTGTTTACTGAAATCACCATTAACATTATAAAACATCTTAAATAAACAGCCGCCTTTATTCAAAGGTTAGTTGAAGTTTAAGAACGGAAGTAGCCAGGTTTCCCCATTTGACTTTAGGAACACCTTTATTTTTGCAGACATCTTGCAGCAACAGTGTAAAATATGATAAGGTCTCTTCAAACCTCAAAAGCTATATTTCACTAACATGCAGAATTGTTTCATCTTGGTACATCAGATTATATCAGCGAATTCAGAAGTATTTTTTTAAAGTGACAATTTTCAAACATGAATGTAGAAACATTCATTCTTTCCCCCACCTTCAAAATGCCAAAGGTGAGCTAAAAAGCAAATTGGTTGTTAGGTGCAGTCTTTGGGTGACCTGGGTTCCTATTACACATAAACAACATTATAGGTTATTAAATCAAACCCAAAAGAAGGTTTTGCACAGCACACAACCTGAAGTCATGTAGTTTGTGCTTCTTTGATATGTGATAACGAAAAAAAGAGGGAAAGTGAAATAAAACAATCGCCTAAGATCACACAATTTGGTAAAGTAGGGAAGCCAGGGTTAATCCCATGTTTTCTGGTTTCATATTGTGGAATTCAGCCACTAGATGTAAATGGTTCTATTCCCCAACATCCACCGTACTGCCATGCCTCTCCTCCCCACCCCTTTGATCCCCACCCTGCCGGACCGCCACCCTGCTGGCATTAATGTGGCCTTCTGTCACATCAAAAACCAAAATGTTGTCCTCTGGGAAAATGTCTGCGAGTACCCATGAGCTACAGCAAGCTGCAAGGTGAGCAGCAATATTCTGACGCCTCTGTAGCTGACTGATCAGATATTTTGAGGTGAACTAATACACACAAAATTACAATATTGAACATTTAAAGTCACTATAGAAGTAGTGACAGTAAAAAGCAGCAAATGTTGAAGTGGATGAAGCCACAATTTGGAGATGGTTTCAATTCATGGCAGCAAAAAAAAAAAGATTATCGAAAAGCTCTATACTTGTTTCATGGTTATTTAACTGTCCGAGGTCATTGGCATACTACAAGCAAATAAACAGACATTCAAAGATGTGACTTATCACCACAGAACAGTCGCTCTGGGCCTGATTTAGAGTTTGGCGGACAAGTTACTTCGGCACAAATGTGATGGACATCGCATCCGCCATATTACAATCTCCACAGGCTATTATGGGATTGTAATATGGCGGGCAGGATATCCTTCATGTTTGTGATGGAGCAACCCCCTCTGCCAAACCCTACATCAGGCCCTCTGTCTTGTTCCCATTGCCTTCAATATTTAGCCTACATCCAAACAAATTTGACAAACAGGACCGCACTGTGATAGAAGACTATGTGGCACACCTTAAGTCTTAAACGGAATCTTGGTGTCAACTGCATATATGAAGAATGTAGTCTAAATTCAGGACATTTTGCCAAAGGAACTACTTTAATGACTGCAGGACTCAGAAAGAATCCTAAATAAATCCACAAGTGTGAAAAAAAAGGGAAGGGGGTAGTGTCACTTGCTGAGAATGACTGGTGAGCAAAGAAGTTAATTACATAAGAATTCTGCTACCAGGACCCAGTTCATGCACGTGATGATCAGCATGGTGTGATCACTAGTGTCAAAAGCCACTATAAAATTTTGTAAAATAACTGCACAGGTACCATTTTGATCAAGTCCCTGATGTGGCTCATCCAGTAAGGTAAGGAGAATAGATTACGTGCCCCTTCCTTGACCAAACTGCAAGCTTTGGAATGAGAACACCCACATTTTATTCTCCATCTAGCCACATAACCAAATTGTCCAATCATGGGTAGACTCCTTTTTCGCCTTGCCCCATGAAGATTGTATGTCAGAATAGCATCTACAAAAAAATCAGCTGGCGGTAGTATTGTGTCATAAATATTGTTTACAAAAATATTGTCCTATTATGTGTAAATTTGATATTATTCATTCAAAATGCATGTTTAAGAATGAGAAATAGTACCCCCATAGCGTCACTTCAAGTACTATTAGTGCTTATATGAATTGACTGCATAATCTATAGATAAACTCTAAATTAATGTTTTAATTTTTGTGACTTCCTTTTTAATGATCACACATAGTACACATAACAACCATTTTTGATACTCATCTATACTCCAAACTATGGATTCAATTCAAGTCATATGGGAGTATAGGAACAAGTACTCCTGAAGAACTACTTTATGTAGTCATAAATTCCTTTGTGAATTGATCCAATAATTCATGACAGCAACATTCTGTTACCATACCCACATAGGTGCACAGAGAGAGGCTAATCAATTTAACATACAACAAGTGGTATTTATATAAACACAACCAGATCTACTACTGTCCATAGATTGGTTCACTTTTTGCCTCTTGACTTACCTATGATCACTGCACTCCCCGGGATCAGGACCAGTCTGGTTCCCAGAGGTGATGTCAGCACAGAGGGCAACCCTGGTCCCATAACTGAGAGGATCGCTGCCAGCTCTTCCAAACCGTTGGGGGTTTGCGGGGGATCTGGTGAAAAGAAAAGTAACAGTGAGCAGCTCAACTACGATGTAAGGTACAATGGGCCACATTTACAAGGCACTATTGCCACTGGTGCATTATTTTTACGGACGCTCTGGTGACGCTAACCACTGCTCCACATTTACAAGGAGGTGTAACGGCACTGCGTCAGAGGGGTGTGCAATGAGTGTTGCAGTGGGCGTTCCATCGCAAAAACCATTGCTTTTGACGCTGCCCCAGATTTACAAGAAATCATAAATCTGTGGCAGCGTCAAAAACTAACACCACCACAAGGGTGGCGTTAGCATGGCAAAAGGAGGAGGAATGCTTTTATTGCATTCTGCAGCACACACTGAAGAAGCAAAATGCCATGGATGATTGTTTATGTGCTGGAAGGTGTCCCTTACCTTGCATTAAAAACTGACGCTTTGGTACTTCTATGTGCGCTGCATTTTGCAGCACACATAGACGTGCCAAATCGCAATTGTAGATTGTTTATGTGCGGGAAGGGACACCTTCCCGCACATAAACAATCACACCCCTCAATGCAGACACATTGCACTATGGTGCAAGGATGCCTGTGTTGGCTGCTTATTTAGCGCCGGCGTAGGGGGAAAAGCAGGGCTGCGTCATATTCCTGTGAATACAATGCAGCCCTGCGTTTTAAAACTGGTGCATCACTGCTGATTTTGGTGCAGAACCGTGCTGCGCCATTTTCTTGTAAATCTGGCCTCATGTTTTTTAAGAGAACACGGAAACGCTTTAGGCTGCAGGATTATCGATGACTCACATGTAACCATATTACAGAAACTTTAATTCTGTGCAAATAACAAAACCATGTTGAACTATCTTGAAACTTCAGTAATAACGAATTATGCAAATTCTGCCTCCAGCCATGTCACAGAAAGGTTTTTGCTTGTAGAACCATTGCTGAACATATATAACACACTTTTTCATATAAATCAATGTACCTGAGCCTAAAAAAATTCAGTCCATGAACATACATTTCTTTAAATATATGGACTGTTTTTACTGGGAGGCCTCGAGCTCTAGGGGCTCCCTTAGCAGAGCACCTGGTCTGAGTGAGTCATAAAGGGGGCCCCCTCCACTTTCTTTGCGGGGGGGCTCCAGTTTCGTTACACCACTGTATAAGTCCTAAGGTATGACCTACTCACTCCCTCATTTGTTCGAGCTAAATGGAACCCATTATTTATAGGGCTTAGAAATCGCAAAAGTGTGATGTTACATTCTATATAAAAAATATCAGATTGTTACTATACACCACGTTTCTAGTTTTATTTTCAGGACCTAGGGGTAAATTGATTTCCCCAGAATTGTTTAAGTCAAGTAGCTCATATTTCTAAGCTGTACTAAACTTAGCCTCCAGAATATATCTCCTCCTACACTGTCTCTGTTCTTAGGCGTAATCACTGCTCCTCGATTGGTGAAATAGCAGTACGAAATAAATACTATCACTATTCCATTTGTATTTCCATAGAAACAGTAGTGATAGTTCAGAATGCCCTTAAAAGAGGTGTAAAATAGAAAAAAAACTGCAGGAAAGCCTAAAGGTCTGGTCTTGGAAAGCTGACGGAATAGTTCAATTTGTTTTATTTTTTGATTTTGAGTAGATGTCACCAAAATAGAAAGGAAAAAAAACATGCGGCCACCTAAATAAGGCTGCCATGTCGTGAAAAGACCATGACATTTTAAAAAAATACACTGATATGACCGTATTACTTATTTTTCAATAACAAGCCTTTCATGAGTTCTATTATCATTATTTGTGAAGAATATAAGAATAAATAAAGACTTAGCCAACACTTAAATCTCAGGAATCTACAATGTTTCATTGACATTCTCACTCTTTATGCAGTAACTTTAGAATGGAGCTAGAAAATAAATCACACAAAGTGCAGGCAAAATCAACAGTTGTCATTTAATGACAAAATAAAAATAAATAAATAAGCGCATTTTGAACCCGCTCTGTCATTGAGGAGGAAAAAAAAATATTTTTAGGCAAATGCGAACAATGTTCCCATGCCTTGTGCAGTCATTCAAAGTGAAGTACCCCATGGGTAGAGTTGGCTTACCGATTCACAAATGGTGTATGATGTGGTGGGAGCAAACAAAATGTGACTAACTATTAAAAAGATCGGTAGACCAAGCCCACTGACAAAAGCATCTCACTGTATGTATATTATCTATGAATGTTTTTTAGTAAACAATAGTCGAGCAAGACACCTAAAGCTGTCTCAATGCTAGACCTAGAATCATTGCCACATAATGGTTTGCGGTGAGGTGTCTACCACTGGCTCACAGAAACGATGCTGCGGAGCTAGAGAGCCACATATTTAGGACAGTGAGCGGTTGTGTACATATCTGCCTCTGCTCTTGCTCAGTAAAAATTGTAGGAAAAGACTGCAAAAGATATGAGACTAAGAAAAACCTGAATTTCATAAAAAGTGAGAATTATTCGCTCATCGATAGACACAAACATAATTCTACGTTTCTTCTATGTACTCTTTTTTAGTCCAGCAGGGAGCCCCACTAAGGGAGGCAGAGAGAAAAGGTCTCTCATGGTCTCCGCCACAGTTCTCAGTCTCGCCTTCAGTTCACGCTCTCCTAGGGTTACCACCTCACCGGATGTCGAGAACTGTATCAATCATCTGTTTACTTCACCACAATTCTTCAGATCAAGCAAGTGAAGACCGGCAGAGAAGCGCATGGCCAATTCTTGTCCGGCCTGTCTAACTGCGTACCCATGCTGGACCCAACTCTCATTCCCACCCGTCCTGAAGTCCTCCGCTCTCTAAGATTTAGGTATCCAGAGCGGAGCACAAGCTGGTGACTAGGAAAATTAAGAATAGTAAAGATGAAACGGTAAACAACAATTCTAGATCACTATCTGGTTCTTCCTTTCTGTTGTTAACACTTTCAGAGCACCCGCTTGTGGGATGAGACCCAGAAGAAGAAATTAGGAAGCCTAAGTGAAGCTTTCACACAAATGGTTGCTAGAATCTGATTTGAACTTTGAAACTAGAGCCTTCCAGAGAGCAATTGCGCATTACTGCCCTCACAGGGCGGCAATCACGCTGTTGATCACATGCCTCTGAATTTATGGACCCGAGCCATAGCAAGGTCTCATAAAAAGGGGTCGGTGATTAAGAGTCATTATAGCTCCGCGTGTGATGGCAGTAAGGTTATTTGCACACCTTCCCTTAGCACACAGTAAATGCCTCTGCTGAGCTGCAGGACAGTTTGAGTTCTCTCCTCCGAGGCTGGAATGCTGGAAAGGAGTAGGAAAAAATATGCAAACATAACAGTTTGTTTTTCCTTCGTTTTAAGTCATTGTTTGGTCTTACATTAAGAAAAAATACCGGCTGAAAACGAGGGGAAAAAACCCTGCTATGTTTGCATTTCTATTCTTGCTCCTCTCTGGCATTTTGGCTTACATTCCCCTTGAGCTATCATGTGGCGGAGCAGGAACCCTGAGGCTGTGACGGTGGCTTCAGTGGAGGGAAAGCCAGATCTGTGCTGCAATAGTGAGGAGCCGGTTTCCCCTCCTCCACAGCGTGCTGGATTTTGTGCTTCCTTCAACCAGGGTTCCAAAGTAAGACAAAATAGGTAAAGCAGAGGCGGACTGGGCCTGCAGAAGAGGGACTCAAGATAATATAATGTATGAAAGTCTTACTGCCTCTTAAATATATAAATATATAACCTCAGGGCACAAGTCCTAAAAAGCAGAAGTGGGGGACTAACCAAGTTAGGCAATATGCATGTGACATAATAGCATGTGACATCTCACGTAGCACCACAGAAAGTGACATTACAACTCATGACATCACTGGTAGCAACATCACAAAAAGTGACATCAGATCTTAAGACATTGCACATTTGTTTAGTAGGTAATTTGAGTGCATTATAAAATTTAACAAATTAGATTTTGCGTCAAAATTTGAGTAAGAAAAACAGGAGCGGCTCAATGTATTTTGATTGGGCGGGGTGACGCTTAGACAGGGGAGGGGGTGGATTATTTAAAAAATAAAAAAACACTTACCTGGATCGTTTCCGCCGCTGCCACCACTGCGCCGCTCCTCTGCTGCAGGCACAGGCTCCCAGCCTGCCCTGCGGCCAATCCTGCCGCTGCTCAGAGGAACGTTAGTATTGGCTGGGAGCGTCCAGCCGTTGCACTCCCAGGCAGACTGGGAGCCTGTGCCTTATGTGTTGCTGGGCTGGAGAGAGCACAGTGCCCATTCGTTTTTGACCAGCCCAAGACGGCCGGCCAAACATATATGCACAAAGAAGGGGAGTGCTTGGCACTCCCCCTCAATGCTTGTCATCCCCAATGCCCCTTTTACTACAAAATGATAATAAACAGTTTATTATCATTTTGTAGTATAAGGTTTGCAGATGCTGCTGCTGGTGGGGGGGCGATGCTTCTCCCCCTAACGGAGGAGCAGCGGCTGCAAAAAAGTAATGCAACCCCAAAGCAAAATCTGGGCCACAACTTACACATTTACTTTTTAAAACTCTGTCACAAAGAAATTGGCAAAAAGGAGGAAAGTGGCAGTAAATGTGTTCTGCTTAACTGGTTAGAAACTGTACATTTTAAAATATCTTATTGGGTTAAGGCACCTGCCCAAAGGATCTTTGTTTAAGGTTAAAATATTTGCTGGTCAGATCTTTAATTTGTCTGTTTGTTTAGTCCATGTTTTGAATGAAAGTAGCATAGATGGTTAATATGTTTCTTGCAAAGCACATCATGTAACACGCAGATGGCAGATTTTTATTTTATGTAGATGGGTAAGTGGGTTACTGCTTTTAACACAGAGGGGGTGATTCTGACCGCGGCGATCGGCGGTCGCCGCCAAGCGGTTCCCGCCGAAAGACCGCTCCGTGGTCAAAAGACCGCAGCGGTCATTCTGGCTTTCCCACTGGGCTGGCGGGCGACCGCCGAAAGTCCGCCCGCCAGCCCAGCGGGAAACACCTTTCCCACGAGGAAGCCGGCTCAGAATGGAGCCGGCGGAGTGGGAAGGTGCGACGGGTGCAGTTGCACCCGTCGCGAATTTCAGTGTCTGCAAAGCAGACACTGAAATTCTTTGTGGGGCCCTCTTACGGGGGCCCCTGCAGTGCCCATGCCATTGGGGCCCCAATGACAGGGGCCCCACAACACCCCATACCGCCATCCTGTTCCTGGCGGGCGAACCGCCAGGAACAGGATGGCGGTATGGGGTGTCAGAATCCCCATGGCGGCGCAGCTTGCGGATTCCCATGGGCAGCGGAAAGTCGGCGGTACACTGCCGGCTTTCCGCTTCTGGCCGCGGCTGTACCGCCGCGGTCAGAATGCCCGGCGGAGCGCCGCCGGGCATTCTGACCGCGGCGGTACAGCCGCGGCCAGAAGCGGAAAGCCGGCGGAGCACCGCCAGCCTGTTGCCGGTGCTACCGCCAACCTCCGCCATGGCGGTAATTACCGCCAGGGTCAGAATGACCCCCAGAGATCCTTGTATTACTTGCAGTTCATAAACTGTAATCCTTCTAGTATAGCACAGTGAGCTATGAAAGGCATGTGACTCCACCTTGTAACCCTCACTCTTTTTTGTAACACATCCTGTACATTGATTTACACACATATGATTTATGTTTATTGTCAATATATAATGTGTACGAGATGTAAACCACTCTGACAGCCTGCACTGGTATGAGTAGCGCTATAAAAGAAATAAAACAAAATATTAATGTGAAAGAATCGGTAGAAGCTGCCTATTTAAGTGTATCCTCGAACTGAGGCCTGTATAACCGGTTGAAGAGAGACATAGCTCAGCAGGTTGCATAAGTATCAACAGACGTCGGCCTGGGAGGATCAATAAATTGCAAAGAAGCAGACCAAAATTTTGGGTCAAAAGTTACAGGTGTGCAGAGCACACCAGAGCAACAGTGAGCTGTCAGCCACGGAATGCTTACTGGGTGGGCACATCTGTAAATGAAGAATTCTGATTCGTTGTCCTGCTCCCAACATTCCACTACTATAAGGATACCAGATAAACAGGACTCTCGGTGAACTGTGCTATGATCATCTCAGTGCAGGTCATTCATTCAGGTTCATTTAATAAATCATAGAAATACCTTTTTTGAAAGTGATACCAACTTTAGAAGCCTATGTGACAATTGTAAAATGATCAAGTGTAACAAGTTGAGAAGCACCACTTATTTATCCCAGGAACCACCCCCCTTTGATGCTCAGAATATATTGCTTAAGCAGGCGTTGTCCATTGTCAGGATCTTAGATGGTGTAATGTAGCATTTTAGGAGTAAAAGATGCGCTTTAATGTTCTATCTAAACCCACCGTAGTGTGGCTCGGGGTGCAAAGGGGCATCCTTAGTATCTGCTGTTCATATTTTGGACCTTGTCACTTCAATGTTGCAATGATGTAATCAGTTGCAAAGTTATGTGCTATCATATTAAATTCATCCATTAGATGAGATCCCTCATGTGATGCAGACCTGCCAACTCAAACGGTGCCACCGTGTTTCACACGATTTTGGCTGCCTTCAACCAGTGTCCCAGTAAGGAGCCAAAATTACACGGTGGTGGGAAAGACAGGCTGAAAACCACTGCAGTGTGTGGCTTTCCAGCTTGTCTTTGGTGGCTTTAAGCAGCTAATGTCCATTAGGAGTTGTGAAAAAAAACCAGAACAACTTTGTTTTGTTTTTCAGGGGGGGGGGAGGAAGCGAGTTGAGGGGCAGAGTGCCTCTTAGGTAGCTCTCTGCACAAAGCCCCACTCTTTCAAGGCCCCGCCTCTTCCTCATAAGTGAAATTCATTTGTAACTTGCCAAGTATGTGTCAAGTGATGTGTCTGGGTTCCCAGACGGTTGTTACCTCCCATTATGTCATTAGGTCAAAGTTTGTGGTCTCTGTGATGCCACCAACAGTGAAAAGGCATGGATGGTCACTTCCTTTGCTGGATTTTGGGGTAATTACACCACTGCTTTGTCTGTTTCACAAACCCATGAAATACTCTTCAGGATGGCTGCTGTCTCACATAACTGATCCATAAGACTTTTTACTTGCCTCTATACTTCTGATAGCACACAATAAGAAAACCAGATGCGCCCATCACAAAATTAAGAAAGTGAATTTTCTTTAATCATTGCCCCTTTTTAACAGTAAGCCTCCAGTCACCGACTCTTTTAGACACACCCATGTGCTGGGCATGGGCTCAGGATTAGCTGCATGAACACCTACCTATAACCTGGAGCTCAGTGGTTTCTGTCACTTCCCCGTGCACATTGGCTGCCATGCAGGAGTACAGGCCCTGGTGCGATGCTGACACATTTGTAAGAAGCAGGGAGCCATCATGCTGATGAGTAGGTGCAAAGAGTTTGCTTTTATTTCGGTACCAAGTGACTTCAGCTTCTGGTAGGCCTGTAAAGACAGCATGATCAAAGTCAGCTTTTAAAAAACATGAGGTTTGTGGCAGAATCTCATCCCGGCTAACATGGGCCCCTAAACAGACACTCTAGAAGACAGCAGTGAACGCTTGTGGCAGGGAAAAGGGGCAGGGCGGCACGTGGTGGGGGAGAAATAAAATAAAATTATATATTAAAAAACTTACATTAATTTAGCGCCACGCTGCTCCGGTGCACAGGTCCTCCATTCTTGATTGCAGGCACAGGCTCCCAGCCTGCCCTGCAGTCAATTCTCATGCTGCTTAGAGCAGCTTGAGGATCGGCTGGAAGCACCCAGCCAGGGAGATCCCAGGCAGACTTGGAACCTGTGCCTGCTCTATCCAGTCCGGCAACACAGTGCAGTCCCCTCAGTGCTCGTCACAGTCCATGGCCCCGCCCCTTTTAATACAAAACGATAATAAACACAGTTTATTATCGTTTTGTATTAAAGGGTTTGCAGCTTCTGCTGCTGCTGGCGGGGGAACACTCTTCCGCCCTAGTGGAGCCGCCCCTGGAAGACAGTGCTTAATTCGTGCCAGTGTCTGTAGGTAGTATGCTTTGGCATTCACGTTTGGGGACAAGGGATTATTTCTCTTTATCACACTTTGACCCAGAGCAGAGGAGAGAAAAGCAGAAAAGGGAGAAAGAAGGAAATAAAGCAAGATAAACAGTGACATACGGAAAAAGGAGGAATGAAAAAGAATCAACAAGAGATAAAGTGACAGTATGAATAGTGTAGTAGAAGAAACATGCATGAGGTGCAATCAAGACAAAACAGCCTTGATATTCGGCATCCCTGGCATTCAGCCGTGCCACAGAGTCTTTAAAAAACGCAAATTGAGCACTGGCAAAACGCCATGTCAGAAATATTTTACTTTTGGTATTGAGTCAATATTTTTTCTTGATTTTTCAAATGAATCTGTTTTTCTTCTCTCCAATAAGAAAAGACTTTGGTCATTGTTTTGTGCATACCCTCAGATTGATAACATTAGCACTCTGACTAGTCACGCATTATACATATGTGGTTAAGGGCACAAAAAGTTAGAATTGTACACCAACTCCTGTATGGCGAATTTCAAAATCATTTACACTTTAATTATGCATCATTTGCGCTCCACACATACTGTTTAATGAGCCAGTGCCCATTCACGGGGCCTAATGTTAGTAGTAAAATAAGTTTGATCATGACTCATTTAGCCAGTTGTTTGATTTTACAGAAGAGCAGTACATCAAATGGGACCCTGTGTTTCTTGCTTATGACAGTAGTTGCAAGGGGCTGTAACATTAAAAGAGATTGTTTTTGCAGTTTTATATAGCACAATACATTTTTTTAGGCACTCAGAGATTAAGCGGTTTGTCCAGAATCACAGGATGCTGAGGTGAGGGCACGATACGAAGCTGTTTCCCTGTTCCAAACTCATTTGGTTTGCCCATAAGGCTGCATCTCCATCTATTCAGTAGCTAGTGGGATCTAGGGTGTGGTAAGCAGAGACACATGTCTTTCATCCAGTCCTAACTTCTAGATATACAGTCAAGGCAAAGTTCTGGACTTAAACACCCTTGATGAAGGTGGAAGTATACAAGGGTGAACTTCTCCAGCTTGAGGCAATTATGCTCCACTGATAGCCAGCTGTGGTTGTTTCACCATCCATGATAGTGACCAAAGTCTGCAGCTCGCAATCCAAAGGCTAAGTAGAAGCCAACTATACTCCTCGTGCCAATGGGATTTAACCAGCTGGCATCATCTGAACCTAAAGATGCAAAACCACCTCACAGCAGATCCTCATGATACGAGCTGATGTGTTTGCAATGTGTGAGCGCCCTCGTGAGAGAGACTTCTGTAAACTTCCAAGTCTCTATATCTACTCTAATTCATCTTTGCTTGCCCAAGACAGGGCTAGAAACACAAAAGGAAAAAGAAGTTCGCTTGCAGTCAAACGTATTGGCAAACGTGCAATTATCCATGTAACAGGGTAGATGGGCAAGGCGGTAACAAAACTGCCCTAAGGAGGGACAAACGTAGCATTTAGCAATGATTGCAAAAGATTTTTGAAAGGCAAGCCCATGAACAACTGATAGTGATGGGCATTCAGTGGGCATGGTTAAAAGCCCACAGACAGATTACAACACGTCAGAGCACTTGCCTCAACCTAAAAATCACCCGAAAATGTTTTTTTTAAAGTTCTACATGTGCACTACTTTTTTCGGGGTGCGGCAAAGGGGGCCTTAGGCTGAACATCACCCTTGCTTCAGCATTTCCTAATTTGTTATTTCCTATTTGGAAACTGCAAATTAGGAAATGCTAAACCATTCAGGAACAAATAGTTTGGTATTACCTAAACAGCAATTTCCTAATAGCGATTCCTACAAAGTCACATCTACTCGCTATTATGCAATTTCTATTTTTGTACATACCATTTTGCATTTCCTAAATAGCGACTTCTAAGGAGGACTTCTAAGGAGTCGCTATTTTGGAAATGCAAAATAAGTATTTCGTACATCTGGTCCATAATTCCGGAAGACCCAGTAAGTCTCATAGAAGGGGCTTCGAAATTTAGGCCCATTCATAACGAAAGCCACACAGTTGTTTTCACCCCAATAACAGTTTCAAAGATGACTAGCATTATCTCTATATAACTGACTACATCTCTGGATTTTGGAGCTATCTCACAATGTTTTGGAAATAGTGACAAAATCCACTCTACATTCCAGAATCTAGAAAACGAAGGGGCATATTTACAAGCCCCTTGTGCAACCTTGGGTAGCACTAGTGTAAATTTTTTACACTAAGGCAGCGCTATGGGCCTTCCTGTGCTTTGCTGCACTCTGCAGCACACATCCAAAGAGGAAAACAACAAAGCGCCACAATAGCATCACAAATGTTGACCCTATTGTCCTAAAAACTGCCATGGTGCACCAGGCTATAAATACGGTGCAACCATGGTGTCATTAGATGGCGGTAGGGGGATGCAAGAAAAGTGGCTCATCGGGTGGGATGCAGCACTTTTTTTGTAAATCTGCCCCTAAAGGGCTTATTTACAAGCCCTTGCGCCAACGGTGTGACGCTTTTTATTTGGCAAAAAGTGACGCACTAGAGGCACAAGGGCCTGGCAACTAAGCCCCTAGGGTGTCAGCTGCATAAGTATCTTCTTGCACCTCAGTATCCATCCACTCTCTTGCTATCTTTAACCGAAACACAACTTTTATTTCTTTTGACTCTTCCCAGTGACAATAAATAGCTGCCATGATAGCTGTACTGGAGAAGGCATTTGCTGTGAAGAACTGTGGATAACCTGCAACTTGGCTGTTACTTCTAAATGCACATTGAACCATTTCTTATAACTGGTACTATTAAAATGATTACTTTATGTGTATAGAGTATATCATTTAAAAAGCATTCTAGCAGCCGTGATGTATCAAACACGCGTGACCTGGACTAGCAAATAAAGCACAACTCTTTCTTTCCTGTGGGCGGGCTTGCAAGTTGTCCATGTTTCCGTGACGTACAACAAGTACCTTCATTTTTGGACGTGCATTTTGTCAACCAGACCCATCTAAAGTGTGGTGAACGTTTGAAGACGCAACGTGCGCTTCCCTCTCTGCTTCCCGTCCACACGACTTCACGGTTCTGAAGTTAAAACTGTAACACGAGGGCAGCGCGAGAATGACACGTACTGCAAACGTTTGGAACATTTCTATTGACAGCTCCACCTCGTGAACTATCCGTGTGAAGATTGGATTTTTCTGTGTGGCGTGCGTTTCTTGTTCTTCGAAGGCTAATTGTCCGCTTCAGTCTAAAGTAAAACCAAATGTTTTCCAAAAGGCCGTCCTGCGAGCACATGCCAGTAAGTAGCTGTGTGGTTTCTTTGAACACGTTGCCGAGCAGAAGCAGAGAGGCGCGCACGATAATGAGAGGACTGAGGGAACCAGCCGTGCTGAGACCGGAGTTGGCAAGTCCAACAATCAAGCCTAGGTGTGTGGGGGTCCAGTGCGTCGGCACGCGCGGGTGCGTGGGAATGAGGACAGGGTGGGGCGTGGAGCGAGGCGTTGCACACCAGCGCCAAACGAAGACATCATAGACATCTCTCCTCAGTCTCTGCATCTCACACAGCGACATGCTGGAAAACACTATTTGATAGAGATATATTATCCTCCAAAAGCTGGGCGTAACATCAGACTTTTTCATATAAATCAATGTACCTGAGCCTATTATGGATGTTATGTATAAATAGCCAGGGGCAGATTTGCTGAGGTTTTTCGTCGGGGGTGTGCCACTTTCGTTGCGCAGCCCAGATGCAAAATCCTTTTTGGCATATATTAAGTCAAGCAAAGCCAATTTGAATTGCTCTACGTGGTTTAGTAAATACGAGCAATGCAAGGTATTCCCAGTCATCCATCCACCCTAGAGAGAAATATGCCTGCTAGCAGGGGCGTAGGAGATAACACATTTCTGGGGGGCACAGGGACAGCCCTAGGGACTTTTCTATTGATCCTATACAAATCGCCCATTGTTTACGAAATGCAGGCTCCTAGAAAAGTACACAATCCTATAGTTTGGATTTGAAATAGGGAGGTGGGAAGGCATGTTGTCACTGTTTGAAAATATATTTTATTGTTATTTACCTTCACAAAGTAATTAGACCAGATGTGAAAAAACATGTTGATTAACCTTGCATCCTCATGCACTAAGCAAATAAAGGTAGGAGGAAAAAGGGAAGAACAAACTCTGTGCCCCGCACCAATCAAGCAAACTGAAACCGCACTGGAGATATCAAAAGCGATCAGGTACAACAATTGTAAACTGTGCTCTGAAACGGTACTTCTAATAACACTTCTAGTCCTCTGTGTGATCTTGGGCAGCTCAGCTCCACATCAGTCAAAACTGAAACCATTTACACTAAAGAAGCTAATGATGCTACAAGCTATATAATACATGGGATTTCTGTAATCCTTGTATAAATAGCAGTCAATAATTCCTTTATAATCGGCTCCTTGTGATGCACCAAGTCACCGATTATAATGAAAGGACTTCAGAACTCGACTATTATAATGTTATTACAGTTGAGTTCTGATGTCACAATGCCTGCTGCCTCAGCCAGCAGCCAAGGTAAAAGGCAGGACAGGCCACGGAGCATAATTAACGGAGCTGCTTAAAGCAACATACGGAATGTTGCTTTTCTTTCTTCTGCTATATTTTAGTAGCTTACAATGGCAAAAGCTATGCACCGAGGCTTTAAGTGATTTGTGGGAAGTTGATGGTGTGAGCATGTATTAAATGGAATAAAGCATGGCGTTCATTATAAGGATATTGCAAGTCACCTCGGAGTTCCATACCCTATAAAGAGGCATTGGCAAAGCCAATAGGTCTCACCTATGCAAGAGCTATTGACTTTGCCAATGTGTTTTAGCCATGTGCACACTAGTGTGGCTACTGTTCAGCATGGCCAAAAGTTAATGGCGTAAAGGCGAATGGTGTGACATGGAGTGTCATTGATTGTTGTAGTGAAGAGTGTCACAGTGTGAGTAGACTGTTGTAGAGCAGAGTAGTGTCACAGAATTGAGTAGAGTGGCAGAGTGTGGAGAGGCATAAAGAAGAGGGGAGTGGCGTTGAGTGGAGTAAAGTAACATGGAGTGGCGTAGGGAGAGTTGAGTGGCGTTGAACGTAGGACATTGTATAGTGGAGTGGCATAAAGTGTTGTATAGCGGAGTGGCATAAAGTGTTGTAGAGTGGAGTGGCATAGAGTGGAGAAGACAATTGCATATTGAAGGGGCATAGAGTGGAGTGGCACAGAGTGGAGAAGTGGGTCATAGAACAGAGTGGAGTAAAGTGGCATGAAGTGGCTTAGAGAGAGTTGTGTAGAGAATCACAGGGTGGAGTAAAGTGTCATACAGTGGCACAGAGTGGAGCAGAGCTTAACTGATTAGAGTGTCAGAGTGTAGAATCAAGGAGTGTAATGTCGTAGAGTGAAGTAGAGTGTTCTAGAGTGACGTGGCCTAGAGTACAGTGGTACAGAGTAGTTGGCATATTGTGCAGTGGCGTAGAGTGCATTGGTTTTGAGTAAAGTGCATTGGTGCAGAGTGCACTTGCTTAGAGTAGAATGCAGTAGGTTGGAGTGGTGAAGAGTAGAGGGGCACAGAATGGACTGCATAGATTTCAGTGGCCCAGAGTGCTGTGTCGTAGAGTGATGTGGTGCATGGTAGAGAAGAGTGGCGTAGAGTATAGTGGGGATGAATGCATTGATGCAGAGTAGAGTGTAGTAGCATAGACTGCACTTGTGCAGAGTGCAGTAGAGTTGCATCGAGTTGAGCAGTGCAGAATGCTGTGGTGCAGAGTAGAGTGACGTATAGCTCAGTGGCAACAATTGCAGTGTTGCAAGGTACAGTGTCGTAAAGAGCAGTGGTGTAGAGTGGAGTGGCATAGAATACATTGGTGTAGAGTGCAGTTAAGTAAAGTGGTGCAGACCAGAATACAGTGGCATAGTGTACAGTGTTGCAGAGTAGAGGGTCGTAGAGTGCAGTGGTGTAGAGTGATGTAGAAAGCAGTAGCATAGAATGCAGTGCTGCAGAGTAGAGTATAGTGGTGAAGAGTAGAGTGATGCAGAGGAGATTAAAGTGATGCAGAGTGCAGTGGCATAGAGTGGTGCAGAGTAGAGTTTTGCAAAGTAGATTGGAGAGCTGCAGGGTAGATTGGAGTGGAGTGGCATAGAGTGGAGTTGCGTAGAGTGCAGTGGTGTACTGTAGATGGTTTCAGAAAAGAGTGAAGTGCCCTAGAATGGAGTGGTATAGAGCAGATACGAGTGGCATAGAGTGCAGTGGTGCAGAGTATAGTAGCATAGAGTTCAGTGGTGAAGAGTGCAGAGTTACAGATTAGAGAGTTGCAGAGTAGAGTGGTTTATAGTAGAGTGGTGAAGAGTGCAGTTGTGCAGAGTGAACTGCCATAGAGTGCAGTGGCATAGAGTGCACTAGTTTTGAGTAAAGTGGTTAAGAGTTCATTGGCAAAGAGTGCAGTGGTGTAGAGTGCATTGGTTAGAGTGGGATAGCGTAGATTGCAGTGGCATAGTGTAGAGTGGTGCAGAGTGAAGTGGAGTAGAGTGGAGTGGTACAGCATAGATTGCATTAGCGTAGAGTGACTTGGCATAGAATAGCTCCGGGCGGAGAAGAGTGACATAGAGTGCAGTGGCCTAGAGTATCTTGTTTCAGGGCAGAGTGGAGTGGCGCTGATTGGTTTGGTGCAGGGTAGAGTGCAGTGGCATGGAGTGGTGAAGAGTGGATTGGAGTGGCATAGAGTGTAGTATGCAGTGTGATAACGCACTGCCATTACAGACAACACACCTTCAATTGAAATGACCAATACATTTGCACAGACATATAGTTTTACTGCTAAGAGTACATAGCGCATAAATGTTAATGTGTGGAAATGTCATTGCCTAGTGTATTGATTTGATTTGATCATATTATAATATGTGTTTCCACCACACATATTCTTACATATCTGCACATTTCATTTACAGACATTTAAATTTTGTTGTGCTATAGAAAAAAATAGCATTCTCCAGCCTTCTTCCAGCATACCTCTGGAGCCAGGATGATTATCATAAATGTCATTTTGAAGCCAGAAATATACAGATAAACACCAAGCTCCTTGGGAAGACAGAGTCTGCCATTTGACCTTGTTCTTTGAAAGCACAGCAAATATGACAAGATAAGAACAAGATTTAAAGGCCTGTTTACAGAAATCAAACACTGGTGGAAGACTAAAGTAAACAAGGGATGCTGTAAAGGAGGGACAAACTCAAACTGGACAGTCTAAAACAAATACAGCTAATAAATAGAAACAAAGCAAATGTGAGTTGCAAACCACAAAGCCAATGGTAAGCAATTGGCGGAATGCATTACCAGGGAAGCTTTCCAAATGTTCCCTAAATGTCTTTAGCAAACCAGACAGGGATGCGTTCTATGGGTTTGCGGTGGGTTTCCCCATGTTGCACCCATGGATTTTGACACTGCCCCAGATTTACTTAATCACAGAAACCTAGAGAAGCACCAAAAGCTCACGCCCCCCCAGGTAAGGCGTAGCAAGGAGTCATATTTTATTTCTCCTAATTTTATCTCTTTCCGTGGAGGAAAACACCTCTTGGGATTGTTTTTGTGCAGGAAGGTGCTCCTTCCTGCACAAAAACAATCATGCATGCAATGCAGACACCCTTGCACCATGGTGCATGGGTGCTTGTGTTGGGGCTAGGCAGTCAGTTGTGCGTCACAGCAGGGGAAAGGACAGGAATGCACCGCATTGCATAAATACGGTGCATTCCTGCCCTTTCACGTTGGCGTAGGGCAGTGGTGCAAGAAGACTTGCGGTACTGCCGTAAGCCAATTCCATATAAATCAGCCCCTTCGAAAGCACGGACACCACATCAACTATGTATAGAGTGGCTTTTCGTGGGGCTACAACAACCTATTTTTTCACATTCAATTGCTGGTGCGTTGAACTAAGTTTACTTGTGACCCCGTGGGTGTGTAAGCAAACCTTGTGGAACTAAGCCAGAATCTTAGTTTACGCAAAAGACAGCAAGGCATTGAAGTTCATCAGAATGCAGCGCTGTCGTGAGCTGCTAGAAAAGACACCTGACACTAGTCTACAGATTGTCCATTATACAACACACTGTGACGTCAATATCACCCTCTTTGAAATTTGAAGACAATCGAGTCAGATGAGAATTTTTTAGGCATGATCTCAACATCTCTGGTTGGCCAGAGCTTGAGCTGCAGCATTTTACAGCCCCTACAGACTCAGCATTAGGTAGTGAGGAATGCTAACATTGACACTATTTACTTCATCCAATTTTTTAACACAAAAGCTAGCATTTCTTGGACGTAGTAAGGAAAGCTACAATGACTTCATAGCACTTTAGTTAAAGGAGTCCTAGATAAATGCGCTGGAAATCTGCTGAACCTTTGTGAATTGCACATCCATAATCACTCAGAGGTTTTTATTCTTGGTCAGTGGATTTGAAGACATTCACAGTTCGGATTTCTTTTTCTGTTTTTCTTGTAGCTAGTTGTAACTCATCCACTATTAGCTGGAACAATATGAGACAAAAGCTGTAATGTTCTCCTGTGGATGGAGCAGAATTTTAAACAGAATCGGAGCAGAATTTCCATAGTTGAGACTAATGTACATGTTAAGGAGCAGGGGGATGAAGCCAAGCACCAAGTCAAGCAGCCATTCTGCAAATATTGGTGAAGGTACACAAAATATGTACATTACATTACCTTCTTCTCAATTTATCAGTATACAGTTGATCACCATAGGCTTGTAACAACTTTAAAGCACTGCCTTTATTTTTAGTGCCAGATACTGAGTACGTTACCCTCTTTTCTAACCAACAAAACCCAGTTGGTAAAGACTGGAAATCATTCGACTGAATTTCAGCAATGCTGAGTGGTGGTCCTCAGGGCTCTATACTAGCACCAACATTGTTCAGCTGGTACCTTGTGCACCACTGGCCTCACTGTTTAGGGCACAGGGGTTTCTATTCAGTATGCAGATAACACAATAATATCTAAACAATTTTCACAAATGATATCCTCACCCATTGTTCTAGCCTTCAAAATCATCAATAGGTAATGTCAGACAATTTCCTGATGCTAAACCTTCCTCGTTAGTCCCACACACCAAAATAAATGTGATTAATTTCTCCTTGATGGACTTACAACAGAAGGCTTTCCACAAGAATTGCCCTCACTGCAAAAGTGATGGGCTTTATGGCACTTTCACTCATCCTGCCTATCAATGGATTTGTTCAATCTGCAAACTTCCATCTTCATTCACTAAAGATCAAATGCCTACAAACATTGGGAAAACACAGAAAAGCAGTTCATGTCTAAGTTGTTTATCGTTTTGACTTTCATGATGTCACATTAGCAATGTCCCTCAATTCCCTTTAATGCCTCTTAAGGCAGTGCTCAATTCCATGGTGGAACTCCTCGCCTGCATGAGAAAATTTGATCATATTTGTCCAGCCATTCCAGGATAAAATGTAAAATATGCTGCGTTACATACAACACTATCCACCTCAACACACTACCATATCTAGCTGTCTGATAGACAACAAGGGCTCAGGACAATGAATTCCTTGTATTGGGAACTAAAGAGATTGAAAGACAGCCAAGTGCTAAATTATTCACTGGTGCTGCAACTAGAATATGGTGCTGTTGCAAAGTCATCCTTTTGCCATGTTCACCCCCCTGTTCAACCCCATTTTTGTGGCTGGCTGGTACTGATGGTAACTGACTATGACTTCGCCCTGGGCCCTGCTAGACAGGCCCAGGCCAGACCAGAGCCATGTTAAACCACACCCAAGTAGTAGAGTACACTTGGTATTAGGGTACACTTATAATTGGCATGACAACCCCTATAAGTACCTAGAAGATAATAGGGCATGGGTGTGCCAACTACCTATAAGACCCTAGTAAATAATGGGGCATGGAACTTAGAGGCCCAGCAGATTTGCTGCCCTTTGCATGTGGACACTGCTATGCAGACTGCATTTAAATGGAAGTAGTGTCCCAATTCCACTTTGGTGCTATGGGCACTTTAAAAGTGATAATCAACATTATTTTTACATATTAAGTACCCCCAGAGTCTATCCTAGGTGTCCAAGGGGTGGGAGGGGGCATGTAACTATAAACAGGGTATTCATTGAAGATGTTTTATAAACTCTGGTGAGTGAAAACTGCTCATTTAATTTGCCTCTCATTGTAGATACTGCGCTCCATAGGCTAACATTACAATATTGTATTTGATTGTAAGTATTGTTAGGAAAGGCATAGAAATGTCATTCCAGGACTTAAAAGATTGACTTTGAAAATTTGCCATTAGTGAATTTATCATAATTTGTACAGAAAATAAGTTATGAGTCTTTTCTTTCTGTAAGCCAAAAGCCATCCTTCTGGATGTCACCACTGATTGGTAGTGCTAACAGGATTAGCAAGGCTGCTTTGATTAGGTGATAAGCGGCTGTCCAGGGGAGAGGCTATCTGTTGAAGGGAGCTCTGCATCTTGCCCTGGAAAGCCAGAGCAGGGGGAGGAGTAATAAACCATCCAGCCTCAAAGGAGAGCAGGACAGGCAGGGTATTCCAGGCCATCTATCCCTACACCCTGTGCCCCTCAGCCAGATATCAGGCTTAAGGAAGGAATCTGCAGATGTCAGGAGGAGGAGAGCTATGGAAATGAGCAACACTGGGAGTTGGTTTAGTTAGCTTTGACTGCTCTCCTGAAATTTCAGCTATCATGCATTTTGTAAGAATGGTGCTTTCTGGGACAGGACTATGCCAAACCTTGGAGGAAGTGGTCATGCAGCTGGGTGTCTCCCTGCATTCTATTAGTCAGAGGTGCTCCCCTTCCTGATGCCCAGGAGCTGTGAATAAATATTTGAGAGGTGCATAGCCTCTCAGTTCTGCTGTCTGAAACTACAAGAGAAAGAAGGACTGTCATGCTGGAATTTGGATCTGCACCCTTGGCTTGCACTTCTGAGTGAACTGCACCTGCTGCACAATCTGGTATTACAGCCCTGGGGACTGTGCCTTGCTTCAAGAAGGACTAAGGAGAGGACTCCCTGTAGCTACAGGTTAACAGAGTTTCAACTGCATCATCTCCAGCAAGAGTCCCCAGCCTGGAGTGCATCAAGGGTACTTTTAAAGGTTTGTCCAGGTGCATTGTGGGAATTGTGGACCCAACATTCCAAGAAGCATCCAGGAGATTCCAGACCCTTGGAGTTGTGTTCTGGACCCTTTGAACCTGCAAGGAGGACTTCAGGAAACATCTCCTTAAGTTTGGATAACTTTGGTGAAAAAGCTCCAGGATGTAACCGACTCAACCCGGGAAGTTGAGCCGGCGAACCATCACTGCGACTGGGCATGGATTTCAAGTTTGTCCTGCTGAAAAGCTACAGAGGTCTGACTTCAAAGATTTGGCCGGGAGCTCCCTGAATGTCAAGCTGGCGAACCCTCACCAAAACCAGCCTGGTGAAGCGCAGCGAGGGCCCTCAGAAAAAAAAGTTCCAGAAAAGTTTCTAAGTGAAAAGGTAACATTTTGACTGAGGCTTCCCGCTTAGTGTATCCGACCAGGGCTCCATCACAGGGGAAACATCACTTACATCGAGGTGGATGCAACTAAATGCATTTACCACGATGCATTTAGAATGCATATGCGTTTACCACGCATGCCTTTACCACAAATATACCTTTACCATGCATGCCTTTACAATGAATTTCGTTGTCAGGGCATGAATGGTAAAGGTTTTAAAGGTAAGTACAGTTGAGTATTAAGGCCCTGATTTTAACCTTGGCGGACGGCGGAGGCCGTCCGCCAAGGTTCCGCCGCCAAATGACCGCACCGCGGTCACAAGACCGCGGCGGCCATTCTAACATTTCCTCTGGGCCGGCGGGCGCTCTCCAAAAGAGCGCCCGCCGGCCCAGAGGAAATGCCCCTGCAACGAGGACGCCGGCTCAGAATTGAGCCGGCGTAGTTGCAGGGGTGCGACGGGTGCAGTTTGCACCCGTCGCGTATTTCAGTGTCTGCATGGCAGACACTGAAATACTTTGCGGGGCCCTCTTACGGGGGCCCCTGCCGTGCCCATGCCATTGGCATGGGCACGGCAGGGGCCCCCAGGGGCCCCGCGGCACCCCCTACCGCCATCCTGTTCATGGCGGGTTTCCCGCCATGAACAGGATGGCGGTAGGGGCTGTCAGAATCCTCATGGCGGCGGAGCGCGCTCCGCCGCCATGAAGGATTCCCCCGAGCAGCGGTAAGTCGGCGGGAGCCCGCCGACTTGCCGCTTCTGACCGCGGCTGAACCGCCGCGGTCAGAATGCTCGTGGGAGCACCGCCAGCCTGTTGGCGGTGCTCCCGTGGTCGGTGGCCCTGGCGGCCACCGGCCGCCAGGGTCAGAATGACCCCCTAAGTGTGTTGAGTGATATATGTATGTGTATATATATATATGGAAAATGTCACTTACCCAGTGTACATCTGTTCGTGGCATTAGTCGCTGCAGATTCACATGCTGTGCACATCCCGCCATCTGGTGTTGGGCTCGGAGTGTTACAAGTTGTTTTTCTTCGAAGAAGTCTTTTTTCGAGTCACGAGACCGAGGGACTCCTCCCATTTCGACTCCATTGCGCATGGGCGTCGACTCCATCTTAGATTGTTTTCCCCGCAGAGGGTGAGGTAGGAGTTGTGTATGCTAGTAATAGTGCCCATGCAATGGAGTGAATACGTATGTACATAATGAAGTTTAAAGTAATATATTGAAAATGTCACTTACCTAGTGTACATCTGTTCGTGGCATTAGTCGCTGCAGATTCACATGTTTGGCACAGTCCGCTGCCTGGTGTTGGGCTCGGAGTATTACAAGTTGTTTTTCTTCGAAGAAGTCTTTTTGGTCACGGGACCGAAGGACTCCTCCCTCCTCGGCTCCATTGCGCATGGGCGTCGACTCCATCTTAGATTGTTTTCCCCGCAGAGGGTGAGGATGGAGTTGTTTGGTATAAATAGTGCCCATGCAATGGAGTGAATATGTATGTACGTTAAGAGTTTCTAATAATTTATTACAAATGTTCAGATGTTTAAGATTTATGATCTACTTCTAAACGGCTACAGGCTTCCCGGGGAGGTGGGAGGGTACATGTGAATCTGCAGCGACTAATGCCACGAACAGATGTACACTGGGTAAGTGACATTTTCAGTTCGATGGCATATGTTGCTGCAGATACACATGTTTGGCATAGACTATAAAGCAGTTACCTCCCCTAAAAGCGGTGGTTTAGCCTGTAGGAGTTGAAGTAGTTTGGAATAATGTTCTTAGTACAGCTTCGCCCACTGTAGCTTGTTGTGCATTTAGTACGTCTACACAGTAGTGTTTAGTAAACGTATGAGGCGTAGACCAGGTTGCAACCTTACATATTTCGCTCATAGGAATGTTTCCTAGAAAGGCCATTGTAGCACCTTTCTTTCTGGTTGAATGTGCCTTTGGTGTAATAGGCAATTCTCTTTTGGCTTTAAGATAGCATGTTTGAATGCATCTGACTATCCATCTAGCAATGCCTTGTTTAGAGATTGGATTTCCTATGTGTGGTTTTTGAAAAGCTATGAACAGTTGTTTTGTTTTCCTGATTAGCTTTGTTCTGTCAATGTAATACATTAGTGCTCTTTTGATGTCTAATGTATGTAGTGCCCTTTCAGCCACAGAATTTGGTTGTGGGAAGAACACTGGCAATTCTACTGTTTGATTTAAATGGAATGGTGAGATTACTTTTGGCAGAAATTTTGGATTTGTTCTTAGAACTATTTTATTGTTGTGTATTTGAATAAATGGTTCTTGTATGGTAAATGCCTGTATTTCACTTACTCTTCTGAGGGATGTGATTGCAATGAGAAATGCGACCTTCCAGGTTAGATATTGCATTTCACAGGAATGCATGGGTTCGAAAGGTGGACCCATGAGTCTTGTTAAGACGATGTTAAGATTCCATGAAGGAACTGGTGGTGTTCTTGGTGGTATAATTCTTTTTAGCCCTTCCATGAATGCTTTAATAACTGGTATTCTAAATAGAGACGATGAATGAGTAGTTTGTAGGTAAGCAGATATTGCTGCGAGGTGTATTTTTATAGATGAAAAAGCGAGATTTGCTTTTTGCAAATGTAGTAAGTATCCTACTATGTCTTTAGTAGAGGCATGTAATGGTTGTATTTGATTGGCATGGCAGTAGTAAACAAATCTTTTCCACTTAGATGCATAGCAGTGTCTAGTGGAAGGTTTTCTAGCTTGTTTTATGACCTCCATGCATTCTTGTGTGAGGTCTAAGTGTCCGAATTCTAGGATTTCAGGAGCCAAATTGCCAGATTCAATGATGCTGGGTTTGGATGCCTGATCTGTTGTTTGTGTTGTGTTAACAGATCTGGCCTGTTGGGTAGTTTGACATGCGGTACTAGTGAAAGGTCTAGTAGAGTTGTATACCAAGGTTGTCTTGCCCATGTGGGTGCTATCAGTATGAGTTTGAGTTGGTTTTGACTCAACTTGTTTACTAGATATGGAAGGAGAGGGAGAGGGGGAAAAGCGTACGCAAATATCCCTGACCAACTCATCCATAGAGCATTGCCTTGTGATTCGCGGTGTGGGTACCTGGATGCGAAGTTTTGGCATTTTGAGTTTTCTTTTGTTGCGAACAAATCTATCTGGGGTGTTCCCCAAATTTGAAAGTACTTGTTCAGAACTTGGGGGTGAATTTCCCATTCGTGGACTTGTTGGTGGTCTCGCGAAAGGTTGTCTGCTAGTTGGTTTTGTATTCCTGGAATAAATTGTGCTATTAGGCGAATGTTGTTGTGAATCGCCCACTGCCAAATTTTTTGTGTTAGGAGGCACAATTGTGTTGAGTGTGTTCCTCCTTGTTTGTTTAAATAATACATTGTTGTCATGTTGTCTGTTTTGACAAGAATGTATTTGTGTGTTATTATGGGTTGGAAGGCTTTTAACGCTAGAAATACTGCTAACAGTTCTAGGTAATTGATATGAAATTTTGTTTCGTGTATATCCCATTGTCCTTGAATGCTGTGGTGATTGAGGTGTGCTCCCCACCCTGTCATGGAAGCATCTGTTGTTATAACGTATTGAGGCACTGGGTCCTGAAATGTCCGCCCTTTGTTTAAATTTTTGCTGTTCCACCATAGAAGCGAGAGGTATGTTTGGCGGTCTACCAACACCAGATTTTGAAGTTGACCCTGTGCCTGTGACCATTGTGATGCTAGACACTGTTGTAAGGGTCGCATGTGTAGTCTTGCGTTTGGGACAATGGCTATGCATGATGACATCATGCCTAGAAGTTTTAGCACAAATTTTGCTCGTATCTTTTGGTTTGGAAACATAGCACTTATTACCTTGTGGAATGCCTGCACTCTTTGTGGACTTGGAGTGGCAATTCCTTTTGATGTGTTGATGGTTGCTCCTAGATATTGTTGTGTTTGACACGGTTCTAGGTGTGATTTTGTATAGTTGATGGAAAACCCCAGTTTGTGAAGGGTTTGTATGACAAATGTGGTGTCGTTTGCGCATTTTTTTACTGTGTTGGTCTTGATTAGCCAATCGTCTAGGTAAGGGAACACATGTATCTGTTGTCTCCTGATGTGTGCTGCTACTACTGCTAGACATTTTGTGAACACTCTTGGTGCAGTTGTTATTCCGAATGGCAACACCTTGAATTGGTAATGTATTCCTTTGAATACGAACCGTAGGTACTTTCTGTGAGAAGGGTGTATTGGTATATGAAAGTACGCATCCTTTAGGTCTAATGTGGTCATGTAATATTGCTGTTTGAGCAGTGGAATGATGTCTTGTAGTGTGACCATGTGAAAATGGTCCGATATGATGTAGGTATTTAGTGTCCTGAGATCTAATATTGGTCTTAATGTTTTGTCTTTTTTTGGAATTAGAAAGTACAGGGAGTAAACTCCTGTGTTTTTTTGTTGTACTGGTACTAACTCTATTGCATCCTTTTGCAGTAGTGCTTGAACTTCTAGTCCTAAAAGTTCTAAATGTTGTGGTGACATTTTGCGTGTTTTGGGGGGGATGTTTGGTGGGAAGTTGTGGAATTCTATGCAATAGCCATGTTGGATTATTGCTAATACCCAATTGTCTGTTGTAATCTGTTGCCAAGATTGGTAGAATTGGCTTAGTCTTCCCCCCACTGGTGTTGAGTGAAGGGGTTGCGTGACTTGAAAGTCACTGTTTAGGTGGAGGTGTTTTTGGAGTCTGGAATCTTCCCCTACTCCTTGGGAATTGACCCCCCCGATATCCCCTGAAACCTCCCCTTTGGAAGGAACCCTGATATGGTGTGGTTCTTGTTTGTTGGCTGGTGGTGTCTGTGGGTTGGCCACGAAACCCCCCTCTAAATGGAGTTTTTCTGAAAGAGCCTCTGCTCTGCGGGGAGTAGAGTGCGCCCATGGCCTTGGCCGTGTCTGTGTCCTTTTTAAGTTTTTCAATGGCTGTATCCACTTCAGAGCCAAAAAGTTGTTTCTCGTTGAAGGGCATATTAAGGACAGCCTGCTGGATTTCAGGTTTGAAGCCTGAAGTGCGTAGCCAAGCGTGTCTCCTTATGGTGACAGCAGTGTTGACTGTTCTTGCTGCAGTATCGGCTGCGTCTAGTGAAGAGCGGATTTGATTGTTTGAGATCGTTTGTCCCTCTTCAACTATTTGCTGCGCCCTTTTTTGGTATTCCTGGGGAAGATGGTCTACGAGAAGTTGCATCTCGTCCCAGTGTGCGCGGTCATATCTGGCCAGCAGCGCTTGTGAATTTGCGATGCGCCACTGGTTGGCTGCCTGTGATGCTACTCTTTTTCCTGCCGCATCAAATTTTCGGCTTTCTTTGTCCGGAGGTGGGGCGTCGCCAGATGTATGTGAATTTGCTCTCTTGCGAGCTGCCCCTACTACCACGGAGTCAGGTGGTAACTGCGAAGTAATAAACACTGGGTCTGTGGGTGGTGGTTTGTATTTTTTATCCACCCTTGGGGTGATGGCTCTTGATTTTACGGGCTCTTCAAAAATTTGTTTTGCGTGCCGTAACATCCCTGGTAGCATTGGGAGACATTGATATTGGCTGTGTGTAGCCGAGAGGGTGTTAAATAAAAAATCATCCTCTATAGGATCGGAATGCAGTTGGACATTGTGGAATTCTGCTGCCCTAGCCACCAGTTGCGAGTATGAGGTACTGTCCTCTGGCGGTGACAGCTTTGTGGGGTATGACTCGGGATCATTGTCCGGCACTGGGGTGTCATACAGGTCCCAAGCGTCTTGATCCTGATCGTCATGACTTATGGTAGTTTGCGCTGGTGAGTGCATTTGTGGCGGTGTTTGTGCCGGCGATGCCTGTGGTGGAGAGGGCGGAGGCGTGACTTTTTTAACCACTTTGGCTTGTGGTTGTGCGTCATCCTTTGGAAGTCCGATCCTTCTTTTCCTCATGATTGGGGGAAGGGTTGATATCTTCCCTGTGTCTTGCTGGATGTACAGTCTCTTTTGTGTGTAGTCCGATTCTACACTTTGGAGCTCTTGTCCAAATCTGTGCATTTGGCCACTTATTCCTTGTTCCTCTGAGTAGGATGAAGGTGTGGTATTTTTCGGCGCCGAGAGAGAATCTTTTTTCGGTTTCGGCACCGACAGAATTTTTGTTCCTTTCGGCATGGATTCTCGGTGCCGATGTTTTTCGGTGCCGGTATCTTGTTTTTGTCTCTCGGAGCCGCTTTCTCGGCTCCGAGGTTGCTCCATGGCGGTCCCTCGACCGGAGTCGGGTGTCTTCGCTATGGGCGTGCCCTTTTTCGGCGCCTTCGACGGGTCGCCTGTTTTATGGGTCGAGCCATGGCCTGTTGGCAGTGGCGTCCCCTGGGCTTTCGGTTTGTCGATGGATTTACTTTTCGACGTCTTACTCACAGTTTGTTGCTGTTGTTCGACGTCGGAGTCTCCGGATTCTGATTCCGGAACCGAGAATGTTTCCTCTTCCTCGTCGAAACGTTGTTTTGTCGACGTGGACGCCATTTGTTGACGCCTGGCTCTTCGGTCCCGGAGTGTTTTTCTGGACCGGAAGGCTCGACAGGCTTCACAGGTATCCTCCTTGTGCTCGGGGGACAAGCACAAGTTACAGACCAAGTGCTGATCTGTATAAGGATACTTACTGTGACATTTTGGGCAGAAACGAAACGGGGTCCGTTCCATCGGCTTCGATGTCGCACGCGGTCGGGCCGACCAGGCCCCTGATGGGGGATCGAAACTACCCCAAAGTCTTCCGATGATCGGTGTCGATGTACCTAACTATCCCGATACCGAACGGAACAATACCGACGCTTTCTTCCGAGATTCTGACTAACTTTCCGAACCGAAACACGGAGCGAAAAGGAATACGTCCGAACTCGACAGCGGAAAAAAACAATCTAAGATGGAGTCGACGCCCATGCGCAATGGAGCCGAGGAGGGAGGAGTCCTTCGGTCCCGTGACCAAAAAGACTTCTTCGAAGAAAAACAACTTGTAATACTCCGAGCCCAACACCAGGCAGCGGACTGTGCCAAACATGTGTATCTGCAGCAACATATGCCATCGAACTTACGAATTTACAAATGTTCAAGATCAACTTCTAAACGGCTACAGGCTCCTGGGGAGGCGGGTGGGCACATGTGAATATGCAGCGACTAATGCCACGAACAGATGTACACTGGGTAAGTGACATTTTTGGTTCGATGACATGTGCAGCTGCAGATACACATGCTGTGCATAGACTAGTAAGCAGTTATCTCCCCAAAAGCGGTGGTTCAGCCTGTAGGAGTTGAAGTTGTTTGAAATAATGTTCGTAGTACAGCTTGACCTACTGTGGCCTGTTGTGCAGTTAACACATCTACACAGTAGTGTTTGGTAAATGTATGAGGCGTAGACCATGTTGCTGCCTTACATATTTCGTTCATTGGAATATTTCCTAGATATGGCCGTGGTAGCACCTTTTTTTTTCTGGTTGAGTGTGCCTTTGGTGTAATAGGCAGCTCTCTCTTTGCTTTAAGATAGCAGGTTTGAATACACTTAACTATCTATCTAGCAATGCCTTGTTTAGAAATTGGATTCCCTGTATGAGGTTTTTGGAAAGCAATAAATAGTTGTTTTGTTTTTCGAATTAGTTTTGTTCTGTCAATGTAGTACATTAGTGCTCTTTTGATGTCTAATGTATGCAGTGCTCTTTCAGCTACAGAATCTGGCTGTGGGAAGAACACTGGTAATTCTACCGTTTGATTCAAGTGGAACGGTGAGATCACTTTTGGTAAAAATTTTGGATTTGTCCGTAGAACTACTTTATGCTTGTGTATTTGAATAAATGGTTCTTGTATGGTAAATGCTTGAATTTCACTCACTCTTCTTAGAGATGTGATGGCAATCAAAAATGCAACTTTCCATGTTAAGTATTGCATTTCACAAGAGTGCATGGGCTCAAAAGGTGGACCCATGAGTCGTGTTAAGACAATGTTGAGGTTCCATGAAGGAACTGGTGGTGTTCGTGGTGGTATAATTCTCTTTAGGCCTTCCATAAATGCTTTTATGACTGGTATCCTAAATAATGAAGTTGAGTGCGTAATTTGCAGGTAGGCTGAAATTGCGGTAAGATGTATCTTTATTGAGGAGAAAGCTAGCTTTGACTTTTGCAATTGTAGTAAGTATCCTACTATATCTTTGGCAGATGCGTGTAAGGGTTGAATTTGATTATTATGACAGTAATAAACAAATCTTTTCCACTTATTTGCATAGCAGTGTCTAGTGATAGGTTTCCTAGCTTGTCTTATGACCTCCATACATTCTTGTGTGAGGTCTAAGTGTCCGAATTCTAGGATTTCAGGAGCCAAATTGCTAGATTCAGCGATGCTGGATTTGGATGTCTGATCTGTTGTTTGTGTTGTGTTAACAGATCTGGTCTGTTTGGTAGTTTGACATGAGGTACTACTGAGAGGTCTAGTAGTGTTGTGTACCAAGGTTGTCTTGCCCATGTTGTTGCTATTAGTATGAGTTTGAGTTTGTTTTGACTCAATTTGTTTACTAGATATGGAAGGAGTGGGAGAGGGGGAAAAGCGTAAGCAAATATCCCTGACCAGCTCATCCATAATGCATTGCCCTGAGACTGATCTTGTGGGTACCTGGATGCGAAGTTTTGGCATTTTGAGTTTTCCTTTGTTGCAAATAGATCTATTTGTGGTGTTCCCCACATTTGGAAGTAAGTGTTTAGTATTTGGGGGTGAATCTCCCATTCGTGGATCTGTTGGTGATCCCGAGAGAGATTGTCTGCTAATTGGTTCTGAATTCCTGGGATAAATTGTGCTATTAGGCGAATGTGGTTGTGAATCGCCCAATGCCATATTTTCTGTGTTAGGAGACACATCTGTGTCGAGTGTGTGCCTCCCTGTTTATTTAGGTAATACATTGTTGTCATGTTGTCTGTTTTGACAAGAATGTGTTTGTGGCTTATTATGGGTTGAAATGCTTTGAGCGCTAGAAATACCGCTAACAGTTCTAAGTGATTTATGTGAAACTGTTTTTGCTGTATGTCCCATTGTCCTTGGATGCTGTGTTGATTGAGGTGTGCTCCCCACCCTATCATGGAAGCATCTGTTGTTATTACGTATTGTGGCACTGGGTCTTGGAAAGGCCGCCCTTGGTTTAAATTTATACTATTCCACCATTGAAGCAAGATGTATGTTTGGCAGTCTATCAACACCAGATCTAGAAGATGACCCTGTGCTTGTGACCATTGTGATGCTAGGCACTGTTGTAAGGGCCGCGTGTGCAACCTTGCCTTTGGGACAATGGCTATGCATGAAGACATCATGCCTAGTAGTTTCATCACCAGTTTGACTTGTATCTTTTGTTTTGGATACATGGTCTGTATTACATTGTGAAATGTGTGAACTCTTTGTGGACTTGGAGTGGCAATCCCTTTTGCTGTGTTGATTGTTGCTCCTAAGTATTGCTGTGTTTGACACGGCAGAAGGTGTGACTTTGTGTAGTTGATTGAGAAACCTAGTTTGTGGAGGATTTCTATGACATATTTTGTGTGTTGTGAACACCGTCTTAGCGTGTTGGTTTTGATTAACCAATCGTCTAGGTACGGGAACACATGTATTTGCTGCCTTCTGATATGTGCAGCTACTACTGCTAAGCATTTTGTAAAAACTCTTGGTGCAGTTGTTTTTCCGAATGGCAACACTTTGAATTGGTAATGTATCCCTTGGAATACAAACCTTAGGTACTTTCTGTGTGAAGGATGTATTGGTATATGGAAATATGCATCCTTTAGGTCTAGTGTTGTCATGTAGTCTTGTTGTTTGAGCAGTGGGATTACGTCTTGTAATGTAACCATGTGAAAGTGATCTGATTTGATGTAGGTATTTAATGTTCTGAGATCTAGTATAGGTCTCAGACTCTTGTCTTTTTTGGGTATCAGAAAGTACAGGGAGTAAACTCCTGTGTTTATTTGTTGTTTTGGTACTAACTCTATTGCTTCTTTGTGTAGCAATGCCTGAACTTCTAGTCCTAGAAGATCTATATGTTGTTTTGACATATTGTGTGTTTTCGGTGGGATGTTTGGAGGGAATTTGAGAAATTGTACCCCTCTATATTGTCCCCGAAAACCTCCCCGCTGATACTGGCTCTGGTAAGTGGGCTTTGTTTGTGAGGTTGTGGCTTCTGTGGTTTGCCCTCGAAACCCCCCTCGAAATTGTGTCTTTCAAAATGTGCCTCTGCTCTGTGGGGAGTAGAGTGCGCCCATGGCTTTGGCCGTGTCAGTGTCTTTCTTAAGTTTTTCGATCGCAGTGTCCACCTCCGGCCCAAACAACTGCTGTCCGTTGAATGGCATATTCAGCACAGCTTGCTGTATCTCTGGTTTAAATCCTGATGTACGCAGCCATGCATGTCTCCTTATTGTTACTGCTGTGTTGACAGTTCTAGCAGCTGTGTCTGCAGCATCCATTGCTGACCGTATCTGATGATTGGAGATACTCTGTCCTTCTTCTACTACTTGCTGCGCTCTTTTTTGGAACTCCTTGGGTAAATGTTCAATAAGGTGTTGCATCTCATCCCAATGGGCCCTATCATATCTGGCTAGCAAAGCTTGCGAATTTGCAATACGCCACTGGTTTGCTGCCTGTGCCGCCACCCTTTTGCCTGCAGCATCGAATTTTCGACTTTCTTTATCTGGAGGTGGTGCATCTCCTGAAGTATGAGAGTTGGCTCTTTTGCGCGCTGCTCCCACTACAACAGAGTCTGGTGTTAGCTGTTGTGTAATGTACACTGGGTCTGTTGGTGGCGGTTTATATTTTTTACCTACTCTTGGAGTAATGGCTCTCCCTTTAACAGGCTCCTCAAACACTTGTTTGGAGTGTTTTAGCATTCCGGGTAGCATAGGAAGACTCTGATATTGGCTGTGTGTGGACGACAGTGTATTAAAAAGAAAGTCGTCTTCAATGGGCTCTGAATGAAGGCTGACATTATGAAATGCCGCTGCTCTTGACACCACCTGTGCGTAGCCTATACTATCCTCTGGTGGCGATGGTATAGCTGGATAGCATTCTGGACTATTATCTGACACTGGTGAGTCATAAAGGTCCCATGCGTCAGGGTCATCTTGACTCATTCCTGTATGAGTTGGGGATTGCATCATTGGTGGAGTGGCTACTGGTGATGGTTGCGGAGAGTGATGTGGGGATGGTGGCGGTGTTACTTGTGTAGCCACCTTTGCGCGTGGCTGTTTGTCCTTGTCTTGGAAGGCAAGCTTGCGTTTCATTTTGACTGGAGGAAGAGTGCTGATCTTCCCTGTATCTTTTTGAATAAAGAGCCGTTTTTGTGTGTGATCTGGCTCTATTGTCTCTAATTCCTGTCCAAATCTATGTGTCTTCATTTGTGTGGACAGTCCTTGTTCCTCAGTGTAGGAACTTGTTTTCGGTTCCGAGGCCGGATATTTCGGTACCGAAACCTTTTCGGCTGCTTTTTTCAGCTCCGACGAAACCTTCTTTACTTTCGGCGTTGTGCTCTCTCGGTGCCGACCCGTTTCGGTGCCGCTGTCTCGGTGCCGAATCTTCTCTGAGCCACTATCTCGGGCCCGAGATTGCTGTGTGCCGGTATCTTGACCGGAGTCGGATGACTTCGACACCAGCTCGCCCTTTTTCGGTGCCGATGAACGGTCACCTATTTTTCGGGTTAAGCCATGGCCTGTTGGCGGTGGCGTCCCCTGGGCTTTAGCGCTTTTCTCGTGAGTTCTTGGTTTCGACGTCTTACTCACGGTTTTCGGCGTTTCCTCGGGATCGATCTCCTCAGAGTCCGAATCCTGGGTGGAGAATGTTTCTTCCTCCTCCTCGAAACGCTCTTGTCCTGTCGGCGCCGACGCCATTTGCAGTCTTCTTGCTCTTCGGTCCCTGAGTGTCTTCCTGGACCGAAACGCTCGACAGGCCTCACAAGTATCCTCCTTGTGTTCTGGTGACAAACACAAGTTACAGACCAGATGTTGATCTGTATATGGATACTTGTTATGGCATTTTGGACAGAAGCGGAATGGGGTCCGTTCCATCAGCCTTGAAGAGACAAGTGGCCGGGCCGACCAGGCCCGACGGGGATGGAAAAAAACCCCGAAGGGCCACCGGAGCTCTTCTTAATTCGGTGTCGATCTGTTGTAATTAACCCGATACCGAACGCAAACAATACCGACGATTTTTCCGAGATTCTAACTAACTTTCCGACCCGAAACACGGAGCGAAAAGGAACACGTCCGAACCCGATGGCGGAAAAAAAACAATCTAAGATGGAGTCGACGCCCATGCGCAATGGAGTCGAAATGGGAGGAGTCCCTCGGTCTCGTGACTTGAAAAAAGACTTCTTCGAAGAAAAACAACTTGTAACACTCCGAGCCCAACACCAGATGGGTGGGTAACAGCTATTGGTGGGAATTACAATTTTAAGTTTTAGGGTGGGTATGGGTTTTGGGGTGGTAAGGGCATTTTTAGGTTTTAGGGTGGGCATGGGTTTTGGGGTGGTAAGGACATTTTTAGATTTCAGGGTGGGTATGGGTTTTGGGGCGGTAAGGGCATTTTTAGGTATTAGGGTGAGCATGGGTTTTGGGGTGGTAAGGGTATTTTTATGTTTCAGGGTGGGCATGAATTTTGGGGTTGTAAGGGCATTTTTAGGTTTTAGGGTGGGTATGGGTTTTGGGGTGGTAAGGGCATTTTAAGGTTTTAGGGTGGGCATGGGTTTTGGGGTGGTAAGGTTATTTTTAGGTTTAGGGTGGGCATGGATTTTGGGGTGGTAAGGGAATTTTTAGTTTTTAGGGTGGTTGTGGGGTGGTAAGGGCATTTCTAGATTTGAGGGTAGGTATGGGTTTTGGGGTGGTAAGGGCATTTTTAGGATTTAGGGTGGGCATGGGTTTTGGAGTGGGAAGGGCATTTTTAGGTTTTAGGGTGGGTGTGGGTTTTGGGGTGATAAGAGCATTTTTAGGTTTCAGGGTGGGCATGGGGTTCGGGGTGGTAAGGGCATTTTTAGGTTTTGGGGTGGTAAGGGCATTTTTAGGTTTTAGGGTGGGCATGGGTTTTGGGGTGGCAAGGGCATTTTTAGGTTTTAGGGTGGGCATGGGTTTTGGGGTGGTAAGGTTATTTTTAGGTTTTAGTGTGGGTATGGGCTTTGGGGTGGTAATGGCATTTTTAGGTTTTAGGGTGGATATGGGGTTTTGGGGTGATAAGGGCATTTTTAGGTTTTAGGGTGGGTATGGGTTTTGGGGTGGTAAGGGTATTTGTAGGTTTTAGGGTGGGTATGGGTTTTGGGGTGGTAAGGGGTGTTTAGGTTTTAGTGTGGGTTTGGGGTGGTAGAAGGTGTTTAGGTTTTAGGGTGCGTATGTGGTTTGGGGTGGTAAAGGGTGTTTAGGTTTTAGGGTGGGTATGGGTTATGGGGTGGTAAGGGAATTTTTAGGGTTTAGGGTAGGTAGGGTTTTCGGGTGGAAATGTGTGTTTGTGTGTAAATATATATATATACATATATATATATATATATATACACACGTATATATATATATATATATATATATATATATATATATATATATATATATATATATATATATATATATAGTGAAACAAAGAAATTCACTGCACTCCATGAACCGTGAACAAGACTCCTTGAGAGTCGAAGTGCGTAGGTGGTTGTTGCTTGCAATAAATACACGCTAATTTTGGACCCCATGGAGTGCGGTGAATTTCTTTGTTTCACAATATTTCCGAGATAGGTCTTCTCTGTCACCTGGCATGGCAGTGGAGTGCGCCGCACAAACACCTTTGACCATACAGTACACACACACACATATATAATGTATGTTATATTTACCTCTAGTTTTTACCATACATATGCCTTTACCAACTACGCTTATACTACGAAACGTTTGTGGTAAAGACATTTGTGGTAAAAGCATATGCATTGTAAAAACATTTATTGGTAAGTGCATGCGTGGTAATGACCATGCATTGTACTTACAGCGTTGTAAAGGCATGCGTTATAAGTGCGTGCGTTGTTCCATCATACATCCCATCACAGTCAGCCTCAAACTTTGACTTTCTCCTGGTCTAACACAATTATATGTCCCAATTTGACGCTGTGTGTTTCTAAGCACTAGAAAGTGTTTATTCTTTAGAAACTCATATCTCCGGTTCCCTACATTGGATCTTTGTCATTTTGGTATATATTTACTCATAAAAATATAACCTATTTTTATAATTTGGTGTGGGATTTTTATTGTGTGCTGTGCCTTACTTATTTGTTGTATTGTTGTTTTTGAATGCTTCACACTCTTGTCTCCGAAGTTAGGCCTCCCCGCTCGGTTACAGCTACCAGGGTTTAGAAAGGGGCTTATTTACTGAGACCTTTACTGACCCTGTATGCTAGTGGCCTTAATGCCAGCAGTAGGTGCATACTTACTACTATTAACGACCCACTTTCCAACACAAGCTCTACGTATCCAACCACAAAGCCAACACAAAACTTTTTTAAACTTATCTTTTCTGCCTCTACTTGAACGTACTCTGATTTTTGCCATTCAAAATCCATCCTGGGACATGATGTTACTGTTCAAACCTAAGTAGCTCTTCTACTGTATTATGCTCTCCTGTATCTGTAATGTGGACTAATAACAACGTGGTGCAGTTGTGTGACTTCACTGCATCTGTGTGTATTTGTGATCATTGTCTCCTAGCTGCAACAATTGCCCTTGCAGAGCCTCCACAGCATTACATCAAGGCATGTTGCAGTGCACACCTGAGGTGCAGACTTGAGGTCTGTGAATGGAATGCAGACTCCATTATTACCCTCTGTCTTCTCGAGAACCAAGCAAGTGGTCCAGATACTGAGACACATTTTTTCTGTCAAAGGACTCCTGCAGCAGCTTCTACACCCTATCATAATTGTGGCATTCACGGTTGGTCACAGAACAGGGAAAAAAGCAAAAAAACACTATAATTCTCACAGAACATATAAATGAGGGGTTACCGCGGATTGAGAATGTCAGCACTGAAAGGGAAAATAAGTTTGGACAATGGTGACTGAGGGCATTGGTATACCTCCATAAGTAAGGAATATTATGAGAAAGATTAGTTAGATGTAAAATGAAACTCAGTTGGGCTGGCAGAGGTGAGAGGTGCCAGGAAAAAGGAGGAACTAAATTCTTTGCAGGATTACATGTCTACCTTCTGTGTGGCAGCATGTAACACACATAACACCAACTGGGACTGTGGACTAGTTGTGCAATGTGAGCATGCTTTATGCCATCTGGTATAAGGATCTGATGGATGGTGTGTGAAAGTCCTTTGCCACAGAACAACGGCAGTTTACTAATACTGCCCACAGAAATGGGTTACCCGTAATTCCTATTTGTGTAAGCTACTTGCAGTTCCCTTTAGTGCCATCTTCTTACATTGCTTAACAGAGTAAACTTCCACCACTGCCTACCGTATGAGCACTGTACGCCGACCTTCAGCTGTGTGTTCTGCCCTGCTCTCCAATGCTTGCTTCGCACAGCGCTAAACAATGACTGCCTCTGTACCACACCATACCACCCAGAGTTGGTTACTCTTCCTACAAGCTCCTCACAGTGCACACCAGCATTTGGTTTTTTTTAGGGTCGAGCGTGCAAAGAGCTCCGTCTGTGGTGTGATCTCTCTATGGGCTTCTAGCCACGCCCCTGTCAAGCCCATCAGTTTGGTTGATTTGCGAGCTTGCCTTTTAAAATTTGCTTGATTTCATTAGTGAAAGGCATGCACACGGCATGCCTTTTCTGGTGTTTAGCCCTCCTCGAGCGCACCAGCCAAATAATGAAAACATACGAGGCTCAATGTTTTCCGTATGGTTTCTGAACTACTTTTTCTTTTTATTTCGTAGGCAGTGCGATCTTGCTGGGCAGTAATTGAGCGCTTTGCATGACATCGACCCTGTTACATGGATTATTGCACTTTTGCCGGTTACATGGCTAATTTCACTTTTGCCGATACAGTTCACTGTGAGCGAACTTCTGTTTCCTTTTGTGTGTCTGCTTCACACTCATGGCAGCCGTCGGCTCGCTTATGTGAAACAGCTTTACTTTTCAGTTTATGTGGCAAGGAAAGTCCAGTTAGGAGTTTAAAACGCTAATAGCTCTAACTTGAGATCCATTGCATTGTAAATGCTTGTTATACTTGAAGTTTCTCACAATACACTCCAAGGAAACATTTTTCTCACTGTTTTTACTGTAAGGTTATCAAACTACCCACCTGTGTCAGTTTATTACACTGCCCACCAAACCACATACACACGGATTTCAGCCCCCCCACAACCTGCATCACATCATTGATTGTCAGATTCAGTCACGTAATACCACCAGACCTCATGCACATTGACTTCAACATTCACTTAACTTCCACACCAAACATACAAACTCTTAATACCCACATTACAGTATATTTTAATGTATTTGTTTCCTGAGAGGTTTTATACAGCACTGCATGTCATGTGCTTCTCTTCAGAGCACTACTAACAATAACACACACTGAACTTGGCACAGCTAGAGTCCCATTGGGGCCGGGGGTCAAATCTGATATTTGCCATAGTTCCCATGGACAGGAAGTTCATTTGAAAAGAAACTAAAAACAGTTGACTTTTCTAGCCCTTCTTGAAATACTTAGGCCCCTCAATTCCAAGAGTTCTGCCTCTGTGTTTGATCTGGCTGAAAGCTCTCTAGTTACTTGTGTAGATGTACATCCCAAGATCCTGTTAGGCTGTAGTACAGGGTTCATTTTTGTAAGTACATATGGATTTAGAGATTGTCAGACATTTCTGGTAGATTACCTTGTCTACCAAACTGATGGTCCACCTGCTTGTTAGTGCCAGTGGACCTTCATGTTTCCGGCAGTGATGGCTCCACTGGCTCTGCTAGCAGAAACCGTACACCCACGAAAGCTAGGCACAAGGATATGCTGACCCAATGTGTAGAACTATTTTTCAACTAGGAATGGATTTAAGAATCATTAGCAGACATTTTTCTTTGATTTTACCTCATACTACTCTAGAACTTTGAGCCGGGGCTTCACATAAAAATTGAAGTGCAGATAGGATTGTGAAAGGTTATTTAATCAAGTTGTCATGGTGCATGGTATGGTAGACTGCTGAGCAGTTGACAAGTATGAGACTCTACTTCTTGTTTTCATTTACTATCAAACTAAAGATGTCTTGATTTCATCACCTACACCCGCTAGCAAGACATAACCATACTCACCCCACCAACCCCCACACCCCAGGCATACTGATGTCACCGCCTACACCAAACACACTGATACCAATTCACCACTTATGCATTTAAGACATGACAGACACATAAACTCCACCACCCTCATACCTCTGTCAGACATAACAAATTTACCTCCAACACGCCACATCACCAGTTGCACACTGAATTCACCAAACCAACCAAACATACACCACAGGCACATCATCTTAACAACCAACATTTTACCATACCACAAAACTGACTTCTACTCGCTCCTGCACCACAAAAAAAAACAATTCCACAACTCAGAGTGTGCACCATATACATCAAAAACAACTTGACAGCATAAACCCACAACAATCACAACACGGATTGCACAATAAAAACATTGCCAGCTCACTAAGGAAGCCAACACCTTGACAGCACACAGTCCAGAAACACTGCAGGTACACCAATGTTGCCAATAAACACCAAGGCTGAACTACAGACAAATCAACAACATTTTCACACACTCATCCCATGACAGAGACACTGACTTCCACACCTACACTGCTTGCCCAACACAGACCACAAAGCCTTACTCACCTTAACACATTACCGCACAACAGATATGAAAGGCTTCATCATCTACACCAAAATAAAACAGAAGCAAGCAATGTTGCCATGCTGTCTACCACACAACAAACACTGACAACTTCATCACACACTTATTGTTTCCTCTACACACACAACACATGCCAAACTCACTTCTACCTTTCACCTGGCCCCCAGCTCAGTCTCAGGCCACCGCAAGGACACTGTCTGTATCCCAGCAATTAATGAAGGCTTTATAAGAGCAAGAAGACATTTTGCGATGCCAGACAAGTAACAATGTCCGGGTACCCACTACAATTCCAGTACATGCATAACAGTGAAAAAAGCATTGGGAATGCCAGGAGTTACTCCATGCTGAGATGTATACTGAAAGTGTTTACTCAGGCACATGTGTGCGTCAAGATAAAATTACAAAAACATTTTCAAAATAACCAACCTGTGTCATGCCTCTTGCTGGTGGTTCTCACCTGGATGACAGTCATTATTTAGCAGTAGCAGTAGTACAGCCTTCCAATATCCACAAAAGAATCCGAAGCTGTGATAAAGACTCACTGAACAGGAACAGCAGAGGCAGCAAGTGCGGGTCATGGGCAGAGAGTAGGAACCGCGCTCTCCGCCAGGAGTGATTGGGTGGGGAGGGCCAAACTACACGCCAACATGTTGCCAGAGGAAAGTGGGAGATTTAAAAAAATAATCGGGAGAATGTATTTCTCACATTGACTTCTATTGATGCCTGCAGTATGGGACTTTCAGCTGTGCTGCTGCACGATCGGATATCAGAAATGCAAATATACATGCAGATATACATTTTTTTCTTTACCTGTCAAGAGTACCGAGAAAGCGCTATGGCAAACAGAGACATTGTGACAATTTTTTTGTGCACTGGCCTGCATACTCCGAGTCACACAAGACCAGCCCCTGTCCTCAAGCCTGCAGGGGAATCGGGGTTTTGCATGAAGGAATCCGGAAGCAGGAGACTAACCTTGAAATCAGAAAGTCAGACGCCTGAATCAGGAGGTTTGATCTGCACACCAAAGGGGGATAAGAGACAGAGTAATGCAACGGCTGGACAGCCACAGCATTCATGTCATCATGCCTGACACACAAGCGGAGATCATTTTACTCCTGTACTGATGTCCCCACTTCCCATTTAGGCACATGACCAAGGGATTTCCAGAGCAGTCTGGCCAGGGGTCAGATGGTATGGTGTTTAATTTATGTCATGAAGGAGGGACAAGATGTCAGATAGGTCGGTGGTAGAGACTGAAGTAGTAGGAAAGTGAAGGGTGGGTTTGAGTGGGGAAGAGAGAGAAGGAAAGATGAACTGAGCCTTGGTCCTAGACCTGGTGCAGGAAGGGCAGGCATGAAAGTTGAAGGGACAAGCAGTTTGCAGTCAGTAGGAAAAAAGGAAAGTCGGAAGTCATTCAAGTGGTTTAGAACCAGTTCTAAAGATTGTAGGAAGGGGTGGTGAGGTGAGAGGGTTAGGAATGGGATGTTCTAGAGGGAGGGGGACGGTCAATGCCACTATTAGTAAGAGTGGCTAAGCCGAAGGTTGCAATTGTGATCTAAGCATCACCCCGAATAAGGTGACCCTTTTCACATACACGTGCAACATGTGGTAATTGTTCAGGATTTACCATGTTAAAATATGTTATAAGTGCAGGTTACCCAAAACAAATTGATACTTTCCCCCTTAAGCTTGCTTTTCTCAGTGAAAGTGAAAGTTTTTTACAGTTTGGATATCTTTAGTTAAAGTTAATTTGTTCACTAATTTAGTTAAGTAGAAAGTTCCACTTCTCAGAAGCGTAGACAATAAATCACCTACGCACAATCCAAGCATGCATAAAGCATGCATAAAGCTTGACAAGGAGAATTAAATTTGCTGTATCATGGAAAGTAAGGGCGGGAATGTGATGTTGACATTTGTAGGAAATGAAAGAAGGCCCTCTAACATACTTTTTCCAAATTGATAACAAGCAAGAATAGTCTAAAGAGGGCAAATGTGAATTACTGAGGTCAAGTAGGCCCATTAGAAGGGGAGCAGAGGGTCATTATTCCTTAGGACCCACTCTTTTTCATGGCTCTGCACTAGGGCTTCAACATTTATTTATAGATTTTAAACCGTGTCCTTGTTATTAATGATGAATGTGCTAACACAGTGAATACAAGTAAATGCCAGCAGGTGCCGCATCTCCCGTGTTTTTTCTCCCCATCCCAACCGAGGGCAGCTGTGCTTACCTTTCTGAATACAATTTGCCACGAAAACTTCAGACATGCATGTGGAAACGAACACATCACGCTGGAAGACCCACACGACTAGTGTTACCATAGTTCAAACATGTGAATTGAAAGTACTGACGGCTGGTACTTCATGTGAAGCACAAAGAAGTGGGGACTTCGATGGAGCTCCTTGAGGTAAGACAAGCGGGTGCAAAACACCTACTCGCCAAGATGCATAAGGTTAACTCTACAACAAGCAGGACACGACCACAGCTACTATTTGGATATTAAGGACAAATGATTGCCACACAAAGCTGTGTGTCCTAGAGTGGCAAGTCCACAAAGGTCAGCAGCATGCTTTTCTGTGAAGAGTTTAATGGCTTTTGTGGACATCCACAAGCTGAGCACGAAAAGATAAGTACAAGAAAAAGTGCCTCGACCTTGAGGCCTCCCTAATCCAAGCACGATCTGGGTACCATCTGCGCACCCGATGAATCCAACACAAAAGCGAGATGTTTCCTGTTGATGATGCTGAGCTCTTTGCACTGCTTTAACTCAGATAAAATGGAGTAAAAGTGACAGATGGAAATCTTTTCCACCTGAAAGCCATTCAAGGGGCTCCATCGTCATAGTTTCAAAGTAGTGGCTGTCCTATAGTGTTGGCCTGAGACTGTTACCACCAGCCTACATCCTCAGAGCATCCATGACCGATGCCACCACGCTCTCAGAGCTCATATCACGTCTGAAGCTGATTGAAAGAGGAATGAAAAACTGTGCATGCAGAAAATATCAGGCACATTTTTACAACAAAAGTACAAGCTTCCTTCATGCACAGAGGTGCCAATCATTCATTCACAAAGCAGGTGTTGCACAAGCAGCAGCATGGTAGCTTCCATCACATACACACTTACACACTTGGTGCAGTAAAGGCAGAAACTGTGAAAGCTTCCAACAAATACAAGACAGCTACAACATGGGCTGCAGTTGTGCAAGCTTCCCTGTCACACAAATAAGAGTTACACACCAGATAGCAGCAGAGCAAACGTCCTTCGTACACAAAACCGGTAGAGAACGTGCAGCAGTTGTGGAGGCTTCATTCATACACAAAAACATGTACATCCGGGACAGCAGCCGTGCCAGCTTCTCTCCCCCACGGAGTTCAGATACCATAGGCAGCACCAGTGAAAGCTTCCCTCATACGCCGAACAAGCAAAGGACACATAGTAGCTGTGTACGTTCTTCTCACACAAAAAAGGAACAGTGCTAGCAGGGGTGTAGCTTCCACTGGTGCAGCAGGTGCAGTGGCACCGAGTCCCACTGAACCCTGATTATTGTTGCATTTAACAATTCAAACAGCACCACAGGAGGCCCACTTTCTTCCTTGCACAAGGGCCCATGACACGCTGACTATGCCACTGTGGGCTGGCAGAGGACAGTGACGTTTATGGTGTAGTGCCAGTCATTTTTGCAATAGCAACCACGAGTGGCGAAAATCTAAGGAGTGGTGGCCACGGGTGGTGACATTTTCAGTGGAAGTAGACACAGGGGCTTAATGCAGACCCCTGCAGCAAAAGGAGGGTGTCCCAACTCTTCAGGGCCCCCAAAGGTTCCGAAGGCCTGCTATCAGCCCAAGGCCAATGAATATCTGTGAGATATGGGAGACTTAAGGGCCCCTCCTCACTTTCTGCAGGGGGGACCAACATTTTTTGTTACGTAACTGAATGGACATGGGTGGTGGGAATATAAGTGAGCATGACTGAGGGCGTCTCAAGAGCAGTGGCCGAGGGTGACAGAAATCTCCGGGTGGTGACCAAGCGTGGTGAGAATCTCTGGGACAGCGTCTGCTTTTCACTTACGTCCTCGGGTGAGTTGGCTCTCTGGCACAGGGCCCTGCTCCCCCGGACGGCTTTAGGATCCCTCGTACTACACGTGTATTCCCTCCAGTGGCCCTGACTCCTTCCATCACCCTGACATAAAGACATCTGTATAAAAGAATTCCCGTGGGCCCGGTAATAGGGCTTCACTTCCCATCGCGTACTTAAGTGAAAAAGTATGCTGAGGCTTATCCTCGTCTGTCAACATCCAGCCTACATACTCCTGCTTTCTGGCAGCTGGAGGGAAATCAGCTGTCCAGATTAAACGTTGCAGCTAATCCGTCTTGTGTATATTTACCAGACGGTGCCACCTTGCTAAATATCTGCCCTAAAATCTCTGCAGGCGGCCAGAACTGCCGAGCGGCGGGGTCCGAAAGCAAGGCCCTGGGATGGGAAACTTTGGGGGTAAATATTATGAGTACTGAGGCAAGATGTGCCTGAAATGGCCCGTCCCGTTGATGAAATACGCGGCATTTGCACCTCGGCTGTGCTTGGGAAAAAAGTGAAGTTCTTATATAAACAAGTTCCCGTCGTCCCAAGAGCCATCAGCGACAGGACATTAATGAGGCATTATCAGTGGTTTAACACACTTTGGGGGAGATTCCCACAGTCTTCCTCAAATGTTTTGTTGCAATGTGAAGGCCTGCCCCCTGCCTAACCTTGGTTCTGTCCCACGGTATCTGTCACCATTCGGTCTGCTGCACTGATGGTCGGACAAGGTGGCCTTTGAGTAGAGGGGACACCGATGCTTAGCTGTATGCTTGTGTACTATAATTCAAACTAGACATTTTTATCAGCCATTTTGACTAGCCAAAACCTTCTTCTAAACTCCGTTCCCATGCCCGATTGCCTCCAGCTGGCAAAATCCAGTCAAACTGTTTTTATTCAGAAACTTGGGAGTACGTTTTCTGCTACTGCTGTTACAATCGATTTGACCATAAATGGTCAATGTAAATCTACCTCCACTTGAGAAGACGCAGACAACACAACATGGCTGCCAAAAAGAGATGTGCTGAAACGTTTATGTTAATCTGACAATGTACTGCACTGGATAACGATTGATAGTGGATAGAGAGATGGATATACAGCTGTTCAGATATGCAGGCATGCAGGCAGGCAGACAGACGGTCAGAAAGGCGGGCAGGCAGGCAGGCAGACAGGCAGATAGATAGAACATTAGACAGAATTATGTTCCTAAAATACAAACAGATCTATGTGCATTCAAGCATCCCAGGACTTCCAATATTCACTAACGGTCTCATGTGTTAGTTTGCCCATCAAAAAAAGATTTTATAAATAATTGTGTGCCTATAGCATCACGAATAAGCAACGGTAAAGCTATCAGGGTTGGCCTAAGTAAGTTAGTGCAATGGTTATTTTTTGTTTTTATTGCAAGCATGTACCACAAAAATAAGAAGGGAGGGAAACAAATCATGTTCCACCTAAATGTGATGGCCATGTGCATGAAAAAATACATTTGGCTTTAAAAAAAAAAAACTTTGCATATACATTTTATAGAAGAGTACGGGTGCTTCCTAGAAGGCAGGTGTACTTGGAATAAAAAATCCAAAACCTTGCTTCCATTCATGCACATCACATGAAAATGTGTTTCTTAATGTCACAAAGAAAAGGTACAATTGGCTTTTAAGTACTGTAACCTAAAAACATAGGCCCTCATTTAGAGTTTTACGGTGTAGGTGCACCCACCCCAACAATCTTGCAGCTACCCACTCTATTTAGTTAGGGGAAGCACCAGGTATACACGGGTGGAGCTTTTTCACCTTGCGGCCTTCCATGAAGGGTCTGCCGAGACACATTGATGGTTTTCCCCGCCTGTTGAGGGCAGGCCAACTGCCACTTATTTGCCTTACGTGTGTCTGCCATGCGATGCACGGCAGTTGTTGGCAGGAAAAATACAGATAGGCCCCCACGCACAGAGTGAAAGCTCCCAGCACATTAGGGCATGATTTTTTTGTTTAGAGAAAACTAACGCCCACTTTCGGAGTTTATATTCTCTGAACAAAAATGTTTACAGAGTGAGATCCTTAAATATGGCACTTGCTCTGCAAACCTTAGGTGCTGTTAAGGGAGCTGCCAGACTGACAGCTCCCTATACAGCTCAAAGGTCCCCAATACAAAGGCCAGCATCTCAAAACAGGGTAGACAATTATTTGCCAGGGTGGTGGAGGTCATGAGCTCCACCCTCCTGGCTGGTGGACCAGCGAAACAGGGTCAAAATACGTCCCACTGTTCAAAAACAGAAGGATGAGTAATAAACAGTGCCCGTTCCTCTGTGGGAGTGGAGGAGCGTCACCCCCCTGCACTGCTGTGCCGAGAGCGTAAAAACATAAAATGGTAATTAAATGATTTTACTACCATTTTATTTTTTACGTTTTCTGTCAGCAAAGAAAGTGCGAGGGCAGGGCGGGGCCAGTGAGTCACTACTGCCAATGATTGGCAGCAATGAGGAGTGGCTCCTTTGATAGAAGTCTGCATGATGGTTTGGCCAGCTACCTTGCTACGGCCAAACCAACATGCGCATTTCAGACCCCTCCAACCCGCCCGCCTTGGACAGCTGGGTTGGAGAGAAGGCACAGGCATACAGTACCTTTTGGAGCAGCATGAAAACAGTGTCCTGATTGGATGAGGGAGTTGGCTGTGGGCTTCGCGCTCCGAGGAAGTGCTGCTAAAGGACATCGAGTTAGGTAAGTGATTTTTAAAAAAAATATTTACATTGGTGTGCATGTTATGTGGGTATGTTATGTTATGTGTGTATGATATGTGTGTTATGTGTGTATGTTATGTGTGTATGTTGTAGTTTTTTGTGCCCCTCCAATTTATTTTGCTGCCAGCCGTCACTGCTGATAAACATTGATAAGCAACTGAAAATAAAATTGACAAAGTATTGCACCCAAGAGCCCCTAGTGATGAAGTGCATTTCATTTTAGGCAGATCTGCAGAACTGATCAGGTAAAATGCAGTTACTCACAGTCCAAGAGCGCCAGTGAAAGAAGTTACTTTGCCCCATGCTACACGCTGAGGTGGGTGGAATCAAAATGTGAGTGACAATTGTTCAGATCAATGAATAACAGCGGATGACCGAATGAACTCTATGTATAGTAAAAATGTACATATTTATTATTTATGATTTTTTTATTACATGAGGCTAGCAAAAAGACACTAAAGATGTCTCTATGCCAGACGTCAAATATATATAGCAGGCCAATATCCAATATTTTAGATGACATTTTAATTATTATTGAAAAATTAAAGGTCATTTAAACATCCTCATAATTTAATTTTAAAACAATGCCCACTGGGGAATTTTTCATGCTGGAATAAAAGGAATCATAATAAGGAAGATTAGCCTGTGCAGACCACCACCCCCGTTTTCGCAGCACCCCGTCTTTTCAAACTCCAGGGCCCATAAACCAAAAACACGAAATACATAATTAAAATGCACCCTGACTCTGACAAGGTGTTTTTCATTTCTGAGTTAACTCACATTCCATTTTTAGAAGCATTTTAGAAAATAACACAAAAAAGATCATGACTATCTGCATTGAATTGGCAGCACCGCATTTTATTCTGCTCTATGAATAACCCGCAATATTTTCAGTGACAAAATAAGTTAATTGAAATAGTATTTCCAATTTGTACTGTCACCTTTACTAACAGTATGTGGGCAGGTGAGATGGATCTGTTTGAGAGAAGCACAATGGCTGACCATTCACCCCACTTTTGATTATGAATTGGTTGCACTCTTTCTGTCTACACGTAAAAAAATGCAGTTTCTCAAGGAGGTGCTGTGATGAACAGACTAAGGGGGTTATTACAACTTTGGAGGAGGTGTTAATCCGTCCCAAAAGTGACGGTAAAGTGACGGATATACCACCAGACGTATTACGAGTCCATTATATCCTATGGAACTCGTAATACGGCTGGTGATATATCCGTCACTTTACCGTCACTTTTGGGACGGATTAACACCTCCTCCAAAGTTGTAATAACCCCCTAAATCAGAAATAGCAGGGGGCAGATTTATCATTTTTAGTGCACTGCAACAACCAAAGCTGCTGTGCAAATAGGGTGAATGTAGCATAGAGCCATATTTACTAAAATTGGTCTGCTGGTGCTCACTACCCATGCCTTGTCACACAAACAGACTGCCTGGTGCTAAGTATAACCTTCCCACCATGGCGCAGAGGTGTATGCATGCTGTCTGGCATAGGATTTGTACTGGAAGCGTACCTTTCCAGTACAAACTCTTAAACATTACACACACAGTATGTATTCTTTGAGTCAATAGTAGGTGCTTGCAACATCTATCCAAGTACTACCCAAGTAACAGCCCCTTTCTGCAAAGAAGCACAATGCAGTACAAAGCACTGTTTCTGCCAAGAAAATAAATTTTGCACTGGAAAGTAAATACCCTTGCAAGACTTTGCATGACTTCTCACCAACATAAAGCCTTTGCAAATCAGGGCCCAAGTTTCTGCTTCTATGCACTGATATAAAGACATATAGTTTAGCACTTGAAGGAGAACATCTTATTTTTTTTGTCTCATGGTTTGAGAAGGGACCTTTATCCCTTTCATTCAAAAAGAGCCTCTATGGCTTGTTCCCCTGTATCTCTCATGACACTTGCTTCCACTTAAGAGTTCACTGGATTATGCTGTACTGCTAGTCAAATCCTATGGCCTGTCAGAAGGGTTGGTCTATGGATCTCAGCTGCACTCAATGTTTTAGTGACTACTGACTGGTCATTGCTGAGGAGTCTGGGGTGGAGCTTGGGACCTATAGTAAACAGTACTGATGCATGCCTTGCAATGACCAGGACTGCATGCAAGAGACGGGAGAATACAGCACAAGATGTAAGGAAACTAGAGAGAGTCTGGGAGAGCTAATTCTATGAAGATATAGAAAACATGAAGAGGGAATACAATGAGGAGGAAGAGAATGTGAAAGCAGTGAAGAGAGGGCAGGGGAGACAGAAAATAGGATCTATGAACAAAAAACAGAGAGAGAAAAGGGGAGATAGGTAGGGAGACAAGGAAGAGAGTGAGGGCCACAGGGGTGAGAGACACACATGAACAGAGAACCTTGTTAAAGGGAAGTCACTGAGAGAGGAGCTAGAGACAGGGCAAAGGCCAGTGGGTGAATGATAAAAACAGAGGAGAGAGTAACATGACATGACAAAGAGGCCAAATGAAACGTCAGGGAAATGAGGGAGGGAGAGAAACAGAATCACGTGAGAGATGAAAACCAGGGGCCAGATTTACTAAGAGCTTGCATTCCCCTTGCATGATACAAGCTATCACAAGGCAAAACAAGACCATAATGGGATTTACTAAGCCACTCAAAGCCACCTTGGATTGAATTGCATGGTTTGGTAATTCCAAAGTATGGCAAAGCAGTGGCAGAGAGGAGTTCCTTGGGTGGCGTCTGGACATTTCCATGCATTCCCCCATGGTTTTTTACATAAGGCCTATCCAAAGTCTGTAAACCTGGATTTGAGCAAAATGATGTGCCTCCCCGACTTAGGCGTAAGAAGGAGCAATATCTTTACTTCTCCTCATTACTTCCTCTTTGTATTCGTGCTGCATTCTGTAGCTCACATAGAAAGAGTGATATGCCTTTAAAGATTGTTCTTGTGGACGACGGCATCCCTTCCTTCACAAAAACAACCCTGCTCGTAACGCAGGCGCTCCTGCATGGTGCAAGGGTGTCTGCATGGGCACTCAGCAGTATACAATGTACGAGCGCAGGTAGGGAGCAGAAATACATCATATCTATGTAAATATGATGCTTTTCTGCTTGCTTTCTTTCACGCAACGCAGCACGGCATGTTTCCTTGTTGAGTTGCATGACTTTTTAGTAAATCTGGGCCCAGGGTACAGAGACAAGAAAAGACAAGCATTTGCAATGCAACGGGTCTCGCGTTTGCTCATGTTAGAGCTGATTACATTGTAAACTCCTAACCCGACTTTTCATCTATCGGCAAAAGTGCTTTTATGTACGTAACCCGAAAAAGTGAAATTAACTGTGTAAAGCGCTCGACTTCTGCCAAGCGAAATCGCGCTAGGAAAATAGAGAAAAAGTAGTCCACGATCCGACAGAAAACAGCGAGCCTCGCATGTTTTCTGTACTTGGTCGCTGCGCTCGAGGAGGGCTAACCACCGGAAAAGGCATGACGTGTGCATGCCTTTCACTAATGAAAGCAAGCAGATTTTACTAGGCAAGCCCACGAACCAATCAAACACACTGATGTGACGTAGACAGGGCTCCGAGCCCTTTTCTAATAACGAAAGCGTCTCGCTGTGATACGCATGCGCGAGCGCATGCAACGCAGGCTCGACCCTAAAAAATGACAAGGGAGGGATAAACGCAGGTGAGACAACAGAGAAACGGGGATAAAAAGTAATGAGAGGAAGACACGCTACACAGGCATAAGACAGATGAAGATTGCGGGTGGAGTGAGAAGACAGAGGAGAAACACGACAGGGAGAGAAGAAACACGCTGGAGGGAGAAAAGATGAGTGTACAGAGTACATGAGAAAAATGACATAGTGGTAGAAAGTAAATGATTAAGACAGAGGAGAGCTGTGATGAAGCAAGAGAAAAAGTAGAGAGAAGCGAGAAGAGGGCAGGCACAAAGGGACAGTACCTATACAAAGTGAGAAGAAAGTAAGGGGGAGAGACAGCGAAAGGGAGAAGAAGACAGAAAGCTGGGACAAGACAGAGAAAGGGGGAAAAAACTGATGAGGTGAATACAGACAGGCAGAGACAGAGAAAAGGGAAAAGAAAAAGCAGTTTTTCTAGCAATGTGACTGCATGACCTGGCGCAACGTGGTGGATATAATTGATATTCTATGGCATAAGCGAGAACACTGTAGGAATTTACTCTGGGGCTCATGAAAGGCATTTTATGTAGAACATGATAGGTTACTCCGTGTTACCAGGGACGCTCGGCAACACATAGGTATTTGGTGAAACTTCGACAAAAAATGCAGCTATTCACCAGAATACTTTTGTTTTCGTATGGTAAGTCAAATTCTTGACAACGTTTTTGGTAATTACCTCAAAATAATGTAATGCTATTTGGCAGACTCCGTTTAAAATGTTCGCACACGCTGCTTTCAGGGGCGCGCGTGTTTTCTAGCTTTTGGGCACTAGGCATTTGAATAAAAACAATCTGTGTGTGCCTAAAGGGTCAATCCGTTAGCACTATAAAGACGATATAAAATAACACGCTCCATACAAAGAGAGCGGTATATATTTGGAAGACAATGAGTTTATAGTATACCAAGAATGAGTACTTGCAGCAGGGAAAACGGGACAAAAATACTTGCATGCACGCTTCTCCTTTTACACCAGTCGGTGTTTAATTAGTGTCAGTGGATGATGGTAGAGGCCATCGCCAACGACACTCGTTTTTCATTCGGAGAGCAGGGTTTATTTTTGAATCGCCAGACTTTGACCCAGATGCAAATGAGTGAAAAGAAATCAAGAAGGAGGGAAAGATAGACAGAAATGCAACGACCAAGGGAGAAATTACAGATGATAAAGAGGCAGGAAGTGTGTGGGGTGAACGAACGAGACATGGAGTGGAATCGAGGCTAGGCAAACTTGTTATTTGCCTGGCATATGGCATCACGAGAAGCGGGCACTTAAAATGGTGGGCTTCTGCACTCACTTTATTTTAAATACATGCTGCATCTACTCTTTTACATGTGCCGTTGTAGGTGTGGGCTACCAGTCCCAATGGACGTACACGCATTCTTTCACACAGTACGATTTCAACAAACGGGGGTGAAACAGAAAGTTTCAGTACCAGCCACTTGACAGTGTATTGTTATGTTAGCTCCCCGGATAGTTCTCACGGTGCCTCCGACGTCAGAGGTGATGGCCGGCGAGTCGGTGTTGATTAAGTCCGTTCTCGAGGTTTTTACGAGCGGCTTCCCTACACAGAAGAATAAAAAAGAAACGTGTTAGGTACTGTGAGAGGCAACCCGCTAGGATGGTAGGGGCATGTTGATGAATTGTTGCCAACAGATTAGAACGTGGCATAATGTGTCACACACCTTTATGCAGTTAAGAAACAGACTAGGAGACGAAAAGAACATTCTTGGATTAAGGCTAATTACTATCCAACTCTACTGACCCTGGTCCATAGATCACCACATATTACCGATTTACAGAGTTAGTCTAGATGGGCAAAGACAGACAGCAATATATACAGAGTTTTACTCTTTCAAATCACGGGCCATTTCACGCACTATTTATCTTGGTATGAGGCACTTCATTACTCATGTCGTAGCAGTGGGCTATGTTGAGAGCACAAGCACGTTTTAGGTCAACAGGTTTATTTATTTTATTGCGAATTTCTGCACAGCACTATGGGCCAGATGTAGCAAGCAGTTTTGCCCATTCTGTGTCTATGGGAAAATGTGTTTGTACATATGGCCCCATGTACCTTACTCGTGTTGCATCCGTTCTAAGCAAGCATTGGCAAAGTCAGAGGTCTCTCCCATGCGAGATCAATAGGTCTCGCCTATGCGAGATCTACTGGCTTTGTCAATTTTTTTAGACATATTGTACAGCAGCATGGCTGCTGTGTAGTATGGCTGAAAGTAAAACAAAAAAAACAAAACAAAAAAAAAACGCTGTGACATGGTCAATCCTGGTCGCGAGCAAGGCACATCATAGTGCTGCTTTTTTACATTTCCAACGAGGCCTTTCCTATTACAAAATTATCTTTCACATGTTTAATTTGTTTTATTTATCACTCCAGGATTGGTGTCTGACACGTGGTAACAGTAAATCAAAAATAAACATAAAGACACATATATCATCACGCGTGGGCTGCTGTTGCATATTGATGTTACACATGCTTGTGTGATGATGCAGGTAGGTCAATGCACGTTTTTCTTTCTTTTCCTGCTATGCCCAAGGAATGGGGAACTCCACCCTTATTCATATACACAAGAATACTCCTTCTTCCACTTCCTGAATGAACATAAGACCCCTCTATTGAAGAAACACTTTGTCCTTGTATAACTTCCGAAGATGACGGACGGCCTCTGAAAAAAACCTCCCCTACCTGCACAGAAACATGGTCAAAGAGGAATGGTTTCAAAACACTTTACTGTGACTTTTAGTAAGTTCACAGAGAAAACTACTTTGTGTGATCTAGAGCACATTTGTAGATATGGTTTTGAAAGAGCACCTGTTTTCGGGACTTCCGGACGTATTGTTAACAAGATACATAGGAAAGGCTTTCAGATTGCCCCATTCAATCACTGGCTTTTCTGCAGCAGCCTAATTTATCCATTGGCTTGACATCTTCCCTCAGTCAAGAGTACTTCACTCTCACCTCATTCTATTGGCTGTCTAGATGGAAGGAATCACCTGGAGCTCAGTCTGCTATTTTTTTCTCATAAAAGCAAACATAGGACCATAGAAACCACTGTGGATAGCAAGGGAGCCTGCAGTCCTGCGTTTGTTTCTGTTGTTTTCACACATAAGCAAACCCAGGACTATAAACAAGGTCCCAGATAGCAAAATAGCCTTCATTATAGTACCTGCGTCTGCTGAGCCAGAGCAGAGCTCAGGATGAATTTATACATTGCCCTTTAATTTGTGGGAAACTATTAAAAATACCAACACATGACTGGAAATACACAAATGCATACCTTACATTGCTGCTTTATTGTGGCCTCATTGTGCTTTGATGCCTTGATGCTCGAATAATACAGATAACTTTACAAATACTGTAGTAAGATCCTATTTTTACTCAATTATGAATGGTATCCTTTTTGACAGAAGAATGATTGATAGTTTCTGTTTTAATCCCATCTAGATGTAGGACTCTAATAAAATATCAGGATTGCAACGTAGCCTTAATTGTAGTCCTGCTTCTTTTTCTTTGTGAAATGAAGATCAGATTAAGGGCCCTAGCAAAATCCTGGCTTATTGACTATAATTGTTTCTCATCAGCTCCGTGACCCTGCTACCTCAACAATGTGCACAGAAGCCAAGCCAATTTGCCATGTGAGGTTACTGGGCATAGAATGTGCAAGGATGAATCTGACTCATAGCTTATTGTCTCCTGGATATCCTTTCGCTGCTGCTGGGCATGAAGGGTTCACAGGGTGCCAGGTGCACGTACTTCAAAGCAGCCGCAAAGTGACCATAAAGCATGTCAAGTAGATGGGGCTGGCATCAGTAGATCCCTAGTCTGTGACTCTAGCACTGTCAAGCTCCAGAGCTGCAGAAACATCTATTGCCAAATTATCTACAAATATAGCCCTAAACAGGCACAAAAACACCAAACAAGCCCTCCCAAACATAATTAGGCCAACCATGAAAACCTAGCACTTTCGTGTGTGTCAAATCTAAAGATACAAAATCTAAATCTTCCCAAAACTGCATGTAGTGACTGGCAGAATGAAACCAGATGGCGCTGACAAATGAAAACAAAAGAAACGAGAGTGACGAGGAAACCAACCAATGATAAGACATGGGTGTGCTCTAAGTCCTTCCTAGATTAAAAAAACAAAAACAATAGACTTGCAAGTGCCAGCACGTGCACTGTCTCAGGCGAGACCTATAGAGGAGCTCGGTAGGCCCAGCAACTGTTCTGGAACTGGCATTTAGAGAGAGATGGTTACTGAAGGGTGTGGAACCCCCACAGGGCTGACCCTTGTCTTGAGAAGGTCATAAGTGCTGCACTATCTCCGGTGCAAAGACCAGTGGAAGGAGAGAACAGGAAGAGATGCAAAACTCAATGCAAGTTAAAGTAATCAGCAATGCTTGCTTGCCTGCCTGCCTGCCTGCTGCAGTTCCGCCATAGGTGCCAAGCAATCAAAGAACATTGCTGAAGTGATATCTGGGGCCAGTACAAAACTAGATCAGTATCCAGTCACTGAAGTATTTCTTGAGAGTGATTCTGGAGTGGTTATCGAAAAAACAAAATCGATATTGGGCCAAATTCACGTAGCTTGTTTTCAAAATGTTTGACTTAGTCCTGGAAATTCTTGAGTAAGTCGAGCCTAATCATTAGAAAAGCAAATGTATTCACAGAAAAATATTTGTCAATCACGCCCATTATGAATCATGTGGATATCTGAAATTACCTTTGCAGAAAAAGGGTCGGTAGTTCTTGACTGCGTAACCATGCATTTTTTCTTTTCATTTTTTACATGTATTTAGAACAAATACCTAGCCACATGCACAACACAACATTTCTTATATAAGAGCAGTCTGCAGAAAATTAAAGTTGCAATTATCTGTCTTCGGGTGTTTTCTGAAAATTAAATTTGGGGAGTGGGTAAGAAGATGGCTGACTCGTCGTGTTGCAGCTACTGGCCCTCAAGTAGTCTCTCACCATTCTGTCAATGAGAGGAGCAGAGTAAGCCAAAGCGAGCAAATAATAGAGAGAAATCAATGTCGCCCTACTAGTGGACCTGTCGGCTGATTGTGGTGGTACTGGAGCATCGTTCTTCAAGTCCACTCCCTTATAACCACTCACCGGTTGTCTGGAACGAACTGCTAAGATTGTGCATCTGGTACATCTCTCTCAAAGAAACAATAATTGCATATTCCTGAAAAGGTTGAATAACCTAGCATGGAACTGTGCCTCAAGTATTGTCCATCCCACCAAGTGACATCACACAGCCTATCCAACTGTTTCAGAACAGAACGTGCGCACAGAATGCCAGCAGGGCACTGGTTCCCAGGCATGTACCACAGCCAGTAGTAGCGAGGATGGTGAATTACTGGGACAGGGACTTAATATTGTAGAATGCACGCAGAGCTATGCACTTAGGCCCAAATTTATACTTTTTTAGCGCCGCATTTGCGCCGCTTTTTGACGCAAGAGAGGCGCAAACTTACAAAATACAATTGTATTTTGTAAGTTTGCGCCGCTTTGCGTCAAAAAAATTACGCAAATGCAGCGCAAAAAAAGTATAAATACGGGCCTTAGTGGCCAAGAAGAACATGGACCCTCTGTTCTCAGACCACAATATCAGTTCATCTGCAATAAAACTCCTTCTTATGGGTTAACTGAAAACACAGCCGCTGGTCATTTGGTACATGCTACTGTCCCCAGCTAAAGTGAAATAAATCAGTGAAGAAACCATGCCCTTTTTCGAAAATGTTACAATAGGATGGGACTGAGTGAACCAGGGAAAAGCAAATTCCAATCGCAGATTGCCACTGGGGCCCGCATGGTGAGGTATAAGCTGGTAGAGAAGGATCCCGTCCAAAACTGGAGGGAAACTCACTCAACAGCAGGAAAAAGAGGGAAACAACCTTTACAACGCAGGCTAAACCACGTGTGCAGTTTCCCTGCAAGTGGAACAACACTTGCCTAAACCACGACTCTGCCTGAACCACTCAAATATGTGTGGTTAAGGCAGAGGGCGGTCTAGCTGTGCCGATGGGCTGCTCAGGAACAGGAAGGATAGGGAGAGGTAAATGGGTCTGAGGCAGGGTTGGTGTCGGGGGGGGGGGGGGGGGGAGGTAGTTTCTAGGACTGAGGGACGTTTTTAGGGCTCAGGGTAGAGGGGGAGGTCGGGTAGTTTTTTTGGCAGGGGGCACGGTTTTATAGCTCAGGGCGGGGGGGTCAGGGCAGTTTTGAGTTCAGGTAGTTTTTTTGGCAAGGGCACGGTTTTAGGGCTCAGGGCTGGGGGGTCAGGGCAGTTTTGAGTTTTAGGGCTCAGAGTAGGAGGAGGGGCAGTGTTTAGGGGTGGGGTCAGTTTTAGGGCTCAGGCGGGGGAGCTGGGGTGGGGTAGTTATTAGCAGGGCAGGGAACAGGTAGTTTTAAGGGCCGGGCGGGGTAGGTTTTAGGGCTCAGGGTATGGTCGAGGTAGTTTTAAATGCAGGGCTGGGTTAGTTTTAGAGCTCAGGGCAGGGAGGGGCTAGGGTAGCTTTTAGCAGGGGCAGGGTTTTAAGCCTCAGGGTGGGGGAAGGGGAAGAGGTAGTTTTAAGGGCTAGGCGGGTCCGTTTTAGGGCTCAGGGCGGGAGTGTCAGGGTAGTTTTAAGGCCAGGGCGTGGTCATTTTTAGGGTTCAGTGCGGGAGGGTTGGGGTAGCTTTTAACAGCGGGCAGGGTTGTAGGCTTCAGGGAGTGGAAGGGGTAGTTTTAAGGGCAGGTTAGGGTCGGTTTTAGGGCTCAGGGTGGGGGTTCCGGTATTTTTAGGGCTCAGGGCAGGGGGGTCAGGGTAGTTTAAGGGCAGGGGCTGGGTTTTAGGGCTCAGAATGGGGGGTTAAGGGGCAGTTGTCACTGATGGGGGTCAGTTTTAGGGCTCCAGGTGGGTGGGCTGGGGTAGTTTTTAGCAGTGAGAAGTGTTTTAGGCCTCAGGACTGGGGAGAGGAAGGGAATAGTTTTAAGGGCAGGGCGGAGTAGGTTTTAGGGGTTAGGGTGCGAGGAGCAGGGTAGTTTAGAGGGCAGGACGGGGTCAGTCTTAGGGCTCAGGGTGGGGGGCTTAGGTCAGGGTAGCTTTTAGCAGGGGCAGGGTTTTAGGCCTCGGGGGAGTAGTTTTAAGGTCAGGGTGGAGTCAGTTTTAGGGCTCAGGGCGGGAGGGTCAAGGTAGTTTTAAGGGCAGGGTGGGGTCAGTTTTAGGGGTCAGGACTGGGGGGCTGGGGTCAGGGTAGCTTTTAGCAGAGGACAGGGTTTTAGTCTTGAGGGTGGGGGGAAGGGGTAGTTTTAAGGGCAAGGTGGGGTCGGTTTTAGGGCTTTGGGTGGGGGAATCGGGTTGTGTTAAGGGCAGTGTGCAGTCAGTTTTAGGACTCAGGGCAGGAGCTCGGGGCAGTTTAAGGGCAGGGGCTGAGTTTTAGGGCGAGGGTGGGTGTCAGTTTTAGGGCTCAGCGTGGGCAGGCTGTGGTCTGGCAGTATTTGACAGGGGGCAGTGTTTTAGGCTTCAGGGCGGGGGTTGGGGAAGGGATAGTTTTAAAGGCAGGGCCATGACACCAGACACTGAGGAAACAGACTGGATACTGGACCCGATCAGAACTTTCACAGAACAGCGAGGAAGAGATGCCAAATGTAACCTGGGGTAAGACTTGAACCATCATCAAAGGTATGGCAATGGCAGATTTATCTGCTAATAACAGTGGTAAGACACACTTTATTTGATCAAGTGGGCAGCAGGGGTCGTATCTGGCATTCTCCACTTGCCTAATCTACCTTCAGGCCCTTGCATTTGGAACGACTTTCGCTGTTTTCACTTTTTTTCTTTTAGGAATGGCCAGGGAGAAGTTTATAAGGAGCCCGTAATAACTGAAGTACCTTGCTCAACAAACACAGAAATGATGGGCACTATATGTACAGATGGGGCATGATTAGGAGGTCATTGTACCCAAACCTTCCCACTGATAAGGGATACATATGGCCAAACGTGGTGCTCAATATACTGAATGGGGACTATAATAGTGTCATGGATGTTTACCTACATAGATCCTACCCACAAATACCAATCTCATCAGTTGTATGAACAGCAAGGGTACTTACTCACTGGATGGCATGTTGGAGCCAAGTGGTCATGGGGATTCTCCTCACCCCCACACTAGAGAATGATCCTTCAATTCACCAGTCCATGCACTCTACAACTGCCTCAGTTGGATCCTGTGCTATAGACACATAGAAGCGACCATCACACAAGCCGAGCAACTGTGATGATATTGTCCTACAATATCCCACTGTTGGTCTTGCTGTGTTGGAGTAAAGTCGGAACAACCTTCCCTACATGCCATTAACAAGTAGCGACTCTGGAAAACCCAGCGCTTGTGGGCTACATTAATGATAGTATCCTTTTGTATTTTGACACTTATGAAGGAACAAAAACTAGATAAAACCCCCCTCGATAAGAAATCCTACAGGCACACATTCATAATATGTAAAATACTGAAGAAGGCCCTAGCCAATTGTATCCTAAGAACCATCTCTATGTTAATTCATCCTCTGGAAAGCAGGCCCGTACATGGCTGCAGAACAGCACCTAATATTTGTCAACTCTCCAGGTGACAGATGCTCTTCTGGTAAAAGACTTACTAGGAGTAGTGATCTCTATTGATACGGACAAAGGATTCAATACGCTTGGGTGATAATAATTATTATAAGTATTGAAAAAACTGACTAAGGCCCTGAAATTATGGCCCTCATTCCGACCTTGGCGGGCGACTACCGCCGCCCGCCAGGCGGGAACCGCCAAGTGCCCGCCATGCGGCCACTTTACCGCGGCCCACATTCCGACATTCCCGCTGGACCGGCGGCGCTAACCATGTTAGCGCCCGCCGGCCCAGCGGGAATGAGGCCGCAACACAGGAGCCGGCTCCTAATGGAGCCAGTGGTGTTGCGGCTGTGCGACGGGTGCAGTTGCACCCGTCGCGCTTTTCACTGTCTGACATGCAGACAGTGAAAAGCAGGCTGGGGCCCTGTTAGGGGGCCCCTGCACTGCCCATGCCAGTGGCATGCCCCCAGGGGCCCCTGGACACCCGTTACCACCAGCCTCTTCCTGGCGGTGTACACCGCCAGAAACAGGCTGGCGGTAAGGGGGTCATAATCCCCAGGGCAGCGCTGCTTGCAGCGCTGCCCTGGCGGATTATCACCGCCGGGGGAAAATCGGCGGGATACCGCCGTCCCCGGTGGTGCGACTGCGGCTTTACCGCCGCGGTCGGAATGGGGTTTGAAGCACCACCAGCCTGTTGGCGGTGCTTCCGTCATTCTTGCCCTGGCGGTCAAAGACCGCCAGGGTCAGAATGACCCCCAATATCTTGATTTGCTCTCCTGCATGAAGGCAGGAATGGATAAAGGACAAGTCATATCGCAGTCTTGCACGGTAGGAAGGGGAACCACAAACAGCTGTTCTGCATGCAAGCTTGTATTTGCCATTGCTCTGGAGCCCCTGGCAGGATTTCTCTGCAGTCTGGCCAGGGAAATGGGAATTGTACATGTGGGCACAACCCACATAATATCATTGTAAGCAGATGACTTGGCAGTGTACTTGAAGGATGCAAGAGGAGGACAAAATACAATCACTGGGGCACGTTTTGGTGTGGTGTCCGGACAGAAGGTGAACTAGAGCAAACTCTGCATGTACTGCATTAAACACATGGTGGGCAGGATAAATAGAGAGCTTCACTGTGCAGATTTAAAATGGGAGACACTAGGTCATAGTACCTAGGAGTACAAGATTATTGTAAAAGGTGTAAGTTGTAAAGAGCAATGTACGATCTGCCATGGTGGTCCAGAAGGATAATGTCTCCTTCTGTAAGTCTCTGCCATTATCAACAATGGCCCGGGTCGCCTTAGCTAAGATCGTAATCTTACTGCAATTGTTGTATTTTTTCCCAGAATCCTGGTGGTGTTATAGGCCTCCCTGTTTCAAGAGCTAGACTTAATGCTAAGCAAACTCTTATGGAACCCTGGGGGCTCTAAGGTGGCATTGCACATGCTCCAGTTGTTGGCAGAGGAGTGTGGAATAGGAGCCCTGACTTAGAGCTCTCTTACCTGGTGGCCCAGCTTTAGTGGGCTGCTGGGTGGTTGTATGGATCATAGGGCCAGAAAACTTGTATGCTGATGCAAGCAAATAATGACACGACTATGCAGGGTACACTTTTGCAAAACAGAAATCAAAAGGGGGGGCTTAACATGCTGATGTGAGTAGCCACATATGTCAGGATGCATGGCTTAGCAGTCACAGCTCACCTGCCAGATCTAGGCAGGTTTGGAGATGTAACACAGCAAACCAGCTTGTGCAGAGATCATTGCAAGGAACGGAAAGACGACAGTAGTAGCTGATTATTCACATCACCTGGCAAAAGGCTTTGTGGAGAACTACATAATGGAATCCGACAGGAAAGCTACAAGTGCCAGGAACACTGAACTCTCATTTTGTTTGAAAATTGTGTCGGCCATCTTGGATCACTGGGCATAACTTTCCTCATGTTTCAGAGCATGCTTGTCAGGCAATTGCGCTGCAACTTTGCTGCAGCTAAGATCTTGGGATTGGATTGGCATTTTACCAGTTTGTCACTACAGACTACTCAAGGACAATTTGTATTCAGAAATCTAATTGTGTTGGGAGAAAGACAAACTTTGAAGATTTAAAACATTTGATTCCTCGTTCAAACTTTGAAAGATTGTTTCACACCAACTTGGTTTTTCTTCTTGTGAAGGAACAAGAGGAACTATTGCACAAAGAATTATGAATACTTATGATATGTATATACGATTGTGTGCAAGATAGTCGCTTATATAGAAAGTAACTTTTATCATCTCCACAGAGTGTGCATTCGAACAACTGAAGTTAGTTACATTATCAATAGAGAAAGAGAATATTTTACACTTCAAATGTACTGAATCTTGTTATGCATCAGTTTCAGAAATATCAGCTTCGTTTCAAGAAGACAGAGAATAGGTGACACAGAGATGCTCTAAAGGTATATCATATCTTCGGTTGGGTTAGAAGTCATACTTTAAATGAGAACTAAAGATATTCATTTGCCTTTAACCAGCCACCTTGAACTTCAGATGTCCGTGCTCAGCTCAATGACGACTCAGAGTGTCATATCCAGTGTCTTTGTTTTCTCTTTTATCCCATTCCCCTTCCCCCATGTTCACTAATGGCTGTAATATTCTCCTGTGCAGGGTTGGTAGTGGATGCGATAAAGAGAGGAAGAGTGCATTGCTCTGACTGGATTCTAGGTACAAGGTTGGTACCTCTGACAAAACAGTGCTAGCACACATGCCGGAATGGATGTACACAGAAATACTGTACTCTCCCTTCTTACTGCTACTACACCTGGCAGACCTCAGCCAGAATGCAGACACATTTAACAATAATATATGGGCAAAACCTGGCCTCACAAATGCGGGAGACATTTTTAAATCACATGTATAAGAAAGTAGGAATTTTTCACAAAACCAGAACACCACACAATCAAGAAATAGTGAGTCCAATCCACCTACAACTGAGGTATTACATTTCCTTTTCACATTGGGGGTGGGGGAGGCTAGCCTTGATGTAAATGGCAATGATAAGCCAGACTAGGCATGACTTACAGTAATTTCACTAAAGGAGAGGACTTTTATCATGAATGCAGTTGGGCAAGCAGGGGCGGCTCCTCCCCTATGACGGAGGGGCGTCACCCCCCACCAGCAGCAGGAGCTGCAAACCTTTATTAATAAAAAGGTAATAAACTATGTAAAGGGGGCGGGCCATGGGGGTGACGTACAGTGAGGGGAGTGCACAGAGCACTCCCCTCAGTGCACATGTATATTTGCCAAACCGACATGCGCACAAGGGCTCTCTCCAACCCGGCACTGTGTTGCTGAGATAGAGAGAGTCTTCCCAGGCTCCCAGTCTGCGTTGGAGCGCCCAGCCCGGGCACTCCAGCCAATCAAAACACTGTTTTGAGTAGCATCACGATTGCCCGCAGGGCAGGCTGGGAGCCTGCGGTGCAGCGGAGAGAGGCTGTGACGTTCAGGTAAGTTTTTATTTTATTTTAATTTTTTATTTTTGTTTTATCTCCCCTGCCCAGCCTTTTTTCCAAGTCGCCAGCTGCGACTTTTGGCAAGGTTCCACGGGGAGGTTGGAGACTCATCTTCTTGGACAAATAACTAACTTCCTTTTCTGACATGTTGGAAATAGGAGAACTATAACTGAAGATGCAGTGGTGGGGCTAAGTGACTGAACATATGTTTGTTTTGGGTAGAATAGATCCCAGCTTCAAAGAAATGTATCAGGTCTTCGCAATGTTTTTGGAAAGTGCAAAAAAATTTTTCCAGCACTTCATTATTTGACCTTCCTTAAAAGTTGCTGAAGATTTCATTTGTATGATGTAAAGCCTCAATGATGTTTTAGGCGACCTACTTCTATTTTTAGATGTTTTATTGCCTTGTGATGGCACCTTCTCATTATATTACAGGTGTATTTGCTTGAATTTGGTAGAAAGGTTTATCATTCGAGTTACAGGCTACATACAGCAGTTTCTTTAAATTTGTGTTAAGCTTAATAAAAGCACTTTTTGATGGATAAGAGCTTAGGCCTTAGTTTTCCACGCCAATGGGGTGCCAGAAGGTGAGCAAAATCGTTTGAATGGTGTGCAACATGGCCTCAACTGCATCAAATGAACGTTGCTTTGTTTTAGAGCTAAGATTGATGTCCTCTCAGGACTGTACAGGTGAATCCAGTTTTTGAGATGGTACAGAATTGGGAGTAAAATTTGGAACCCATAAGAGTCCAACCCCTCGTTTTTGTACATGCATCCCACATATAGGATAATATAATGAGCAACCATCACCCAGGAATTTGCAGCCACCTTTCGAGAGAAGGTTGCACCCTATGGGGAGCTTTCGTGAACATTGCAACCTGTGTATTTATAAAGTGCACATTCATCATGAGTACATTGGTACTGATCATTATTATTGCCATATTCAATTGAACTCATTTTATTACCCTCTGGAGGTGGAAAGGCCAAGGGTTAGAGGTTGGGGGCTGGCGGGATTCGAACCTGTGACCATGGGGTCAAACGGAGATCACTAGAGTGGATGCAGTAGACCCCTAAGCCAGGGTGCCTGGAAAACCCCCACTGATGCTGGGAACAGTTACTTTTTGCTGACCAAATCTATTGATTTTCCCCACTTCCAAACTTTTGATCCACTCTGGCGTTTGGTGCACAAAACATAAAGTGGGCATTTTAAGTCAGTAATCCTTCAAGATATAAAGAAAATAACCCTTAAAAGAAGGCGAACTATTTCCAGCATGTTTTGACAGCATTCCATTGATCGGGAGTGATAACAGTGTTATGACATTCTCTAAAGAGCCTCGCCCGGTATGGTATGCTCATAAGTGTTATTGCAAAAAGGCCTCCGCCGACAATGTTCTGGCTACAGGGAAATAATTACTGATCAAGATAAGCCCCTTGCTTATTTTTGTTATGATCTCGTTCAGCTTCACACCTGACCAAATACACTCTGTTCAGGGGAACGCGATACTTCAGGAATCTGGTCTCAGCGGGGACTGGGTCAGTCTCAGAGAAGAACACGGAGCTGTGTGCTCGCTTCACCACTCGTGCAAAGGCACGCACTGTAGAAACTGTGGCACGCATTTTCTCTCACGGTGATGGGATGCGGTAACACTGCACCCGGAATTACCCACACGCTGGGGTTCTTTTTTCACCAGGTGCGGTATTACTGCACCATTCTGCATTTTACACCTCAGAATGGGGCATAACACTGTAATACAGATCATTTTTCTCTGCAATGACGGTGTGAACATTTGCAGTGATGGAATTTTTTCACCCATGAATCTTAACAGCCTTAATCCGGTAAAACTGAATAAGGGAAAGGCCAGTGGATCTAGTAATTGTCAAAAAACACTTGGGAGAAAATTCCTGAGCGCGCCAGAATTGGTATGATGGAGAGAATGTGCGGCACTGTCTGCCTTTGAATGCCGAATAGGGAAGCAGCGTATGGCTCTTGGTCAGTGCTTAATTTGAGCTGAGGGTTGCAGGTGGGGCCCACCAGCTCCTATTTTTGTGGACTGGCACTTATGTTTATTCACCCATCAGACTTTGACCTTGAGCAAGAGAGTGAAAAACACAAGGGGCTGTAAAACATTGGGTTTTTGACTGAGGGAGGTAAAAAGCTTTCTCCAGCAACTACCACAATCCATGTCAGGGTGAATCACAAAAGTCACTCAATTAACCTGTAATTAACACTCTGGTAGCTCGACACAAAAGCAGTGAGGCTTAACTTAGAGGCTCTGTGTCAAGTATTTATGCAGCACACAAACAGTAATAAAGAAAAAATTCTGTACAATTTAATGAATTGAGACAAAAACAATAAAAATAGAATCAGTAGAACCAGAGATACACAATTTTAAAGGTTTAAGTAAAAATAGTCCAAAAAGCAGAAAGCACAAACTGGGGGTATCTGATCATGCTATACCAGACCAAAATCACAAGTTCAGGCAGACCGCGAAGGAGTGTGGGCTGGATGTAGGTTAGCCCCGCAAAAAACATTGCCTTCTCAAAGTCTGATGCAGCATTCAAAACTTCTGAATTTCACATGAGTTCAAGTCATGCCCACCAATGGTCCAGGACCAGATGAGGCACCTCTTGGGGATCAAGAACTCACTTTTTCCAGCAGGGGTCAGCAGGGCTCAGGAAGGTCCAGTTGCAGTTTCAGGCACGGCCAGTTGAGGCAGATCAGCTGGGCAGTAGCAGGGAGACCTCTGGAGCTTGTTGTGCTCCTGTAGCTCAGAACAGGAGGTCAGCCAACTGACCCTTGGAGTCAAGGAGATGGTCCCGTTGCCTTCAAGCAGCAAGACAGGCCTTAAGCAGCAGGGCAGTCCTCTGAAGAAAAAGGCAGGCCTAAATCAGCAGGACAGTTCTCTGGAGTATAAGGCAGTCCTTCTGCAGGGATTTGCATGTCTAGGAGTCTACTGAAGAGTGGTCTGAGGGTCTACTATTTATACCTAGTGCCAGCCTTGAAATGTGTAAAAACGTTCTGGAGTTTTTTCCCCCAACAGATGGTTCTGGAGTTTCAATTCTGCTTGACAGGGTTCCAAGAGGTCTGGGGTGACGAAGGCCTGGTGTCAAGAACTTTGTGAGCGTGCTGAGGAAGCTCCTTTGAATTGTAAGGCGGCAGGGAACAGTTATGCCCCCCCATTCTGGTAGGATGGACTTCTTTCAGCTACAACCGGGTCCTATTGTTCACTGTATAGGCCCACTATGCATTCCTGACGAGGGTGCAATGAAAAGGCCCAGGTAGCTGGAAACTCTTAAAATGCCTCAGAAACTTTAGGACTGGAAAATGGCAACTTTCGAAAAGTGGCAATTTCAAAATTGTAATCTAAAATCTGACTTTATCATTAAAGAGGATTATAAATTACTATTTAAGTCCAAAAAAGAACAATTCTACATGCTTCCAATCAAAAGTTAGCACTTATTAAACATAATAAGGTAACCCAATGTTATCCTAAGGGAGATGTAGGACTTACAATAGTGATAAACAAATGTAGGAGTTTTTCCACTACCATGACATATAAAACTTATAATAATTTGCTTGACTTTTTAAATGCAATGCAACCTGCCCTATGGGCTGTTTGGGGCCTACTCTAGGGGTGGCTTATGTATTAAAAAGGAAGTTTTAGGCCTTGCAAAAGGTTTCTTTTGTCAGGTTGAATCAGCAGTTTAAAACTGCACACAGGCTCCAATGGCAGGCCTGAGATGTTTTAAAGGGCTACTTAATTGGATGGCACAATACGTGCTACACACCCACTAGCAGCATTTATTTTAGGGGTCCTGCATACATGCAGTACCACTGTACTAGGGACTTGTAAGTAAATTAAATGTGCCAACTGAGTGTAAGCCACTTTTACACCATGTTTTAAGGAGTAAGCACACACACACACACACACACACACACACATTAGCAATGGTTAGCAGTGTTAAAGTGCATAGAGTCCTAAAAGCCAACATAAATGGGTTCATAAAGGAGGGGTGAAGGCAAAAGGTTTAGGGGTGACCATGGAGAGAGGGCAAAATCCAAAAAGGGGAAAAGAGGAGGAAGAGAAGGATGAAAAAGCACTGACAATGGGTGAAAGCAGGAACCTGCAAGAGTGAAATAAAGGGGAAGGGCTGTCTCGTAGTAGACTGAAGAGGCATGAGGTAGAATCCAGAACATGGAGCTTTGGTATTTGGCACACTGACATTCATTAGAGTCGACCACTAGTTTCTGAGCAAACATTTGGCCCCTGGCACTTATTCTTTCACAAATTTAGCACTGCTGTTGGTAGACAGCAGAAGGGAGCAATTCACCCATGAAAAAAGGAGAGAGGTGAAAGAGTTTCCTAATCAATGATGCTGGAAATCATCTTTGAACATATTATTTTTTCAGGCGTGTCGCCCGAGAAGGCTTCTTTTCTGGCCTTTACCTTTCTGCATCACTTAATTTTCAAGATGGCGATGGAAATGCGACAGGCAGAGTGTAGACTAGAAACGTATGTGTCCCATTTCAATATCCAAAATCTCAAGAACAGTTGTTTTAAACTGTGTTGACAGGATGTGAATTAAGAGTAGAGGTGGGCGAGCCAACAAGTTAACAGAACAAGCAGTGTTAGAGTTGAACAAAGAGTCTGGCTTGGATCTTGGAGTCTGTGGTTGAATCGAGCCCTGAAAATCCCATCTAAATCATACAACAAATGTCACATAAAATAGGACAAAGTTTCTTCAAAATTCAAAAAAGTGTATTCGTTTAACATGTAGACACGTTTACAGTACTATGTTACATGATTTTTTAAACAACAAACTTAGAACCATCACAGCCCTGCCCCCACCCTGGCTACAGTACCATTGGTGAGCTGAGAGGCAAGACAGTTGCCATGTGAACCCTGCATGTAGCTCAGACTGTTATGGACAGAGCAACATTATAGTCTATAAATCAAACACAATTAGTTTTTGTACAGCTTGTATTCTGAACTCAGATATTTGAAGGTGCTTTCCTACTCGAAAATGAAGAAAAAAAGAGGATTGATGAAGTAAAAAATGTGCCCATGATCACACAGTGCGGTTAAATGGTGACGCTGAGATTAAATTGGATTATCTGGTTTCACTTTGTACAAATCAGACTCTAAATGGATAGCTATTTGTATCTCCTTTTTATGGCAAAGTTAATGTTTTATTTTTTTCTCTTTGTACATGAGGATAGAAGGAGGGTGGCAGACAGAAGACAAATTAAAGCTCGGCTTGTTATGAGCTCAAGGTTCCAATGGGACTTTGAGCTGAGCCAAAGCCAGGCTTCAGGCTTGATCCTGGTTTGTGCTTTCAGCGGCTCACCCACCTCTATGCAAGAGACAGGGCATACTTTACTGTAATATGGGATGCACATTCTTGGTCCATCACTGAAGCAGAAACACTGGAAACACAAAGAAAGTAAATGCATTTCAATATAAATATTTCAGCATATGGAAGCTTGAAAATGTCCTTTCCCCATTTGCAATTGTATGGAAGATGGATGCTTAGGGACAGAACTCTATGCCAGTTTATCAAGTACTTTTAATCACATGACATGGTTGTGGCAGCGCAAACCCGTTTAAACAAACCTTCAATATTGTTTCGGTCTTTCTCAAATAGTACCATCACCAAGGGACAAGAAGCTCTGTCCCAATGCACTCGAAGACCTGTTGGGAATTTTAAATACCTAAAAACTACATGTTGTCGTTTATGTCCTTCATACAAAGTGTGCACAGCATTTTATCTGTATCAATGGTAAGAAAAATGACACTGTCCTGGGATCTGTATTGAGAATAAACAATATGGAGAATTAGTTGCAATCAATGCTCTTTCTGTACCTGCAAGAGTGATGGCAATGGAGACCGACGCATAACCCATGGGGTTGGTAGCGTTACACGTGTAGAAGCCAACATCAGCTTCAACCGGTGCTAGAATCTGCAGGGAGTCGTCTTGTCTCAGCAGTATCCTGGAAACATGGAAAAGGGCGTCAAGTCAAGTGTGAGAGGGCAGCCGTCACAAGTCTAACCTATGTTACAAGACTGCTGTTTCTTTATTGCTTTATCAAATATTTTTGGAGCTACACAATATGGCGACTGGCCACTAGTGTAATCCTGTTTGCTTCTCCACACTCAAATTTTAAGTGTTTACATCAATTCTCTTGAATATTAGGTGCTTCTGTTGCAGAACTCCCACTTTTGTCCCAAATAAAATTATGCAACAAATGGGATATCAATGGTAGTCTTCAAAGCGTTAATGTCATCTATTTGTGAAAGTGAAAAGCTTTGTAGCAGTGACATTCTAGAAATATAATCCATTACTGCCTCCATCAGGCCCAAAAGCTCCCATTTTGTCTCTAAACCTGCAAAACCCAGATTTACAAAACTGTCCCACAATGCACACAAAAGTGCTGCGCTGCATGACAGGGAGAGAGCAGGGAAGCGCCATCTCTATAGCGATTTTGCACCACAGTTCAGAGTTGTCTGAGTCTAGCACAGGTTTTACACTGGAAGGATAGTCTTCCTGTGCAAAATACTATGCCTAGACAAACTTTACAACTTTCCCACACTGGATGTGTGCTGCACACATGCAGAGTGGTTAAAAGGTAGGAAAAATAAAAGCATTTCTGCTTTTTTGTGCCTGCTTTTAAGATGCCTTATTTTCTGTTCAAAACCCTGTCCACTATTGTTAGCAGATAAGATTTTGTGCCAAAAACCTTGGGCAGTTGTAATGAAGCGCTCAAAGCGGCACAACACAAGTTTTGCGCTGGAAAGCAAATAAAAAAAAACAAAAAAACAGTTTTGTGCAGGTTTGCATCATTTCTGTGAGCCACAGCAAAATGTTTGTAAATCTGGCTCAAAGTGTCCAAGGAATCGAGGTAGCTGTCCAAAAATACAGGGTAAGCATGGGGTCTGCACTCTCAGCAGGCCTGACTGACCCCTGTTGAAATATCCCACCTTAATATGCAAAACATGACCTCTAGTCTAGAATTCAGTGTAAGTGTTATTTAATTGCTTTTTTAAAAGCAACTAAATAAATCATTTAGGCGCCTCGGGTTTGCAGTTACATTTTTGTGAGCTCCAAGCAGTGTATGATTCAACAAAAAACACAGAGGTTATGCTTCATTATCGCTGAGTCCACAGGTCTGCCTGTGCCCTTTTCTTTAACCCTAGACAGCGCTCCCACGCCTCAAACTCACCCCAGTGCCGAAGATAAATAAATAAATCATTGCTTGCCCCAATGAATGATTATTCATCCCACTGAATGTTTGCTTACCTTATTAAAAGAACCCTTTCCCCCCCGAGGTACAGATATTCTAATTATATATCCCATGATCTGGCCAGAGGGAGGCTGGGAAAAGTAGAGGTGGGAGAGTCAACACGTTAACAGGGAGAGGGTGGGCACCCTGAATATCACACCTCACCTGACTATAAATAGGACACAATATTGAGGAGAAAATATTGGTTACAGGGATTTTATTGTGAGGCCCACATATTAAAGGTACCAAACCATGGAAATTCATCAGTTATAGAGTTATCTCAAGTAACTATGGGCCAGATGTATGATCACGGCCCATTGCGATTCGGTAAATAGCGATTTTTAAGAAATCGCTATTACCGACTCGCAAAGGGCCATGTATCACATTTGCGAATCGCTAATAGCGATTTCCTAAAAATCGCAAATGCTATTACCGAATCGCAAATTGCGATACCAGCCCCATTCGCAGCTATGGGCCTGTTGGCCCATAGCTGCAAATTTTTTGCATTTCCAAAATTGCGATTTCTGAACCAGAAATCGCAATTTTCGAAATGCAAAAGGCCAGGGTGCTGGGGGCCTAAGGCCCCCTCTCCTGCACCCCAATTTTTTTTTTTTTAACAGGTAAGGTACACACATGCCAAAAGGGCATGTGTGCTTTACATGATCCATTTAAAAATGCAGTTTTACTGCATTTTTAAATTTTGCACCAGGTTACCACCTGGTTGCAGATCATGGTATTTTGCATGTGCAAAATACCATTCTGCGAAAAATCACAATTTGCGATTTTTTGCAGCATTGCCTTGCGACCTGGATTTTGCGAATCGCAAATTGCGATTCGCAAAATCCAGGTCGCAACGCAAAAAATAGCAATTTTTGCGATTTCAACTTTGTGGTCTGCGAATACCTTTCATGCATTGCAGACCACTATTTTGCACTTGCAAACTGCCGATTTTACCGTTTGCGAGTGCAAAATATTTTCATACATCTGGCCCTATAACTCTCGCCCCCACCACACACAGTTTTCTGCTAAATAATTTTACTGCAAATGTTACATTGATACGATCAATTATGTTATCAAAGATGTCATGAGTGATATAGTATGTGGGGTAATTAGCAGTGCATGGTGAGGGTGTGAGTCGTGGGTCTGGGAGTGGGTGCGTAAGTGTCTAAGTGGGGCTGTGAGTGGGTGCATGAGCATCTGAGTGGGTCTGTGAGTGGGAGCATAAGTGTCTGAGTGGGTGTGAGTGGGAGAAATTGTTTGAAAGAGAGACACACAGAGAGAAAGAAAGTGAGAGGGCGAGAGACAGAGAGTTTTTTAGGCTTTGATGTCTGATATACTTAAAATGAGATATTTGTGTACAATTTAAAATAAAAAATGTATCTGTCATTTAAAAAAATGTAATAATTTGTACTTTATGAAAAAAAAGAGGGAAAGAAGTCTAGCTTGACTCAAACCCTCAATGCGAAGGACTGCGACCTTCAAACTGAGCTATTTCTTTAAAAAAAAAATGTTTTGCCCTTTATGAGCTATCTGGGACTGCAAGGGAGCCCCTAAGACCTCCCCCATTGTCCCTACATATTTATTCATTCATTCATTTTATTTACTATTTGCACAAAATGCCCTTTACGGGGTAAGTGGCACCATGGGGGAAGCCTTAAGGCTTCCTCCACGGTGCCATTGCTTCAGCAAGCAAGGAGCTGATTTAACAGCAGCTGCCTGCTTGCTGAAGCAGGTCATCTTTATTACCTGCATACATGCAGGGGACAGAGACCAAAGTGTTTTCTGTAGTGGGGCTGCAGCTGCAAAGCTGCAGCCAAGCCATAGCAAACAGCTGTGTCTTGGGGTGGGCACCCTGGGACATAGCAAGAGCTGGGCCTGGGGTGGTGGTGGTCTCCAGTACATATAGCCCCGGGAGGTGATGACCCCCGAGCTTGGGGGTCCGAAACAAACCCCCTTTCTATATTTTTATAGTTTGCCCCAAGGATGTGATAATCCCAAGGGCTGCGGGGGGCATAATTCATTATAATTAAAGTCCCGGGGAGGTGGTGGTCCCTAGAGTTGTGGGGGAGGCCAACGGGCCTCCCCCAGGCAATTAAAGCAATTTGCCCCAGGGAGGTGGTTGTCCCCAGGGTGTGGGGGGCTGCGGCCCCCCCTGCATATATTAGAAAAAGCCACCCCGTGGAGGTGGTGTTCCCCGGGGCTGTGGTGGGACTGGTAGGCCCCCCCACACAAAATTATTAATATCCCCGGGCGCAGCACCTTGGGGCCTATCAAAAACAATTAACAACAAGCACGGGATCCTGTGCATTGTTTTTTTTTTTTTTTTAATGTGCCGCAAATCTGCGAATCTCACAAACTTGTGGCAAAAAATGTTTTTTTTTTTATATGGGGAAGCCTCTGGCCCCCCCGGGAACCCCAACCCCCCAGGGATTCTATTGTTTCATAATGGGGGGCCCATGGCCCCCTATTGCTCTGGGGACCGCCTCCTCCCTAGGGCTGCCTTATTCATTATATGTGGAGGGGCCTGTGCCGCCGCACGCCAGAGACCACCACCCCTGGGGCATTGCTGAATGTATAGGTGGGGGCATGCAGCCCCCGTGCCCTGGGGACCACCACCCCGGGGCAAAGGGTAAACAAAGGAGAGGGAGTCCCTATGGGACCCCCATGCCCTGGGGGCCACCCCTTTCCTGGGCTATGTCCTGTTGGAGGGGGGCCACGCAACCCCCCCTCTTGGAGTCACTCACTGCCCTGGGGACAGCCAGCCCCTAGGGTCAGCTCCTGCTATGTCCTGGGGGTGCCAAACTGCAGCCAAGCCACATGAAACACTCTGCTGTTTGAAGTGGGACATTTAAAGCAGTTCCGCTGTCAAACAGCAGAGCTTACATCTCTGTCCCCTGCACATGTGCAGGGGACAGAGATGAACTGCTTCGGCAAGCAGGGAACTGCTGTCAACGCAGCTCCGTGCTTGCTGAAGCAGTGGCACTGCAAGGGGCTCTTAAGGCATCCCCCGCGGTGCCAGATAGCCCTTAAAGAGCTTTTGATTATTTTTGATTATTTTTTTATTATAAATAAATATTATGAAAGCCCATAAAGGGCTAGAAAAATATAAATAATCTCCCATAGCTGAACAATGGGGGTTTGAGTCCATCTTATATATATATTTTTTTAATACTTTTTCTATTAATACCATTGGAGACAAATAACTCATTCTAAGTATATTAGACATCAAAGTCTTAAAAACTCTCTCTCCCTCTCACTTTCTTTCTCTCGCTCTGTCTCTCTTTCAAGAAATTCTCCCACTCACACACCCAGCCAGACACTTACACACCCACTCAGGCACCCACTCATAGACCCACTCAGGTACTCATGTAGCCACTCACAGACCCACTCAAACCCTCATGCACTCACTCTCAGCCCCAGTTAGACCCTTATGCACCACTCAGACAGTTACACACTCACACACCCACTCAGACTGTCACACACCCACTGACACCGCGATGCACCCACTCAAAGACCTGCGCACATACTGACACACCTATTAGAACATTGATGTATGCACTCTCACACTCAGACAGACACTCTTTCAGCCACTCTTACCTCCAGATGCAGCGTTTCACCTATTTTCACACCCACAGAGGTTGCATCTAACTTTTACAGTGCATGCGCAAAGGGCCGTACTCAATATTGGGTTGGGTGGAGAGTGGGGTTGGCCGCAGGGACTGGCTGGAGGCCAGCCCTTGCGGGCACCCCCTACAACGCACGGGAGAAGACAGTGCACTGTGTAAGGTTGGGTGCTTATAGAGGTTAGGCTTCAGGACTCATGCCTTCGCCATGCACAACTAATTACTTCACATATCATATCATTGATGACATATTCTATGCCATCTTTCATACTTTCAAAGCAACATTTGCAATAAACTTATTGATCAGACAACTGTGCATGTCAAGGGCGCGAGTTATAGTTACCTTAGGGCATGAGTTTTAGTTACTTGAAAGAAATCAAACTATAACTGCTGAATTTCTATGGTTTTGTACAAGTAAATTCAAATCTTAACTGTAACGTCCCTGTAACCTTTAATTTTTTCAGTGAACATATTTATAGATATGTATATATCCTCAAGGTTTGTAAAGTTAGGGTTAGTAATTCTGTACTTCCCTATATGCATTTACCTTACTATATTTTGTCCCTTAATATTCTGTCCTCAAAATTATTGTAACACAATATCCTGAGGGTCACTATTCAGTAATACAACCCAGGAAGAGCTAAGCCACATCTGAGTTAATGGCTGGCTCTGGCTTTAAAGGCCAGTGCACGAGATGTGTCTAGAAAAAATTTGGTATGTAAATCATGGAACAAAGATCATACTTTCATTATGCAGAATACAACATACAGAATATGATAAGGTGTCTTCAAAATTCAAAAAAAGTGTATTTCTTTTACACATGGAAGAGTTTCACTTTAATACATCAGATTATTTGAGAAGCATTTCATATAAGAGGCAGTTTTTTAACATGAAGTGAGAAATATTTCTGCCCCTCCCTTATGGCAACGCTATTAATAAACTAAGAGGCAAGTCAGGGTAACGCCATTTGTGGTTTCGATAATTTTTAGAGATGGAGCATCAATATGGTTATTAATTCAAACACATTTATTGTGTGGCACTCACGTATTTGGAGGTACAAAAAGAAGGCTTGGTGAAATGCGGTATTTTCCTAGGCTCACACAGTTTGGTCAATCGGGGAAGCTGGGACTGATCACAAATATTCCAGTTTCCCACTCTGCATTTCATCCATCAGATGAGCATCTCTTTCTGTCATCATAGGCTTTGTCCTTTATTCTTAGATGAAAAAGTGTTTGACAGGCAGAATCCCCACATTTAGATCCATATTTAAGAAAAAGCGGCACATCAGCTAAGATGAGGCACTTTTCTTGAGCACCCCCCAACAGCCAATGACACCATGGTTGCCCGATATTTATAATATGGCGCACCATGAATGTCATTAGCACAATCACACTAAAATTGCTGACGCTATTGTGGAGCTTTGCTACACTAGTGTAAAAAATGTTGACGCTAGTGCAGCAAAGTGGAATAAGGACCATAGGTTACTATGGGAGCATCATTTTAACACCTGCTCTGAGCAGGTGTTAATATGATGCAAAAAATGGCACAGTGAAATCTTTTACATTTCACTGCGCCATTTTTGCAGGCCTCCTAGTGCTGGAACAGCCCCCTGGTATACATTATGTATAGCGCGGCATAAAGTGGTGCAAGGGGTTACAAAGTGGTGCAATGCATGCATTGTGCCATTCTGTAAATATGGTGTGGCAGAAAAGCCACTTTGGTGCCACCTTAATGTCAAAAAAATGACACTATGGCAGCACTTACTGTTCTTTAATACGCCCATTATTTTTTTGCAGTTTTACAATGCGTTAACCTTGCTCAATGACATAAGAGTGCTTCACAACAGACTACATTACATGTTTTTTTTTCCGGCACAGAGATTCTGAGGATGCTGAGCTGAGGCCATGATTCAAGCCTGGTTCCCCATGGCACCTGGTCTGCAGCTGTAGGAGCTAGGCCATACCGCCTCCCATGAAAGCTTGGCTTGTTTTGGAATCGAGAATCCAAGAGGACCTCGAGCTGCGCCAGAGCCAGGTATCATGTTAGAACGTGAATAAAGCTCTCAGTGTCTCGCCCACCTCTAGGGAAAAAGGCCACTGATTTTAAATCCAGAACGCAGGACACATGAATTCTTGCTTACTTTTCAGAAACGGCAGGGGCGGCTCCTTCACTATGGCAAAGGAGTGTCGCCTCACTTGTTGTACCAGAAGCAAAAAATAAAACAATCGTTTTCTATTGTTTTATTTTCTGCTTCTGGCACAGCAGTGCAGGGAGGGGTGGGGCTGGGCCGCGGAGGGGGAGGGGTGAGGAGGGGAGAGTGCACAAAGTGCACATGTGTGTTTGGCCGGCCATCTGAGATTGGTCAAACACACATGCGCACTTAGGTTTCTCCAGCCCGGCTCCATACACAGTAGGGCTGGAGAAACTGCACATACCTCAGGGCTGTGTCTGAGCAGCAGTCACTGCTGCTCAGACCAATCCTGGCGCTGCTTACATGCTATATATATAGCAGCAAAAACAACAAGTGATGGACTGAATGCTGAACATTGTCAAACACTCACCCCCAGTCATAGATCTGGGTTTAATCCATCGTTCTTTTGCTCACCATGCCACCCCAGTTTGGACCCAGCCATATGCAAATCAGTCTTGACCCTGTTCCTCATGGGAACAGTCCAGACCGAACTGCCAAGCCAGGTCCTCACTGGACCGGAAACAAGCATCCTGGGACCGGTTTCGGGGTTTCACCCCTCATCAGCCAGGCTAGCTTGAATCCAGTGGCATGGGAAGCACGGGACCCACGTCTGGGCATACCCTTCCCACTTAGGGCGACAAAGCAAAAACAACAAGTGATGGACAGAATGCTGAACATTGTCAAACACTCACCCCCAGTCATAGATCTAGGTTTAATCCATCGTTCTTTTGCTCACCATGCCACCCCAGTTTGGACCCAGCCATATGCAAATCAGTCTTGACCCTGTTCCTCATGGGAACAGTCCAGACCGAACTGCCAAGCCAGGTCCTCACTGGACCGGAAACAAGCATCCTGGGACCGGTTTCGGGGTTTCACCCCTCATCAGCCAGGCTAGCTTGAATCCAGTGGCATGGGAAGCACGGGACCCACGTCTGGGCATACCCTTCCCACTTAGGGCGACAAAGCAAAAACAACAAGTGATGGACGGAATGCTGAACATTGTCAAACACTCACCCCCAGTCATAGATCTGGGTTTAATCCATCGTTCTTTTGCTCACCATGCCACCCCAGTTTGGACCCAGCCATATGCAAATCAGTCTTGACCCTGTTCCTCATGGGAACAGTCCAGACCGAACTGCCAAGCCAGGTCCTCACTGGACCGGAAACAAGCATCCTGGGACCGGTTTCGGGGTTTCACCCCTCATCAGCCAGGCTAGCTTGAATCCAGTGGCATGGGAAGCACGGGACCCACGTCTGGGCATACCCTTCCCACTTAGGGCGACAAAGCAAAAACAACAAGTGATGGACGGAATGCTGAACATTGTCAAACACTCACCCCCAGTCATAGATCTGGGTTTAATCCATCGTTCTTTTGCTCACCATGCCACCCCAGTTTGGACCCAGCCATATGCAAATCAGTCTTGACCCTGTTCCTCATGGGAACAGTCCAGACCGAACTGCCAAGCCAGGTCCTCACTGGACCGGAAACAAGCATCCTGGGACCGGTTTCGGGGTTTCACCCCTCATCAGCCAGGCTAGCTTGAATCCAGTGGCATGGGAAGCACGGGACCCACGTCTGGGCATACCCTTCCCACTTAGGGGGTTTAATCCATCGTTCTTTTGCTCACCATGCCACCCCAGTTTGGACCCAGCCATATGCAAATCAGTCTTGACCCTGTTCCTCATGGGAACAGTCCAGACCGAACTGCCAAGCCAGGTCCTCACTGGACCGGAAACAAGCATCCTGGGACCGGTTTCGGGGTTTCACCCCTCATCAGCCAGGCTAGCTTGAATCCAGTGGCATGGGAAGCACGGGACCCACGTCTGGGCATACCCTTCCCACTTAGGGCGACAAAGCAAAAACAACAAGTGATGGACGGAATGCTGAACATTGTCAAACACTCACCCCCAGTCATAGATCTGGGTTTAATCCATCGTTCTTTTGCTCACCATGCCACCCCAGTTTGGACCCAGCCATATGCAAATCAGTCTTGACCCTGTTCCTCATGGGAACAGTCCAGACCGAACTGCCAAGCCAGGTCCTCACTGGACCGGAAACAAGCATCCTGGGACCGGTTTCGGGGTTTCACCCCTCATCAGCCAGGCTAGCTTGAATCCAGTGGCATGGGAAGCACGTGCTTCCCATGCCACTGGATTCAAGCTAGCCTGGCTGATGAGGGGTGAAACCCCGAAACCGGTCCCAGGATGCTTGTTTCCAGTCCAGGGAAGACCTGGCCTAGCAGTTCGGGCTGGACTGTTCCCATGGGGAACAGGGTCAAGACTGATTTGCATACGGCTGGGTCCAAACTGGAATGGCATGGGCAGCAAAAAAACGATGGATTAAACCCAGATCTGTGACTGGGGGTGAATGTTTGACAATGTTCAGCATTCCGTCCATCACTTGTTGTTTTTGCATTTGTCGCCCTAAGTGGGAAGGGTATGCCCAGACGTGGGTCCCGTGCTTCCCATGCCACTGGATTCAAGCTAGCCTGGCTGATGAGGGGTGAAACCCCGAAACCGGTCCCAGGATGCTTGTTTCCAGTCCAGGGAAGACCTGGCCTAGCAGTTCGGGCTGGACTGTTCCCATGGGGAACAGGGTCAAGACTGATTTGCATATGGCTGGGTCCAAACTGGAATGGCATGGGCAGCAAAAAAACGATGGATTAAACCCAGATCTGTGACTGGGGGTGAATGTTTGACAATGTTCAGCATTCCGTCCATCACTTGTTGTTTTTGCATTTGTCGCCCTAAGTGGGAAGGGTATGCCCAGACGTGGGTCCCGTGCTTCCCATGCCACTGGATTCAAGCTAGCCTGGCTGATGAGGGGTGAAACCCAGAAACCGGTCCCAGGATGCTTGTTTCCAGTCCAGGGAAGACCTGGCCTAGCAGTTCGGGCTGGACTGTTCCCATGGGGAACAGGGTCAAGACTGATTTGCATATAGCTGGGTCCAAACTGGAATAGCATGGGCAGCAAAAAAACGATGGATTAAACCCAGATCTGTGACTGGGGGTGAATGTTTGACAATGTTCAGCATTCCGTCCATCACTTGTTGTTTTTGCATTTGTCGCCCTAAGTGGGAAGGGTATGCCCAGACGTGGGTCCCGTGCTTCCCATGCCACTGGATTCAAGCTAGCCTGGCTGATGAGGGGTGAAACCCCGAAACCGGTCCCAGGATGCTTGTTTCCAGTCCAGGGAAGACCTGGCCTAGCAGTTCGGGCTGGACTGTTCCCATGGGGAACAGGGTCAAGACTGATTTGCATATGGCTGGGTCCAAACTGGAATGGCATGGGCAGCAAAAAAACGATGGATTAAACCCAGATCTGTGACTGGGGGTGAATGTTTGACAATGTTCAGCATTCCGTCCATCACTTGTTGTTTTTGCATGTGTCGCCCTAAGTGGGAAGGGTATGCCCAGACGTGGGTCCCGTGCTTCCCATGCCACTGGATTCAAGCTAGCCTGGCTGATGAGGGGTGAAACCCCGAAACCGGTCCCAGGATGCTTGTTTCCAGTCCAGGGAAGACCTGGCCTAGCAGTTCGGGCTGGACTGTTCCCATGGGGAACAGGGTCAAGACTGATTTGCATATGGCTGGGTCCAAACTGGAATGGCATGGGCAGCAAAAAAACGATGGATTAAACCCAGATCTGTGACTGGGGGTGAATGTTTGACAATGTTCAGCATTCCGTCCATCACTTGTTGTTTTTGCATTTGTCGCCCTAAGTGGGAAGGGTATGCCCAGACGTGGGTCCCGTGCTTCCCATGCCACTGGATTCAAGCTAGCCTGGCTGATGAGGGGTGAAACCCGAAACCGGTCCCAGGATGCTTGTTTCCAGTCCAGGGAAGACCTGGCCTAGCAGTTCGGGCTGGACTGTTCCCATGGGGAACAGGGTCAAGACTGATTTGCATATGGCTGGGTCCAAACTGGAATGGCATGGGCAGCAAAAAAACGATGGATTAAACCCAGATCTGTGACTGGGGGTGAATGTTTGACAATGTTCAGCATTCCATCCATCACTTGTTGTTTTTGCATTTGTCGCCCTAAGTGGGAAGGGTATGCCCAGACGTGGGTCCCGTGCTTCTCATGCCACTGGATTCAAGCTAGCCTGGCTGATGAGGGGTGAAACCCAGAAACCGGTCCCAGGATGCTTGTTTCCAGTCCAGGGAAGACCTGGCCTAGCAGTTCGGGCTGGACTGTTCCCATGGGGAACAGGGTCAAGACTGATTTGCATATGGCTGGGTCCAAACTGGAATGGCATAGGCAGCAAAAAAACGATGGATTAAACCCAGATCTGTGACTGGGGGTGAATGTTTGACAATGTTCAGCATTCCGTCCATCACTTGTTGTTTTTGCATTTGTCGCCCTAAGTGGGAAGGGTATGCCCAGACGTGGGTCCCGTGCTTCCCATGCCACTGGATTCAAGCTAGCCTGGCTGATGAGGGGTGAAACCCCGAAACCGGTCCCAGGATGCTTGTTTCCAGTCCAGGGAAGACCTGGCCTAGCAGTTCGGGCTGGACTGTTCCCATGGGGAACAGGGTCAAGACTGATTTGCATATGGCTGGGTCCAAACTGGAATGGCATGGGCAGCAAAAAAACGATGGATTAAACCCAGATCTGTGACTGGGGGGGAATGTTTGACAATGTTCAGCATTCCGTCCATCACTTGTTGTTTTTGCATGTGTCGCCCTAAGTGGGAAGGGTATGCCCAGACGTGGGTCCCGTGCTTCCCATGCCACTGGATTCAAGCTAGCCTGGCTGATGAGGGGTGAAACCCCGAAACCGGTCCCAGGATGCTTGTTTCCAGTCCAGGGAAGACCTGGCCTAGCAGTTCGGGCTGGACTGTTCCCATGGGGAACAGGGTCAAGACTGATTTGCATATGGCTGGGTCCAAACTGGAATGGCATGGGCAGCAAAAAAACGATGGATTAAACCCAGATCTGTGACTGGGGGTGAATGTTTGACAATGTTCAGCATTCCGTCCATCACTTGTTGTTTTTGCATTTGTCGCCCTAAGTGGGAAGGGTATGCCCAGACGTGGGTCCCGTGCTTCCCATGCCACTGGATTCAAGCTAGCCTGGCTGATGAGGGGTGAAACCCCGAAACCGGTCCCAGGATGCTTGTTTCCAGTCCAGGGAAGACCTGGCCTAGCAGTTCGGGCTGGACTGTTCCCATGGGGAACAGGGTCAAGACTGATTTGCATATGGCTGGGTCCAAACTGGAATGGCATGGGCAGCAAAAAAACGATGGATTAAACCCAGATCTGTGACTGGGGGTGAATGTTTGACAATGTTCAGCATTCCGTCCATCACTTGTTGTTTTTGCATTTGTCGCCCTAAGTGGGAAGGGTATGCCCAGACGTGGGTCCCGTGCTTCCCATGCCACTGGATTCAAGCTAGCCTGGCTGATGAGGGGTGAAACCCAGAAACCGGTCCCAGGATGCTTGTTTCCAGTCCAGGGAAGACCTGGCCTAGCAGTTCGGGCTGGACTGTTCCCATGGGGAACAGGGTCAAGACTGATTTGCATATGGCTGGGTCCAAACTGGAATGGCATGGGCAGCAAAAAAACGATGGATTAAACCCAGATCTGTGACTGGGGGTGAATGTTTGACAATGTTCAGCATTCCGTCCATCACTTGTTGTTTTTGCATTTGGTATGCCCAGACGTGGGTCCCGTGCTTCCCATGCCACTGGATTCAAGCTAGCCTGGCTGATGAGGGGTGAAACCCCGAAACCGGTCCCAGGATGCTTGTTTCCAGTCCAGGGAAGACCTGGCCTAGCAGTTCGGGCTGGACTGTTCCCATGGGGAACAGGGTCAAGACTGATTTGCATATGGCTGGGTCCAAACTGGAATGGCATGGGCAGCAAAAAAACGATGGATTAAACCCAGATCTGTGACTGGGGGTGAATGTTTGACAATGTTCAGCATTCCGTCCATCACTTGTTGTTTTTGCATTTGGTATGCCCAGACGTGGGTCCCGTGCTTCCCATGCCACTGGATTCAAGCTAGCCTGGCTGATGAGGGGTGAAACCCCGAAACCGGTCCCAGGATGCTTGTTTCCAGTCCAGGGAAGACCTGGCCTAGCAGTTCGGGCTGGACTGTTCCCATGGGGAACAGGGTCAAGACTGATTTGCATATGGCTGGGTCCAAACTGGAATGGCATGGGCAGCAAAAAAACGATGGATTAAACCCAGATCTGTGACTGGGGGTGAATGTTTGACAATGTTCAGCATTCCGTCCATCACTTGTTGTTTTTGCATATATATAGCAGCACCAGGATTGCTCTGGAGCCTGTGCTGATGTCTCAGCAGTGAATGCTGAAACACCAGAAGAAGAGGAGCGCAAGGTGGCAGGGACAGAAAGTGGTAAGTTATTTTTTAAATTATTTTTTATTCCCTTCCAGACCCACCTGGTTCCCATCCCCCCCCTACCCCTCCCCTTGAGATTTGCGGTGGCGGCCGCTGAGAAACGGTTCTTTATATGTAATCCAATGTAACTACTACAAATGGAGTCAATGATATTCACCACAATTGCATTATCAACATTAAATGAATTTCCTTTCCTGCTTCCATTTCTCACATAGCTTTCGGCTCACCTATATTAGGCAGGTGTAAAACGCTTTTTCTATTTATGCACTCGACAAACAAAAAGTCGCCATAGACTTCCACTTGAATTGAGTCACTGTGTTTGCAAACCTGTACCATTCTCCAAAATTGGTAATTCCCCATTGATCTTAATAGGATCACCTTCTTAAGCGCCTGGCTTTACCAGCTTTGTTGAGGCAAAAGGCTGACAGATATGGTCTTACATTCCCAGAGACTCATTTTAGGCACATTCTAATTATTCGGCATTCTGTATGATGGATGATCCTCCTCTCGACGACAGCTGTACCTCCCCTGCTCTCTCATCCACAGCTGTTTTATATAAGCCCCGCAGCTGGACAGGCAGCCGCGGTCACGACATGAGGTGAACCCCCTCCCTGGACAAGTGTAAGTAAAGGCCGCACGCTGACCAGGCGGCGGCCATTTTCTCTCCTCCTGAACAAAAACTGCCACTGTCTCCAAGGCCACGGCGGTGCAGACATGCGATCCTGCTGGACAGCCAGATCGGATTTCTGAAGAGTAAACACGCGCACCGCCGCACAAACAATAGGGTGTCAAGAATGTGCAGTTTTTGGTTTCTTTTCCCATCATCTGTTATCGTCAATGACCGACTTGTGGTAAAGAAGGGTCTGCAGCCACTTAGAGAAACACAAACAGAACATGGAAACAGACCGCATTGTGTTGTGCAATGCATAAACACAGCTGTACAATGATGGACTATTAGCACCGAGGAAAATACACTGGCGATAACTTGCACACTCTAAGCACTAACATTGCGCATGTTATTGTTTTTAATCTCAAGGTAAAATCATTCCAGTAAAGTGGCAGATGACCTTCGAAGACCAAAAGCAATTACTGGACTTTCAAGGGGTGCCTTAAAAATCTCCATTCTCAGGTATAATGCCAAATTATGTAATTTCAAGTATATTTCACGGACCAGTGAACACTCGAAGTCTAGTCTTTCTGCTGAAAGTCTGGATATGGTCACCAAAATGAAAGTGCCTTACCATCTCAAACAGATTTTGCTTATATGTTATTTTATAACAGGGATTTTATGCTTGGAAAGGCTAATGTCTTCTTTGCACTTTAGCTTGTCTGGGTTGTGTGTTAAAGCCCATAGCTGCCTGTAGTGCACAATAACACTTTACTCTGTTTTGGTGTGTATGCGTTGCCTTAAATCACAGACATTCATAGAGACGAAGTCCATTTCATATGATCATTTGGTCTTTGGGAGGTGTCCGGATTGTGTGGTCCTGTGGTCTGATTACATGCAGGTGTTGAATTATGAATAGTAAGGTGGTTAATATATGTACGTTTAGTAGACCACTTCTCAGACCTGCCTCCCTGTGTGAGTGTACAGGGAGAAAGGGACGTGCCCCTGGCAAGGGAGTAGGGCCAGGGCGGGTGGGGCTTTGAATCCTCTACTAAACAACTACAGCTGCTCTCCCCTACAACAGTGTGGTGCCACGTCCCATATCCCGGGGAGGCTCTCATTGGAACCCAGCTGTGTAGATCATTCATACCTACGCTAAAAAACCCTTTCTTGGCAAGGGTTTCCAGCTCACCGTGCTTCTGGGCCTCTTCTTAGTGTGGCCACATGATGAGACCAGCTATCTAGATCATTCATAACTGAGCTGGAAACCCCCATCTTGGCAAGGGTTTTCAGCTCACTGTGCTGTTGGGCCTCTTCACAGTGTGGCCCTGTGATGAGACACAAAACCATGTATTACACATCAGCACCAACTGAGCTGTCAGGCCTGGCTTCTGCTGTCAAAGATAAACCATAACAGGTTCACCACACAAGTGTTTCTTGGTGCTTGGTGCTACTGACATATTAACTTTGATTATTGGTCCCCACTTAAAAGGTAGTCGTTATCCCGGATGAACCTTCCGGTGGTCAGTTCGTTCCCTAAAGGGATATGTAGTGGCTGGCCAAGTGCTGTTGATGTGTGATGTGGAAGATTAACATTTAGACAGTCAGCACTGTGTTGATTACAAAATATGGTAATTTCTACGGGACAAGCAGATGGTTTATGACGCGAATGATAGAGGAATGTAATACCAGTGTGTTGTTGTAGATAGACATGATGCTGGTTGAGTTGGCCTTTGTACTGTGGTCGATTTGAGGGAGGTGGATAAAGACATGTACTAGTTGAACAGATGTTTTTAGGCCCTGCAAAGAGGTGCACAATATGTGTTTGGATTGAAGAGTGACATATTGCCAGTGATTTGGCCTTCAGGCTGCAGTTCTGTTTGAAGAAGGTCACTGGCGGTGTTCAGAAGGTTGTAGAAATGTCAGATAAGGCTCAAATCACAGTTTTACACAATAAGCACTGCATCTCCGGGGAAATGACAAAGGCAAGGGCAATGACAATATCACAAGCCCTGAGACTGCAATTTGATGCCCAGGCAGTTTTCTAAAATGTTGCTATTGATGCACCGAGAACTACGGAAATTTCATAAATCTTCAGATCACAGTTTTAAGCAACATATTTTTGAAATATGGGGGAATCAGGTTTGGAAATTTACAATATAACAGGATGGTGATGGTAATTTATTGCCCACGACACGTTTTCAAATCTTCCCTTGAAGGGAGCAGAGGGTTAAGTCTACGAAAATTCAAAATAATTGTTTCAACCAACAAATATTCTATATCTGAGAGGCTCGCTGAGGTTAAAAAAATTAGAAGACCGGGAATGGCAATTTTGTACCCCAACACTGTTTGCAAATTTTCACTACAAAGACGGAGAAAGCCACACCAATGCAGGACAATAACAAAACAACGCGATGAAGGCTTATAAAACTACAGTTTAAGCCATTACTGTGCCAGACCACTTTGTCTCTGCAAGGAATCATTTATTGCAGGCCCTAAGCACTCAGAAATTGATAAGAAAACAGGCCAGCAAACCCAGCACAGATTGAAATAATGCTGATGAACCAGGGTGATTGAAAAGGCAATCATCTCAAAATAACATACAAATACAACTAATATTAAAAGCAAATAGTTTGTGATTGTCATGTTTATTCTATACCAGTAACAGTAAAGAAAAAGAGGTAGGGGAGGAAACGCGTCGTAGAGGGTAAGTCGTGACCTTCAAAATCAGACTCCTGGGTCCCCAAAATAACGTGTTTCAGGCAAGTAATAGATAAATATATAAAACACCACGGTACCTCATCATGTCTAGTTGTCTTTCAATTACATGTCCCATACACATCCTATTACATCCCTGTTTATATAATACAGTGTCATTGTTCCCCACCCCTACTGTTCTATTCTTGCTCCTCATGTTCGAAATGAACCCGCTACCATACAAATATCTTTAGCGTTAGGCGTCAACTAGATATGAGTGAAGCATGAAGCTGGAAATCTCACATTGATGGCAAAGCCTGAAGACCACCTTCCTAAAATGATTAAAAAACAGAGTTGGCAGTAAACTGAACTCAAGAGGCAATTTAAGTTGGCATTCTAACACATATGTCTAGTGCGAGCATCATCAAAATACAGAAACACTTTAAAGCTAAAACGCTTGGGTAACAGGAATGTACCACTGGGCACCAGTAGCGGCTCGCGGGCCGTGGAAGGGGCGGGGTGGGACAGGGAGGTGCAGGAGAGGGGGGAGCGAGGCAATAAACATTTTTTTTTTTTTTTTTAAATCACTTACCTCCTCCAGCGCTCCTCTGTCCCTCGACGCTCCTCACTGCAGGCACAGGCTCCCAACCTGCCCTGCGCCAATCCTGATGCTATTCAGAGCAGCGTCAGGATTGGCTGGGTGCACCCAGCCAGGGCGCTCCCAGGCAGACTGCAAAGAAAACGTTTTCTTTAAAAGGTTTGGGGGGGGGGGGGGGCGCGACACTCCTCCGCCCAAACGGAGGAGCCGCCACTGCTGGGCACCCTTTAGACTAGTACTGTACCTAGGGCCACTGGAATTAAGCAATTGTATGGCTGTGGCATTTTTCACATAATTACAGAGTTGCTGCATTGGCCACATAATCCATTATCTGATGAATAATCTGCATATTTCAACACAAAATAGTTTTTAGCTCAAACCAGTGGCATGACAAAGCCCTCTGCAGCCCCCATGATGTAGGGAGGGGGGCTGAGCACACTGTGCAAGGGTGACAAGCCCCTGCCTGGGTCCATGGGGCTTGGTGCCCCCTCACAGTATTTTGCAGGGGGACCCTCCTCAAGTTTTGTTATGGAACTGGTTCAAAAGGTTTGAAAGTTACTAAAAATAGCAGCAACAGGTGTTGCCATGCAGCGAAAGGCCCTGTGCAAAGGTTGACTGTTCACTTTTCTGTTGCTTATTGCAACATTTCGGTATTAAACTGGTACTAACGATGAGCAACCAATGGCCAGCCAGTTATAACAGAAATAAAAATGACAAAATAATGAATTGATACTATCACTAAATGTGCTGCATTACGCAGCATAATTTGCCTTTTCCTGCCTCATAATTTATTCAACCTTGCCACATAATTTGACCCTCCCCTGCCGCATAATTCCAGTGGTCCTAATTATACCAATTCAGATTACATACAAGGTGCCCAATATTGTAATCAAAATGGCAAAGAACCTTCAAGATTGAAATGAAATGTATATAGGTGAATAGGATTAAGAACAGAAAGACGACGAAGAAGATAAATCATGGGTCAGGCAGTGTTTCATTTGTAAAAGAATAAGTGCCAGGGCCTAACGGTTTGCTCAGAAGTTATGACCAGTACTGGCACTATCAAAGGTTGGTGTCATGTATTCTTGATTTCAACTCAGGTCACTTTAATCCATCACAACACACTCCTGGCCTCTTTATATCACTGTTGCAAGTTTCTTTTCATCCCTGCTCTTTCCCTTTGTCATTGTTTTTTAATTTTTCACTTGCTCTTTCTAACATCGTTTGTTTTTTCACTCTTGCTCTGGATCAAAGGCTGTTGAGGAAAAATAAGTGCTGTTGAGGAAAAATAAGTGCTGGTGGCCACTACCGGCTCAAATTAAGCACTGAAGTCAGGTCTATCAGGAAAATCAACGAATCTCTGTCTAAATGAACTAGAAAGGTCTATCTCCAGTTTGTGTCTGACTAACAATTGAAAATTAGGTGTGTGAAACTGTTTTTCCCTAATGTTCGTAAACTTACATGACATTTCTCAAAATTAAGCTTTCAGAAAAAAGATGGTTTGCTGATAACTCACGACTTTTATATGTTAATAAAATTTGCGTAAAGGTCCCAAGAGATATCAACAGGGGGCTGATTTGAGACGAAAATGTCTTTCAGTTAGATATTTTCTGCATGAACCAGTCTGCCACAAACTTACTCATAGGAACCATTCCTCGTGGAAAATTGCTGCCTATTTTCCAAACCCTGAACAAGAATTTCAGAATTGCAAGCTAAATGCAAGATGGACTAAGTGTCTGGCAAAGAGTCAAAGAAAATAAGAGATTTTAATGCAAAACAACGTGATTAAAACTTTAAGCCAATGCTTCCCGGCTCGAGACTATAAAAGGCACGAAAGCAGTAAGTGGGTAAGTTGCTCATCGGCCACATCTGTAAAGTTTACTCAATATTTGTGTCAAAACGAGCCAGCTGCATTTCAGAGATGCATTCGGATGAGTTTTCTTCTTTTTTTTTTTTTTTGTATATGTTTATTGAGAAGTACATGTAAATATATAGACTGTGTTAAATAGAGAAACAATACATCAAATTATGGCCATATATGAAAAATATTATGAAATATTAATTTCTCAGATTTCTAAACACACAAAAAACAAAAAAAACATTATACATATATCAATAAATGCAATATATGAGATTATTTATAAGGCATCCAACTGTGCATTAACTCTTAGTCGGATGAGCTTTCAGATACGCATAATTGGGCAGTAGTATGAAGGCATTAACTATTTCTTCCATCCTGACTTTGGTTTATTATCCAGGGATATCCTTAGAGCTTCATGCTGGCACTAATGTTGTACTTGATTATGAGCAGGTCATAGTTTTCTAACCCCTGCACAAATCCCTACTTGTTTGTTCAAGTGTCAGGACTCGGAGTCCTGTTGTATTTACGCACCTGAAAATCATTAGGTGCAATAAAAACCACATTCTTCACTAAATTTCAGCAAGTCCAACCTGCTGGAATTTAAAAGAGGAAAAGTGTATGGCATTAACCATAAAATATGAATTTTGGTGCAGTAAGCAACTTCACCAAAAACTTGGAATATGAAATAATTATCGCATCGGTTAAATTATAAACCCATCAGCGTGAGATGCATCAAACTCGGACCACTCAAAATAAAGCTTGTTGTTGTAAAGTTTGGCACTGATCCAACAACCAAAAACTAGCATAAAATGTTGTTCCTGTTTTTTCTTCTGGTACACCACGCCAGTTTTCAAGCAAATAACAAAACTTATTTTTCAAGTAGAAAACCTCTTAAGAAAAAGCAACTTTGATAAGACACCACCACACCAGTGCTAAAATTGAGTGCTGTCACCTTGTATATCTAAAAGTATAGCACTGTGTTATAAAAATACATGAAGCAATGCTATCTGAGTTAATTGAAAGTCAGATACATACACTGACCAGCTAGATGTTGCCAAGTACCTCAGTACATGAACAACGTGAACTATCAGATTGCTCTGTCTGATGGGGGCAAGGAGAGATCAGCATTCTGAATGCTCGAGGGCTACTTTCAATTCAAGGTGATGCCCTCTGAGTTGAAGAATGCCCCTGCCATCTTTCAGAGGTTGGTCAATCAGGATCTGTTTTGGCCCGAGAACTCTAGTGCGGCAAATCCACATGATATTGCTGTCTTTAGCTCCACCTGGCAGAGCCACTCTAACTCACCTTAATTAAGTGCTTCAGGCCCTGCTTCAGGCAGGACTGACTATGAAGGCCAGTAAGTGTCAGATAGGGCTGGGATCTGTAGTGTTCCTGGGCTAAGTTGGTGGTAGGCATGTACAGCTTCTTCATACCAAAATCCAGACTATCATGGTTTGGGATCTTCTGAAAACCCAGACCCAAGTATGAACTTTCCTGGGTTTGGCAGGATACTGTAAGAGGGTTGTGAAGGGGTATGGCACAATTATGGCCAATTCTAAAAGAGCTGACTTTTACAAAGCAGCCCAATAAGGGCAAATGGTATGAGGCATATCAGAAGGCCTTTGACATCCTGAAAGAGGTGATGTGCATTGCACCCATTCTCAAGGCACCTGACTTCAGCAAGGAGTTTGTGATTCAGGCAGATGCTTTGGAACATGGCATTGAAGCAGTGTTATGATGATGGCGATGTTCAAGCCGTCACCTTTATAAGCTGGTAAAAGCTTCTTAGAAAGCAGTGTATAAGTACCATCGAGAGATGCACTGGTTTAGACACTAAAGAAGCTGAGCACCTACCTGTTCGAGACTCACTTTAGTGTTGAAACTGGCCACAGAACAGACCACTCAGGTGAGAGTATGGGCTGGATGTAGGTGTGTGCTGCATAGCAGATCATGAAAGACAACTGAGGAGGGTAAAGGAGCTTCATTAACTTGAAAGGGACAGAGGTAAGTCTGCTCATTCATAGTTCAGTGCAAGGTGCAACCCGAGGAAGACACAGGCCCTCATTACAACCTCGGCGGTCTTTACGAAAGACCGCCGAGGCTGCGGGCGCCAGAATACCTCTATTGCTGGCGGTATGTCTGGCTCCCTGTTTCGACTTTTTCGCTGGGCCAGTGGAAAAGTCACATCAACCGCCAGGGCTATAGTGGCGCTAGTACCGCCAACAGGCTGGTGGTACTAGTCACCTTATTTTGACTGCGGCGGTTGTGCCGTGGTAACACTGCCGGGACCGGCGGTATACCGCCATGGCGGTCCTGGCGGTCATAATCCGCCAGGCCAGCGCTGCAAGCAGCGTTGCCCTGGGCATTTCGACTCCCCTTACCCGCCAGTCGGTCCATGGCGGTAGACACCGCCATGAAAAGGCTGGCAGTAAGGGGACTCGGAGTGCCCCTGGGGGCCCCTGCACTGCCCATGCACTTAGCATGGGCAGTGCAGGGGCCCCCAGGCATAGCCCCATCGTGCATTTCCCTGCCTGAGAGGCGGGTGCTACTGCACCCACTGCCCATCAGCATTGCCTCTGGCTCTATTACGAGCTGGCAGAAATGTTGATGTGACTTTTACGCTGGCTCAGCGGAAAAGTCGTAATAGGGAGCCAGACATACTGCCAGCAATGGCGGTATTCTGGCGCCCGCAGCCTCGACGTCCTTTTTGAAAGACCGCCGAGGTTGTAATGAGGGCCTGTACAGCCTTTGTTTTTTAGGCCCAAGGTATCCACTTGTGAACAAACCCATTGGGAGGGAGAGTTGGTCTGAGAACCCGGACTCAAGTCAGAGCTTTCATGGGTCTGACAGGATACTGCAAGAGGTTTGTTAAGGGGTATGGCACCATTATGGAAGTCCCTAAAAGATCTGACTTGTAAGAGCTAACCCAATAAGGTCATTGATGTGAGGAATGTCAGAAGGCCTTTGACATCCTGAAAGTGGCACTGTGCATTGCACCCATCCTCAAGTCAACTGACTTCAAAAAGGTGTTTCTAGTCCAGACAGATGCTTTGGTATCGGAGCAGTGGTACCAGAGAGGAATGATGAGGGTCGGGATCAAATTGTCACATTTATCAGCAGATAACTGCTCCCTGGAGAACAGTGTTAAAGTGCAATCAAGAGATGTACTGGTTTGGTCAGTGAAAAAGGTGAAACCCTACCTGTTCAAGACTCACTTCTGGGTTCAAACTGGCCATAGACCACTCAGGTGTCCCATGTGGATAAGCGGGGTGAATCCTAAATTGTTAATGTGATCCGTTTCCCTACAAGAAATGTTGTAGCTTAGGATGAGAGGGCTGCTGTTTCCTTAAACACACACCTAACTGTGACACAAACTCTCTCCAACAGCAGGTGGCCTGCGCCATCTTATACCTGCCTTAGAAAAATGCACTCTGGGATAGTTTGCACTAAGGTAAATAGGATGTGCTGTAAAAGTGTGTACCACTGCTCCGGGCACTTTTCCAATTGGATAAAAAATTAGATAAACCAGGGGTCACCCCCATCCACTGGCTACTGAATTGTACAAATTTGGACCTCTCCACCAGCTCCTCAGAAACACTTTCTGTAGCTGTGGAGGGACAGAAGAAGGACTGTGCCTGCTGTTTGAGACATGTCAGGAGACCTTAAGGAATGGGCTCGGCTCCCACTTGTACCAGGAACAAAGAAGTGGACTTCAAGCATCAATTGCCTGATATCTTGTGTGGAAGACAACAATCCGAAGAGACCATTTTCCTGAAGTGCCCATCCGGACAGGTGCAAATGGACCTGTAATGGCCCCTGGTGGTCCTGGGACCCTTGCGGTGTCCAGTTGTACTTCCCCAAAAATCTCCATTTCCAAACCAATGAAGAACTGGGACTGGCCACCCAAGCCGATCCGACCCGACCAAGATTTCAAGTTGTTCCTACTTGGAGCTTTTTGGCACTTCAGCAGAAGCTTGCACCAAGGCTGTCTGACTTTAGTGCCCTTCCCAGGCACAGACTGCAGCCTTGTCCTGCTGGAGGACTCTGAACTTTTGAAAAGAGACTAAGGGCCTGATTTAGATTTCCGCGGACGGGTTACTCCATCACAATGATGACGGGTATCCAGTTCACCGAATATATAAATCTTATTATTTCCTACAGGATTTAAATTTTGGCAGATGGGATATCCGTCACCATTGTTACTGAACAGTCTGTCTGCCAAAATCAAAATCAGGCCCGAAGTCTAAATGAAGAAATCTTGACAGGGGAAGACACAAAAAGTATTCGGCCGATGAGCAGATTTCTCTGTGTGCAAAATGTGAACTTTTCTCATTCTGAGCATTAACTGCCCAAACCAACAACTTCAGCAGGACATCATCGAACATCTGAGAAAGCTCAGAGAGGTCTTTCTCAGACACAATCTACAACTTTTCCCTGCTGGAGGATTTTGACTTCCACTTCAGAGATTAGGCCAGAAGGTAAGATCTTTTACCGGGGTAAACCTGCTTGGTGTATCTAATCTGAGCTTCATCGCAGTCAACCTAAAATAATGGCTAGGTCCAAGTCACAAGCTAACGGTGTTTTCTACTGACCCTACTTATTCTAAGTGGTTTTTCTCTTAAATATTTTAACATTCATAACTCCGGTGTTCCTTATTAGATTTTTGTTGTTTTGGTGTAATTTTGTTTATTAATTACATTTTCTTCCATTTTATAAATTGGAGTGGGATTTTTAATGTGGTGTGTTTTTGGCTTTGTAACTGTTTGGTATTTCTAAATGGTTTACACATTTTCTCTAATTCAAGTCTGTCTGCTCAGTGCCATAACTACTAGGGTTTGGGCTCAGGTTTAAATTATTGAAACCTTTGCCTGGACCAAACAGGTTCTTGATTTTGTTACTTGAATTTGACTACTATCCACCCAGACTAATAATTACTTTCCTTTTGTCCACAAATGCAGATATGGAGCAGGAAAATATACACAAAGACCAAGATACCTACATACATACATTTATTTTCACTAAGTCAGCAGATATAAAGGCACAAATGCACACAGTCCAACAAATATAAGGGTGCCAATACACTCAAACTATCCTACACAGCTGCGTGATCAAGAGGCACACAGTCATGTGCATCAGTGGATTACAGGTTGATGTGACGCAAGGGGCTCCAAGCAATGCACATAACGGCAGGCAAAGTGATGTGCATTTTAAGAACACTCGTGGTGCACCACAATGAGGAAGCGGTATTATGTGGACTATTTTTCAAACTGAAAGCTTTGTGCTGAACTGTGGGTCAAAAAGGTTTAATTTGTTTTTGCTTATACGTAACACCAATCCAAAACCAATCATGCCTCATAACGCAATTGATGGCCAGGAATGGCACAAGGATTTCTCACATTCCAAATGGAATTCAATTCCGAAAGATGATATGTAAGATGCACACCAGTGCTTGAAATGGACACCAAGAAATCCAGTGTTTCACTTTTCCAAGGTACCTGTTTGCTACTGAGAAATGTCTGTACTCTCCCATTAACAGTACTGAAGCTCTGACGTGACGTGCTGGTATTCTCCTTTTCTAATGAAACAAGTGCTGGTACTCTTCCTGAGAGTATGTGCACATTTAAAGCAGTGGGACACTCAAAACAAGTGAATATTCAGGCATGTTTTCCATGATTTTGGGATCAGGTGGCGATGTAGGGCTGCTGGCTTAAATCAGCTTAAGAATTGTCAGACTTGAAGTAGAGGCAATGTTGACAGATTTGTTCAATGTCTAGTTGTCCATCGCAAAGGTGTTGGATATCTGTGCTTTAAATGCTTACTATTTAACAACTATTAATGATTGCCGTAATATTCAAGCATTCTATAATCAATGGATGCCATGGTGATGTGACTCTTGTAATGGGTAAAATGAGTTGCCCTCTGCCAGTTGAAGCAACCCTCTACATAAAATCTGTTGCTGGGTGGTGACAATGCACTGCCAATACAGCATCTCCCAGGACGTTTGGTTAGATATACCTATCACAAAGGGAGGACTTAATTGGAAGAAATATGTAGGGGCATTACTATAATCAAGCACTGTGTTCTAAAATGAAGTGGTGCTTTTTCAACAACATACTGCGGTTACAGATGTAGGTAAAACTTTCCAAAACTGCCTTCCTTGCATCTCTAGGAATATTCTGTTTAATTACCATTAATCCTAGTACTACTCTTCCTCATCCCAGCTACCCACCCAACCTAGATGTTCTGTGATCTGCTCCAAAATGAACGTAAGGAATGCCAGTCCCTTTTATGGCACGACGTATGTAGTGATGAGGCGTGAATTCACATAATTTTATTTCAAGAGTTCTTGAATTGGATGTGTGGTCCACTGTATCAGTAATGATAATGACTGGGACAAGAAAGGAGAATGTACTGGTAATGTGTGCAATTCTGTTAAACTGCAAACTAAATTTTGATCCTATGAACAACTGGCTTCACATGGATTAGATGAAATGTGGTGTGCTGTTATATTACTTGTATTCGTAATGAGCACTATCAGCCACAAGGGTATCCTGGTGATGAGCAGGTGTGTCTGTCTAGCTCTGCTGATGGTAGGCTGGATAATTGAAAAACCAGGTCTTCAGCTTCTCGCAGAATTGAAGAAGAGGAGCGGCGACTTTGATGAGGAGTGTGAGGCTTTTCCATGCTTTAGGAGCAATGTAAGAGTATGCCTGCCCTCCTGAACTGGTTCTGTATATGCGTGGGATGTGTGTGAGCAGGATTCCTACACAGTGGAGGTGTCTGGTTGGTTGGTGAAAGGAGATGCAATTTTTTCTCTGGTTACTGAAGACTTAGTATCTGAGTTCCCCAAGCGCTGTTAGTGACAACAATTGCGAACATATCAAAAGAAGGCATTTGTTGAATTGTTACAATGAGCATGCATCTGAGATTCTTGTAAGTGTAACCAATCATGATGTAGCTTACCTGTCTCCGTATTTCATTTCCACACCATTCCTTGCCCAGCTGATGACTGGCTTTGGGTATCCTCCAGCTTCACAGTGAAGAAGTACACTCTGTGTCCCACTTGCCAGGGCAACAGTTTGTCCAAGGTGAGTTACCACTTCAGAAGCTGAAAGTTGCTGTGCAGCTGAAATCTTCCTCAGTATTACAGGTTTTCTATAGTGATGGTTGTGGGAAACATTAGTTGACTCTATAGAGCTAAAAAAATCTCCATCGATAGGAGATGTCCTCAAGGAGCTTGTAAATCCTGAAACAGGCTTGTGGAACCTAGGTTCAACAGATCCTAAACCAATTCTTTTTCTCTGGTTACTGAAAACAGATTCCTGGTTTTCCCAATTACTCCTGATCACCTCTTGTGCTAAATGTGAAAGGATCTGTTTCCTATAATTTTCGCGCATTTCTAAGGGATGCTCTGATAAGGTCCTAATGATGTCATCTAGCCGATTTTGATCAATGGCAACTGCAAAAGGAAAGATGAATTCATAACTCTGATCCTCTTCAGCAGAAGTGTTTCTCTCAGTGGAATCCAGCCCTCCCCAATTCTCCAAGTTTTCTTTGGGCCATATATTCAGCTCCAGAAACTTTGAGACTATGTCATCATAGCGACTGCTGAAATCCGCAAGAAGGCCTCTTTTTTCTGTATTGCTTTTGTTAAAAAGAATCCTATTGTCATGTTTATCTCTTGGTCTGGAGGCTTCATTTAGGCTGCTCTTTTGCATAGTTTCTTCTTCCCGGGTTCCAGAAGGATGAGTGATAATCTTGTTGTAGTTGCCAATGAGTTTGATTACAAAATGCTCCTGGGCAGGCCCAGCCATGCATGTGTACACTCCCACATCTGAAGGTTTTATTCTGTGAAATTTGATGTAGCCATGTGTGGTGACGGTAATGTGTGCTGTACTGAGAAGGGGCTTGCCTTCCTGTTCCCAGGTAATCAAGGCCTTGCGGAACCTCCGCACAGGGCATCTCAGGACAACAGACGTTTTTGGGAGCAGGTATGCAAAGCCACCTACATTGAACTGAAGTTTCTTCTGTTTTCTCACCTGAATGTAAATCTTCTTCAAGGATAAAATATGGGGACTTTGCTTCTGACCAGGCCTGCTTTGCCCTGAAACATAGTTTAAAAAGGTGTGGGTTAGTATTGTTATTTCACTGTGGGTTCATCATGCATCAATGTAATACTGAGACGCTGCTTAACAATAAATACTTATATCATCTTTATTATCTCTGTCTATTTTCTAAATCAGCCACAAACACTGCTTTTCTGTGAATCCAGAATCTCATGGAAAGTGGGAACCGCTTCCATGGTGTTCTCTCTAAACAATTCATCAGGTGAAATCTCAGGGGGATAATGGTCAGCAAAAATGAGAATGAAAATAAGAATAGCATGTAATATTCTGGAGTCTTGCATTTTTCAGTGGACTCTCGGGATACAACCTGTAATCTCATACTATTCCTGCAAATGTGGTATTGGTAATTTTAGGGCCAGGAAATAATGATGCAGAATTTCTACATAAGTTGTGATGGTGTTCTGCATATAAAATGCACATTTTAAATGAGAAGAAATAGCGTAAATATGCAGTATTACAAAGAACTATCCTGTCGCCCAACAAAATAAATTAATGAACCTGATTTTGAATTCTAACTTCATCCACCTCTCATTTCATTGAAGTTGCCACACTTTTAAAATTGTAGTGATTTAAAATCTGGTGTTGTAGTAAAAGGTATATTTTCATCTAATCAGTCAATTTATGTTCTACCTCAACATGCTTTACTTCGTAAAATTCACATTGGAAAATGAATCCCTGTTTTGTCAGTTTGATCTTTAGGTGGCTACAAATACAAACATGGGGAGAAAAAAACTCATATTTAGAAGGCCTCTTAGGAAGTTAGCAACCTTACCCTAATGTCTTTTATAGATTTAAAACTTACACTTTTAAAAATAAGGTACCAGTGGTGTATCTCCAAACATAGGGTGTTTTCTTCAGTAAAGATTACAAGCACAATAATTAAATCAGGACTTGTGATGCAGTATTTTGCTAGGTCTGATAACTGGTGTATAAGAGAAAATATCTAGATGAGCGTAGATGGATATCCCACCATATACCACTTTTCACGTTTCATGCATCGAGAGAAGCAGCTTTCATTTAGTTTGCTGAACATACCATTTAAGCAGCTCTGCTCTATGTAAAATTCCTACACTCCTTTGACTGTTCTTGTTTTTTGTAGGTATCTTGACTGTCATGACGGTACTCCCCTGCAGTTAGCTGCAATATACAGAATGATAGGCGTGGCTACTAGAACTATCCAGTTCTGTGGCTGTGATATGGCTATACCACACAGGCTAAATAATTCACCATTGTAGATTTAAAAAACAAAATCTGGCTCAAAGAGATCAAATGTTACTAAGAAAGAGGCTCACAAATTGCTGTGCAGTGGAAGGCCCTTAAACAGGTCACCTCTGAGTTTCTGAGTGCGGTATTTAGGTGTTAAATTTGTGCTAATGAGGGGATTATTTCTTGCTTGGGGGAGTGAGAAGTGTAGTTTAGGGTACCCTTCAGTGGCTGCTGCCACTGAACGGTGGTGGCCGGGGGTTAAATAAAAATAATAATAAATAAAAAATATACATCTCCTGGCGATGAGTTCGCCTCTCCAACGTCCCTTGTTCTCTTCCCGGAAGCACCTAGGCTTCCAGCCAATCACGACACTGCTGTCACAAGCATGACAGCAGCGTCGTGATTGGTGTGAGCGGCCTGCTTTGCTGCTCACAGAGGGAGTAAAGGCCTGTGCACTTTCTCATCCCGGCTGTTGAATACCGCCAGGTTGAGAAATGCAAAGTGCGCATGTCTATTTGGCTGGCCCAACACATCTGGCCAAACAGACATGCACACTTATTGTGCACATAAAACTCCCCCTTCAGCACTCCTCCGGCCCCCTCCTGCCCAGACCCGCCCCGGAATAATAAAATGATAATAACATAGCGTTATTGTCATTTTATTTTTCCTTTTGCTGCATGCAGAGGGGGGACGCCCCTCCTCCTTAGCGGAGGAGCCGACGCTGGTACCTTCTAGTTCCCAGTTGCTAAGATTTTATCAAACTGAGAGGGCTCTCCTATGTTACATCGTCCACAGAGGCTTTTAGTGGCGAATCTCTTTGATTATTTAGCATAATCCTCACCCACTGGAAATGAGGGAAACCTTTGTCCAGACAGTATTAATGCATGTTTGAATGACAAATACTGAAATAATAGTGCCATAGAAAGTGCTGCATTATCCTACATAATTTTATTTTAAATCAGAAAATTCTTGCAATTTCGTAAGAAATAAAAATAACAATATGCCAATGTGCACACAGTGAATACTTTGGCATTCCCAAGTGAGTGCTCCATGAGAGCATTAGCTGTCAGTCTCTCAACACAATACAGGAGCACAGGAATACTTCCCTGTATGTGAGTGCACATGTTTACCAAACAGAAACTAGGTGAATTCAGCCCTGTGACAAAAAACATATTAGAGAAAAAGCAGGAAAATATGAACGGAAGGAACCCTAAATTTACTATCTAAAAAATTGAATAAAAGCATTTAATGCAAATATTTCTTTTTTCTTTTTTGGAAACCAGGTCCGTGCATCTCAAGGGCCATTCACAAACATGGCGGCCTATTCTCCAACAATATTTTGTAGCACGTAAAGTATTACTGCAGCAGTACTACTCACCTACTACGAAATACTTTTCACTAACCTATGGAAAGAGACCTTCCCCTCCGCCTTTCTTGTCTTTTCTGTGCGGAGATCTCCACACTCGTAAACCTCGGTTTTAGTAGTAAATGTCGGAGGGCCAAAAGGGTGTGGCTGGGAAAAGGGGAAAACTTACAACAAAGTGGGAAAGGAACCATTAAAGTCTGTACAACCATCTATTAAAGGAAAATATGAAAAAGACAAATCTTCACCTGTCAATTAACTGAGACTAACAAATCTTTTTCACAGCATAGGGGTTATGAGCATACAAATTAAACGTGCAATCTGTAAATGTATCAATATTCCAGAACACATGACAGTGCACAAGAGGTGACCGGGCTGATTGCGATGCACTCTACAACTCACTCACCTTGTACAACACTTGCTCTAATCCTTGACACAACAGATGCTCCGTGGCCTGATCACTGTATCAGTTTGTATATACCAAGGCCTTCAAAATGAATCAGGTTGACACGCAGGACCTTCAGATCCGGGCCAAACATGATGCTAATTAAACTGAGTCCTCACTCAGCCTCTTAAGAATTTCTTAAAAGGTGTATGCTTCATAAAAGCTCTTCTTATTATTTAACAATTCAACATGCCACGTAGACTATCCAGACACTACGGAAGGCAGATTTGAAGCGATGGTAGAGTGGAGGTGGTGGGTGATTTGTTCTCTGGGGGATTTCACAGCATATGCCTGTGGAACAGTTTATAGCACATGCGGCCACAGCGGCAGCAACAAGAGCTACTTGGTGGTTATTGGGAACCTTAACCACTTCGCTGCCAGGCCTTTTCCCCCTCCTGTGCCAGGCCTTTTTTTGCCTATTTGGGGCAGTTCGCGCTTAGGCCCGCATAACTTTTTGTCCACATAAGCTAACCAAGCCAAATTTGCGTCCTTTTTTTCCAACATCCTAGGGATTCTGGAGGTACCCAGACTTTGTGGGTTCCCCTGAAAGAGGCCAAGAAATTGGCCAAAATACAAGGAAAATTTTGTTTTTTTCAAAAAAATTGGAAAAAGTGGCTGCAGAAGAAGGCTTGTGGTTTTTCCCCTAAAAATGGCATCAACAAAGGGTTTGCGGTGCTAAACTCAGCAGCTTCCCAGCTTTCAGGAACAGGCAGACTTGAATCCGAAAACCCAATTTTTCAACACAATTTTGGCATTTTACTGGGGCATACCCCATTTGTGCAATTTTTTGTGCTTTCAGCCTCCTTCCAGTCAGTGACAGGAATGGTCATGAAACCAATGCTGGATCCCAGAAACCTAAACATTTCTGAAAAGTAGACAAAATTCTGAATTCAGCAAGGGGTCATTTGTGTAGATCCTACAAGGGTTTCCTACAGAAAATAACAGCTGAAAAAGAAAAATATTGAAATTGAGGTGAAAAAAACATCAATTTTTCTCTACTTTTTACTCTGTAACTTTTCCCTGCAATGTCAGATTATCGAAAGCAATATACCGTTACGTCTGCTGGACTCCTCTGGTTGCGGGGATATATAGGGTTTGTAGGTTCATCAAGAACCCGAGGAACCCAGAGCCAATAAATGAGCTGCACCCTGCAGTGCGTTTTCATTCTATACCGGGTATACAGTAATTCATTTGCTGAAATATAAGGAGTAAAAAATAGCTATCAAGAAAACCTTTGCATTTCCAAAAAGGGCACAAGATAAGGTGTTGAGGAGCAGTGGTTATTTGCACATCTCTGAATTCCGGGGTGACCATAGTAGCACGTGAATTACATGGAATTTCTCAAATAGATGTCTTTTTTACACACACCCCTATATTTGGAAGGAATAAATGTAGAGAAAGACAAGGGGCAATAACACTTGTTTTGCCATTCTATGTTCCCCCAAGTCTCCCGATAAAAATGATACCTCACTTGTTTGGGTAGGCCTAGCGCCCGCGACAGGATATGCCCCAAAACACAACGTGGACACATCACAGAAAACAGAGCTGTTTTTAGCAAAGTGACTACCTGTAGATTTTGGCCTCTAGCTCAGCCGCCACCTAGGGAAACCTACCAAACCTGTGCATTTCTGAAAACTAGAGACCTAGGGGAATCCAAGGAGGGGTGACTTGTGTGGCTCGGACCAGGTTCTGTTACCCAGAATCCTTTGCAAACCTCAAAATTTGGCTAAAAAAACACATGTTCCTCACATTTCTGTGGCAGAAAGTTCTGGAATCTGAGAGGAGCGACAAATTTCCTTCCACCCAGCATTCCCCCACGTCTCCCGATAAAAATGATACCTCACTTGTGTGGGTAGGCCTAGCGCCCGCGACAGGATATGCCCCAAAACACAACCTGGACACATCACAGAAAACAGAGCTGTTTTTAGCAAAGTGACTACCTGTAGATTTTGGCCTCTAGCTCAGCCGCCACCTAGGGAAACCTACCAAACCTGTACATTTCTGAAAACTAGAGACCTAGGGGAATCCAAGGAGGGGTGACTTGTGTGGCTCGGACCAGGTTCGGTTACCCAGAATCCTTTGCAAACCTCAAAATTTGGCTAAAAAAACACATGTTCCTCACATTTCTGTGGCAGAAAGTTCTGGAATCTGAGAGGAGCCACAAATTTCCTTCCACCTAGCGTTCCCCCACGTCTCCAGATAAAAATGATACCTCACTTGTGTGGGTAGGCCTAGCGCCCGCGACAGGATATGCCCCAAAACACAACGTGGACATATCACAGAAAACAGAGCTGGTTTTAGCAAAGTGACTACCTGTAGATTTTGGCCTCTAGCTCAGCCGCCACCTAGGGAAACCTACCAAACCTGTGCATTTCTGAAAACTAGAGACCTAGGGGGATCCAAGGAGGGGTGACTTGCGGGGCTCGGACCAGGTTCTGTTACCCAGAATCCTTTGCAAACCTCAAAATTTGGCTAAAAAAACACATGTTCCTCAAATTTCTCTGGCAGAAAGTTCTGGAATCTGAGAGGAGCCACAAATTTCCTTCCACCCAGCGTTCCCCCACGTCTCCCGATAAAAGTGATACCTCACTTGTGTGGGTAGGCCTAGCGCCCGCGACAGGATATGCCCCAAAACACAACGTGGACATATCACAGAAAACAGAGCTGTTTTTAGCAAAGTGACTACCTGTAGATTTTGGCCTCTAGCTCAGCCGCCACCTAGGGAAACCTACCAAACCTATGCATTTCTGAAAACTAGAGACCTAGGGGAATCCAAGGAGGGGTGACTTGTGTGGCTCGGACCAGGTTCTGTTACCCAGAATCCTTTGCAAACCTCAAAATTTGGCTAAAAAAACACATGTTCCTCACATTTCTGTGGCAGAAAGTTCTGGAATCTGAGAGGAGCCACAAATTTCCTTCCACCCAGCGTTCCCCCACGTCTCCCGATAAAAATGATACCTCACTTGTGTGGGTAGGCCTAGCGCCCGCGACAGGATATGCCCCAAAACACAACGTGGACATATCACAGAAAACAGAGCTGCTTTTAGCAAAGTGACTACCTGTAGATTTTGGCCTCTAGCTCAGCCACCACCTAGGGAAACCTACCAAACCTGTGCATTTCTGAAAACTAGAGACCTAGGGGAATCCAAGGAGGGGTGACTTGCGGGGCTCGGACCAGGTTCTGTTACCCAGAATCCTTTGCAAACCTCAAAATTTGGCTAAAAAAACACATGTCCCTCACATTTCTGTGGCAGAAAGTTCTGGAATCTGAGAGGAGCTACAAATTTCCTTCCACCCAGCGTTCCCCCAAGTCTCCCGATAAAAATGATACCTCACTTGCGTGGGTAGGCCTAGCGCCGGCGACAGGAAACACCCCAAAGCGCAACGTGGACACATCCTAAATTTTGGAAAAAAACAGAGGTGTTTTTTGCGAAGTGCCTACCTGTAGATTTTGGCCTCTAGCTCAGCCGGCACCTAGGGAAACCTACCAAACCTGTGCATTTCTGAAAACTAGAGACCTAGGGGAATCCAAGGAGGGGTGACTTGCGGGGCTCGGACCAGGTTCTGTTACCCAGAATCCTTTGCAAACCTCAAAATGTGGCTAAAAAAACACATGTCCCTCACATTTCTGTGGCAGAAAGTTCTGGAATCTGAGAGAAGCTACAAATTTCCTTCCACCCAGCGTTCCCCCAAGTCTCCCGATAAAAATGATACCTCACTTGCGTGGGTAGGCATAGCGCCGGCGACAGGAAACACCACAAAGCGCAACGTGGACACATCCTAAATTTTGGAAAAAAACAGAGGTGTTTTTTGTGAAGTGCCTACCTGTAGATTTTGGCCTCTAGCTCAGCCGGCACCTAGGGAAAGCTACCAAACCTGTGCATTTCTGAAAACTAGAGACCTAGGGGAATCCAAGGAGGGGTGACTTGCGGGGCTCGGACCAGGTTCTGTTACCCAGAATCCTTTGCAAACCTCAAAATTTGGCTAAAAATACACATGTTACTCACATTTCTGTGGCAGAAAGTTCTGGAATCTGAGAGGAGCCACAAATTTCCTTCCACCTAGCGTTCCCCCACGTCTCCCGATAAAAATGATACCTCACTTGTGTGGGTAGGCCTAGCGCCCGCGACAGGATATGCCCCAAAACACAACGTGGACATATCACAGAAAACAGAGCTGTTTTTAGCAAAGTGACTACCTGTAGATTTTGGCCTCTAGCTCAGCCGCCACCTAGGGAAACCTACCAAACCTATGCATTTCTGAAAACTAGAGACCTAGGGGGATCCAAGGAGGGGTGACTTGCGGGGCTCGGACCAGGTTCTGTTACCCAGAATCCTTTGCAAACCTCAAAATTTGGCTAAAAAAACACATGTTCCTCAAATTTCTGTGGCAGAAAGTTCTGGAATCTGAGAGGAGCCACAAATTTCCTTCCACCCAGCGTTCCCCCACGTCTCCCGATAAAAATGATACCTCACTTGTGTGGGTAGGCCTAGCGCCCGCGACAGGATATGCCCCAAAACACAACGTGGACATATCACAGAAAACAGAGCTGTTTTTAGCAAAGTGACTACCTGTAGATTTTGGCCTCTAGCTCAGCCACCACCTAGGGAAACCTACCAAACCTGTGCATTTCTGAAAACTAGAGACCTAGGGGAATCCAAGGAGGGGTGACTTGCGGGGCTCGGACCAGGTTCTGTTACCCAGAATCCTTTGCAAACCTCAAAATTTGGCTAAAAAAACACATGTCCCTCACATTTCTGTGGCAGAAAGTTCTGGAATCTGAGAGGAGCTACAAATTTCCTTCCACCCAGCGTTCCCCCAAGTCTCCCGATAAAAATGATACCTCACTTGCGTGGGTAGGCCTAGCGCCGGCGACAGGAAACACCCCAAAGCGCAACGTGGACACATCCTAAATTTTGGAAAAAAACAGAGGTGTTTTTTGCGAAGTGCCTACCTGTAGATTTTGGCCTCTAGCTCAGCCGGCACCTAGGGAAACCTACCAAACCTGTGCATTTCTGAAAACTAGAGACCTAGGGGAATCCAAGGAGGGGTGACTTGCGGGGCTCGGACCAGGTTCTGTTACCCAGAATCCTTTGCAAACCTCAAAATGTGGCTAAAAAAACACATGTCCCTCACATTTCTGTGGCAGAAAGTTCTGGAATCTGAGAGAAGCTACAAATTTCCTTCCACCCAGCGTTCCCCCAAGTCTCCCGATAAAAATGATACCTCACTTGCGTGGGTAGGCCTAGCGCCGGCGACAGGAAACACCCCAAAGCGCAACGTGGACACATCCTAAATTTTGGAAAAAAACAGAGGTGTTTTTTGCGAAGTGCCTACCTGTAGATTTTGGCCTCTAACTCAGCCGGCACCTAGGGAAAGCTACCAAACCTGTGCATTTCTGAAAACTAGAGACCTAGGGGAATCCAAGGAGGGGTGACTTGCGGGGCTCGGACCAGGTTCTGTTACCCAGAATCCTTTGCAAACCTCAAAATTTGGCTAAAAATACACATGTTACTCACATTTCTGTGGCAGAAAGTTCTGGAATCTGAGAGGAGCCACAAATTTCCTTCCACCTAGCGTTCCCCCACGTCTCCCGATAAAAATGATACCTCACTTGTGTGGGTAGGCCTAGCGCCCGCGACAGGATATGCCCCAAAACACAACGTGGACATATCACAGAAAACAGAGCTGTTTTTAGCAAAGTGACTACCTGTAGATTTTGGCCTCTAGCTCAGCCGCCACCTAGGGAAACCTACCAAACCTATGCATTTCTGAAAACTAGAGACCTAGGGGGATCCAAGGAGGGGTGACTTGCGGGGCTCGGACCAGGTTCTGTTACCCAGAATCCTTTGCAAACCTCAACATTTGGCTAAAAAAACACATGTTCCTCAAATTTCTGTGGCAGAAAGTTCTGGAATCTGAGAGGAGCCACAAATTTCCTTCCACCCAGCGTTCCCCCACGTCTCCCGATAAAAATGATACCTCACTTGTGTGGGTAGGCCTAGCGCCCGCGACAGGATATGCCCCAAAACACAACGTGGACATATCACAGAAAACAGAGCTGTTTTTAGCAAAGTGACTACCTGTAGATTTTGGCCTCTAGCTCAGCCGCCACCTAGGGAAACCTACCAAACCTATGCATTTCTGAAAACTAGAGACCTAGTGGAATCCAAGGAGGGGTGACTTGTGTGGCTCGGACCAGGTTCTGTTACCCAGAATCCTTTGCAAACCTCAAAATTTGGCTAAAAATACACGTTACTCACATTTCTGTGGCAGAAAGTTCTGGAATCTGAGAGGAGCTACAAATTTCCTTCCACCCAGCGTTCCCCCAAGTCTCCCGATAAAAATGATACCTCACTTGCGTGGGTAGGCCTAGCGCCGGCGACAGGAAACACCCCAAAGCGCAACGTGGACACATCCTAAATTTTGGAAAAAAACAGAGGTGTTTTTTGCGAAGTGCCTACCTGTAGATTTTGGCCTCTAGCTCAGCCGGCACCTAGGGAAACCTACCAAACCTGTGCATTTCTGAAAACTAGAGACCTAGGGGAATCCAAGGAGGGGTGACTTGCGGGGCTCGGACCAGGTTCTGTTACCCAGAATCCTTTGCAAACCTCAAAATTTGGCTAAAAATACACATGTTACTCACATTTCTGTGGCAGAAAGTTCTGGAATCTGAGAGGAGCCACAAATTTCCTTCTACCCAGCGTTCCCCCAAGTCTCCCGATAAAAATGATACATCACTTGTGTGGGTAGGACTAGCGCCCACGAAAGGAAAGGGCCCAAAACACAACGTGGACACATCACATTTTTTTATAAAAAGCAGTGCCTACCTGTGGATTTTGGCCTGTAGCTCAGCCGACACCTGAGGAAACCTAGCAAACCAGTGCATTTTTGAAAACTAGAAACCCAGGGGAATCCAAGATGGGGTGACTTGCGGGGCTCAGACCAGGTTATGTTACCCAGAATCCTTTGCAAACATCAAAATTTGGCCCAAAAAACACTTTTTCCTCTCATTTCGGTGACAGAAAGTTCTGGAATCTGAGAGGAGCCACAAATTTCCTTCCACCCAGCGTTCCCCTAAGTCTCTCGATAAAAATGGTACATCACTTCTGTGGGTAGGCCTAGCGCCCACAAAAGGAAATGGCCTAAAACACAACGTGGACACAACATATTTTTTCACAGAAAACAGAGGTGTTTTTTGCAAGGTGCCTACCTGTGGTGTTTGGCCTGTAGCTCAGCCGGCCCCAGGGGGGGGGGCAGAAATGGCCTAAAATAAATTTGCCCCCCCAACCCCCACCCTCCCCCGCCGGGAGCGACCCTTGCCTACGGGGTCGCTCCCCCTGCGTGACATTGGCACCAAAAAACAAATCCCCGGTGCCTAGTGGTTTCTGCCCCCTTGGGAGCAGGTTGACCTAAACTCAGCCAATCTGCCCCCAAGGGGGGCAGAAATGGCCTAAATACAATTTGTCCCCCAGGGGAGCGACTTTTGCCTGATGGGTCGCTCCCCATCTCTAAAAAAAAAAAAACAAAGAAAAAAAAGAAAAATTCCCCTGGCGCCTAGAGGTTTCTGCCCCCCCCCCCCCGGGGGCAGATCGGCCTAATAATAGGCCGATCTGCCCCCCGGGGGGGCAGAAATGGCCTAAAATAAATTTGCCCCCCCAACACCCACCCCCCCCCCCGGAGCGACCCTTGCCTACGGGGTCGCTCCCCCTGCGTCACATTGGCGCCAAAAAACAAATCCCCGGTGCCTAGTGGTTTCTGCCCCCTTGGGGGCAGATTGACCTAAAATTGGCCAATCTGCCCCCAGGGGGGCAGAAATGGTCTAAATACAATTTGCCCCCCCAGGGGAGCGACCCTTGCCTGATGGGTCGCTCCCCATCTCTAAAAAAAGAAACAACAACAAAAAAACACACAAAAAAAAAATTGCCCTGGCGCCTAGAGTGTTCTGCCCCCCCCCCCGGGGGCAGTTCGGCCTAATAATAGGCCGATCTGTCCCCCGGGGGGGCAGAAATGGCCTAAAATAAATTTGCCCCCCCAACCCCCACCCCCCCACCGGGAGCGACCCTTGCCTACGGGGTCGCTCCCCTTGCGTGACATTGGCGCCAAAAAACAAATCCCCGGTGCCTAGTGGTTTCTGCCCCCTTGGGGGCAGATTGACCTAAAATTGGCCAATCTGCCCCCAGGGGGGCAGAAATGGTCTAAATACAATTTGCCCCCCCAGGGGAGCGACCCTTGCCTGATGGGTCACTCCCCATCTCTAAAAAAAGAAACAACAAAAAAAAAACACACAAAAAAAAAATTGCCCTGGCGCCTAGAGTGTTCTGCCCCCCCCCCCCCGGGGGCAGTTCGGCCTAATAATAGGCCGATCTGTCCCCCGGGGGGGCAGAAATGGCCTAAAATAAATTTGCCCCCCCAACCCCCCCCCCCCCCCCCCCGGGAGCGACCCTTGCCTACGGGGTCGCTCCCCCTGCGTGACATTGGCGCCAAAAAACAAATCCCCGGTGCCTAGTGGTTTCTGCCCCCTTGGGGGCAGATTGACCTAAAATTGGCCAATCTGCCCCCAGGGGGGCAGAAATGGTCTAAATACAATTTGCCCCCCCAGGGGAGCGACCCTTGCCTGATGGGTCACTCCCCATCTCTAAAAAAAGAAACAACAAAAAAAAAAACACACAAAAAAAAAATTGCCCTGGCGCCTAGAGTGTTCTGCCCCGCCCCCGGGGGCAGTTCGGCCTAATAATAGGCCGATCTGTCCCCCGGGGGGGGCAGAAATGGCCTAAAATAAATTTGCCCCCCCAACCCCCACCCCCCCCCCGGGAGCGACCCTTGCCTACGGGGTCGCTCCCCCTGCGTGACATTGGCGCCAAAAAACAAATCCCCGGTGCCTAGTGGTTTCTGCCCCCTTGGGGGCAGATTGACCTAAAATTGGCCAATCTGCCCCCAGGGGGGCAGAAATGGTCTAAATACAATTTGCCCCCCCAGGGGAGCGACCCTTGCCTGATGGGTCGCTCCCCATCTCTAAAAAAAAGAAACAACAAAAAAAAAACACACAAAAAAAAAATTGCCCTGGCGCCTAGAGTGTTCTGCCCCCCCCCGGGGGCAGTTCGGCCTAATAATAGGCCGATCTGTCCCCCGGGGGGGCAGAAATGGCCTAAAATAAATTTGCCCCCCCAACCCCCACCCCCCGCCCCCCGGGAGCGACCCTTGCCTACGGGGTCGCTCCCCCTGCGTGACATTGGCGCCAAAAAACAAATCCCCGGTGCCTAGTGGTTTCTGCCCCCTTGGGGGCAGATTGACCTAAAATCGGCCAATCTGCCCCCAGGGGGGCAGAAATGGTCTAAATACAATTTGCCCCCCAGGGGAGCGACCCTTGCCTGATGGGTCGCTCCCCATCTCTAAAAAAAAAACACAAAAAAAGAAATTGCCCTGGCGCCTAGAGGTTTCTTCCCCCCCTGGGGGCAGATCGGCCTAATAATAGGCAGATCTGCCCCCAGGGGGGGCAGAAATGGCCTAAAATAAATTGCCCTCCCCCCCAGGGAGCGACCCTTGCCTAAGGGGTCGCTCCCTTTGCGTGAAATTCACGCAAAGAAAAAACTCCCTGGTGTCTAGTGGTTTCTACCCCCCTTGGGGGCAGATTGGCCTCATCAAAATAGGCCAATCTGCCCCCAAGGGAGGCAGAAATGGCCAAAATATAATTTTCCCCCAAGGGGAGCGACCCTTGCCTAAGGGGTCGCTCCCCACCAAAAAAAAAAAAAATGAAACAAAAAAAAAAATATGGTCCCTGGTGCCTAGAGGTTTCTGCCCCCCCTGGGGGCAGATCGGCCTAGTAAGGCCGATCTGCCCCCAGGGGGGGCAGAAAAGGCCTTTTCAAAAAAATGCCCCCCCTGGGAGCGACCCTTGCCCAAGGGGTCGCTCCCTTTGGTCAATTTCAATGAAAAAAAAAAAAATCCCTGGTGTCTAGTGGGGTTTCAAAAGCCGGATTGCAAGCAATCCGGCTTTTGAAACCCTCGGAGGGACTTCAAAGGGAAGGAAATACTTTTCCTTCCCTTTGAAGCCCCTCCGGGCCTCCCAAGTGATTGAAAAAGAAATGCTTTTGCATTTCTTTTTCAATCGCGCTGGAAGCAGAGCTTCCAGCGCGACTAGGGAGGCCCTGTGACAAATCAGCGCGCGCTCGCGCGCTGACGTCACAGGGGGGGTTGGGGGGGGTCGGGGGTGGAAGGGGAAGGGATTCCCCGGTCAGCCCTGACCTGGGGGGGTGGGGGGGCGTCCCTCGGGAGGAGCGCTAGCGCTTCTCCCGAGGGAAGCATTCAGGACGTAATGGTTACGTCCATGGCGCCACACGGGCGCTGCCATGGACGTAACCATTACGTCCGTGGCGGGGAAGGGGTTAAGCATTGATTGTGCCATTGTACATCCTCACCTTAGGGAGCTGCACACATGTGCTCGCACTCCTACGTTCTGCATTATCTCCTGCTTTTTATGTTGATGTGACAAAGATGCTCCAAGTGTGGGAGGGTGCATTAAGTGTGGAACTTGCAGATGGAGTGGGGGAGAACATTCTAAATATGTGCATACATTTTCCTGGGATGTCACATTCAGATTTACGCAGGTTAATTACATATGTCAGACCTATATATATATATATATATATATATATATATATATATATATATATATATGTGTGTGTGTATACACACGCACACACACTCACACCTAGAAGTGTATTGGAGCTGTTGACACTTGTCTTAGATGTATGGATCCTTAGGCCCATTTCTTTTACAAGATCTGGGAATGGGAGTGCACATGATACAAAAAAAATGCATTGTGATGTCTAACATGTAGTCTGCATTGGGGGATACACATTTGACTCACTCCTGGCAGTAGGGGCATGATGCCAGGTCTGTTATGGGAGAGCGGGGAGGCATTCTTCTAGTTTGTTTTATTATGTGGTAGTTCTGAAACCCTTTTGTAGGAAACAAACGTTAACCTGAGAATTTCCTTGCAACCACTGTATTTGCATCCTGCGTTAAACTCAATAAAGAAAAGTTAAAAAAACCAATAACCCAGCATCTGAAACACTGTAGCACCCTCTAGTAGAAGGAAGCCCAGTTCTACTTAGAAAATTAAGATGCAAAATTTATACTGAGCAGGTCTGTCTTGGCAGATTTTTTGTCAGGGAGTCACAATCTTGCTGAATTTCATGATACTTAATTTGCATATTTTTTCCCATGGAATACTTTCCAGAAGAAAATTTCTCAGGCAACAGTAAAACCGCTGCTGAAAAATACATTGGGCCTGATTACAAGTATGGCAGTCCAAAGACTGCTGCACTGACTATGGCAGTGCGACTGCCACGTCTTGAGGCGGTCCAACTGGCCGATTTGGACAGTGGTAGTCGGAAAGCCATAGGACCGGCGCCACCATCAAGTCCTGACCCACTGCGGTGGTGGCAGTCGGGAAAGCGTTGGAATATGGAGGCGGCGCCGGCAGTGGCCCCGCCGTCCATATTACGATCTGCCTGTCCACTGACCTTTTCATGGTGGGGACACTGCCAAAAAAGATTGTCAGAGGAGGGCAGCAACGATACTGCCCATGTCATGGGCAGTGCACTACCCCCCCTGCCAGCACAGTTGGTATGCTCATGGTCTGCTGTTGCAACAATGTGCATACTGACTGTGCTGGCAGTGCAGTCAGTGCAGTTGGCATAGTCCTTGGCTCTCCCTTAGACCCAAAGCCAATGTTGTCAAACTGACTGTGCTGTCAGCCCCGCGGGACCATCATAATGGGGAGGTTGGGATGCCTCAGGCTTTGGGGCGTCCTCCCAACCGCCGCATTGGCGGCATGGTGGTCTGACCGCCTGTGTCGTAATTAGGCCCTTTGTCCTCAAACCAGTTTTCTGCTGACATCTAGGCTGACTTTTAAATGTGTAGCATGACCTTGCATTTAATTTTTATGCTAGAAACCAGCAAGAATATAACCAGTTTATATAATTTTCAAACAATTTCACAACATTTTGTGAGTAAAATCACAATTGTACCCATCTCTACTGCTGCAAGTGTGCAGAGCCTGAAATCAGAGGCTTGGAAGTAACAAACAAATGAATAAAGTTGGTTGCACTTGACAGATAATAAAGTGACGATCCTGAACCAAAAAGAGCCTCTGGTAGAGTATCTGGAAACCCACCATAAAACAAAGCCTTCGAAAGGAACCTGAAGACAATGGTGGAGGGAACAACACAACGGAACACAGAAACCTACACCACTTACTTGCACATGGCCGGAGCTCGCAGGGCCTTATCATGGAAGGGAGAGGCGGGTCTGGACATGCTGAAGAATTGAGAACTGTGTATTCACCTGTCTTCAACATCTGCCTACAATACGCATTTTGCTTCTGTGATCCATTCCCACAGCTTACAGAGCACTATGAGAAAAAAAGGTGAAATTAGATTGCCTTTCTAGTAAAATATATTGTGCAGATACTGGAGCAAGCAAGAGGTCCTTCGCTTCCACTTTCTTGATGAACTGAAGACATCTGGGCATATTTGTCCTCCTTAACCTTGGAGGTGCAAGTCACTGTATAGAGCAAGAAGGCTTCATATGGAATACTAGTGTTTCAAAAAGCGACACAACTTCAGTAAAAAGATTTCAACACACTAGACTCTGATTAAAAGTAAGGAACTGTGTACGTTTCTAAGTTTTTTATTAACTGAGACTAAATAAAAATAATATTAATAGTCAACCATCAAACATATTCAGTAACTCTCAAATTAAAATATATAAAGGAAACTCAACTCAGACCTTTTTAAAGTGCCATAATTCTATAAGAATGTGTCTGCCCATGACAGATTTAAGTCCGCGCTGAGACTTAAAAAAACATTTTCAAATCCATTGCATTCAATCTTGGAATTTAAAATAAAAATCTACTTATTTATTTGTATCTTTGTAAAGAGCGGACCACACCCACTGGTTGACATAGTGCTTTACATGACACCATGTTACAACTCATTTCCAGACTGCCATTGCTACCCAGAAGTAGAAGCGGGTGGTTAAATGATGACTTGACTGGGTCCATTGTACACAGTGGACACACTGTCGATAAGCCAGTCAGGAATCACATTTAAGTAGATCAAAGGTGGCCAGTGTAGGTCCACTGAGCCGAATCCATTGCAGATTTTGAGGATAACATCATAACATAAATTTACCTTAAATTAATCTAAAAGAAAGTCACGGAGTGATTCTAAAAATGTATCATAAATACAGCCTTTCATAACCTATGTTAGACATCCCTACTGTAAATATTATTATTGCAGAACTTTCTGCTGCAATTTCCCACCAGGAAGCAGCAGATGGAAAACTGCAGCATTAGAATGCTGCAAGCAGAGGCTATGGGTGTTGTGTAGGGCCTGGAGAAGTTGCCTTTGTGCCATGGGGAGCTCTTGCAGCAGGGGCGGCTCCTCTGCAATGGTGGCTTAGGCGCCGCCCCTCTGACTGAGAGCCAGCAGGGAGGGGGCAGGGCTGGGCATGGATGCGGGAGGAGTAGAAACTGCACTTAAGTGCGCATGTGTGTTTGGCCGGCCAATGCAGGCTGGCCAAACCCACATGCACCCTTAGGTTTCTCCAACCCGGCTGTGTAGAAGCTGCACAGACCCTAGGGTTGTGTTTGTGCAGTCCAAGCTGCTCAGACCAATCCTGACGCTGCTTTCATGCTAGATTTTGCATGAAAGCAGTGCCAGGATTGCTGGGGAGCCTGTACTGGTGTCTCAGTGAATGCTGGGACACCAGAAGAGGCGCGAGGTGGCAGGAGTCGACGATGACAGCAACAACGAGAATGGTAAGTGTTTTTTATTTATTTTATTTGTTTTTGTTTCCCCTGCTGTCGCTCCACATTCCTGCCCTCTTGACATTTGCGGCAGCGGCTGCTGGCTTGCATAGGGGGACAAGCGGGGGCTAGACTCTGCTGCTGCCCACTGCCCACCCAACACAGCAAATCAAATCAGCACTGCATAAGGAACAGGTGAACATCTGTGGTTCCTTCCAGTGTGAATGTCAGTACCTTCATGAACCATGATTCTGAATCTCCTACCAAGCCTTTTCTGGGACAAATGAAGGAAAATGGAAAGTTATTGAGTTCTAACTGAAGATCACCAGCAGAATACAAGGTAGAATTGCAGATTGGCGTGCTGCAGTATCACATGCCAATAGCAGGACTGGCTAAATAAAAGTGGGCCCCTGAATCAGGATCTTGTGCCATGTCTAATTTCTTTGTCCATATCTTGCAGTGTGAGCCTACCAAATTCAGACCTAATGAAGCCAAAGAGTACATTTAGAAGATGGACCCATATAGAAGGTTATTATGGCCGGCATCTGAGCCCCATGCTGAAAGGAATGCAAATGGAATGGCACTAGAAGATAGGTGGGTCTGCTATAAAACATCCTGAACTGGAAAGACCCTCTCTTGGTGAGTGTGTGAGTGGGTAAAGGTTCAGGAGATGAAGTTGTAGGGGAATTATGGGGTTCCTCCTCACAAGGTAAAACACATACCTAATGATCTTTCCAACCATCTTGTAAGGAACACCCTTGCATATCCATGCAAAACAACCTTCAGAAATCTATTTGACAGTGTGCTTGCTTGCACGTGTGCGTGGGTGGTGTTATTAACAACATAATTCATAATAAAAGTTGACAATAAAGCAGTAATGCATACACAGACCATACCTGTGACCAATCAGAAAAGTGCCACTCTGCCGGGCAGTCTTCCTTCTTGCACTGCTCTTGAGAGATTGGCATCAAAGAAGAACAGAACGTCTTTGGCAGCTCGAGGAAGCTTGCGTCAGCCAGACGTTGTTTGCAAAGAACATCCCTTCTTCGAATTCCGCCTCCACATGTTTGAGAACACTTAAGTAAAGAGACACAAGGGAGAATGTATAAATACTTTAACAATGATCACCAACCACAGCTCAAATGAAACCTATCATTAGAATATGCTCCACCTATGTTAAGTAAGTAAGTACTGCTTTTTCCCTGTTTATATGATCAACGAGTGGTGATCATTCATGCTACAATATTTCTTATAAATCTTTGATCTGACTATGGTTGATTGTGTGATCTTTCCTAGTCCTCATTCTATCAAAATAGATTATTGGCGAGACAAAAATAACCCACTTAGAAATATCCGGCGTTGATTATGCTTATTTCACCACAACGTGTGCAATTAATTATATTCTGTTAACATAAAGTATATGTGACAATTCACAAGTGAAAGAAATACTGTGTATCTTACCACCAAATGCAAATGACGATTTATATTCTTAATTAATACACTTATTTAGTATGATCGATGAGATATGGATAGACAACACTGGTTCAGTATATATCAGACAACAAGAGGATGTATGCAGCAGTGGTGACATTAACAGTGTGTTGAAGATACATGTAAATAGCTTGGGAAACAGATGCTTGCTTTAGGGATATGTTAGTGGGAGTCATGGAAGGTACGGGTTAGCAGCGGTTTCTCCATGGTGGTGTCAGGGCGTTGCCCCACCTGTATTTGTTGCCCCCTCGCCACTAAAAATTTATTTAGAAGATTTATATTCCCAGCCGCTGTGCTTTTATTTCAGCCATGGGCCGAGAGCACATTGCAGGCAGCAGGCTTTCACATCATGAGTGGGCGGGGGTGGGGCACCATTATAAACAGGAAAGGAAAACTGTCTGGGTCTGAAGACGTGTGTGCGCATGTCGGGTTCGAAGGGGTGTCTTCCTACGACCAACCCGACATGTGCACATAATGCCTCTCCTACTAGTACAATGTTAGTGAGCCGGGGATCATAGCTGCATCCTCCCCGGCCTCCTGAGGAGCGTTGACTTTGCCTGCGCCAACCTATCCTGACGCTGCTCTTATGCTGTTTGCTGATATAAACAGCAAGGGAGCAGCATCTGGATTGGCTCAAGAGGCGAAGAGCAGGACTAGTCTTGGAGGCAGCATTAAGATGGGAAGTTTGTCTTACAGAAGATTATGGGTAATCACGGTATGGCTTTATTAAGAAGCCATGCTGTGATTGGTCATTTTCTATCCCTTGCTACAAGTCGGTCTACTGTTTCCACCTCATCCTGACCAACCCTGGAAGTAGCAAAGCCGAGGGCGAGGAGCACCGCGCCTGAGCATAAGAAATGTATAATTTTGGAGCTCTCCATATCATCCGGTCTTGACCTCAAGTGACACACAAAGTGACTTGAGTGCTGCCTATTACCTCTATTCAGTGATTCTCTGTGCTGGAGTTAAGTCGCAAATCCAACTAGCAATTCATTAAAACTCCTGCAGTCAGATCAACATTCTTTTACTCTGGGCCAATCACTTAATCTCCCCATGTGGTGTACCTGTGTAATTATTAATTATGTATGTATTCTTTTCATTGTTACAGTGCTTTAGAGAGCGCACGTTATTCTGAGATTGGTATCTTTTAACTGTATTTCTGGGTCCCTAACACCAGTGCTTTTAATGGGCCGGAACTGTCCGGTACTGAGTACCGGCACTTTTTTATTTTGAGAGGGAGAGTACCGGCACATCTCAAGAAAAACGTAATACTTTTAATTGGAGAGTACAGGCACTTCTCGGAAGCAAGCAGGTACTAAGGCACAGAGTACCTGCACTTTTATTTTCAAGCACTGCCTAACACCATGCCTGAATGAACCTGACCTGTATAATAGTAACTGCTCTTGTTAAGTGCTGCGCTTCTTTAGATACCCTTACCCGTACATAAATAAAACGATATAAGGCAAACGTGAGGCAGCCGTCGTTTTTTTCCCCCTCGCAAGTCAGGACTGAGGCTGGTGGATGTAGCAGGCCTACAGGGACCCCCGGGACAGAACACACAGACACTGTTGTGGGGTGTTCACATGGAGAGTGGCACAGCGCAGCTCCGTCTTTATTTTTATAACCTCTGTCCACGCTCCGCCCGGACGCGCGGAACAGGCGACAAAGTATTGGAGAGTCCGGATGGCTCTCTACAGTGGACACACACGCGGGTGTCCACTTGATTTGACTAAATGTGCGACCTGACGTGAAAAGTAGCACGGCAGGATGCTTTGAGACGCAGCAAACGCATCATGAAGCCAGTGGTGGACGGGGAAAGATTACTATTGTTTACTAGTTACATATTTATTTGACATGGACGGTGCTGCCGATATTACCTTCGCGCTCTAGGCGCGATTGGCTTTGAGCAGGGTCAATAAACGGAGGCCTGTTTTGTAATCATGTCTCCTCTCTTCGTTTTACCAAAAATGTGCAGCTGCCGCTTCAGTATAGTTTATTGCTTCTAAACACATCTGTTCTTTCTTTCTTTCTCTCTCTCTCTCAAAAGAGAGAGAGAGAGAGAGAGAGAGAGCGGTGTAGCTATTTCTTTTTGCTGCAGAAGGCGCAGCGGTATAAAGTGTGCCTGCTTTTTCATTCCTGCATGGATGCATTCAGTAGACTTTCCTTTTAGCTGGACGAGTGGATTATTTCCGTGACGTTATTCTCTATCTGCTTCTCCTCAAGGCCGTTTAGCTTCCCTTGGGCAATGAGTTTGCGCTATAATAAAATTGTAAAATAAAAGATGAACACACAGGAAAGCGTGCTAAGCATGTATTTAGATAATCAATAAGTGATTTACCGTTCCAAAGTAATATACAAGGTCCTGGTGCAGAGCAACACTTCAACTAATGTAAGTAAAACCTATTGGATTAACACCAGAGAGGTCTGTTTCTTTAGACTATCCTGAGCCTTTGCAAAATAAATGTCAGTCTTTTATGTTACAATGGCTTCCTTGTCGACAGGCCCTTCGCAGAGTTCAATGCTGCATTATGTGTTTTCTTTTAATTCCATTATTAGGTGGTCTCTAGGCATGCGAGTGTCGCAGGTGATTAACTATTTTAAGGTGAGCCGTGACAGAATCTTGCTAAAATCAAAAAGAATGCCATCAATGGTAGGTTACTGGCCCTCTATTGTCATTTGTATCCAAAATCAACAAAATGCATCTATGGCAGTGAGGTTCAAAATGTTGATCCAAGCTAATAATGTTAAAGACATTTCAAGGCAGTTCAGCAGAAGTCAACAGAACCGCAGTTAAGGCAGGGTGTTTTTTTTTGTTCCCTAAAAAATGCGTATTTCCTTCTTATGTACTATTATCAAATTTATTTATTGTTTCCATGTTCTTCCTTTATTGAAAAATTACCATTTTCAGAATGTGTGCAGTGCTGCGTGATAGCTTTATTGATGGTAATGTACCCTAATTTGACTGTAGGCAGACTTTTGCACCGTGGCTAGTGCGACACGCTCCTCTCTGTTGGTAGGGGTTATTTATCACAGATGCATTAATGCCCGGGCAATTCTTAGCAAGGAAACGTGTAATTGTGAATGCCTGTTACTTTCTCAAATTTCCCCTAAAATTCACCACTTGCTACTCCTTTTCCCCAAATTTTCTTGGGGGAGAAACCTCTTAAACCCCCATTTTATCCATCAGACTCACTCGCTTTTCTTGCTCGCGACAAAACTCTCATCCACAACATTTACGCCCCACCATTTTCAAATGGCACCAGCCGCACCTGGGTATGGCTGAGGCCATGAATGTGTAAATTAAGGTGTGGATGTTAATTGGGAAGTCCGAAGAGAGCAGGAAAGGGAAGATTTGGTTCAGTGCTCGCAGTACTCAGATCCTTGTGCTCCCTTCGTTAGTAATAACCAGGGCTACAATAGACATTCAGTCAATCGGCTCAGCTGTGCGCTAAGAGTCTGTTTTCAGAGCAGGGTGGCCTGTCATGAATCAACCATGCCTTGTAGTTCTCTAAAGATTCTGTACATAACCGGGGGTTATGAAAAGATGTGTTGAACCACAGATTATCAGAAGGTGCAGTACTTGCTGTGGTGTTCTATTGCCACCCGTTGCTGTTGGGATTATAAGAACAACACAGCAACGCCAAGACATAGCCATGGCCACTTGGCTTCTCATTAGTAGGATCTTGTAGTTTAGCATCTCAAATGTTACACAGAGATCAAGCAAGACCTTCTCCTTGAACCAAATCATAGTTTGTCCTGTAACAGAAAATAATCCAAAAGGTCTGGAAAAACTGTTTCTGGTCTGAAGTATACACAGAGAGTGTGGGAAAAGACACGTTCCACTGTACATTTTGAAGTTTAAAGATAAACATTGAGAAAGCTGAAGGACATACTAAACCATGACCTGGACTTCATTTCTTAGGTGAGGAACAATCTATGCATTATGCTATGTGTTGTGTGTCATCTGTCATTGATTTCTAAATGACAGCATCTTCACCCATTGTGCATGATGCTGTTTATTCGGTGCTTACATCTACAGATCAGCAATAAGTAAAATGAAAAAATACAGCATATATGTTAATAAAAGCCTAGATACATTTTTATGATAATGAATTTCCTCTATTTAATTTATAGATAAAAACACTAAAGGTGTTCATAAGGACAGACATAAATTGAAAACCACCAGTCTGTGGCTAACTACAGGCTGTAATGGACTCTCAAGAGGGTATTGAGGGAACAAAATTCAAGGTAAATCACTAGAATGAATGCTGAGATAACTAATCCCTGGGTTGTGTCACACTGAAGTTTAGAACCACAGCAGAGATTTCTGTAGAGACCAGGGTAGATTGAAGTTAACAGAAATATAAGTATGCTGACACTTTAAATGAGCTTGGTTACAATAAAATCAACGCCTGTAATCCAGTGAGTTTATCTGTTCCTTATTGTATTATCTAAAGACAGAAAACATCTGATCTTGAGAATCTTCTTGAGTAATAAGATACTGATTTAAATTTAAGAAAATAAAAGATCCGTTTCATTGTACTTGGATGGTAGATGATAGAGAAGGTTGCGACCCTGTATGTACATGAGATAAAGTATCCTGTGCTTTACGTTATATAAAAAATGAAAATTAAGAAGAAATTCCATGATCATATGGGGAAAGAAAAGCCAAGTTCCTTTATAAGACCATCACCCATCTCGCAGAACCCTTAAATCCATAGTGTCTTGCTCTTTCATGTTTATTTCAGACACAAAGAATAAAAGCAGAATATATACTATGAAATTAAACACCCAAAAGCAGTTAAGTATTTTTTCCAAAAGATATTAGAAGCAGTTTCATGTAAATCAGATTAAAATAGTGGCTTAGATTATGTGGAAACATGGATCCTTATCACTTTTCTTTTAGGAAAAAAAAATATCAGAAGACAGAAAAGGCAGTTGTTTTCCTTGTTTAAACCACAGCTGTAATTTTGCTCTGTGATCTGTCTTTCACTCTGGGTGCCTGCTCTCAGTAGGCTTTCTGATATCAGAACCCAACTGTAATAACTTAGGTTATGTTATTTCTGTACTACAGGCAACTAGATGCATCATAATTTGCCTGTAAAACGGAAATTAGGGGTGGGCTTTCCCACATGCAAAAACAACCCAAACAGAATATATACTTTGTATTGCCTTTGAATGTGAACGACTAATATCTAGTAATCCCCCATTTGGGAAGTTACTTTATGAATGTAAGAATATAAGGATTACATCTAAATAATGGAATGCATCATCCAATGTTTAGTGGAGAGGAAAAGTGAGATTACTTTTGCATGGGATATCATAAGTCACTACATCTCCTTCTAATAAATAGAGAACAGAATTTACGGGACCTACTACATATTGGTTTTGTTTATATATTATGGCACAATGTATTAAGAGTTGACAATTTTAATTATTTGAGAAAACAGTTCAGGGAATGTAAAGGAGTTTAAAGAGATTGACATATTGCTGAATATGTGATTATAGTAATATGGTCCTCTAGCAGTAAGTGACAACTCTTATATCAAACATGCTTTGTCCTGAGATAGATGGTTGAGAAGGAATCAACATGGCTGAAATGCAGAGGCAGCATAAGTTTTTACTGTGAAAAATCGTGACACTAGAGAAATATAGGAAATGCTATAAAGAGAGAAATAACAAATGTAGACAGCCAGTGCACATGATTAATAAAGAAATGTATCATTGATTAGGATTGTATGACAATGTTGTGATGTATAGTGAAAAAGTATTTAGTCAGATATTAATGTGACTTAAATATTTACAAATTGTATCAGAGAAATGAATTATGTAACGGAATAAGTTAGAAAAGAAAGAGAACACATAAGTATAGGATTAACTGTAAAATTATTATTTCTTCATATATATGGGAACATACATCATGTGAAAATATTAATATTAGTATGATCAATGTTGGGAATGGCCCTTTTTGCAGGGTTATCCCCAAATATTTTGCTTCTGACGTTCTGTTTTTGACTCTGTGCTGAAGTTAATTTTTGCTGGCTTTAGGTCTCTGGGCCTTTTACCACCGCTGACTGGTGCTACAGTGCAAGTGCCCTCTGCCTAAATGGTATTGGTGATTGGTTTATCCATGATTGGTATATCTGATTTACCAGTAAGTCCCTAGTATAGTGTGCCAGGTTGCCCAGGGCCTACTAGTGGGCCTACAGCACTAATTGTGCCACCCACGAGTAGCCCTGTAAACATGTCTCAGACCTGCCACTGTAGTGTCAGTGTGTGCAGTTTTAATTTGCCATGTCCACCTGGCAAGTGCTCCCACTTGCCAGCCCCAAACCTCCCCTTTTACTACATGTATGTCACCCTTAAGGTAGGCCCAAGGTAGCCCCTTGGGCAGGGTGCAGTGTATATAAAAGGTAGGACATGTACTGGTGTGTTTTACATGTCCTGAAAGTGAAATACTGCTAAATTTGTGTTTGACTATTGCAAGGACTATCTCTACCATAGTGTAACATGGGGATTGCCTTTTACAGGTAATTTTCCATTGGGAGCAGATAGAGATTTGCAGTTTGGGGTCTTTGAACTCACAATTTAAAGGTACATTTTTGGTGAAGTTTGTTGTTAAATTGTAAGTTTGAAAATGCCACTTTTAGAAACTGGTCATTTTCTTGCTTAATCATTCTGTGCCTCTGCCTGGCTGTGAAATACACATCTGGGCCAGGATGACAGTTGGGCTGTTTGTGAATTCAGTCTGGACAGTCACACAAAGGGAGCTGAGGTGTGTCCTGCATATCCTGATGGGGCCTTCTGAGCTAGAGTGGGGGGAGGAGCTAACACTTACACCTGAATAGGGCTGTGCCTGTATTTACACAAAGCAGTCTCCAATCCCCTGGAGTATGTCTGAGGACAGGACCGGAAAGGCAGGGTCTTGTGCACTACAAAGACTTTTCTTTGAAGTTTGCCTACTAAAAGGCAGAAATGGGTCTAAAGACTGGGCCTCTGACCCCACAAAGTTAGGATCCTTCTGGACTGAGGACATTCTGCCAGGAAGAAGAGCTGGATGCTGAAGGAGGGACTACCACTCTGTCTGTTGCTTTGCTAAGCTGGCCTGCTGCTTGCTGCTTCTGTCCTGGGAGTGAAAGGAGCGGACTTTGCTTTCTACATCCTGCCTCCAAAGGTTCTCCAAGGGCTTGGACTGAGTTTGCCTCATGTTAAGAAGTCTCAGGGACATCAAAGACTTCATCTGCCAGCACCTGGGCTCTCATGCTGAGAGTCCAGACTTGCCAAATGGTGCCAAGTCCACTTCATGGGCTCTTGGGAGTGAGTTCCGGTGTAACCAAGAAGAAACAAGCACATCGACTCCACAGCGACTTTGGAACTGACGCCGCTGTCAGACTCAGCACTGCTGCCTGTATTGGAGCTGTGGTCCCAGCTGAGTGCAGCGACCGCGACTGACACCGCATACCCGACGCCGCCACAGAGCTCCAAAGTCCCGCCACAGCTTGAGTCTCGGGTGCTGCATCACCAACATCTGTGACACCTGTCTCCGGCCCCGTGGTGTGATCGCAACACTGAAAAGTCTACACCTATTGTCTTGACCTGCTGGATTCATTTACTCTGCCTTGTCGCAAGGAACCGATGCTTCGCCTCCGACCCCACATCACCTCCCCATCAACCATAAGGAACTGACTCCTCATGTCCCCTGCCTAATAGTAAGGAATCGACACCTCACTTCGCCAGTAGCAGTAAGAAGCCAACGCTGCACTGGCTGCAGCGACGCCTTACCTCCCCGATTCCATGCAAAGTCTTTGGTTCCTAAATTTCCATAGTACTGTACCTGGGGTCCATGTCACACTGTGACTGTCCCGTGCTCGCTCACGAGTGGCGTCGGACTGTTGGGAACAACCTTGTCAAGACATCGTAATAACCGTAGTTGGAGCTAGTCTGTTTCTAAGCGCTATACCAAGATTTAATCTTTGAAAATTCATATCTTTGCTTGTGTATGTTGGATTTTTGCTTTTTTGGTCTTGTTTTATTCAGATAAATATTGACTATTGTTCCTCAACTGGTGTTGAGTACTTCTGTGGTATTGTCACTGTGTTACAGTGTGTGTGTACAAATACTTTACACATTGCTTCTAAGATAAGCCTGACTTCTCGTGCCAAGCTACGAAGGGGGTGAACAGGGGTTATTTTAGCTGTGTGACTCCCTTACCCCTACTAGAGTGAGGGTCCCTAATTGGACAGGGTGCAAACCACTGCCAAATAGAGACCTCATTTCTAGCAATCATATACTGAGTTGTTTTTTAGAGTATTCTCAGGCCTTATATAGAGGTTTTAGGGGGTCCCTTTCGAATAAATAATCATGTTTTTTCAATGTGGTCATCATGTCAAGCTACGGATGCATAATATATAATTCTGGTCCAATGATCTGGGGCATTGCTAAAGAGAATGTGAAATGGTACACATTTTAATACGATTTGGGGGTTCACATTTGGTTAGAGTCATTGTAAAATCATTGCAGAAGGCCTGTTCAAGAGTCTGTGTTATACTCCTATTCTCTCCATTTTCCGCCATACTGAAGTGAGCCCATGAGTTTTTGAACGCCACTCTAAAATTCAGAAAGAACGACAGGGCTCCTTCGATAAGGCCCACTCTATCAACCCACATTTTACAGGACAGGCAGAACAAACAGAATATACTTGGAAGCACTTTGAGGCCTTGCCAGGGGTATAAAGTGGTATACAAATGCTTGCATTGCAAATCAATTAATAGGACAGGAGCCCCGGTCAAAGTTAGATTTACCTAAGTTGGCATCAGGAGTTTGGCACCGATACCACTAAAAGAATAGGCATGTATATAAATGCACACATAAATATATCTGTCTTCGTGCACAAGCTGCCAGTGTGCTTTGTGCCAGTTTTTGATCACACTATGTTATGCCACGCTTGATCTGGCTTGTAGAAGGGTCCCTGCGCTGAAACGATGGCTGTAACCAAGATAAACCATTGTGCTGGCGGCGCCCCAGAGACTCTCAACAATAAAGAAACACGGCTTTATTTATAGGGCTTCTTCTTCATCATTTGGAGAGCTGTAACGTCTGTCAGCAATAAACAGATCTGCCAACAAATGGAAGACTTAAATCTGTCCAAGGCGCATGTCCCTTTTTTTGGCCATATTGTATTTTACAAGGAGATGAAAACTTTAATTCATAAACCTTTGTAGTGAAATCACTTAAACCCTAATCTTTCCACTGTCAGGGAGGAATTCTCATTTGAAATGTTGGTACTGTTTAAAACACAGAACCACAAAATAGCAAACGTGAAATACATTTCTGGCTCTCAGTGAAAGTTTTATAGACTGTTGTAGATAAAGCATTTCTGAGTGGTAAATGCCTTACACGGGCTCAGCAAGCAAAGGCGCAAAACCAGCGGGGCCTCCCTTCCTTGTGCAGAAGAAGAAGAAAGAGAAAAGAGAGAAAAAAATAAGGAGAAAGCGATAAGGAGGAAGCGAGGGAGAGTGCGAAACAGAGAGAGAGAGAGAGAAGGAGGGAAAGCACAAAAGAGAGAGAGACAGAGAAGGAGGAAGCGAGGGAGAGTGTGAAAGAGAGAGAGAGAAGGAGGTAGCGAGGGAGAGTACGAAAGAGAGAGAGAGAAGGAGAAGGAGGTAACGAGGGAGAGTGTGAAAGAGAGAGAGAAGGAGGTAACGAGGGAGAGTACGAAAGAGAGAGAGAGAAGGAGGTAGCGAGGGAGAGTGTGAAAGAGAGAGAAGGAGGTAGCGAAGGAGAATACAAAAGAGAGAGAGAGAGAGAAGGAGGTAGCGAGGGAGAGTATGAAAGAGAGAGAGAGAAGGAGGTAGCGAGGGAGAGTATGAAAGAGAGAGAGAGAGAGAGAAGGAGGTAGTGAGGGAGAGTATGAAAGAGAGAGAGAGAGAGAGAAGGAGGTAGCGAGGGAGAGTGCGAAAGAGAGAGAGAGAAGGAGGGAGAGTGCGAAAGAGAGAGAGAGAAGGAGGTAGCGAGGGAGAGTACGAAAGAGAGAGAGAGAGAGAGAGAAGGAGGTAGTGAGGGAGAGTGCGAAAGAGAGAGAGAGAGATAGAGAAGGAGGTAGCGAGGGAGAGTGCGAAAGAGAGAGAGAGAAGGAGGGAGAGTGCGAAAGAGAGAGAGAGAAGGAGGTAGCGAGGGAGAGTACGAAAGAGAGAGAGAGAGAGAAGGAGGTAACGAGGGAGAGTGTGAAAGAGAGAGAGAAGGAGGTAACGAGGGAGAGTACGAAAGAGAGAGAGAGAAGGAGGTAGCGAGGGAGAGTGTGAAAGAGAGAGAAGGAGGTAGCGAAGGAGAATACAAAAGAGAGAGAGAGAGAGAAGGAGGTAGCGAGGGAGAGTATGAAAGAGAGAGAGAGAAGGAGGTAGCGAGGGAGAGTATGAAAGAGAGAGAGAGAGAGAGAAGGAGGTAGCGAGGGAGAGTGCGAAAGAGAGAGAGAGAAGGAGGGAGAGTGCGAAAGAGAGAGAGAGAAGGAGGTAGCGAGGGAGAGTACGAAAGAGAGAGAGAGAGAGAGAGAAGGAGGTAGTGAGGGAGAGTGCGAAAGATAGAGAGAGAGATAGAGAAGGAGGTAGCGAGGGAGAGTGCGAGAGAGAGAGAGAAGGAGGGAGAGTGCGAAAGAAAGAGAGAGAAGGAGGTAGCGAGGGAGAGTACGAAAGAGAGAGAGAGAGAGAGAGAAGGAGGTAGTGAGGGAGAGTGCGAAAGAGAGAGAGAGAGATAGAGAAGGAGGTAGCGAGGGAGAGTGTGAAAGAGAGAAGGAGGTAGCGAGGGAGAGTGCGAAAGAGATAAAGAGAGAGAGAGTTAAGGAGGAAGCAAGAGAGAGAGCAAGAAAGAGAGTGCAAGAGAGAGAAATAAGGGAAAGGAGATAAGGAGGAAGAAAGGGGGTTAAAGAGAGAGGAAGAGAGGCAGGGAGAAGGGGAGGAGAGAGTGAGAAGGCAGGAGAGGAAAAGAAGGAAGAAGAGGGATAGACGGAAGACAGCAGGAGTGAGTGTATGAGAGAGGGACAAGGAGAGAGAGAGAGAGAGAGAGAGAGAGAGAGGAGATAACGGACGAGAGAGAGAGATACGATCAGAGGGAGGAAGGAGTAGCTGAAGAGGGATAGAGAGAGTGAGTGAGATAGAAACAGAAAAGAGGGTGAATGAGGGCGAGAGAGGGAATGAGAGAGTGAGAGACAGAGAGTTTTTGAGAAAGACTGACAGAGAAAGCAAGAGAGCTGCAGAAGAAGATCGTTGTGAAGAGAGAGCTCACGGGTGAGAGAATAGAGACGGAGAGAGAGAGGAGAAGGAAAGAGGACGGAAAGGAGGAAGAGAAAGCTGTGGGCAAGGGAGTGAGAGAGAGTGGAACAGAGAGAACATGAGGCGAAGGATAGGGCTGGAGAAATACCTGAAAGGGCAGTAAAGGGGAGAAAGAAAGAGGGAGAACTATTTTGCCAACAGAAACGTTTAGCAGACGGCAAGTTTGAAAAGTCCTGGGATCTTGAATATTTATGAAAAACACAACAGCTCCACTCAAACATTATAAATCTTTAAATAGTTAACAGTGAATTAAGTTTCCAGCCCAGGAATAGAAGACATATTGGTCCCACTGTGCTAAGGGATTCTGTGTTCGCAAAGTCTGCACATCGCAAAATTAGAGAGTTTCCTACTGCAAAATCCACTTTTCTTTAGTCTAACCCCATTTTGACTAGAATTTCCGAAAATTGGACTGGTAACTGAATCCCAAAGGGGAATGAGTACCCTTTGTAAACTGGAAGGAGTAGGTTAGTGGCCCCTGGGGACCAAAACAAAAAGCTTTTTTTTTTAAGTCGGCTCTTGTCCTTTTCAGAAACAAAGGCTGTTTTATGAACAAATGTTTTCCATTTCGGAATGCAATCAGAGTGACGGTGGTCTGCAGCCACATCTAATCCAGAATCCCTGTGACTGTAGTCAACGTCAGAGGGCTGCAGATTGCAAACTGCTTAATCAATATTATTTAGGCAGGTTGTTCTGTGACCACATGAAATTGCCTATTTTGCGAAGTGACCTATTAGAACATAGGGCCATATGTACAAACACATTTTCCCATAGACACAGAATGGGAAAACTGCTTGCTACATCTGGCCCATAGATCGGTTTGCAAAATCTGGTTCAATTTTTACAAATCAAATCTTAGGGCATCTGGCCCATCGAGACTTAACTAAAAAGCTGGAGGTAATATCCACTCTGATCTTTAAGTGCCACATGAGCGCAAGGTTGAGGCAGCTGCCGGATCTGCCACGATCCTAGATTCTCTTTCTGCTTTGGCTTGAATTGTGTGGCTGCAAATCATGGTGGCACGGCCAGTGATGGAAATCCTAATAGGACATGATGGTTCTCTGGGAAAAACCCCAAAACTGCTGACGGCTGTCCCTCTTACTCTCGCCGGAGCTATTTCAAAGTGGCAGCTTTTCCTAAAATTGCTTTCCCTTACCTTGCCCAGATGAAAACTGATGGTTCAGCAAAATATTTTGGCCGGTCATTTAGTTCTAGCTCACACTGAATATAATAAACTTGGTGAAAACTACTGGAATATTGACAAGGTTGCCATTCCTGGAAGAAACCTATATGTCTACAACATAGATTTGAAACATTTAGGGCCTCATGTACAAAACGCTTAAATAATAAATTGTAAATTGCGACCAACAGTGATTCACAATTTGCTAATTCTTATTTTGGTATGTATTACAATGGTTTCGGTAAACGTGATCACAATTTGTGAACCAAAATTTACCAAATGCATTCGTATTTTGAGAACTGACCAAAAGATCAAAAGGTCAGTCCACCAAATACAGAACCGTAGTGGGTCCAATTCAAGCTACTACTTTAATATGCAAGAGCTAGGCCGCAAATTGTGACCCACTACGATTGGCTGGGTGGTGGCCTGCAGGGCTCAGCAGACTATCATGGCTTTGACTGCAAATAAAACAATCTTTTATTTTAACACAGTCCATATTCCTAAAAGAAAAAAATGGAGCAGCCGGACGTGGAAAAAAAATGTACAATCTCATATGATTTTAATATAGCAGTACTGGTGCTTCCCAGCAGACAGGTTAATTAATACAGCTTCAGAAACAATATTTATTGGCCTTAGATTACTGTAAGACAGGATGTCAAACAAAATAAAAAAGAATATAGAATGTACACAAAAACAGGTTGTCAAAGTAAAGTATTATCCCACCAACCTTCTTTTGAGGAGGATGTGCACCCGTGATCAATAAAAATACCACCACTAACCATACAAGAGCCAATTGCTGAAGTGGACTGACCCACAGTCCAAAGCTGTAAAACATGGTAGGCCGAACCAAAATGTGCATGACAGGTCAATATATCAATGGCTGAAGACTACTGACCCAAAGCCTAGATACCTGTGTATACATGTATGTATTAATTATTTGTGATGTTTTATCATGAGAGGACGGCAACACAGACAAAGCTTTCGCTAGAAAGATCTAAAAAGGTGATCATTTACTGTCATGTATTCGTACTTACAGGGGAAACCGGTGGTGTAACCCAGCCCTGTGAATAAAGGCAGACACTTTAGCACTTGCGGAACCCAAGTGCCATTTAAATGTACTGAAGTTAGTGCACAAAATGGATCACCTGGTAACTTCTCTTGCATAATGCTGCTGGTTGTCTCTGTTTGGAGACGTCTTCAAAGGCTTGTAGTACAGAGAAGAGAAACACTGGAAATGTCAGCAGTACAACCATGAGGGGCAGACCGGGTCTATATGTTTAAAGAGTAAACTACGACTTGCAAAAAAAACTAGACCTGTGATAAACAAAATTATGCTTCAAAGAAAAATTAAGTGTAAGATTTGCAATTCTGCCATAAGATGGACAGATGAATGACTGTATGGGTGGATGCGTGGATGATTAAATAAAACAGGAAATAGAAAACATTTTACTACATATAGGTGTCCTCATTTACAAAAGTTTACATGGACGTTACTCCAACACAACCCAATGGAGTGCTGCACATGTGGGTCTTTAAAATAGTTCGCAAATTGGCAGTATTTATAAATTTATTTTGCATTTGTAGGCTCAATTTATACCTTGAAATGTGCCCTGGCACATGTAATAGCTCAATACCGCACTCAGCCAGGGGCGGCTCCTTAACTATGGCGAACGAGCGTCGCCACCCTGGCCAACAGCCAGGAGATGACAAAATGAAACGATAGTGGAACTATTGTTTCAATTTTCATCTGCTGGCTCAGCCAGAAGTACATGGGAGGGGTGGAGCTGGGCCACGAGAGGTGGGAGGGGGGTGAAAAGGGGAGAGTGCACTAAGTGCGAATGTGTGTTTGGCCGGCCATGCGAGGACACCACATGGAGGGAAGAGTAGCGTGAGGTGGCAGGAGACGGAGAGGACGATAAGGTAAGTCCCCCCGTCTCTGTCTCCTACCCCCAACCCTCCCTTTGAGATTTGCAGCTGCTGCATTCAACCATCTCGACAACAAATTAAAGACAGTTTTTAGGCACTTTCTGAACTGTAAAGTTCTTCAATGACACAAAGAGCATAGGCAAAATTGTTCCAGAGGCAGGAGGCTCAGACTGAAAAAGCTCTGGCCCAGAATGAATCTGATTACATTTAGAAAATTGCATCGTCACAGCGCACCAGAGTTTTTCAATTCTCTTGCAATCATACTTGCTGATTCCAAGACCACCATTGTACCAAGGGGCTAAAAGATGTAGGCATTAACATATTTTCCTTTTAGGAAGCAACGTATTTAGGGCCTTATTAATGAAAAGTTACTGTCGCCTTTGAGTCATTTTTTTGACACAAAAGCGGTGCAAACTTACAAACTATAATGATATTTTATAAGCGCTGCTTTTGTGTCAAAAAATGATGCAAAGGAGGCGCTAACTTTTTATAAATCAGGCCCTTAGTGTTGACTAGGTGCAATCATTAAAGGCACAATACTCACACTGAAAGGTTTGGTGGGGGTATTTTGTGTTCCCAATAATCAGAGAAGGCCTTAGGAGGCAATTTGGAACAAGGACAAGCAAGAATAGAAGTCCTTTTGATGGAACCACTTTGGTAGGGTACACCCAATGACAAAATCTAGAACTGAATCAGAAAACAATCCGAGAAAACCTGAGGAGAGATCGGCCCTATGGTTAACAAAGTCTGAGGGTGCAAAAATCAGGTAGAGGATATGGCTGATTGCATGTTTCAGTCCCGAAACAAATTGTTCAAGCCCAGTTGCCACCGTAAAATTGACCAAGTCCATGGCTTGGGAATTGCTCGGGACATCAGCCTAGACATCAAAGCCTCCCAATGTAAAGAAAGCCTATGTGATAAAATCAGTGGACTTATAAATTCAACTAATGAGTCTGCAAAGTTGTTGGTCGGACCTGGTGGCCAGTACCATGCAATACCCACGACTGAATATGAGCCAGAGATATTTCCAGAAAAGCCTAAAAGTTCAGCTTCGTGATAACAAGGCAAGCCCACCTCCTCTCCATGATGGTCAGGGAAGGTGAATAACTTTAAAGCCGTCAGGGCAAGCTCTCCTTAAGTTGACAATGGAATCATTCGACGTCCAGCATTCTGTGATAAAGATAAAGTCTGATTTCTCAGAGTTAAGTAGAATGAAAATGTCATCAGCATGTTTTATTAAGGACCGTGTGTCAATTAAGGTGCACTGAATACTCGTGCAATGTCTAGCTAGGGTTTACTACCAACAGGAGAAGCTCCAGAGGTAGGTAAAGAGGGAAAGCCTAACTACGAGGAAGCGGGCCTCCGTTTTGTATCAGAAGATTCAGCCTTGTAACTAATGATTAACTGCTCACTATGCGGAGGACTGCAAAGGCTCGATGAAAAGAGCCAATACTCCCCCAGCACAAGTAACGATTCCTTGGAGTACCTTATTGTCCTGAAGAGCTTGAAATGAAAGGCTCAGACATATTGCTAAGGAAACCTGCAGCATGGCTGGCACTGTGCACAGCCGCTGTTTGGACAGGCACAGACAGGCTTGTCTTTGGCATAATCTTGCACCTTGCTGGTGCCCACGCAAAACGTTCGCAAAGAAACACTTCTTTTTGAGCAGTTATGCATGGGGATTACAGACCGCATGATGTTTTCTTGTTGTGTCATGCACTTTGCAATATGCATCTCTAGCAAATTTAGTGTGTCATTCTTATATGTGGTGGTTATAAATGTGTACTTTGAGTTACACAGGATCCTTCACACCAGTAGGAATACTGCATTGTATTGCAGTTTATATGGTTATTGTCTGACCAGATAGCCAGCACAGACTAGATGATCTTAAACACCAAGCACACATATCAGGTTCCCAAATGTGAACGATGCAAAGAAATGGTATTTTAGCAGACTGAAAGTTTTAACTCCCTCCAAACTTTTGTTAAAATTTTGCAGACTTTTTTAGGGTTGAGCGCACAAGTGCCCCGTCCCTATTGTGATCTCTCGTTGAGCTTTTAACCATGCCCATGTCACACCTGTCACTTTCATTGGTTTGTGGGCTTGCCTTTTCGAATCTGCTTTCTTTCATTAGTACAAGGCATGCATACGTCATGCCTTTTCCTGTGTTTAGCCCTCTTCAAGCACACCGGCCAACCACTGAAAACATACGTGGCTCCATGTTTTCAGCCTGGTTTCTGCACTACTTTATCTTTTTATTTTCCACACAGCGCGATCGCGCTGGTTTTTACATAACACGATAATGCTCAGTTTTTCTTCTTTCATTTTATGTGGCAAGAAAAGTCCGGTTAGGAGTTTACAACGCTAATAGCTCTAACTCCAGCAAATGTGAGACCCGTTGCATTGCAAATGCTTCTTTTCTTTACACAACCATGGAAGATCTTGCAGTGGCAACGATTTATTTTTAAAGCGTATTTACACATTTCTATCCTGTGGGCCTCGCCAAGAGAAAATGGAGAGCAGTATGTAGAACACAAGGAAATATAACTAATAACAGAATTAAGCAGGATTTAAAGCCCGGATAAATTTTTTAGCACTGCTAATTGGTATTTATTTGTGCAAGAAAGCACTTTGCAAAGCGAATATAAATTGGCGAAATTTTGTTTTTCATAAATAGCACTTGAATGTGAAAAATCACTTGCAATGATCCAATCCATACATTTAGAATCCGGAAGGGGTTCTTGGCATTCTGCATGTGACACCATACAGAAATAAATGAACACTCACAAACCTGCAGGTTTGTGGGTATTTATTTACATAGCTTTTGCAGGTAGTAGTGCATCCTGGAAAGGAGAAAGATCCCTACACTTCCAGTGGCTGCCAATGCACATTTGTGTATTATTTATGCATGCAGGATTTCCTACCCGACGGAAATTCCGCATGCAACAAATGAATAGGAGTAATTCAGGAAACCTGTGACAGTCGCGGATTTGCTAGAATACTAATGATATTTTATTTGGAATTCCTTAAAACATTACAAATCTATTCAAACAGGGTACCCAGAGTGGGAGTTAGGCTTGTCTCTCATTCGATTCTGCTTGTCCTGTGTCTCTTGGCTTTCGCTGCCCAGTATTTCAAATACCTAATTGAGTACTTTCACTTTCAGCCCTTGAGCCTAAGTTCCAGCCTAGCTTTTTCCTTGAGCCCTATCATAAATCCCTTTTGCTAGTCGCTCAGTTCTGTTTCACGTGCGTCTCATTTATTATCTATCCATAGCTTTGGGCATAAGTGAGTCCTTGAAGGCAGACAATGGGTCCTAGGCAACTAAAAGCATTAGACAACATCTTGGCCGATTGAGTTTTCTTCTCAAAGAGATTTCTTTGGAGAACAAACTGATGCAACTTAAATTTTGGACCCCTTTGGTTTCTCCATTGTGGTCCCTGTCTTGCAGCAAGTGATCTTTCACATATTCAGTTTTCATGTGGTTCGGCTAATCAGCTCTCATTTGTTACGTGTTCACCCATCTTTTCCTGCTGGCTTCTCCTGAATTTCTTCTTTCATCTTGGTCTTCACTTCAGTCCTTTTATTGACTCCCATTGCCTACAGTTCCATTATTGCAGAAGGTGTCTCCTAGTATCGACTATCTCTCGACTGCAAGTCTGACCCATTTCATTCCTAGTCCAGCTCTTACCTCAGGTCAGCTGGTCAGGGATCCTCTTGCACAGTCCCTTATCTACATTTTTAGTGTACACTGACCTTCGTCTCGCACATTCCATAGATACCCATCACGTGATAGCCATTGCTACTGTGTTTTTGAAATGTATCAAGATTGGGTTGCGGCGGTGCACAAAGTAGTAAAACTTTGTTTCTCAGAATTTCAGAAAATCTCACGAAAATGATGTGAAATGTAGACATATCCACTTCATGGTATCTCATGTGAAAATGAACGTGCGGGCATACCTTCCATTAAAAGGTCATGTGAAGCAGTAGCAAGGCATTGATTAAAGGAGAACATGGCTCTTTCAAGTCATTTTCTGCTGAAACCAGACTGCTGTGGAAAACAATTATGAAAACGTTTCTGAAATTTTATGCAGGCCCAAAATTAACTGTGCTTGTCTACTCTATCCTTTCTGAACAGGACATAGCCTGGTATGCCTGTCTCAGGTATTGGTCTTAAAGCACTAAGTGCTTGAAAAACACGTCTCAGTCATGAACCACCATCAAGGCCTGTGGTTCTCTGTGATTTTAGCAAAGTTTGAACGTTGACTACATCCCTGATTATTTTACGTAACATATTTCCATTTACTTGATTGCTTACATCACTTTATTAGACCTGAAAAGGTACAGTGAGATGTAAACCACTGGCCTTTGTCTGAATGCCCTTACAAGAAGCTCATCCATCGCAGGAGTTGGCAGAGAAAGCCGAAATCGCAATGTCTGTGGTAGTAATTCTTTCTCACATCCCTCTTATAACCTGTAGAAGTGTACCTGTAGTTTCACAAAGTTGTGTGGTACAATTTTACTTTGCATATTTTTTCCTTTACATAATTAAGGTACACAATCCTACCCTATATCAGATCTATACTTAATTTTCATGCAATCAACATATTTGATTAAAGGAATTTGAAGGGATCTTACCTGCTCCCATTCTGCCGGGTACCAGTCTGGAGGGCAGTCAAACCGATTGCACGCCTGTACTAATATGGGTTTAGGTTTCGGGCAAAGCTCATCTGCTAAAATCACAGTCTCATTGGTCTCAAGGGAAAGCAGGTGAAAGCAGAAAACATCTCTTGTTTGTAGGCCGACTCCACAGGTTAAACTGCAAGTGCCCCACATATCAATTTCCCACCTGTTGATGAAACAAAGAATGTGAAGTACATAGAATGCTATATAAAATAAGTAATTTTTTTGAGCAGTGTAATTTTGGCTCCACTTATACGCGTCACATATACGCACTATATATGTGCACTTAGCACTACATACTCTGTGTGTTCTAACATTATTAATGTAAAGTAGTGCATTTTAACTCAATACTGAAGTGCATTCACTGTAGGATTAGAAAATCATACACTCTGTGTGCCTTAACCATATTAAATGAAATGTAGACATTTGAAATGAAATAGAAACCTTCCTCACATTATTGAGTTGTATTTACATTAGAAACAAGAATAGTTCATGTACACATGTGCACTAATGTTTTCACATTTGCATTTAACCCTTTTGCTGTTAGGCCTTTTCTCCCCCAGTGCTAAGCCTTTTTTTGGCTATTTAGGGTAGTTCAAGCTTAGGCCCCCCATAACATTTTGTGCACATAAGCTAATCATGCCAAATCGCATCCTTTTTTCCAACATCCTGGGGTTTCTAATCGTGCCTAGGGTTTGTGTCTTCCCCTGGAGGGAACTGGGAAAATGGGCAAAATATAGCTTTTTTTTTTTTTTAAATAGGGAAAAAGTGCTCCAGATAATAGTGTCTGTTTTTTCCCTAAAAATGGCATCCATTGTTTGCTGAATTCACTATCTTCTCAGCTTTCACAAACATGCTGAGCTGAATCCCAAAAACACATTTTGTACCAGTGTTAAAAAATTTCTAAGAGGTAGGTATTTGCCCTATTTGTTATGCTCACAATCTACTTTCAGTTGTGGTGGAAACCAGTAAGAGACCCATGGGTGATTCAGAAAAGCTATACATTTCTGAAAAGTAGATACAATTCTGAATTTGTCCAGGGGTCATATTTGTGGATCTCTTAAAGTTTTTTCCCAAGAAAAATAACTGTTGAAATAAAAAAATAAAGAAATATTGAAATTGAGTAGGAAAAAAACGGGCATTTGTGACAACATTTCCATCTGTATATTTTTGTCACAATGGCTGATTGACAAAAATTAATATACCATTATGTCTGCTAGACCCTTCTGGTTGTGGAGATATAAAGGTCAGAGGGTTCTCCAAGAACCCAAAGTACCCAGAGCCAACAACTGAGCTACACCATGCAATGGTTTTTAGTTGAGTACTAAGTACAGACCAATTCTGATAGTGAAATAGGCAGAGTCAAAAATGGTATCAAGGAAATGTATGTATTTCTGAAATGGACATATGATATGGAGTTTAAAAGCAGTGGTTATTTCTACATCCCTGAATTTATGGGTACTCATACCAGCGTATGATTTGGAAGGTATTTTTCAAAATGTCATCTTTTTATACACTGGCTAGAATTGCAAGGCACAAATGCAGCAAAATCCAAATGTTAATAACAAATGCTGTGCTATTCTATACTCCCACAAGTCTCCCGATACAAATTATACCTCACTTGTGTGGGTACATTTAGTGCACATGACAGGAAACGGCCCAAAACACAACATGTATGCAGCCCATTTTTCCACTGAGAACTGACCCTCTGTTTCCAATGTGGGTAGCTCTAGACTTTGGACACTAGCTCAGCTGGCACCTAGGGAAACCTAGCCAACCTTTACATTTTTCAAAATTAGACACCTAGGGGAGTCCAGGATGGTGCAAGTTGCATGGATCCCTTTAGGTTTTCCTGCTCACAATGCCGTGCAAACCTCCAACTTTTCCTGAAATCACACATTTTCCATACATTTCTGTGATTGAAACTTCTGGGAACAAGGACAATGGGTGCGCTTGCATGGAGACGTCCATTCCTGACGCTGGCACTAGGCCGAGCCACACAAGTGGGACAGAGTTTTTATCTGCACAGGTAGGGCAATGCTGGGTGGTTGGAATTTTGTGGATTCCTGCAGATTCTGGAAGTTTCCCTCATAGAAATGTAGGGAAAATGCATGACTTCAGGCAAAGTTGAAGGTTTGCAAGTTATTGTGGGTAAGAAAATGGTGTGGGGTGCATTTGAAGCTCACCATCCCGGACTTCCCCAGATGCCTACTTTTCAGAAGTGCCTGGGTCTGGTAGGTTTTTCTAGGAAGCAGCCTACCCAAGCCCAAAATTGCAGCCGTTCCTCATTAAAAGTGGGACAATTTTGGGAGTTAGCCAAGCTCTGCTGGCCCATATGTGACATCAACACCCAAGAGAGTCTGATCTCCTTTTGCTTGCCAGTGGGATGAGATGCTTCAGTCACGGGGGTGGAATCAGTAAGACTGTACCCATTCTGAGGGGTGGGATCCTTGCCATGCCCATTCTGAGCAGTCTCCCACCCTTAGTAGTCCCTGGTGCCTAGAAGGCTTTATACCCTGCCAGAGGGGGCAGTCTGGGGGCTTTGGGGGGAAATAGTCATGCCCATTCTGTGCAGTCCCTTCCTCTACACTAATACAAAAACAATATCACTGTTGCCTAGCAGGCTTTCTGCCCCCCCGGGGGGGGGGGGCAGATCAGGGGCTATTGCCCCCAGAAAAACTATGCCCTTTTTTTGGGGGGTGGGAGCATTGATAGACCCATCCTGGGGCTGCCTGGGCAGCCCCCCCCAAAACACTACGTAAATAAAATATTCCCCGGTGTGCTAGTAGGCTTTCTGCTCCCCAGGAGGGAAGATCAGGGGCTATTGGGGACAGAAAGACTGAATTGCGCCATAAAAATATTGGGGGAGCAAAAGCCCTTTCCCAAGGGACCGCTCCTCCTTCCTGCTTTCTAGTAGAGTGGGTCTCTGCTTGGGGTCTGCTTTGCAGACAGTGCACATTCCGATATTGCTGGTGTACTATGATATTGGCTTCAGCTCCCTTAAAGGAGCCCAGGCCAATATTGTATCACTGTTCCTGCTGGGAACACTTAGGGGGTTATTCTAACTTTGGAGGAGGTGTTAATCCGTCCCAAAAGTGACGGAAAAGTGACGGATTTACCACCAGCCGTATTACGAGTCCATTATATCCTATGGAACTCGTAATACGGCTGGTGGTATATCCGTCACTTTACCGTCACTTTTGGGACGGATTAACACTCCTCCAAAGTTAGAATAACCCCCTTAATGTAATATTCCTGCCGGTCAGCCCGGCTGGAACATTATAATAAGCTTGGAGGTCACCACCGGTATGACAGTGGGGTCCTCCCTGCAGCTTTGGCGGTTCCGTGGTGGGACCGCCAAAGTCCTAATGAGGACATGAATCTTTCTCTAGAAGACTCCTGACCGAGCTTCTGAAATGCTGACACCTTTCCTGATGTGCAAGAGCATATTAATTGTTCTCACTTTTCAACATTCCCCGACTATTTGAGATTTTTTCTAATTTACTCAATTTGGTTTATTTAGGTCCAAAGCTAGATAACTTTAGACATTACTTATGTTTAGGAGAAAAGATGGAAGAATTTTCTCGGAGCACCAGGTTTTATTGTCAATTTTCTGTATTCCTCTAACTAAGCTTTTGGTTTATCTTATGCTGATTCACCTAACGTTCTTCGGGAGATTTAGTTATCCTGTTGTGATCTTGTATCTTTACTGCATGTTTCTGAGACTACTTTATATTAACCTGATTGTTAACTTGTAAGGAAACTTTTTATCTTTATTTCTGATTCCTGGTCCTCATTGTGTAGCCTAATGTGTTACACTGATAATTGTCACCTGTTTTGATTAATACCAGCTCCCTTCACTTCTCAACTCAACAATAAAGGTCCGTCAGGTAACCAATTTAGAGGGAATGGCTCCAGTGCTCCATCATTTTCTACCCTTGGAAGACACCCACCTGGCAGGCTGATGGTGGAGTGTGGCCAAAGATATTTTATGTGTTACCTCACCTTATCATTGGGGCAGAATATCAAGGACAAAATATAAAAAATATTGACTGGTGAGTCTAGATTATTTATGCCTAACTTCACAAACATGCACCTATGCAGTATGTATACCTTCAAGATACATAGATGTGGGGTTAGGAATTGTAAATCTATACTTCCCTATATGCACCTACCTTTTGATATTTTGACCCTCAATACACTGTCCTCAATATTCTTGTACCATGATTTTGTGGGCATCTATATTCAGTAGTCAATTCTATATTCTATATTCAGTAGTCAATTCCTTTATCAGCATGGGCAGGGGTCAAGATATATGTACTCTCAGCAATTTTGCAAGTGGGGAAGAGTGAAGAACAAGGATATGACATATCAAATAGCAGTACAACTGAAGGCAGCGAATCCGCAAATCCTTAAAAAATGAATGTCTTACCTACAAAACAACAAAAAGGTGAAGAAGAATGACAAAAGGAAACTGATGGAAGGCTTTGGAAAAAATACAAATTGAGAAAACATTTTAAGAGCCTGATGTTTATTTTAATGCAGTGGCAGGTAGGAATCACACTTTTCCTGCGTTTGAGAAGAGCCGAAACAACGGCAGAACACAAAGATGCCAGAGAGAGAGATACATACCACTTCTTTTTACTTCAAAGATGACATAGTGTTTGCCAGAGTTGGCCATTCACGAGGACCAATTGCAAGAAACAGGCATAATTAAAAAAGAACAGCCTTGTGCACACATCGAAGAGTTGGCTTCACATGGCTCAAAAGGTCTTAAAATGAGAAGGTATTTTATTTCCTACTTTTAGAAGGTGGAAGTAAAACAACCACTGTTCACTGCAGTATCTTAAAATGGGTGAACATATAAAAATATGTTTTTCATTTTAAACATTGCATATTTCTTAATGTAACCCTTGCTTTTTTTGCATCTGGAATTCATATAAATGAAAAAATATTTTTCTTTGTTCAGCCCCTATGCAGAGCAAACAGTATAAAAAGAGAGCCCAATTTGGGGCAATTTGCTGCTGATGTCACTGACATGCATCGATTACTAGGGAAGTGTGTGTGTCCCTTACGACATATTTCTTTTCTGGTGTGAGTATTTGGTTGGCTGTAGACAAGAAAGCAGACTGCCGCTTATCTGTTCTGTTAACAATATGGTGGGCATATGAAGCAATATTTAACTACTTAACCTAAAGCACAAGAGGGATAGGAAAGTGCCAGTAATTTAGATTAAATCCATACAACCGGGTAGTGACCCTACAAACAATGAGGTGAATAGCTGATAAATGCATCTTGCATTTGAAAGACATAAATAAGGGCTCTTGGTTCCGTGACTAAGGGATGACAGCTAGACATATCTTTTTATACTATAAATCAAATTAATTTATCCTGCTTTGGACTGGTACCCATATGGCCTCCAAACTATCAAAGAATCTTTCAGGACCACAGTGCCAACATTTCTGCTCATAATTAATACAAATCTTTTTCTGCGAGGGTCTTCAAAGGAGTGAAGGGAAAAACACATCTGCTGCACATCTCACCTTAAAATAATAACGCTTGAAACAAACAATAAATGAACAACAGAGCGAGATGGATCAACACAAGAAGCGTGATAGAGTACCAAAACTCTAGAAAAACACGATGAAATATTTAAATCTAACAAAAGAAAGAGTCAATGATTTCTCAGTGGCCACTGCGAGTAAGGATGGGTCATTTTTCACGAAATCCTTGCCACTGTTTCAGGAATCATAAATCACTAAGAGCTTGTTTATTAAACAGACTGGCTCTGGTTTTCTGCCTGAAAACGAAAAAAGAACCTATATTCACCTTATTTTTTCTAGAAAGTTGTTGGTAATTGTTTTCCTAGGTAAGCAGTTTAAACAAAATGTTGAAGTAATGAAGATATGAAATATAAAGCAGGTCATGATTTTTTAACACACATGAAAGTGCCATTCGAACATATGTAAGTGAGATGTAGATCTTGGTCAATTGAGTTGCTGGGTTTGTAAAATGAACATAATGGTGAGTCTAGCAAAAGGTACGCACTGAGAGAAAAAAGAGCCAATCAATTGCCGTCTGGCAAGTGAATTTCGAGATTAGTGACAAAAAGTCTACATCAATATATCCCAACCTTTTGACTTCTGTGGACCCCCACTTTATCATTATTGGAACTCGGGGATCCCCACTGAATCATTATTGGAATCCGGGGACCGCCTACTGAGTCATTACTGAAAGCTAGGGACCTAATCTGTTAATATTATTTAATTTTGTAAGCAGTCATGGACCCCCTGAGGAGGCTTCGCAGACCCCCAGGGGTCTGTGGACCACAGGTTGGGAACCACTGGTCTACATATTATGTCTTTCTTGGAGGGTGGGTCATTCCTGTGCATGTTTGGTAAATGGTACATGCACAGACCCAAGTGGGACTACCCTTCTATGCATGGGTTACGCTCCCAGGCAAATTAGATTATGCCCCATTTTCAATGTATTTATGCGTGAGTTCTGTTACAGCATCAGTGCTTTTAGCATTAAAGAAGGTTCTGAGAGAGGTCCCTTCCATAAGAACAGACTGACGTCTTTGGACTGCAAATTGCACAAAGTGCAGTTTAAGCTGGAGTTGTAGTTTCTGTTCTGCCACTACCTACATTGTGGCTAAGGTAAGTGAATACCTACATTTATGTAGGATGCAATACAGCCAAAGTAGTATCTAGAATGCTAATTCTCTTCCTCAAAGCCTTCAGGCCATTCACACTTAGAGTAGAATGTACTTCCACCATGAAGATATGGAGGTTAACAGAGCCTCATATGTGGTCTAAAACACAACTATAAACTAGAGATCGGTGTGAAAGTGGCATTTTTTTGGGGTGAAAAGCTTTTAATGAAGGCATGATTGAAAAATGCATTTGTGCATTTTTACACATTTATATCTTTCAATATATATTTGAAACCTACTGGCGATCACCAATAAATACTTATAGTTAGGACCATGTTTCCAAAGAAAAAGCATTTTTTGACTTGGCTATATCTTTGGCACCGTTTGAAGAATCCTCACAAAAGTGTCCAAAAAAGTGTACCTTTGATTCTTGTTGCGCATGCGAAGTTTGTGGTGATCCGTCAAGCAAGGATGAGAAAAAGGGGGGAGGGGCAGTAAAAAAAAGTTGTGTTTTCCATGTTAATTTCTGTAAAATCTTGGAACAAAGCTACAGCCCTAGCAGTTGTATGGAATTACATGAACATTTGCAAAAAAGTAGGTTTTGGTTTGCAGATTACGCTTTTGTATATTTGATTTAAATCTGTTCAGTAGTTCAAGGGAAATTAAAGGGGAAATACATTTGTATATCTCTTGGCTGCGAAGTGACACGGCATATTCGTGTATGCAAGCAGTAGCAGGAATGCAGTGACTGGCTGTCCGCAACCTGGACAGAAAGTTGCAGACACCAATTTGAATAACAAGACATGGTCCCTGGGGCTGAAAAATAAACTAAAAAGTGAGCTAAGGTGTCAGGGTGGCGATACCCTCAATCCAGGGATGTGAATAGTGTCGCTGGTGTCGCAGGGTGCTCCTTACAAGAGCTGCTCTCCACCTAAATTTGGGAACTTCCCAGAGTTCTTTGTTTTTTGCATAAATTATGCGTCACTCTAACCCTGAAAGGGCCTTGTTTTGACTTATACTGGGTGCTCCCTTGTGTCTGAACAAAGCTAAACCCCTCTGAAGAGCTCTAATGAGAGCAAAACACGTGTCAGGGGTTGCTTTACTCATTCCAGGTTGGCTTGGACGGTATTTGACCAGTCCAAAGCTGGAATACTGTGCCTGGAGTGGTAAATGGCTTTTGTCATTTTACAGCTCGGCGAGGATGACACTGTGTCAATCCTATGCTTAAAGATTTTGCTGTACAAATGGCAAAAGACTTTAGGGGTTATTACAACTTTGGAGGAGGTGTTAATCCGTCTCAAATGTGGCGGATATACCACCAGCCGTATTACGAGTTCCATAGGATATAATGGACTCGTAATACGGCTGGTGGTATATCAGTCACTTTACCGTCACTTTTGGGACGGATTAACACCTCCTCCAAAGTTGTAATAACCCCCTTTGTCATTATCTATCTCGGCGTGGATAGCACTGTGCTGATCCTATGCTTAAAAACTTTGCTAGATAAGCAGACATTTGAGGTGAGCAAATCTAGAGTGTCGTTGGTGTTGCAGGGTGCTCCTTACAAGAGCTGCTCTCCACCTAAATTTGGGAACTTCCCAGAGTTCTCCTTTGTTTTTTGCATAAATTATGTGTCACTCTAACCCTGAAAGGGCCTTGTTTTGACATATATATGTATATATATATATATATATATATATATTACCTACTGGCACTTGCCAGTAGGTATTTAAAATTAGGACCTAGTTTACATAGGAAGCGCATTGTTTGTTTTGCCAATATCTTTTGCACCGCTTTACAAATCTTCACGAAATTTTCTAAACATATAAAACATATACTTTGCTCAGTTCAGTTGTTATCCTAAAAGTTTGGGGGTGATCTGTCAAGCAGGGCTGAGAAAAAGGGGGGCCCCAAAACGTGTTTTCTCATTAATTTTCCCATAGGGCCTTTAGACACACCTACAGCCCAAACTGCTGAACAGAATTACACCAAATTTGGAAGAAAGCTAGATCTTGTTATGCAGATTACACTTTTTGTAAATACATTCAATACTTTCTGAGTTATTAGAGTTTAAAATATATAGATATTTAGGGACTTGGATCCTCAGCGGATCCAGGTCTGGAATCCCAGATCTGGGGGAAAAGCCAGGCCCTGATTGGCTTACTGCAACTTGACGGAAAGGTTGTGGCTGCTAATTTGTTTGTCGCATCGGCTAGGGGGGTGGGAAAGTAAGAGTGCAAAAACGCATAAGGGGTCAGGATACAGGTATCCTGACCCCATAGGACACATAGAGGGGTCCTTTCCAGTTATTTTTTTTGTCCGATCCGCGTTTCCACGGGTGGATCCGTGGATCTGTGGATCTGCAGATCCACTAGTGGATCCGCAGATCCAGAGATAAATTGAAAAAAAAAAAGAAAACACTGTTTTCAACCTCATGCTGTGCATGGGTGAAGGCTGTGCGCAGCTTGGGTTTGGGTGCACGCAGGAGGGTTGGGTGCTGGGTCTGGCTATTGGCCAGGCCCTTTGGCCAACCCCCTTCTGCAGAACGCTGTGCTGATTATATTTATATATGTGCATGCTAACAAAACTATATAAATTCATAGAAAGTAACTAGAACTCAAGCCCTAAGGTAACTATAACTTGTGCCTTCGCCATGCACATCTACCTACTCCACATATTACATCATTGATGACACCTTCTGTGGCATCTTGATATTGTCACTGCAACATCTGCAAAACATTATTGATGAGAAAACTGTGCATGGCGAAGGGCCGAGTTATAGTTACCTTAGGGCGCGAGTTCAAGTTACTTGAGTTAACCATAACTATAACTAATGAAGAATTTCAATGGTTTTGTGCGAGTAAATTCAGAACCTAACTATAATGTCCCTGTAACCTTTGTTTTTCAGCATATATATATATATATATATATATATATATTTTTTTTTTTTTTTTTAGATGAACAAGAGAAACAACCAAACCATCTTACATTCCATGTCAGTCTTTGCCTCCCTTTTTATTGGCTGTCTTTTTAGGTCTGGCTTGATAGCTTAGCTGGCACCAGACCTTATAAGATCAACAGAAAAAAAGCTTTCGCTGGGCTCGACCCACATATATTGGTTATTTTGCATACAGCATTTCATTGGGCAGAAGTGTGCTTCCACAGAAAATAAATACTTGTATTACACTTTAGCTTACAGGAAAGCTTTTGCTCAATGGAAGAGCATTGTGTTGGTTATGGTGAAACCATGGGCTTGGTATTGGTTCCCTTTTCTGACAATCTGTGGCAATAGATGATTTGCACTGCGATAATCTTTGTTAGACCCTGCTAGGAGGGACAGTATTTTGCTGTGCCAATTATAATCTTGTGTACAGTTTAAACTTTATGACTATATGTCCGATGGTTGTCTTGTGGGAAAGCAACACCACAGTAAGCCTGATTTGGCTTTGGTGGCAAGCCAATAAGAAAGGCAATAGGCTTGATTAGGTCATTGGGAAAAGTTATGTAAGATGGTATGATCTGGTTTTTATGCTTTTCGTTGTGAAAAGCATTTGTTAAAGCCAGTAGGCATTTAGCTGTGGATTGTTATTATACTGTTTTACAAACTGCAGACCGGTAATTGTAACATAACATTTCAGTGGTTACCTTAGTAGGTTAAGAGTGCTGGTGTCAATGTTGTATCCCCTCTAACGAACTCTAGGGATAGACGATCTTCACACTAATAAACCTGGTATAAACCCTTTGAGAGGACTCATTTTGCCTATTACAATTGTGCACATATTATTAATTTTAAAACTGTATCCATGATGGTTTTCAGCTTATGCACAACTCCGTAGACCTGTGACGGTTTTACTGTGTTAAGCCAATGGGAAAGGCCATAGGCTTACTGGTTCACTGGGAAACTTCATGTCACATCCACAGGTTTAGTCTGTTTATTTTGAAAAGCTACGACAAAGCCAGAAGACCTGGCTCACATATTGTGGAAAGCAGGCGTTAAACACAACAGACTTTTTAAGGGCGAATTATTGTTATACTGTGCTAAAGCATGTGGTCAGATATTTTGTTACATGTAGCAGGAGAGGTTTTTCGTGTTGATGACACAAACAAAGTACGGGATAAACGATTTGCACTATGATGATCCTTAAAATGCCCTCCTAAGAGGAGTTTTATATTGCTTTGGCACGTGTCATTTGTGAAGCTTGTGATCCTTCTATAGTGCTCCTGGTGTTTCACATGTGGGAAAGCTTTGCTCAGGAATGTAGGTCTGAGTGGACTATGGTGACAAGCCAACGAGGAAGGCTACTGGAATTATTCGGCAGTGGAGGACCAAACTATGCTCCAGGGCTGACTAAATTATGGGGCCCTTCCTTCTGGAAGGGCAATGGTTATGTGTGTATAAAAGTCAAAATTCTAAGAAGCGCATTTAGCGCTGTTGTTTCAAAGCATCCTTAAAGTACAGTGCAACAATATTCACACGTGAGTGCAATGGTGTATGTCTGATACAGCTACCTTCAGCATTGTTGGGTAATTTAAATCTGTAATGAGAACCACATTTTGAACGGTTTTAAAAATAAAATGTCTCCATATTGAGACTACAGCGCGGTTTACCTCCTCAGAGGGGTTCAGAAGTTTAGTCCTTATGGCCGACACTGTGAGGTAAATTGTTGTCGGAAGCTTGTTACTTTCGCTGATCCAAAGATACCGACTGACCTAGACGAGAACCACTGGAGATGCTAGGAAAAAGGGCGCAAATGGCTAAAAGGAGAAAAAATGCCCCCAGTCTTTCTTTCCTGTTCCAGGAACCTGTGTCTTTTTCAAACGCAAAGGATATTTCTTCAGGAAGGTAATTTAAAATAGCAGTGGGTTTCCTGTGCCTTTCCATTGACGCTCGCACTTTGTGTTCTGCTAACTAATGAGTAACCCAAAAAGGAACAGGTGAAAGGAAACAAGGGGCGTAGCAAAAACAAATGTAAGGAACATTGCTCTTGAAGCAAGCACATACCATGTCACCTAAGTTTCTGATGCACATCTTATGTGCTCATTGGGACGCTGGAATATTCATTTTCAGAGGTTTGCCAGCTCAATGCTGCAGGAATTTCTTTTTTTCCTAATAGTCTGGCTTTGATTTCCCTTTCTTTGTCTGTCTATTATCTTGTTAATGGATAACATCTACAGGCCCATCCAGTATGTAATATGTTTAGATCTGTTTGTAGCTGTGTGTGGGTGTCTGTATCCTGTAAAATGCAGATGCACAAAGTGTAATAATATGTTTGTATTACTTTTGTTAAAAGTGGGGAGGAGCCATAGGAAAATGCAATGCCTTGAGTGGGTCATGATGCCCCACCTCTCTCTCAACTATGGGAATGAAGAGCATACTATTCTCTGCAGATCTGCACATGCAGTTTAAAGGAGCGGTTCGTGGCACGGATAAGGGGCGGGTGAGGTTGGGGAAAAAGACAAAACATAAAAATTACAAAATAAACACTTACCTGATTCCCCACCATGCCCTTCTTCAGCCTCCACCACAGGCTCCCAGTCTGCCCTGCGGCCAATCCGAACGCTGCTCTCATGCTGCTGGCTGTGTGAAAGCAGAGTTCAGATTGGCCAGAGCGCCCTGGCTTGGCGTTCTGAGGCAGACTGGGAGCCTCTGCCTTCTCTCTACAACCCCACAACACAGTGCCGGGTTGGAGAGAGCCCAGTGCGCATGTGTGTTTGGCCGGCCCGAGCCAGCCGGCCAAACACACATGTGCATAGAGGGGAGTGCACAAGCACTCCCCCTTCGTCCCTGTCACGCTCTATGGCCCTGCCCTTTAACAATAAAATGGTAATAAATACAGTTAAATAAAGGGAATTTAAATAAGTTTGAGCGGGTTTATCTCGCCATCAATTATTTATGCAGCCATTCTGTTCAAATGATGGTGAGACACAATTGTTACCCACTTTTCCCCATCTGACGGCATTTTTAAAAGCTAGTGCAGCACCAACGTTAAGCTCGGGTAGCAAAGATGGAGGGGCCAAGACCTGTCCATTGACATAACTATCCACCGACCACACCTACAGCCCTAAAATGGGCATACCACAAGTGTGAGGTACCCAGTGCTTAATTTGAGCCAGTGGTTTCTGGTGCAGGGAGGAAGAGAAAAACCAGAAAGCATTACAAAAGCAGAAAGCTGCAAGAGTGAGCTGAAGGGGTAGGGTGTGGCGGTAAAAGGCAGAGATTGTTTCAGGGGTATGCTGCCTTAGTATTCTGTGCTCACATATTTAATTGCAGTATCCGCATGTTTCAGAAGATAGCTTTGGGTACTGGCATGTTTTTATTTCCAAATTAAGCACTGGAGGTGCCTCTAGAACTTTGTCTTTTTGTCATTTAGATATCTGACCCTGGATTCTCTCTGACTTTTACTAATGCTAACTATGTGAATATCTTGGCATATGGTGGCATGGACGGTTCAATAATGGATAGTGACTGCCATTTGTGCTCATTACCAGATTTGGTACAGGGAGACTGAGGTGCCAGAACCTGGTATTCCAGATGGTATCCCCTAATCATAAGCTCTTGTCCCAAAATGGAGAATAACCACATGTCTCAGAGATAGAGTCCCTTTCTATGTAGTCTTCTCCGATTCAGGCAAGCAAGTCACAGGAAATTTCTACCTGCAGTCTACAGGCTGAAAATACCTGGAAAAAGACCCATCATCGTTTAGAAGGTAGGTTGGGGCATGTGGACAAAATGCTTGTGGTTGTATGGATGGGGGAACATTGTGTGCTCCCTCCAAATGACACAATGGTTGAACGGGGGCCTGACTATAATGCTGCCCTCAGCCCATAGCTCTGCACAGACAGGTCCGGTATCTCAGGGCGCAGAATTATCGGGACTGACATTGGTAGATCAGATAATGCTAAATCTGTAGATATTTACTGTCATACTTTTACATGCAGTTTTCGTTCCACGTGAAATTATACCACTTATAATGAGGACCAAAGTATGTTTTCAAGTTGTGGCCTCTTGCTCTACTTCCATCTGGAGTTAGTTTCTTCTCTGAAAATCTTTTTTCTCAGGGACTGGGCTCTGGCTGGGTGTTAGCAATAGGGGTCTCTAGGCAGCAGTGGGATGCACTCTGTCCAAGTAGGGACCCTCACTCTAGTCAAGGTAAGGGAGTCACACACCTAAGATAACCCCTACTCACACCCTTCGTAGCTTGTGACCTACATGTAGTAAAAGGGAAGATTTTGAGCCTGGCAAGTGGGTGCACTTGCCAGGTAGAAATGGCAGTTTAAAACTGCCCATACAGACACTGCAATGGCAGGCCTGAGACATGTTTGCAGGGCTAGTCATGTGGGTCCATCAGTGGCATTTGATTTACAGACCTTGGGCACACCGGGTGCACTATACTAGGGACTTACTAGTAAGTGAAATATGCTAATCATAGAGAAACCAATCACCAATATAATTTAGACAGAGCGCACATGCAGTTTAGCACTGGTTAGCAGGGGTAAAGTGCCCAGAGTCCTAAAGCCAACCTATACAGGCCAGAAAAAATAGGAGGAAGAAGGCAAAATGTTTGGGGATAACCCTGCAAAAAGGGCATGTCCAGCACTGGGGAACATCACATCTTGAGGCACTGAGTGTTATAGTAGATATTGCATTTTAGTCTCTTCTTACGATTGAAAGATCCATGGGTCCCTTTACCAATCTGGGGCCGAATAGCTAAGAATCATGCTTAGCTTCCACCATCCTTCCTGCAATCAGAGATCAGGCAATAAATCACTGGTAGTGATCCCTAGAGTGCAGAAGACCAGATCTGGTGGCAGATGTGCTGCTTTCCAAAGGCCACAGTTTGGAATAAGCTCATTTTAGAATTAAGGGCTGTCTCTTGTCAACCAGTTTTTAGAAAAGTTGAAAACGTGTCTTTTTAATCAGATTTGATTGTCTGTGCTTCTCAAGACCTGTAGTCTTGTGCGCCGGGACACTCAGTTGAACAGCTGTGTGCCTTATAAGTTTACATATCCATTTAAAGTATGAGGCTTATCACACTGAATTGTGATCTTTAAGGCTTATGCTTCTTTGTAGGTTTTTGGAAGCCCTGCACCTTGGATCAAGCCAAAAAGGCCCATGTCTCGATTTTGAGATTGCTCTAAGTAGAAGAGAAGATTCTGCATTTTATGAAATACTTAGATATGGCATCCACCGGTTTTATGTGGAGTGTTGTTTTAGAGTTGTCATGCGCACCTTTCAGCTACACCAAGGAGAATCATATGCACCATACTGTATCCAATTGCCTGGGATATAGCCTTCATCTCAACGGGGTGCACGATTCCCTCCTGGTCTAGCAGGAATACTTTCATATTTTAGCATGATACTTGACCTTCTTTGTGCTAAAGAAACAGAAACAAATACTGCAACAAACATCATGACTGTGTTTTTTGGTGAAAACTTAAATCTACTTCTAGTATTATAGCTATTTCTGGAGGTGCACAAGTGCCCGTTTCCAATCAGACAAAAGATATCTTGACTTGTGGATTATGGTGCCCTTTTTCCTGCTAGAGTTGCACAGTTGCAGAAACTCCCCATTGGTGGAGATCCTTTGCTCGTGGGTGTTAACCATGGACATTGGCTCATCTTCTGGATGTTCAGGCTGTGAAGTCCACATCTGGATAGCCATCCAATGAAAGAGTGGCTGGGGAAGGACAGACTTTTCACTTTTCACTCGTTGTAACATGTGCATATTGACGAAACTGCACAGGGTCTTTTTCTAGATAGCTGATGTGGTTTGTGGGCCCTATACATATCTTAGGGGTTGGGGCTGGAGTGCTGGCCCTGTTGGCACTATCCTCTACTTGCTGGGTGGTGTGAACACACTGTGCACTTTGTTAGTACTCTGCTAAACAGATGGGGAAAGTTCAGCTGTCCATGTTGCCACCGACATCCAAGCGAGAGACATTCACTTCTATAAATCCTCTTGTGTTGTGGCAGTCCGCTTCTGTTGGAGAACATAGCACCACACTCAATCAGGACACTAGTTCCTGTCACAGGGCCCCACTGTATTTTGTGTGGTTTGTTGTGTAAGTCCATTCCAATGTCCCTGTGAAAATTAAGGGCAACACAATTTTCACTTGATCTCATTAACTAGCCCATTAACCAGAATGCAGCTGGTCCAGGGGTGCTCCTCCAGGAGCTTTGCGTTGGTTCTTCTAGGAAATTAGAGAGATCTGCATTTTTTTTAAAATGTAATGTCAGCACATTTGGCTGCATCTTCATTGTGGACCGTGAGCCTTTGCCAACTATTTCTGCATTAGTTCTCCCCAAGTATTTTAGATTGTGTGGTTTGTGCTGTTATGTTCATTTATAAATGAAATATACTCTTTCTTATATAAAGCTGAAATTATGAAAGGGAAACACCAGCATCTGTAGGCCAGATTTCAGAAACATCCCTCAAGTGAGTTTTCACTATAAACCCATCTTAACTACTGAAAGGACCCTTATGTTCAACTTTAAATCCTACTCTGCCATCGCTTGATTTCAGACCAGATGCATTTACGTCTATGAAAGACCACCGTTTCCTAAAAAAAATCTTGATTTGGGTTTCTTGTTTATATCCCTTTCATAGGAATGAAACAGTCAATGCATGATTTCAAAGGTTTTAAAAACGTCAATCTTTGGAAAGACTACCTCCTGCTATGTAATTACATCAGAGCTGCTGCCTGCAAGTTTACATTTGGGATAAGGTTGAGTGACATCACTCAGGGATTGGTGAGTCTCCGCTGACTCATGGCTAGAGTGCTGTTTCACTTTTATTCAACACAGATATATTCGGGAGGAATGCTCCTGCATGTCTGTCCTCTGCTCAAGCAGCCAAGAAGATTACCTCATGCCCATGACAGGGGTGCGGTTTATTGTTTCTGAGTGATCGCTGAGGCAACCATGAAAATGACTCCCCCAACGATGATGTGAAGGACAGTCGTGCACCTATGGGCAAGAGTGGCTAATGGGAAGAAGCTGTTACTTGCCCATGGGCATTCTGCCTAACTTATGCAACCAATTGGCAATGCTCTGGGTACTGTAAAAGTGGAAGATCAGGAAACGGAAATTTCCAACTGAAAAATGGACCTTATCTTGCCATGCAGTGTCAGAAATTAGAAACTGCCTTTGCAGTTTAGGCAGGATGTAAAAGTAAAAAACAGAATATCAAGCCCGTGTGATAATGGCAGTGCTAAGGTAACTTCCAACGCTAGGCCATGAGTACCCAGAGAGCCAGGCCCACGGCTCTCTACCAGGTGCACTGCTTGATGAGAATGGTGCCCCTTCCCAGAATACACCAGCAGTTGGACAAGCCCACTCCTGCTGAATGCAGTACCACTGGACTAAGAGACACTGCACAGAGATGTCTGTATGTTAAACTTCAGTTCGCACACGCAAATACATTTTTGTAGTGGTAAAAAGTGCTATTCAGTAAATGTAGTTGCAAACTTATAACACGATCTATGTTCTGCAACAGTACCCCAATGCAGTGTAAAATTATCTAGCAGCAAATCTGTTCACATGGGCAGGAAGTTGGCGGGGGATGCCTATTTTAGGAGCGTCCACAAACTCTCAGATTGATGGGTATTTACAAGTGTTTTTTTTCACATCCCATTCTGAATACAGTCGAAAATGTACTCCTTTCGAGGCGGGAGTAAATTCATTCCCATGGTGTAAAGAAGTAGGGAGCACGCCCAAATTTGGCAGAGTGGTATATGAGGTGAAGTGGTTATTATGTTTTGTCACCTGCACAGATTTCATACAGTTACCACATTATCACAAGGGAGAATAACTTTCCTTTTTGCTTTTCTTCTTGCCGGTGTAACTTCGGACAGTGAAATGGTAATACAATTATATAGGTATTTGAAAGGCAATAATGTATACAAACCCCCAGATGTTGGTTCTTTGGAGAAGACTTATTGAGATTGAGGGTACATTATGACAGAATGGGCATGGATTTGAGCAATAACTCAATCAAATACAATTCTAGGTATTTTCTTTTGTTCACTTTATTAATATTTATAATAATTACCTGTGCTGATATTTATTTAATACGCATTAGAATGATGGTTGGGAGCTCCATTGAAGGCGAGGAGGTGGCTCATGGCTCACAATGGCTGATATAAGCCTTCTGCTCCAACATTCCAATGTTAGCCTTTCCATTCATTCCTTTTTAATTTGGAACATTCTATATCTATTGGGTGGAATGTTCTAATAGCATTCTAGCCATTCTGGCATGGCCCTCTCTCTAATTATAAGGTCTTGCATGCAGCTTGGGCCTATAACCCAGTTTAAGGGACTTTAACAACCAGTATAGCCATGAGAAGTTAGCTATAAGGCTGTGTAGGTTGGTTTTAAATAGTGACTTTTGGAATATAGGTAGTTGTGGTTGTTTATGACTTATCCTAGCAAGTTGGATGGATGGGGAAATGTACAATAATTACCCTGCAAAAGGCTTCTGGCATCACCTGAGGCATTCTATTTATTAGTGTAGCCTAGGGAAATTAATCCCCTAAGAACACTGGAGAGATCCATGCTCCCCCAGCTCTGTAGATCCCAATGTTGACACATGGGTCTGAGAGCTAAGGGAAGTACCCAGGGATATGGGAGTAGTGCTTAATCTGTAAAGTAATGAGTGCCGGTGCCCACAGATCTGCTCACATCCACTGCCAGTGAAAATAAACGTTGGTCACTGAATACAAAGAATGAGTAGTCTTAATCCACCTTCGGCCTTTTTAATCCACTACCAGACACTCCCTGCCCCATTATCGCACTCATGCCGATCACTATTTCTGTCTTTCTCTTCCTCCATCTTTCTTCTTTGTTTGATTTTCCTCTGTTGCTCTTGGTAAATGTCTGATGCAGATAAATGAATGCTGGTCCCCACAATGAGTGCCAGTGGCTTCTACCACCAGCTCAAATTAAGCACTATACTGGAGCCAGATGTACTCTGATCCACATCAAAGGTGTTTCTCCATAAGCAAAAATGTTTTTCCTATTGAGGAAAAAGGGGCAATTGCAAAATTATAAAGGCATTTGCACACGCACAGCTGTGCAGTACAATTAAGCCTGTGGAACTGTTTTTGTATGGACCTTACTAGGAATTCAGAAACCAATTTATAAGGTACTACTGGAAACCAGAGGATGTCACAGATATCCAGGATTATTCCTGGAAACCTTTCAGAATTGTAAACATTGGTACATCTGCACACAAGCGTGGAAGTAAACCTATGAGTGCAGATGTAAAATGTGTTCAGTGAACCGGGCCCGAAAATTTGACTGGGTGAAATAGTGTCATATATTTGCAGGCATTCATTATGCAAGCTATATATAGAGTAACATTGTAAATGCTTAACTCACATCTATGTAAAAGTAACACTTTGTTGATGGTTTACGGTTTTGTTTAGGCCAGAATGCATCTGGTTCTCATGAATGGCATTTGTTTGCACAAACCTGAGGAAGCAGCAAAGAAAACCTATTACAGAAAACTAAAAACAGATGTACAGAGCTGAAAATGTCCACAATTATGGTAGTAGAACCTGTGCTTGACAGAACAAAAAGCATTCATCTTGAAACCTGAGAACCAAGTATCTGGGGGCATGGGTCTTTGTTCTCAACGGTTTGGGTCTCGGTCCATGTAACCAATAGGTGCTGAGACTTTTGATATTTGCCATTGTATCCAGGAAAGCAACAGATAACATCTACAGTACTGTACTAGATTAAAGCATCTGTCCAGGTGAGTTGGGGTCAGCCCACCATCAACCGCAGAGTATCCTCATATTTTGTTAGCTCGTGGGTGAGAGTCCAGGTCCCTATGCCATATTCAAGGCCCCCAAAGCCCTGACTTCTCATAGAGACCCTTGCAGGACATCTCTTCTAAGGCTCTCCTGTGAAGGAGAGACAAGAATAAGACAAATCAATGATGGACCCACTCAGTCCTGGGAAAGCATATGTTTTGGACATGTGCTGTGCGTAGATTCCCACCATATTAATCCTAATTCAGCATATGTGCTGTATTTACGTTCCTCCAGTTTACGCAGGCCACCCCATGCAGAAGGCTGTGCAGCTCACGGTGCACGTTTCCTCTTTGTGCAGCCATCTGTCTAACAGAGATCAACATGCACAGCTCATACTTCTGTTCACCAAAATAGACTCCTAAGTGTGAGGCAACATTAGGGGATATTGAGCATCAAGTGTCATTCACCCATCTCGGTTGAAACTTCAAATCAGTTAGGGCTTCCATCACATGCTGCCACTTCGGGGAACCTTTCATTAAATCTGGCGTTCTCATGCTGCTGCCGTCTCCTTCGCCAGCATGGCGAAGCACAGAAAGAGCTTCGCTTATATAAAGGATAAAACAAGGCCAGGGATGAGACTCCTAAACGTCACCTGAAGAACCGAAAAGTAGGCCTACTGAATGGGCTATCTCGGGGTTCAATTGTAAATCAAAGACTTTTTCTCAATAATGTCAGGAATGGAGTTTTTGTTTGGAGTCATTTCTGCTTGATAAAAATAATTTCAATTTGCAAGCGCAACACGAAATTCCAGAAATTACGCAAAGTATGCCAGCGGAATTGAATTTTCGTAGTGGCCCTCGAAGTTCCATTTACTGAAATGCAAACAAGTCTCAAATAATACATATAAGCTCATCTGTACCTTTGGCTTGCTTAGGTGCCAATCAGCTGTTCCTATATCTCATAGGATGTCTCACAGAACTCCAACATGTGCTCCTGGATAAAAGCAGTGATGGGCAGGCCACTAGTAGGAACTCTAACAAAACTTTCTCAGACATCTATCTTCCCAAAGGCAATGCATTTTTGTGCAATTAAAAAACACACAGATGATATATACAGAAAGAGAGAGTATGTGTTTGTGTATGCATGAACATTTCAATATTTCTTGACCAAGCTTACCTTGGAGGACAGGGCTCCAGGTTACACACTTTCAGCAACGGTGGAGGGCGCCGGCTGCTCACACACAGGCTGACATCTACTGTCTCCCTTGTCTGTTTATTCAGGCAAATGACCACAGCCTCTTGGACACCTGTACACAAAAACATTAATAAAAAAATGTAAGGGTAAACATTCAAAATAGATTTCTGAAACTATTATCAGACTTTACGCTCCCGATGACATTTTATTTTGGAAAGTTAAATATCATACCAATAGGCATGCTGTGGTTGTGGCTATTAAAAAATGGTTTACAAAATCGTCCCTTCGTAAAATGGTAGAATATGATATGACCTGATTGATGGAACAACTATTCATGTACATTATGAAACCAAGTCATTTCCTAGTGGTTCTTAATTTGTAAAAAACACTAATGACTCAAGTTTGCTTTAATAGGAGCATGCTGAGACAGCCTCGTCTTGAACCCCTCCTAAGGCCAGAATTAATTGTAGCCACCGATCGGCCAGGGGCTTCCTCCTTAGAGTTTTCATCAGTGATTATTCATGAAAGGCGGTGCCATTGTGATTGAAACAAAAGTGATAAGTGCTTCCTGGATAAAGTCACATCACTCAATGAAGGTGTGGGCCTGAAGAAAGTAAAAAAACATGCCATGGTTGCTTCTATACTGCCTCCTTTGCGTTTCATAGACAAAGCATCCTGGATGAGGGGGATGATAGTCACTTGTTCTTACAGAACGACACTGATCAACGATCCATGTAGTCAGTTGACCCAAACACCCAGGAGGCCCTGGATGGCCCTAGTCCAACATCAGTGTATCTCTGCCAGCAGAGAAAGGTGGCAGTATGATGGTCGCGGTAGGCTCCGTCACAGACATACTCATTAAAGAAAAACCATGAGCACTTCTACGAAGTCTCCAGCTAATCGAAGCTGAAGCGAAATAAACACAATGGCACTGACATTTTTTTAAATACCAACAATCCGAACTGAATGGAAAGGGTATTTCTCATCCAATTTTATGGCTGTTCCCTGGTAAGAAAGTAAGTTTGCATGAGTTCTTTTGCATATATGCTTTACAATATACTGCAGATTAAACTGTTTGCCTGAAAAGTATGAATGCCAAAAATGTGTGACAAGGTATACAATAACTGGGAAGGACAATAGGGTGACATTGGCAAAGGGACGCTGACATCTGAAGAGAAGATATGCTGGCAGCGGGCAGTAAATACACACAAATGCAGGGAATACACAATACACAGGCAATGTGACAGGGAACACACTGGGGCAGGGAACACTCAGACACCGGGAGAGGGAACACACCCACACTGGGACAGGGAACACACTGAGACATGGAACACACTGACACTGGGACAGGGAACACACTAAAACTAGGAGAGGGAACACACTGACACTGGGACAGGAATATACACTGACTCTAGGACAGGCAATGCACAGACACCAGTAGAGGAATACAGGGAACACACTGACACGGGCAACAAACCGACACTAGGAGAGGGAACACACGGACACGGTGACAGGGAACACGCTGAAAGTGTGAAAGGGAAGACACCGGCATGGGAACAGCTAAAACACTGAAGCTATGATAGGGAATGCAGTGAAACTGGGACAGGGAATACACTGACACTGGGACAGGGAATACACTGAGAGGGGACAAGAAATACACTGACACTGGGACAGGGTATACAGTGTAACTCAGGTAGGGAATACAGAATACACCAACACGGAGGCATTTAATACATAGAGACAGTAAGAGAGAATTAATTTACACTAGGACGGGGATTACAGGTTACCTAGACACGGGGGCAAGCAATACGCTGGCAACACGTCAATGAATATAGAATACTCAAACACAGGGGCAGTAAAACACTGAAACTGGTATACTGAATTCACACAGACACTGGGGATAGGAATACAGTGACACTGCCTTGCTCAGCCTACTCAATACCAATCATCTAAACAAACTTGCACAAGATCGCAAAGAATGCCACAATAAAAGCAGTGACTTGACCTTCTGAGAGCCTAGTCTGTTACTTTGATCACTCAGTACACTCAAACAAAAAACAGGTTTTTAATTAACCAGTTTCCAAAATCCTTGTCCGGCATATAAGGGCTAAGTGATGCATATCTCTTCTTCTTGTTTAGTTCGCGGCACTTGACCTCTGACCTAGCGTCAACCACTGCTGGAGTGCAGCGATCACGCCAAACACCTGCAGCTCCTGCCTGATGCCGCGCACCTGCTGGGGGCGCGTGCTGCCAGCCAGGCGGCTGTGACCTGGATCGCATTCCGACCCGCGTGACTGCATCCGGGATGAGTTGTCACTGGTCTGCTGTGAAAAGGAATGCAGGCGCTGTGGCAGTGTATGCTGTGTCCACACACAGGCCCGCACAGCGCTCAGAGCCCGCTCACCGAACATACTGGTAAACACAGGGAACAATAACGTTATCTTCGCACTGGTACAAAAACACAACTAATCCATTTAAAACCTTGTTTGCTGCCTACTTGATAAGGAAGGGGACAAACAGACCTGGCTTCTGTCAAAATCACGTACAGATTGTTGCACCAGGGCAAACAGCGAGGACATTTGTGGTGAACCGTGGCGATAAATATGTGAAGCCTCTGTTGAAAATTGATGAGTTTACTTTTTTAAGAGGGCCTTTAACAAAGACATATACCAGTGCGTAAATAGCTCTTGATTTAAAAAAAAGTGTTGAACGAGCTGATTTATGTTGGTGCTGCGTATGTAGAAAATAATGTAATAATTATTTAGCCTCAGGCTTGGAGATTCATTTCGGATATCCCAATATAGATTCCAGTAACTCCCCCCCCCCCTTCCGCCACTACCAATACCTCGAGCACTTGTAACTCTGGGAGTGAGTGTCAATAACTGGGCATCACCAGGTGTATCCGGATGTTTCCCAAGAAATTAGGAATTACTGACAGATCCGTCGAAGTGGTTGGTGAAACACACAGGAACCGTGGGATTACTGGGGATCTCATAATTCTGATGGGGTAAATAATTAACTCATGTCAGCCCCTCCCCGCCCATTGCAATTGCCGCTGCACTCGTAACGAGGGTCTCAGCCCTATCATGTCGAAATCTGAAACAAATGCTATTGCTCATTTCCTAATTTTGTAAACTCAACAATAACACAGGGAGATCAGTTTGTGTGATTGTTTTTAAAGTGGTATAGCACTTTAGTATGGAATGCATTTTTCTCCATTCCCAAATAAGCAAGCAGCAGAAAATGTAACAGGAAGTACGTGCTCCGTTTCTTTGCATCTGTGTAAACTTTGTGCAAGATATACTCTGGTGTTCTGTAAGCAAACAATGGCACGTAAAGATACAATTTATGCAGCAACGAGGTTTCATTTGATTATAATATGAGTTACATTAGCTGTTTCCACTAAACAGACGTCACAAGATTACACAAAATAATGCCAAGGAATACGAGCATGCAAGTGTTTCTGCAAATGTAAGACCCACGGTTTTCAACAATGTGTGTTCAGTATCAAAAAGCAAATCAGACATAAAAAAGACCTCGGTGGGAACTGTTCTTCTCTAATGTGCTAAAAAACTCACAATTATTAGGGAAAGCAGACCTGGAAGCTATTTCTGGACTCATATATCTGTGTAATGCACTGCTTATATCATGCAGTGGGCAGTAGTTATCGCCTGGAGTCCTTCATCTGAGCACCAGCGCTCATTTTAGGGCACTGGGATTTAGGGCCTGATTTGTATAATGGTGATAGACATGTTCCATCGCAATGATGATGGAGTACACTTACTACCAATATAAATGTGAACCCAGAGAATTTATATGCGGGCGGATCATAGATTGGCAACAGCGGAGATGTAGTTAAACTTCACTGACACTCAAGGGAGTAAGGGCCATTGTAGAAATGCCTATATGTCTGCCTGCCAAATTTATATAGACAGACAAATAGCCATTGATTTTACTGCCCATCACCAGCAGGAAAACCCTAGGGGTAAAGGGCAGTAAAAAGTTAAAAATGCCCCCTCGCATGGGAGATGACTCCCTTGGCAAGCATGGTAATGTTTTTTTCAAATTTTCATAAACAAAAAAACATTTTGCAAATTTAAATAGTTTTTAAACTTTACCATACAATGTCATGTTTGACAGAGCTGTAAGGCAACATTCCAATACATTCACAGGGAATGCCTTGGTAGTGGCTCCTTTGAATGGTAGAAATGTCAGTCGGGCTGTTGGACGTTTCTAAATTTGACAGGCGGGTACTCTATCAGGGAGGCTGAGTAATTTACACAGTCACCCTGATGGAGTAAAATAGGTCTGCCAAGTTATGTCAGCGAGAGAGAGAGAGAGAGAGAGAGAATGAGAGAGAAAGGAAAAACTGAAGAAAAAATGTTTGGGAAAAAGTGACAATGTGAGAAAGGAGAAATGAAAAATAATCCACAAGACTGAGATAAAGAGACAGGAAGTGTAGGTACTTGGATAGAGACATGAGTAGAAATCAAGACTAATCAGCATAGGTATTCTGCAACCCCCCAATAGTCAACTCCTATTTCAGGCTCCTGACTACAACTTTGGGCCCAGGCTCTTACTTTTTCTACAAATCAGTAGTTCATTTTAACTGACAAGGATTCTTACTGTTAGTGCAGAGCAGCAGAAAGATGCATCGACAGTATTGGCAAACAAAGTCAGGCTGGCTAACGTGGTTTAGAACAGCTGCCATAACCTAGCCAAAGTGCAGAGAGCATGGGCCTAGCCCCAGAGTTGTGAAATTCTTGCACTTAGGTAGAGAACCACTTTGTCTTTCATTTTACAAAATAATGATGTCCCTGGAAAAGACCATGCACTCCCACACAGATTGTTTGCTTACAATCAGTGCCTTTTAAACTCTGAAAATCCCTGATTTACATACTCCTGTCCATTCTTCCCTTATGAAGCCTCGTGACCCGATTTTGAGCAAAAACAACAGTACAAGCTAATGCCCTCATTACAAGGGTCCTGTTGTTTTCTGATTCTGGTGTAAAAATTGTTTACGCAATGATCAGGATTATAAGATTCGTGGTAATTACCATACCACCACATTTTTCCAGGTAATTCAGGCAAGACACATCTGCCAAAATTTACTGAGGGGGAGGGGCAAATGCTTGTTAAATACTGAAACATATGGATTTCGGTGCAGAAATGAGGGAAGCGTGTAAAAGGTGCCATTCCCTACACCTGTTAAATTCCAAAACCTGGGGTACCACTTAATCAGCGTCTCGGATGGCCGCCCAACATCACTTCGTAATTAGTAAGGGGCAGATTTAGAGAAAAGTGGTCGTTTACAAACGTTTTTTCTGCCATTAATCTAAGTTCCAAAGAAGGATTCTCCCCAGAGGAAAACCGGAATGTGGAAATTACTTTTACTGAAATAAAAAATGCCACCTCTGCTATTCTAAAAATTACATTGCCACATTTCTTTAAACGAGGCCCATAAGTCTTGATGGGACACCGTTTGTATCAGTAGTAGAACATTGTGCAGAAGAGGCACGGAGGATTGTCTCAATGAGCTTGGGGATTATATTAGATGGACCCTGCACCAGATATATTTGACAAATGAAGTAAATAGTCCGAGGAGATTCTGAGCCCACTGCAATCGTAAATGAGATGGCATCGACAAGTGTGGCTTCTGTGTGCTGTTTGGCACTTTCAGCACACCCGTTTCAGCGATGGAGCAGAGGAGCCATTGGCAGCACAGGCACCTCGGACTGGCGTTGAGACCTACAGGGAATCAAGGGCCTCATGCACAAAGAAGTGATTATTAGAAAGTGGTCGCAAATTGCACACAAACTGCTTGCAAATAAACTCTGACATTAAGAGCAGAGCTATGTACAAATAGGTCAATTCACAAAATACCAAATCACAGGCAACGGCAGAACAACCGACATAATGAGCATTTATTAGGCAGCTCACAATTTGCGACCCTCCTCTGATTGGCTACAATCAGAGGGATGGTGGCATTCAAAGGTCCTCAGACCACCATGTCTGTGATTGTGTTTACATAAAGACATCTTTTTTGCATGAATAAAGCTTGTTTTCTGTAAAGGAGCTACATTTGTTTAAACTTTTCTTTTTGTTCACAAAGTTTCAGTGAGAGTTGGCAGAGGTCCTGTGGACCACTGCAAACTCTTCCTGAAACTTTTTTTCGAGCTTCACAAAGGGGAAGGGATCCAAAAGGGACCCCTTTCTTCTCGTGAATCAGTTGCCAGTCCAACTTTGGAGTCAATAACTCTTCAATCTTTTGAGACCGGATTACAGATCAGGGTCAAAATTACCATTTGGAAGGGACACCCAAAAAAATACATTTCCAACTAGTGATTCTGAAACCATTTCTACACCCTTTTATTGATTTTGAAAATCGTTTCCGAATTGCTAATGAGTTTAATACATTTTAAAATGATTTTAGCTCTTGCACATTCTTTGATTTACCCAATCTGAGGGTTTATGAATGCTAAACTTTTTGTACATGAGGCCAATAACTACTTATATGTGGTGGGCTGCTCTTCTGAGGGGACTACAGTTATGGCGACCTTACTCTATTTCTGAGATGTATTCACTTAAAGCTGCATTACGGAGATACTTTGTCTTTGAATCAGAACTATTGCTACATATCCCACAACTAAGGCCTGTCCTCCATTCACCAAGCTCCACTGAGCCTCCCAGCAGCACACGCTAACAAAAAACTTCTGTGCATCATGATATTTAGGCAACAGCTCGCAGGTAAGGATGCTGTTGAGGGAGACGAGTCAGTACTTCAGTGTAACTGGCAAAGCCATGCATTTTAAGCAGCACTTCTGCCACCTTGAGTACTTTGGGCCAATCCATAGTAGGCAGCGTAAGGAACGGCATCTGGAATACTCATGGTGCTCTGCATGAGAGAATAACACTCTTGCACATTAAGCACCACACTTGTCGTTTTGAGCAATACCCTTTGTTGAATGAGCAGCACCTTTGCAAAGCAAGCAGCAGCAAGATGTCATCCTCCGTTTATGCCAGTCAAAGCCAACCTACCTCGGCGTCCATCCAAGATCAGCAAATTTGTTACGATTAAACTGGGGTAACAATAGTACATACTATACACAGCGCTTAGCAATAACAGAAGTGAGCTATGAAGTGCTGTGAAAGTAATTGTTAGTACTAGTGCCTCGATTAATTTATCAACATTATTGTATTACTGTCGGGACCCTGACATAAATGGTAGCACCATGCTTTTATCTGCAACATTGTGAAGCTTGTTTGCAGCATTCAGACTCAATGAGCAGGGTCCAGATATTTTGGCAGCATCCTGGCAGGTGACTGCAGAATCTTTGATGTCATTTCATTTTCTGGCACATTTTTTCTGAATGAGTGTGCATGTGCACATTATCTCTACGTGGCTCAATGTCCCCAGGTACAAGACAGATGGAAGCACTGATTTAAAAGGGTCACAACGTGTAAAATCATCATTACTTTGCAGTTGACAAACATTTCTGTTGTGTATCTAGAGTTGCCACTGGTCATAGTAAGGCCTGATTTGGAGTTTGGTGGAGATGTTTCTCCATCACAAACGTGACAGATTTCCTATCTGCCCATTTATAAGTGCATTATACCCTATAGCACTTGTAATATGGCGGACAAGAAGTCCATCACACGTGAGCCAGAGTATCCGCCTGCCAAACTCCAAATCAGGCCCTAAGTCATCTGATGGGACTATACATCATTTGTGTTGCTCACTAGGAATTACGGTCACGGTGGCCAACCTAGAAAGATCAAATTATTTGATGAACTCTTCTTCACAATTGTCTTTAAACTGTATAACTTTTTAAATCATCTGTGTGGTGAATAAAGTGCTGAGATATTCATGATTTGCCTGTACTTAAACAAAATGTTTGCAAGTTAGAACCCTCCTTCCCTCGGAAACATACATATCCTTGGTAGATTTAGCTTGCTCATCACTCTGGGAAAGAGCTCCTGCATTGTTCTTGACAGCATCTGCTCCAGTACACACAATTACCATGCATGTGTGGTGGAGTATTTTTGTGATATGGACTGGTACCGAGAGCGGAGTTGTGTAGCCTGGAGGGGCACATCATGTGCAAACTCTTCTTACTCTTTTTACGGAGCATGACTGTACCATTTATATCAGACAAACAAGTCTTTTTTACCTGCCTGTGCTCGGGACAGTTGCCTAGTAGCCTCTTCCATTTTTTGTTAATTGATCTGCCAGTCGTCTGCAACAGGGTCCTTCATCAGTCCATGTGGCATATGGATGTTGTACGTGTGTACCTTTCAGGGTGTATGGAAAATGAGTGTATGAATCGCATGTGATACATATGGGCATAGGTATTGGAATCCATTTTGTATTTGCTACATCCATGTGATGCCCCTGGTGGCGGGTTGACGAGAGCCCAGACAGCAGATGTGAATTGCAGCGCTCCTTCGCGACATTGAAGGGATCCTTCATAATAGGACAGAGTTTGGGGTGTGGAAAAGAGAAGAAAGAGTGGCTCCTTTACAGCTCCAGAGTTTCCCTCTGAACTTCCCTGGCCTGTTCTTCTGTGGAAGGGATACCCACACCACCACAGGGTAACTGTTAGCTAAGTGGGTCTTCTTGTCTTCGCATGGTACCCTTCTTTTGGGTTTCCTCTGCCTGGATACTTTCAGTGCCCCACCCCTTCTGCTTTCACCTGATAACAAAGCTGTTGGTTGGACTAGTCTGAGTAGAGTAAGCAAGAGTGCAGAATTAACTGCCCTTTTGCCTTTTTGGAATCCAGAACTACTGTCTGCACTGTTAGTATAAAGATGGACCAGAAACTTCCATCTAGTCAGCCAAGTTTTCACCAACAAAAACTAGGGTCTCCTCACCTGTGACGACTGTGAAACTCTGTTGTGCTGCAGAGTTAGGGAATCCACCACCAACTATCCTTGCTAGGTTCGGGAATAGAACCTGGGAATATTTGCCATAACTGCCAGGAGGGGCTGCATAGACCCTCCTTAGTGGGAGAGAGTTGACTGGAGCTTACGAGGAATACTGGATGCTGTGAGTGAAGTAAGGTAGAATGGGTTGAGGATGCCCACTGCTGTATAGGGGAAAGACCAGCACCGCACTGAAAGAGCGAGGCCCAGGGATACAAAGTGATCTCGTAGCATAAGCAGAAATGCATAAGCATGTGGACAGAGAAGACTGAGAAGTTGGTGCCCAGCTGACTTTCACTGCAGAACTTAGTTCCAAGAAGCTACTCAGTGCTACAGAAGAGAGGGACCGCAGTCCGCTATGCAAGCAACAAAGAACTACGATTACCAGAGGATAAGTACACTGATCAAAATACTTGCATCCAGAACAAAGTACTCGCCAAGACCATGAGGGGTAACCACCTAGCTTAGACACCTAGCTTTGGACAATGGATTTTGTATTTGGGGCCTTGGAAGAACCCAAATCGCAAGATCCAATGAACCACAAGCACTGCTACTCCATCAAAGGGCTTGCCTTGTGCTGGGGCTGCCCCCCTCACCTTGTACTGGCCCTACAGATGCCACTTGTGCAGAATTTGACAGGGCTTGAGCAGGATCACGACTCCTCACGTTCTGTGGACCATGCAGTGCACACCCTGTTAATTAGTGTACCTTGCCAGCAGAACACAGACATGGCCTGTACCGCCATCTGACTGAGACAAAAGAAAAAGCACTGTGCTTACTCAAGAAATCCAGGAGTGAGGGAGTAGAATCTTAGCCTCATGGTGGAAAAATATTCCCAGATAATAAACTTCCCAAGAGAGACCACAGAGACAAACTATTGCATAGAGAGTACCCCCAGAGGGTGTTGAAAGGGAGGAACAGCCTTACCAGTAGTTATTGAACGTTATTAGTATTAGCAGGTATAATTTCTTGCTTTTGAAACATTATGTACAGTATTTTGTTGAGTGTGATTGGAATGAAATACCTCTTCTGTTTCAAAAGCATATATATCAGGTGAACATTGTATTATTAACTGGTACTGGTTGTTAGTGGAGTTCTGAGTCTCTGCCCCCACACCTTCACCCTCTGTGAGCCTTGGATTGCTCAACTTCACTATCCTGAGCGTGAATTGCTAAAGGGGTGTACCTGGTGCTCGGTTTTAACTCAACAGTAAGAGTAACCTCATGGACAGCAGTGGTGCAAGGCTCTGATTGACACAGTCTGAGAAGAATAACCAGACTGCCCTAGGGCTCCAGAATCCTCCCCCCATGACATTTTACCAATAATTAGATTTTGATTAAAAGGTGCCAGGGCCACAAGGTTACAATTCTGTAAACGTCCTTTAAAAGGGTACTGTGTGCTGTCTGCCGCTCACCTAAGAGTCAGTGTTTGTTCTAATCTCAGTCCTTTTAATCAATACTGTGAAGGAGCTGACTGAATACAATAGAGTCTACTGCCAAAATAATGTGGATCCCTTGCAAAAGTAGATGTTGTCTCGCTTCTCACCATTGATGAAACTTGTAGTAGTGATATTTTCTGTTTGATCTGAGTGTGCCAGAGAAAAATTAGTAAATGTAGCATTCATGACAAGGAGATTAAGATGTTAGTGTGAGCTCTGGCATCTTGCAAAGCCAAAACCACTTAAAGAATTTGCTACAATGTTGGCACATCAGTTGAAGCTAGTAAATCTAGTATATGACTGTATGCGACCTAAATAATGTGAGCTGAGCTACAAAGTATCAGACTTTGGTATACAGTGTAGGTTTTCAGTAGGTAGTATAGCCAAAGCAGAAGAGCAGAGACACAGCATCAGTAGTAGTGGCTAAAAGTGGAGCAAGTAAGGATACTGTGGTGCAACTTAGAATGAGATTTTGGAGTCAGAGGGAATGTTTGGATTAACAATGTCATATGTAGAAATGGAAGGAGTCTCCTCACCAAAGTAGGGATTGAACCAATAGCTAAGAAAATTGAGCTATGTTCTGAGAGGGTTTATGACCTCTAAGTCCCCTTTCTCTTCAGGTATTCTGGGAGATTACCATTCTAATAACCACTAAGGGCCAGATGTAGCAAACACTTTGCGACTCGCAAACGGCGAAAATCGCTGTTTGCGAGTCGCAAATGCGTGTTTGCTATGCAGAAATGCATTTTGCGAGTCGGAACCGACTCGCAAAATGCATTTCTGAGTCGCAAATAGGAAGGGGTGTTCCCTTCCTATTTGCGAGTCGCAGTGGTATGCAATTCCATTTGCGACCGCGTACGCGGTCGCAAATGGAGTCGCAGTCACCATCCACTTGAAGTGGATGGTAACCCACTGGCAAACGGGAGTCCCCTTTGTGACTGGACCCAAAAATATTTTTTCAGAGCAGGCAGTGGTCCAAGGGACCACTACCTGCCCTGAAAAAATCCGAAACAAAAGGTTTCGTTTTTTTTTGTTTAAGTGCAGCTCGTTTTCCTTTAAGGAAAACGGGCTACACTTGGAAAAAAAAAACTGCTTTATTTAAAAGCAGTCACGGACATGGAGGTCTGCTGTTCCCAGCAGGCGTCCATCCCCGTGAGTGCCCAGAGTCGCTATGGGGGCGCAAATTGCGACCCACCTCATTAATATTAATGAGGTGGGTCTTTGCGACCCCATAGCAACTCGCAGAAGGTGTCTGAGACACCTTTTTGCATACCAAATTGCGACTTGCAATTTGCGAGTCGCAGGGACTCGCAAATTGCAAGTCGCAATTTGGTATTTTGCTACATCTGGCCCTAAATGAATTACCTAAACGTCCTACGTCTGGGACAGAAAAAGTATCAGTGTGTCCTTTTCCCTGTGCCACAAATGGGTCTTGTGGGAAGGAAACAGGCTCCCTCTTCCCCAGACGTAAGCTATTGGAGTGAGAATACGTGTCCAGGGTGCATGTCATATTATTCCTACAGAAGGAATGGTCAGCACATGAGGCAGTCCACTGTGGCTATGTAATTGGCTAGACCTTCATCAAGTGGTTGTAAAATGGATCATACATCCACCCTTCACATTAAATGTGGGAAGATACAGCTAGACTGGCTGCATTGTTTTTTGAAGGGGTTTTTGTTCAATGGAAATAAATTATATAGTTTGGGATAATGTTTTAAAACTTTGCTGATCACCCATGGATCTTGTGGCTTTTAGATTGCCAGTTTATTAGAAAATATACCGTTTGTTAAGGTTATTATGGATTGGAAGAGCACACAACAAAGATAATAAGCTGGAAGTCCTGTTAGAGGACATGCAGGCCTGGATGAGAAAGATATGTTAGTTATGTACAATATATGATGGTTGGGAGGACTCTCATGGAGCCATGTGCTCTCGAAGGGAGTCGGAGAAGTCCAGAGATTGGCGAAGAGCCAGAAGTATGTTACGCTATGTGTATTTGTGCAGCACACCTTCACCCACAAGGGTGGCACTAAGAAGGTGTGTATTTCTAGCCCAACATTTGGTAAGTTGGTTAATTAGAAAGTCAAGTCTTCAGCTTCTTGAGGAATTCAAAAAGAGGGGAAGAGGCTCTGATTTGGAGTGGAAGGTTGTTCTTTGCTTTAGGAGTGATATAAGAGAACGTTCATCCTCCTGTCCTGGTTCTGTGTATGAATGAGATGTATGCGAGAAGGAGTCCTGTGTAACAGAGGTGTCTGGGTGGTTGGTGGAAAGTGACACAACTGTGAAGATAGATGGGGACTGCACTGTGTGGGGCCTTGAATGGGTGTGTGGGGAGTTCGAATTGAGCATGTTGGTGTATTGAGAGCCAGGGGAGGTTAAGGATGAGTCTGACTGCCGAGTTCTGGATGGTTTGTAGACTTCAAGGAGTTGCTTGGTGATCCCAGCATAGAGAGTGTGCCCACAGTACAACCTTCTGGTGAATATGGTGACAGTTTTTCTAGTGTTGCTCAGGAGTCATATGAAGATCTTTCTTAGCATCTTCAGGATGTGGAAGTAGAATGCAGTCACAGAGTTGATTTATGAGGCCAAGTCCTGTTTGCTGTCAATGGTTATTCTGAGGTTTCTTGCTTGGGCTCTGAGGATGGGTGTGGGCTCGAGTTTGGCAAGCCACCATGAGTCCCATGGTGAGGTGCTCTTGCTGAAGATCACTACTTCTGTCTTATCAGTTTTGGGCTTAAGACATTTGGCTTTCACCCAGTTAGCTATTTTGTATATGCAGGTCGTGCACTTGTTTCTTGTGTTCGGGTCATGTCCGAGAGGAAGAGTATGAGTCATGTGTCATCTGCGTAAGAGAGAATATTGATGCTGTGTGTGTGGATGACGTTGGCCTGAGGCATCATGTATGTATTGAAGAGCATGGGGCTGAGTGATGAGCCTTGAGACACTCTACAGATAAGTTTGCGGGCTTCTGAGGAGTAAGGTACCATGGTGACAGTTTTTGTGTTCTGTCTGTTAAAAAAGAACAGATTCAGCATCTTTGGATGCCACTCTCATGCATCTGTGGAGGATGGAGTGTGAGACTGTGTCAAATGCTGCAGAGAGGTCCAGGAGAAAGAGGGTTGTCATGTCTGCTCTGACAAGGATCATGCAAACGTGGTTTTTGGTGGTGTAAGTGCTGTTTCGGTACTGTGGTTGCAGCTGGTGGGTGCTGAGCCGGTTGGTAAAGCGTTGGTTGACTAGTTTCCCAAAGATCTTTGCCAGGTCGGAGGGGGATGGGTCTGTAGTTGGAAAGCATGGCTGGGTCTGCGGATGTTTTCTTGGGCAGGGGCATGACAGTGGCATGTTTCCTGGTGTCCAGGAATGTAGCAGAGTTTATGGAGGCATTGAGGATGAGTGCAATTGCTTTGCTGATTGTTAAAAGTCCTTTAAGGAAGGCATGGTGGGGGAAAGGGACAGGTGGAGCCCCTGAGTGGATGGCCTTCGTGGAAGCAGCAATTATGACGGTGGTGATGGCAAACCATGAGGTCAGGGTTCATTCATCATCTGTGATGGGAATTTAAGATATGAAACTGATGGGGTCTGGTTGAGGGTCAAAGTTGCTATATATGGAAGTGATTATGTTACAGATGAGGGGGGGATGTTACTGAAGGAGGCAGGAGGTGCAGTGAAATCTTTGATGATGGAGAAGATTTCCTTGCCGCTGTTAGTGCTGTTGCACATGTGATCTGAAAAAGCTGTGTGCTTGGTGTTCTGTACATGCCGGTGTTAGCGTTTTAGGGTTAATTTCAAGATCTCTTTATTGTGGTGTCTTGATTTGTTCTCCATTTGTCCTTTGGTAGCTTGCAGTGGTGTTTCGTCAGCCTGAGTACATCTGTGTACTAGCTCACCTGTGGTAGGGCTCTTGCCGTTGGGTTGCACTTGAGGGAAACTAGGGTGTTGGTGCATGCAGTGATCCAGCTGTTGATACTTTGATGTTTTTCAGCAAGTCTCTGGTGTGTTCGGGCCTGTGCTTAGAGTGGGCAGAAGGCCACTCCTCTTTTAAGGTGCTTTGCCAGCTGAAGCATATGGTTCTGGTAGTGGTAGGTCTGTGACGGTGTTGGATGGGTATGCTGAAACTGACAAGGGTGTGGTCTGTCCATGTCATAGTTGCTTGCTTGTCAATGTGATGTTGCTGATTGAGGAGAAAATCGGGTCCAATAAGCCTTTTGCAGTGTGGGTGGGTTTGGTAACATGCTGGGTGAGACCAAGTTTTCCTATATCTTCTAGAAGGGCCGTAGAGTTTGGCTTGGTGTGGTTTCCTAGGTGAAAGTTAAGGTCTCTGAGGAAGATGAAGGTGCTGCCATTGAGGAGCGGTGCAACGGAGCCCGTGGTGTTGCAGGCAAAGTTGGTGCTGGGTCTTGGTGGTCTGTATACATGGTTTCCACCCAAGGAGAAGTTAACTGTGATTTGGTATATTGATGATGAGGTGTTCAATGTAGCTGGTGTGGGTGTCCATATAGGTGGAGCAGCTAAGTATATCTTTGAGTATGATGGTGACTCCGCATCTGGGCTTGTGGAAATGGTCTTGCCTGATGATCTTGTAGCCGGCTGGGACAGCTGTAGTGATGTCGGGTGCAGAAGTTTGGGATGTTTTAGGGAGAAAGAACAGGTCCAGGGCATGGTCGTGCAGTATGTCCCATGTATGTGTGGCATGTTAAGTGAGCTAGTGGGTGTAGAGGAGCATACATGAGAGTGTGGCAGGTTGTTTGGGTCATGTTTGGTCTGTGTGAGTTTAAGTGGGTGGCTGGTTTGTGTGAGTGCATGGAATGCTGGGTGCTGTTGGTGCAGAAATGGTGGGTGTAAGGCATGGGACAGTGCATGAACAATTGCAGGAGGTGCATGTGAACACTCTTTCCACATTGTGTGGTGCAGTGTGGCAGCACTGTCCCAAGCAATGGGCAAGGTTAAGAATATGGAGGAGTGCAGAAGGGTATTGGTGGGTAGGGGGTTATGAGTGTAGTCCAGGCACAGACAGGCTTGAATTTGGCATGCATTCAGTGTGTACACACTGTGGCCGCTATTAAATAGGTCATGGGAGGAGGCAGAGTGCAGGGTGCCATGGGTGGAAAACCAGTGATGTCCCTGTGCGGATAAATTATAGGGAATCCAGTGGTTTCACTTCCTGTGCAGTTCACTGATGAGAAATTCAGAGATCTCACTTCCAGGGCACATGGGCAATGGGAAATGAAGTCCTCTTCTCTTGCTTGGCTTCTTCTTTTAAATACAGATTTGGTGGGAAATGAGTGATGCCACTTACTGTGCAGATCAATGATGGTATATGCAGTGATGTCACTTTGTTAGTGTAGATCACAGAAGGAAAATTCAAGGGTTTAATTTCCTGCACAGATGGGCAATGGGAAATTAAGTCCTCTCGCTTGGCTTCATCTTTTAAAGGCAGTTTTGAAGGAAGACAGTTTGGTGGGAAATGAGTGATGTCAGTAGGAATCTGTAGATCAGAGTCACGGGGAGGGACTTCAGATATAGTTTGTGTGGGATCCTTTGTTTTGGAGATGGGAGAGGTAGACAAATTGGTATATATTCATTTAATCAATAATATGGATATATCTCTGTGTAAGAAGATGAGGCTGAGGATGTTGATGTTTGCTACTTAAAATCTGTATCAGGACCAAAATTATGTTTTACCAACTAGAAAACCTAATCAAAATCTAACCATGCTATAGCATGTTGGAATATCTGTGTTTTCAGAACCTGGCCAGTTTATGTTAGGATGGTTGGGAGGATTGCCACGGGACAATGTGTTCCAGAAATGAGTCTGAGAAGTTCAGAGATAGAAGAAGGACTGGAAATCAGAAACAGTTACTCTGAGGCCTGCGCAGCAGCAGTTGAGTTAGTATGGGTGGGGTGTTTTTTGGGGGGCTGCTGGAGGTACAAGAACTGCGGCATCATCCTTCTGAAGTTGATGTTATGACTACCATTTGTTAGAGCAACAGTAACATTCATAAACACACCGTGGTTCATGCTGCCCTCTACAAAAACGGTCCAATTGTCTTATCACGAAAGACAGCAATGTTAGGCAAGATGGAGGAATGCACAGGAAATACGGACCCGGGAAATGCTAGGGAGGCGAGAGTGTAGTTTAGGCAAAGAGCCACATTTTAAACGTTCTACTTTTTACCACTAAACAGGATTTCTCACTGTTTATATCCACAAGAATGGTCTAATTGTTACATGATATTTAATGACAGCTCTGGGAAATGCAGCCACTAGGAGCAGGCTGCATTACTAACCGGTTCCTTCTGCTGGATCTCCGGCGGGGTGAAAGGCCGCTCTTTTCTGATCCGATTGCATCCCTCGAGACTCCAAAAACAACCAAATTAGCTTCACCCATTAAGCTGCCTTGCCTACTTGTGGTGCATAAAATTGACTGTGAGTCGGGTACCCAAAACACGCGCTTTCTTCCTTATACAAGTTGACTTGAGTCAGAAATAATTACAAAAATAGCTCGGGGGTAGTGTTCCGGTGGAAGATCAGAACCCTCTGCCTCGCTCTCTTGACTGCAAAATCAAGATGCTTGGGGTTCAAGGAGCAGCTTCAAGAATAAGCTTTCAGTTCTAAGTGAAGTACATTCCGAGCACAATCAGCAAGGGTGTTAGTAACTGCAAAGTGTTTTTTTTGTTTGTTACTATTTGGGATAAAGTATCCTTTGTCTTAACTGATTAGCATATTGCAGGTCACCAAGGAGTTCGTGAATATATGAAGTACAAGGTCATGGAATTCCAAGGTCACTCGCATATTCCTTTTAACTTATGGAAGCAGGGGAGTAGCTCCCAATGGTGCAGCAGGTGTAGTTGCACCATAGTGTGAGGGACCCACTGAGCACAAAATATGGCTATGTTTTTACTAAACCAGAGCTTAGGGGGCCCATTTCCTTCCTTGCATTTGGGCCATGGCGCTCTTGCTAGGCCGCCATAAGGAACAGTGTGTTTTATTTCTTCTAATACAAGATCACACCATAATCCTTTCGACAAGCTGTTTAAAGTCTTTGTTTGCTCTTCTTTTTCATACAAAAGAGATAGTATAGTCGCTGAAAGACGAATAAAAACAGAATAGTCTGCAAAAATAAACTAAAAAGCACTTACAAATTTGTTACGAAACTATATTAGAATCGTTTTAATATGTCAGATTAAAAAAGATGCAACTCAGAATAAATAATAACGTGCAGAGATTCTTCCTTTCCTATAAAGAACCACAGTCTGTCAAAAATGAACCTAAATCCATGTGATAAATCTCACCTTTGTACTCCTAACTTCTTATTTTAGAAAAAATAGATCATTAGAAGGAAAAAACACTTCTCATTTTCCTAGTTTAAACTGCAGCTGCAACGATGCTCTGTGACCTGCTTTCACCTTGGTAGCTGGCTCTGACAGCAGGCATTCTGATATTGCAACTCAGCTGTGATATGTCATTATAGTTGAGCAATTGCATCCGTTACCTATACAAGTGACTAGATATGTGACAACTCAGACTTCGATGCACTGTGTACTGGGTAATGTACCCCCAAGTGAACAGTATAAGGCTACAAGACAAACAGTTAAAATATACAGAGATTAACTACTGATCATAACATCGTTATGATCCTATCCCTTCTGCATCGACCGCAGAAGTAGCCTTATAATAAATCCATAAAGCTGTAATGTCACATGCGCCAACCGTTCTTAGATCCAAAATGGCACCTAGCAGAGCCTTTCTTTTTCATAATACATTGCGGATTCTCAAGACAGTCGGTAACCAGAACTCATCACATCAAATCATCATTCTCCATACATTCCACCGCTTCACCAGAAGAGCCAGCACTGGCAAGAGTTGAACTATGAAAGTGGTGGGTGTGAATACCCATTCTGCTTTACAGTCTGACTACCTCCAGGGTGGTTAAAGAGGAGAGTAAGGGTTATTCCTCAAAGAAATGTGTTATAGAAACAAGTCCAAATATTGAATTTTAAAATACTTACATAGTGTGCTAAGCAAATCAGACTTTGGGATTTTACCCTAACATAGAATATTGTAAAAGAATGATTGCAAACAATGTGATCTTCAGGAGAATTCCCACATTAGTATAAAAGGCCCTCAAAAAATCTAGGGGTGAAGTTTCACATAGCTTGTTATTAAAAATATATATGTATATATATATATATATATATATATATATATATAAAAACGCGTCACCATTTGTCTTGGATTTGCACTCAGCACTTAATACTTCATGCATTGAAATAAATGGAACTTTTGGTTTCGAATTGGTGGTGTCGCCGTCATAATTACGAATGAACACAGGGAAGACTGGAATATGATAGTGGAATGACTATTTAGTAAATATATATATATATATATAAAATATAGATATATATACACACACACACACACATATATATAGCTTCCTTGCATATTTTTATCCTTCTCGTTCCTAGTAGATTCTCAGCCCCTTTAAAAGTGAAAATGTACTTGGAAAGGACAGTATGCAAAAAATAATAGCTACATAGGTCGTATACTCTCAAGCCATAAGCACAGGGGCATCGTGATATCCCGCTTTAGCAGCCACGGTACAGGCCTTTCTGTTTGTAATTGGGCAGGCAAAAGCTCTTAATTAATGTTATAAAGGAATACACCAATAGAAGAACAAGTAGGAGCAAGAAAGAATGAAAGCTTGGTAAATAGAATAGGGAAGGATAGAAGGAATGTTGAATGGAAGGAAGGAGGAAAGTAAGGAAGGATGGATGAATAAGTGGATACATACATGAGTCAGTGGATGAATGAGTAAGTAGATAGATGAGTGTGTGAATGGATGAATTACTCAAGAGGTTGATGGACAGTTGAAAGGATGGTAGATTAAAGGGACGGATCGATGGATGGGTGAATTGAACGGATAGGTGTATGGTTAAGTGAAAGGATGGCAAAGTAAAGGAATGGATGAATGGGTGGATAAGTGAGTGAGTGGATAGGTGGATAGACAGGTGAAAAGACAGCTGAGTAAAGGGATGGATAAATAGGTGGATGGACTGGTGTAAGGATGGCAAATTAAAGGGATGAATAACTGTATGGTCAGGTGCCCAGATAGAAGAGGAAAGGGATGATGGATGGATGAGCTGGTGAAAGGATAAGTAGATAAGAGTGGATGGATGAGTGAATAGGTGGAAGAGTGGATGAATGAATGGGTGGATGGCAGAGTGGATAGATGAATGATGGGTGCATGCTAGAGTGGATGGATTGATGGCAGAGTGGGAAGATGGATGGAGGTCACAGTGAATTGATCGATCGATGTATGGCAGAGTGGATGGATGGATCAATGGATGGCAGAGTGGATAGATGGATAGCAGAGTGGATGGATGGATCAATGGACCACAGAGTGGATGGATGAAAGATATCAGAGTGGCTAGATTATGATATAGGGAAAGACTGAATGATGGATGAAAGAGTGAATGGATGACGAATATAAAAGGTGAAGTAGTGGATATCAGTGGATGGATGGGAGGGGAAATATAAGAATGTTTAGATGCTTGGATGGAAGAAGCAAGGGAGCTCTTCTAGGGAGGGTTGGACTCACTTGCTTGGCACTATCAGAGCTTTAGTTCGAAGTGGGGGTATTTTAATTTGCTGGCTACTCCCTTCTGTAGGCACCGGAGGTAAACACTTTAACAGTGACACGCCTCAGATTCCATACACTTTGCAGCTCTGAACAGTAGCAAAACAAATCATGTCACTCTTACTGCCACGTCCCAGCTATAAGGGGCCTTGTGCTGCTCTGGTCTTTGTTATACCTGTGTGTTGAAAGTATTGTGTCTCACTGATTTGAAATATTAACTCTAATAGAAGCAGGGGAACCAAATCAGCCCTGGCAGAAAGCTCAAACCAGCCCCACGCTGCAGGATGCTGCATGAGAATGGAGCGATACCCGCATATATTAGCTCATAGTATTCCAGGAACTTCACCTCTTAGTATGCTGGAGAAATACCCCTCTGGCCAAGGGCTGAACAAAATTGTGAATTGTGAACCTGCATTCCCCTACAAAAGGCAAATACTCGCACCCACACAGCTGTCAGCCAAACTAGATTAATTTTCCCTATAAATTGTGCTTGTCACTCACCAATTTAATGAGTAGTTCTTACAGCATTTCGAAAAATCGTAATTTATTTTCAGATCCATCCATATTCCATTATAGTGGTTGTGTAGAGCAAAGGGCGGCGAAATGCATTTCAGGGACCTACCCCTCATCAGGGGCCCACTCATGGTTAAAAATGCAATAACAACAAGTTTCTCAGTTACTCAAGTTCATACAATGTATGACCATCAGCAATGTCCAACGTACAATATTTATACGCTCGAACAACCGTTTGACCCACCAACCACCATAGCCATCATTTGACCATGGTCAAAATCAGACCATCAACAATATTAAACGACCATTTACTCACAAATAATGCTCAGCTGAACGTGTCTATCGAGCAAAAGAAAACTTTTGATACTATTACTCCTTATTACCACATTCAATACCACATACATAGTGGAATATGTAGTTCCCTCATTTATTGTCTAATACAATATTCTTGCTAACGGAACCTTGATGAATCTGGCCATGCACTGATCCCGTTTCACATTTTTGTTAACGTTTGGGATACCCTTCAAATGCGGGAATGTCAGCATTTGTGTAGGAAAAGCATATTCAATATTGGTCGGGACTTGGTGGCAAAATCCATGTTTTTATTTCTCGGGTTCGAATTAAGTAATCTTCGTTCACTAAGGTATAGTACAACATAAATTAAAAAAAATAATCGAACCCCAACCACTACATTGAGCATTTAAAACAACTGGTGAAACATTCACGAAGTAAGGTATTCCTGTTCTCAAGGCTGCAGGCGGGAGGTAGACCCTGAGCACTGAGTAACTGTGTTGAATCCGGTTGGGCCAGAACACAAATGCTAAAAGCCTTACCTAAACTTCAAGCAGGAATGGACAACCAGACCACTGCTGGTGGCAATTCTAACATGCTCCATGGCATCATCTCATCCCTAGCTGTATTCAGAGAGGTCGTAACTTTTGCTACCACACTGAATATGACTTTCAACGACAACCAGTGACATTCCAGCACAACACTACCCCGAACGTTTACCAAAGTGTGAAATGGCACAGTTGACTTAGCATGACCGGATTCATCAAGGTTCGGTTAAAAAAGCATACCGTACTAGACAATGAATCAAGTAACCACATGTTCCACAAATTATGTAATGGTGACTGTGGTAGTAAGGAGTATAACATCAAAAAATAATTTTGCTCAATGGATACATTCAACGAATCATTATTCATAAATAAATGGTATTTTAATTGTGGACATAATACATGCTAAATACTGTTAATGGTAAATTATTACATGAGAGAATGTTTGTACAATTGTATAAATTATACAAAAACGGACTATTCTACTAAAATGGCCCATCCTGTTCTGAAAGCAGCCCCTAGCCTGCAACCCAATATTAAATTGTCAGAGTGGCAGAACGCCTACTCCAACCTGGATCAGGGAGTTGGTAAATGACACTAAAATAACACTTACATATTGTAAAGCCCCAGAAACTTCCTTAGAAACTATATAGATGGTCATAAAATTCAATCCCACCGGGATAGCTCCCATGGGTGTTAGTAGAGCCCATGACACCAACCCACATACACATATGTTGCTTCAAAGCCAAATAACTGGCACAGATGTCTCCAGCATTAAGCCAATGAATGCTCTGCAATGGATAACCAAGAACCCCAAGAGAATGAATCAAAGGCAAAATCATTTGGAACAGCCACACATGTCCATATTCGCTCCAGTTAGAGCTGTCAAAGGATCCAACCAGTTATTATCCTATAAAATCCATAACTGGCTAAACACAATAGTCTAGTGCAACCTTTCTGACCACTGTGCAATATGACTCCCCCTTAATGTGCAAAATAACAAATACCATATCCACAAACCATTTTTACTCCAATCATTGAGAATCTCAGGGTTACAAAATGCAAAACAACATAACAATTAAAGACTGACATTATTACTCATCATTAAATAAATTTCACAGAGGCATGTACAGAGCTGTTTCATATCATGATTCAAAAAATCTTGCAGCATTCCAACCTCTGTGGAAGCAAACAAATCAAATCACCTCAAATGGGTGACATTCTGGTCCCGTTTCAATGAACATGCTTATGCTTTTAATTTTCCTTTTGAAATAAACCTTTATGCCTTTCTTCTCTACAGTTCCTTCTTTTCACTTATAGGGAAATCCCTGTTTCCAGTTGACTGTGGTAACTTAAAACCAGCATCAGAATGAAAACGATGAACTTCTTTGAAAGGTGGCTTTGGCGGTGTGCCAAAATGCCTCCATAGGGAAAACAATGGCTATATGACACATTATCAAATGTACTGTGCAGAAAAAAAATTCTGTGAAACCATTTTACTGATCTGACTCCTTTCTAAAATGGCCGCTTCTTTCATATTATGATAATCTCAGAATCGGCCTGTGTGTGGCAGAAGAATGCAGCATGAAATAAACACTTAGTTTCACAACCTTTTGGTCAGTCCTGATATTCACAGAGGCACTAGTAGCTTTAATTTGGTTAAGTAGCAGCATTTACCTCCACCGCAGGTCTCGGAGCACTCTGTGAATCCTTCATACTCCCAGTCATGAAGCTCCTCTAGGTCCTGCAGGTCACCATAGATTAGGTCGGCTTCTTCTGGGGTGTACTCGCCTGCCTCGCCATTGCAGGGCCCACTGTAGCAGGTTCTCTGAGAAACAGGCTTGGGGCCTTCACATTCATCAGTAGGCAGGTCAGCCACAGTTTGCGAGAACGACAGGAGCACCTGACACTTCACCACGCGCTGCTGAGTACCAACTCCACAGGTCACGCTGCACCCTGACCAGGGCTCTGGGATGTACCTGAAAGAGCGGGGAAAGATCTGATGCAACTACAGCTCTTTGAAACATTTAGTGATATCATGAACTCATGCATGTTGACTGGCCTCGCTTCCCCTAAGACCACGCCTCCTTTTGGATTTTTTAACCAATTTGTAAAGTCTGCCCATTTATTTTGGAATGAATCTCGAGAGGTTTAAGTTCCAGAATGGCCAGGGTTCTAGATCTTGGAACTAGATAAGTATCAGAGGCACTCAGAGCATCTCTGGCATATTTGAACAATGAGCTGCCCTTTAGCTGCAAATTATTTCGGTAGCAACCTGGTGATATTGACAGCACCTTGGAACATTTGAGCACCTGCCAAATATTAGTGGCAGTGATATGATACAATGCACTGTGCGAAGCCACCAGGTTCAGGAATTCTACTGGCTTACTATTTACAAAAAACATATACATGGGAAAGAGGGGAAAGCTTGTCAAATACAAAAAAGTTACACTTGAAGAAGAATATATTTTTGAATGTAATAGTTCGGCAAAAGGAGATTTGAACAGGCTGGTTCGTCCAGTTTTACATTAGGTCATGGAAAATTGAATATCAGATTAGAAATGACGTGAGAAATCCTCGACATAGACACTTGTGGTTCATGAACAACAGCCCACACACATTTTGCCACGCAACACATGCTTTCTCAAGTTTAAGAACAATTATTTCTGGTTTACATTGATTATGTTTTAAAAAAATGAAGATGTGTCACCAACTGTTATTCTAAATTCTAGTTCCAAGTCACTTTCTAGATTTTTAATAACGATCTTCTAAAAAAGGGTACTACCATCTTTCAAGATATTGTAGCCTCTGATAAGGACAGCTCACCGGTGGGCCCAGTTGAATGCGTTATTACCTTCACAGTGGTGTTACTATGAGCAGAAACGCCTGTGAAGCCAATAGAGTTTTAGTTGATACATTTGAAAAATGTTATATTTCATGTAGTATCTGGACATTTTTTTAAAATCTTTGGAGAAGACCATCTTCAAAAGATGCTTGTACAGCTTGGGTTTGTTTGTTGTGCTCTACGTCACTCTATTAATGCAGTTTTGCTTCTTTTTCTCCTCAACTCTGACCCTGACTAGGTAGACTGCTTTTGTTCTGTCACTGGAAGTTGGCATTGTGAGGGGCACTGTGGTTGAAGAGGGTAGGTGAGTGGTGATGTTAACGCATCACCTCAAGCGGTCCAGTGAGGGGACGGATTAGGCGCATAGCGAGCGCCTTCTTTGACGTAAGTGTGACTATAAGGGGACACTCCCCCTCCTGGAAACTGGGGCAAGTAGCCTTTAGACTTGGGGCCTACGTTAGTTAGTTCCTTGCTTCAGGTAGGCTGCATCATTTCTTACTTTTCTGTACCCACTCTCTTACTGAGTGTTGGATTTCTGTCTCTGCATTGCATGACGTTTAGGGATCCTAGGCCCTGAAGAATGCCCCCGACCTTCCTTGGCTCTTGTAGAGGGCAGAAACATATCAGCCATTTTTAGATAGGTGACCCAGTGAGTCCTTGTTCTCACCCAGGTGTCCCATCCTTGTTTTTAAACACACCAGCAGATACCATTATTAAAAGTGTAGATTTCACACTGGTAACTGCCTAGGTGTTTTTATATCTTTCCCTAGCTTAGCTGGATCCCACTAATTCCAGATAAGAAAAATTTACGCACTCCCTCCCGTTCTTTTAACGGTGAGGTTGAGTCCGTTCAGGTGGCATTGTCCTGCCTGGGTGGGGCTAGGTGGTCAAATGATGAAGTATGACACTATATAGTGTGTGAGACCACCTAGTCCGTAAAGGAAACACCCCCCCATCACCACTTCACAGCACTTACACTTCATTCACACACCCATTGAGGTCAAGGAGCTCCAGGAAAATCTCCTTAGGGTACAGCTCCTCATTATAAGTGAACCCCATGCCCTTTTTGTGTTTTTTAACCATCACATTGCCCATCTCAGCCATCTATTAGCACTCCCTCTGGTGGTTGCCACTGAGAAATTATTTGACTCTCCATCTTTGTATTCCAGGGGCACCCCTTTACTGGTCGCGACTATGAAGTGAGGCCCATGCAAACATTCTGCTTTCCCAAGACAGTTCGTCATTATTGGTGGCACTGCCTGTCTCTGCATTGTCCTCAACAAACCATTCTTAAAATGCATTGTATTATGCTTTGTAAAAAAATATATACGGAAGGGGGCGGATTCCTAAACTCAGACTCATCAGTTAAAACAGGAATATCATGCGTCTACAACACAGATCACTCACAACTCTCCACCACCCCTCCACCACCTTACAAACAACTACCTCTCACCTCTCTTCCTACAGAAATAGCTAGAAAGAAAAGCCCATATAAGAATGAGCACGGGCCTATGGCAGTGCCCAGTGAGTTTTTCCTGTGACTAAAAAGCCCAGATTCCTAGCAATCATTGTTGTGTCCATTTGGTACTGAAATGTCTCACTTGATCACCAACAGGCAGTGGGATGAGCCTGTGTGTGGGATATAGTGTGGGAAGGTTTCCGTATTTTATTTCTTTGAGTATAACAATTATGTATTCAGTGACTGCAGTGCTCCACCTTCCAGGGCTTTTTGTCTGTAACCCAACCCGGGCAGATTTAATCAAATACGTGGTGAGTTTGCTTCCTGCAGCTGTAGGACAGGAATTTATTTCCCTTTGTCTCTTACTGAGAGAGACCACCAGTAGGCCACGAGCATCTGGCGCCCAGATATTATTATTAGCTCTCTGATTCTTGTGCTCGTGTTGGGGTCAGGCCTGGCATCTTGTTGAAAGCTTCATCCAATGTTCAGGCACAACAGTCTTTGAAGCAACGAAGGAAGACGAGCTTCAGCAAGAAAGAGCCAAGCAAAGAAGGTCCACGCTTCCCAGGCCTCCCCCTTCACCTGTGATCCTGGTACCACAACAATAGCTATTGGGACAGAAAGTTTGCGACTGCCAGGAAGTTAGAAATGGAGGTATCCCAAATTAATTTATTGCCCTGGGGTTCACTGATTACATTGGACACCTAACTTCATTAAACAACCGTTCATCCGCCTTACATCACACATAAAAGATGGGATATTTTGAAAGGGGAGACTTTACAACGCTAATAGTTCTACTTCGAGCAAACGCGAGACGCATTGCATTGCAAATGCTTGTTAAATTTGAGGTGGATGTCAGGGTGTGGGGGTACTATAAGAAGCAATGGATTGTGACAGTAGCAAAGGGTAGCACTTGGTTTAACTCCAGATTTCTTGGCAGTGCTACCTGAGAGATTTATTATTACTTTTAGTACACAGGATTGACCGGAAGCCTTTTCTGACATTTGCTTGAACTTTGGCTTTGAGGGCTTCCGCTAAGCAGTTACAAGGAAAACGGACAGTACAGTCTAACAGATATAAATAGAAAGTATGACAGTCTTCAATATGATTTAGCTATTAATTGTTATTAACACTGACAAATATTCAGAATCTTTGGGAAATACTACGTGAAGTTTCTCTGTTATCATAACCAATTAAAGCAATAGTTTGAGAGCAGTCAGGGAAAGGTGGGTTATGTAGATTTGAAGATGTTGCCAACTATAGCCTTTTTAAGGTCTAACTTGACAGCGCAGTTGTGGAAGGATAATTATGTGAACATCACTAGAGAGGGACTTTGGCTCTGCCCACAGGGAGCCAGGAGTACATATTTTGATTGGGCAGAATTGGTGCACTTCCCCAAAAAAAAGTGCTTGCCTTCCACACAGCTGTGATCATTTTGTTTACTTACCCAGCTGCCTGACGTTAACCTTTCAGAGACACACACATAAATGCACGCATGTGTGCTGGCGTGCACACACACACACACACACACACACGCACTGTAATGGTATTTAAGTGTCTTAGATAACTAGATTTATGATGTTTTTCTCTGGTAGCAGCACAAATGGGAGGAGGCCATCATTACCCTACATGGATTGTTACGCCTGGCTTGATAGTGAATTTATATGTGAGAACTATTGGCATTGCCAATGTTTTTTTTTTTTGTCCTAACAGAGTTTTCTGATTATCTAAATGTCAGGTATGTGCATATAAAACTGGGTTTAAGATTACCTTAACCAACTTCCAATTCACTACTTTTTAGTACATTCCTGAGAAACATGGTTTTGTTTATGTTCTCGTCAGAATTAGCATATCTTTTTGATTATTATACTAAATTGTTCAATGATGGCCAAAGAGCTAGAAAATATGCAATGCTTCGTTTAGAAAATTAATATGTGAAGACAACAAAAAAATGCATTTTCTCACTCGGGTTCAAAAATTCTTAATATTCTCAAAAAGAGAAAGGCAAACCGGCATGTTCTATGTGGACTTAGAAAGTGACATATGAACTCAGTGGCTGCCCTTGTAAATTTCACAGATCTTGGGTGATGGATTTTCATGGGTTGAGGGAGGGAGGCAGTGCATTGGATACCCACGAAACTTTGACAGCATGCGAGGTCCAGATGGGGAGAAGACAGGACTCTAAAAATCTATCATGGAAGCTACCTTGGATATCGGGTGTAATTAACATATGAACTGTCTATCCATTAAGGTAAATCAATGAGAAAATGTTTAATGCGCTGGTTGTTAGGAACTGCGATAAAACCAAAAAGTAAAAAAAAAATACTTTAAGAAAATCTTCAAGTTATAATGTATGCAAGTTGTTCATGTTGCAACAGAAGAACACAGAAACGAAGTAAATAACCTTCCTCAGTAATAGGCACATTATTCGCTTCCACTTTCTATATTGGCATAATTTCACAAGTTTTGCATAGAGATCAGAACATCGAGTTGAGAATCTCCACTACGACAATGTCAAGGTAAGTGTGGATATGTATGTATAGATGTGCTATCTTTAACTCCACTTGTTGCAGGTTGATATTTTCCCCCTTGATATTGTGACATACAACCGGCCACTAGAGCCTTTTGCGAGTGTTAAATTGACCAGCGTAGTAAGTGTTAGGTATTTTGAAAGAGAAATGGGTTTGCATTGGGATGACCAGCAAAGATAATCTTCCCAAGACCACAGAAAACTTAAACTGAGTGCCAGTCTTCTGCTGCAACGTGAGGTCTTACCATTCTCAGTTCACACAGTTTGCCATCTGAACAATATGCATGGGTAGGCGCACATTGGGATGTAGCACAAAGCTCAGAGATATGTTCTAATGGACAAAGACAAAAGTAATTGTAACCCTCAAGATGGAGGTTTACCCATCTTAGCTTGAACCATTCGTTAAAAACAAAGCTTATCTGGACTAGGTTTTGGAAAATAATTGCCACCCATGCATTAACCCACATATGACTATACCAAGGGACATCTCTTGTGACCCCCTATAATATATTTTGGTGCCATCTATACACTGGTGGATAGAGAAGCCCCTTCTGCAACAGTACTTCTTAATGCTCCATGTATACATTTAATAACATAGAAGACAAGGCAGGCCCTTGGAGAATTCTGCAGATCATTGCCATATGGCCAGACTTTGAGTCACCTACCCTGATTGCAAACTATCCAGTAGGTGATCTACAAGCCATTGAGAACTTTAGGAAAGTGAAGAAGCTGGCACCCAACGTAAATTCAGCTAATGAATGTAACTTCAAACTTAGGTCTTGCAGCCACCCATTTCTTACCATTGGTTGGCTTTACTTTCACACTTACCTGCTTGCTTTCTTTAGGATGGTTATTCTTGTTTTGGCCTATCATGTTTTTGACATGTGTTTGTCCCACCCCTGGAGCCTGGTGTCTTTACCATCTCTCTGATTAAATGGCTTCTATTGTTCCATTGCTCATTTGTAGGGAAGCGCTTTTTCATTTTTGCTTAAGCACTCACAGAGTGCGCTAATATTTTCCAGCTCTTCCCTTCTCTCTCTTCCAATGTTATCCCTTTAAATGTCCACTTGTTCTGTGTTTCTCTCTTGCTTACTTCTTTCCTTGCACTCCCTACGCTCTCTGTGTTGTTAACTGGTCTTGCCGATGCTGTACATTTCGTACGACTGCTAGTGTGAAAAAACGTCCAGAACACCTTCTAGCAAGCACACAATATATTACGTTTTCTTTAGGGTGCAGAGTGATTAATGCCAGGCACTGCATTTCAATACTCCACTTGTAACAAGCTGCCCCCAAGTTGCACCTCTTCTCCATGCACTTGGGTGAAATTATGCCTTTTCATCTCTATTAGAGTTGGTTATACCCTTGCAGAAAACAACCAAGAGGCAGAAGAGCTGACTAAAACGTCCTGCAAGATTCATTTCGATTTGTAAAAAGTAGATAAGCACATCTCTCCCTTATAAACCAGCTGAAGGCAAACCTGTAAATCTTTGCAGTTAACATGTAATGGGATTGGTCTAACAGCAAGAACTCTTAGAACACCCACTGCCAATGCATTCTGTTGCAGCCTCAATGCTTCGTTTAAACTGTTTGCTGCCCACATTGGTGCTAAGGGCCATATGTATGAACACATTTTCCCATAGACACAGAATAGGCAAAACTTCTTGATACATCTGGCCCTTTGTATCTTCTGACAGAACTTAATTGTTCTTTACACAGACATCTGCATTCTTCTTGCCGCCTTTCAAAAGCTGAAGCTTCATGTGATCCTGGGCAGAGGGACAGACCAATCTGATATTTCCATTTTTAACGCTGTGCCACAGCAATATACTGCAATTATCACCTGGGGCTGCCAGATGAAGGTATTAGTGGGGTTCACAAACTTTTACATAAATGCCTACTGCTCGTTGCAGGAAATGGCGAGGTTAAATTGAGTTAATCTTGCTTTATACACTATTAACAATTCCATCCACAATGTGAGCCTTTCTCAAACTTAAACCAGCTGATGGTAAGCAAAATGACAGCATGTTTTAGGCCGGGCTTTGACATAGCTTTATTTTTTGCAAGCCTAATGTTTAAAGAAAAGAGAATAAAATGCATGTATTGCCATACTTGGGATTTTGTTCAGCTGCTTCATCCGCTGCTCTGTATAAGTGGTGCTGACATTTTGCTTCTGCCCACCATCTTATAGAGCATGGAGTAATAGGTCTGCCCACTTCAGCAACTGGCTCTTCACTGTGCGCAACAGCATCACGCACGTGCACATATGCACATTCATCTAAATAATTAGCCACTTCAGTGCCAATGGCAGTAGGCCAAACTTTGCTTTCATTTCATTCTTTACATTTATTTTTGTGATGGATCATTTTGTACTTTTTTCCCAAACATATACTCACTACTTTCAGACTGTAGAATTGCCTTATTTCTTTTTACCTTTGCACTTTTAATGCCTACTGCATATAATTACAAAAAACTCTTCACCCTCAACCCAGCCTTATTTTCATTTTATATCACCCCCATGTTTTTCTCCCACCAGTTCCTCCGTTGCTTCTACACCCGTTGCCTATCACTTTTTTAAACTGTATGTTTTTTTTAGCATTGCAGCAGCAGCTGCTGTTTGCTGCCAGGCCACTTTGTAGTACAGAAAGCGGTTTTTTTTTAAATCTAAAAACATCTATTTTTGTTATTTTCTAGTTCAAGTGGTGCCTGCCATCTTGTATCATTTTTTTTTTTTAAAGCTAAGTAAATTTGCCCAGCTCATGACAGTAGCCCCATCATTGCTGTGTTTCCCAATAGCTGCACAGCATCAGCAGAGAGCAGTCCGCTTTTTCCAGATGCTGCACAGTATTGAAACAACATCTGCAAAGCTTATAGTTCCAAAAGGCTAATAGGGCCTTTAATGCTGGAGCGGGCCTTTAATAGTTGTATAGCCCGCTCTGGAGGGCTATAAGGCTACATTACAACTTTAGAATGTTGAGAGCTTCACTGAAGACAGTGGAGTGAACCAAGGTATATAATGTCTGATACAGGCGTCCTACTCCAAGATTCCAATGACTATTTTCTGTTTCTCCCTGTTTATATCAGAACATTCTACCAACAGTGGGTGGAATGCTTTAATAGCTCTGTAGCCCTTCTGACTCAGGTGATACCAGTTGTTAAATGCCCTCTCCCTTATTAAGACCTTCACCTGAGGCTAGGGCCTTTTACTTAGGTATGGGGTCTTTAAAACAGGTAAAGCCCACTGCACTAGGTTATTAGGATAAATTATTTTGCTCACTCTTGGATTATTTGCACATTATATCTGAGGCAAGGGCAGAGGATGCACAAACAATATGAAGAGAAATGGGAAGGTATTTGTCAAAGGTTTTGATAGGCTACCCAGAAAGACTTTATGCTAGATCACTCACTATGATTAATCCGAACCCTTAGGTTAGTGAGACAGTGCTAGAAGGGGGTCAAACTGATTTTGCTACCAAGATGCTTCTGAAAAGTGGTTTGCTATAAGACTTATTAACAGGTCTTGGTGCAGTTAAATAACAATAGTTGTATGGCAATGTTGTACTGCCATTAATTAACCAAGTCTTTCCCTGCTCCGTTTCTCATTGCCTCCGACTCCGAAGCTAAGTACTGACACAAGGAGCTCCCCACATATTCTTGCAAGGAATTGCACCTGGAACTAATTGCATAAGGAGCCACCACTCGCTTAGACGGTGGAAGGAAGTCTGCTTTTGTGGCTAAAGGTTTAGAGCTCGGATGTATCAAAGGGTTTTTCCCCATTCTGTGTCTATAGAACAATACGTTTGTACTATGGACCTAGATTTTCAAAATAAAACTCTGAGCTTCAAATTGTCAAGAGGTGTGATTTCTGAAAAGTAGCTAACATTTCCCTTGCTACCTTAGGAAGCTCCCTTGGTCCTGTGAATTGCTTTTCACTAAACTAATACCTTTATTAAAACAAAGAACATGTACTTGTTTAACCATTGTTAAGCATTCTAAGAGCAACACTAACTCATAATGAAATGATACCATGTTACATGCCTTTTTCCTCAGGTACACAGATTTACTTGTTAATCACTGCCGATGACTGACTGCACAATATTGAAAAAATAACAAGTTATTGAGGTGAGCCCAGGGCCTGGTCCTCGTGTGTGTAGTAGGCTGTCCACGACAAAACTACTCCACCAATTCAACATCAGCTGAGGTTTTCAAAGTACATAAAACCAGCACATTTTTGAGCAACACTTGAAAGTGTATGCTTACATAGTCAGTATGAGAAGTCTGCTTATACATATAGGAATCACGGGCCAGGGCTACCTTTTCATGGTGAAGCTAAACCCCACTACCTCTAGAACATGAACAATGGATTTCAATAAGAAAGATGTGCTTCGTCATCTCACAATCTTCATATCATAGCAGTAAGCACCCTTCTGGAAGAATGTAAGTCTCTACAAGTCACTATGAACATATAGCCCATTTACAGAGAACATGCTGGTGATGCTGTGCTTAATGGAAAGCTATATCTGTAAACCACATAATCACTGCTCACATGATTTAGACATGACCTATTCATTTTCACACATTATTTCACATATTATTTATGTGTTGTTTTATATTTAAGTTTAGTAAACTAAGTGAACCACATTTTTTTGTTACCTTTATTTAGCATATGTGCATCTTGACATAATCGTGAGTAGGCCTCGATGCCTTCGTCTATTCTGAAATAAATGTTATATCTCTGCTTGTTCTGCATAACATTTGGGTTTTTTCAGGCACCAGAGTGTCTGTGTTCTAATGTAAACATGTTGTTTTTTGTTAGCTTAGATTTTTAAGGTGGTGGGGTAGCAATAGTTTGGACGATGATTCCCACACTTGCAGGACAGGAGGGGAAGAGATGGATACTTCTTTGTGAGATATCATGTAGGTTATGATGATTGAAGAAGTTGGTGCTGTATTATTCGTGATTAAGAGACCGACACTTAGTAAAGAGAGACAACTAGGTTTTGATTGGTTCCTGCTTGGTGGGAACCTGAAGAAAGTATCACTTAGCTGGAATTTCATGTTTTAAATGTGTTAAGCTTGTTAGTTAGTTCGATCAGTTTATCTGTTCACCATTGCAGGCAGATGTCTTTCCCCTCTCCTGATACTAATGCTCCTAATTTTTGTTCTTAGTTACTCTTGAGAGCTAGCACATTCCTCTTTATTCTAATTGTAACCTTCATGTGGTTTTTCATTCAATGCTATATTTGCTGACACCTGCTACTTCTGAATTTCTCCGACCTACCCACAATCTTATCTTAGTATTACGGTTACGGCGTTTCCTTTTTGGTGAAGAAGACTTTCCTTGATATGCATATGTTGTTTTAATAACACAATACTATTATTTACTAAATTTAGTTACTTGGATCACATTCATGTCTGATGCATCCAGTTAAATTTTGATTTATGTCTAATTGATTTGATTGGAGATTATACCTTTAGTAATTTCTAAATAAACCCTCATGGTTCACAAACATACTCCCCTCTGTCATTACTGTGTGGCAAAATCAGCTTCAATGTTATTGCGACATTATTGAATTTGTGATTTTTAGTGGACATAGTGGAGCCTAGTGGACATAGCGGAGTTCTGAGTTTGCAAATGATTTCTCCTGCTATCAGTGCAGGTCATCCATAGTGCTGACCAAAGATTTCATGTCAAAATGTATACTATTCTATCACTGTGGGCTAACTTTCATGTTCCCTTGCACCTATATCACAAGTATAACTACTACTGGTGTAATCATGCAACAAAAAGGGAACTTTTAGCCCATACTTTGTCATATCCTTACACACTGATGAATAATCACTGTATGCCTTATTTATTCTGAACTCGATTTCATTGGAGAGCAATGCTATATTATTAAATATTCACCTACACACAAAGGTATGTATTTTAAAACGTAAGGACTGTATAGTATAACTCAAGAGACCCTTTGGGACCTCGATAATAAATTGTTTCTTTTTTCAATGGAGCGCTTCATTTTTCCGTTCCGACACTTATAAGGGTTGTAAATAACAGGTGGTAACATTACCCACTCATAGCTCTCAATTCACCGACCTTCAGGGAGATAGAAGACTGAATCGCATCTCACTGACCTATCCATCCTCCATGATGATTACTGAATGAACCCGGGCAGATTATTGTCCAGTATAATTTAGCTGCCAAGACTTACGTACAGAGAAAGGCCAGCTGGGGAACATTCTTGTTCAAACTGTAGTACCGCTTTTTGGGATAGATCAGGAGTGGTGCGATTTTGAACGGCAAATTTCCTGATCACTCGGATACTAGGTTTTTGGACGTTTTTTCAGCTAGTAGTATTGGGGGGTAAGGGTACCCCATAATAGCTTAGGACATCTCATTAGTGGACAGCCAGGTAATTTTACAGACATAGAAATCCCTCCTGGTTCTAAAATTTCGGTCTGGATGAATAGCGCGTGCGGAACAGCAATGATGGAAAATGTTATGAATTGCCTAAGGCGTCGCATGGGATGGGAAAACTTAGGATCTGTATAAACAGTAACCTTCTGAATGATATTTAAGAGACTAATAATTGCCTGGAATCTATGGTATCCTTTTTAGAAACAATTTTCCCATGTAAATGTTCATAAGCTTTTTTACCAGGCTTGACTGAATAATAGGAACTGCTTATGTCAGGGAGCATGCAGAATCTGCAATCTTGAAAGGCATACAGTTTCTTAACATTTGTTAGTACAGGTTTTTAAAATCCAGGAGTTATATGCAGTTCACAGTATGAGCAGTTGAATGATTCATATTAAATTGTTTTCTTATTTTTTTATTCTGAACCTTATCCAATCTAAGCGGGCCAATAAAATGAAAATCATCAGTTCTGCAGTGAAATACGAGTTTAGCTCTTTGAGTGCCCTTGTGGTGCACACCTATCATATTAAAATGAGTATGAAGTACATTCATCATGTACTTGCTGCGCTGCTCCTGATTGCATCATTTTATAACCTAGCATTTATGTTTGTGCAAAGAAGACTCACCTCCTGGGCCCCTGGCAGCTGTTCCACAAGACTATCCTAGTGAGCAGAGCACTCGCCTCTGCTGGATATGGAGTCCACCTAAAGTGGGACTCTTTTTAACATGGCTGGCTATCATGTTCAGGCCATACACAACTAACTAGCTAATGGTATCTTATAATCATGGGGTACATCCTTTTTTTCTTGTGCACAGTTGGGAGGATATAATCCCTGGTAAATCGGCCAACACTGGATCACTACACTTTCACAAACATGTGCATGTGTATAGGTGAGTGGGATGACTTTTAGTTTCACAGTGTAGATGTGGCTACAAGAAGGTTTTGATATCAAACATACAGAGCTAGCTGAATCCCGTGTGCACCTGAACATTCAAACGCTACTCACCCTTCTCACCCTCGCTACAGAGACCTTAGCTCTATTGTTCTGTGTCTGGTACTGACTTGCAAAACTCTCAATGGAACGAAGAGATCCTTTGTGCCTACCCTATTGTTTCCAACCGGTTTCGGCAAGCTACTGTGATCTGAAAGAAAGCATCCCCTTAGATGCGTCGAATGTTCACCACACCCTGAAAGAAGAGGACCAAAACCTACCAAGTATATGATTGGCTGAAGCACTATGAGGATCTTATGTGAGGTTTGCAATCACCACAGGATCAGAATATTAAGAGCTTTTTGAGATGATACTTTCTAGAGAATCAAAGTACAGTTTGAGCAAGATGCTCTTAAACCCAGCTGAATCTCCCAAACGTTCAAGAGCTGCACCAGTTCAGAGAGGCTGGTTGGCTCTCCCCAAACGAGCCTTCCAGCAGAAGGTAGTTTCTGTGCACTGCCAGAGAGGGCCAGAGCCGAGGACAGGAAGAATGTCAGTTCTCCCCTCTGTGCTGGGTTGTAGGAACCAGACTGCAGAGAAATCTTGCATTATTGACAACTGCAGAAAAGACTGTCCTGTGTGCCAAACTCTGCTCTACCTGCTGCAAAAGGCCAAGGTACTGCCGTTGTTGTGCTGCTGTGAGGTGCAGCTTTGGAAGCGTGGGGTTCTGCCAAGAGAATTTCTAGCACCCAGCCCAACCTGAAGTGGATAACTGCCAAGAGAAGAACACTCGTTGTTCATCATCTGCTGAGGGACAAAACTAAAGACGTGCTTGTGTCTGCCACCAGGACTGTAAAGGGAGGGCACAATGAAACTGCAGAATGATCTCCTATTGCAGTGTGGCATGCCTGAAGGCTCTCATTCAACACCCCCAAAGGCTGTCATGTGGTGTGCCGAGCATGACTTGAAGGTCCCACTGCAACCCATCTCTAGTGCACCAAGGCCCTGCTGATGACAGCAACGATTGTGTCTCACCCCCAAAACTTGCATACACATTTCCTCATTTGATGAAAGATTCAGCAGCAGTATGCTATGAAGAACTGTGACCAATGGAATATCTAGTGGACCCAAACACTTGTGAAAGCTGAGGTCTTGGCTGACTGCTGGTTCCGCAGGGGAACTCCAAAAGTGAGCTTCTGGCTTGCCTCAACTACTTGACATGCAGACAAGAGCCTTGAAACAACAGTAAGAATTAGTATAGCCAGTGGCATAGAACTTTTTGATTCCACCCCAGAGGCCAAACAGAGCAACCTACATGTCACAGTTGCAATGCCTATCCTCTGACACTTCCTGTCTATGATACAACTGCCTGTCGAACAATACAAATGCGAGTGTGCCTGAAGCGTGTTTTTGATCTCTCACTGGACGGATCTTTTTATGTGGACGGAGACGACGAGGAAATCAACATTATTAAACAATTTAGATTTCTGTGAAGCCCATTTGGTCACACAATGAGAACCAAAAATTGGAAATTAAGGTTAAGTGACTTATTTCCAACCAATAATCAATCCAATGTACATACAAGTCATGGAAATATTGAAAAGGTACAGGATTGAAGCAGCCAAGCTGAAATATCGCAATCCGTTCAGTCTCATAAAATTAAGATACCAAGAAATAACAATCAGAACAATACAGAAACTGAGAATTAGAAACAGATGTTCCAGAAAGAAATCCTTTCTAGCTCTATTCTAAACATTAAATAATTCTAAGATCATCTAGTCAGAATTCTAACTCAAGAATAAGGATGGGTGGAATGCGCATTTTAAGGAGAAGTCCTCCGGAAAAAAGAATAAGTGTTTAGCATAAAGTTTCACACTTGCAAGAAGGAGGGAAGCATAGAGGGCTGTACACCTCAAAGACTATGGGAAGCCTGTCCTAACTTCTAACAACAGCATTAATTTAAAAAAAGCAGCATCTCCAACATTAAAGTTTCCTCCCTTACAAGGACCAAACGACTTTGGTTTCGTCATATGCATTTGTAACTACACATGAATTTCTCATCCCACAGATCCCGGACACTTACTACAACCTTGGACATCCTATGTTCCAGGATCAGAATGAATAGGAGGCTCAGCTGCTTATTTAATCTTTACACCTCTTGCCAAAATGTATTCTCTTAGACTGTACTATCAGTAAAAATAATACATAAGACAATACTCCTTTTTACTAGCTAACAAAGCCTTGAAATGCACCTGTAAAGGAAAGAACACACTATCTAGGCAAAACACAATTTCGCATTAAGGACTTCCTCCAGTCAGTTATCTTGGCCTGACTTTGACTAAACATTTAATGTGCATTTCGAATACAGGGTTATACCTGCACACATTAGCGTTTCAGATTAACAGAAACGTGGAAAAGAGGAATGCAATTTCCTTCAATAAATGCAACTTAAAGAATAAATGCAAAACATAAATAATAATGAATACATGTAAGCACTTCATATGAATATTAGTATGCAAGTTATAAAATGTCAGTCTTTCAGTGACTGCATCACATTAATGAGCTTTAACATCGATCTACATTAATAATATTAAGGCACGCAATAAAGATAATGTCAAATGTAAATGCGCAATTTGTGCAATGATGCATGTAAAGGATAGAGTCTAAATTGAGCTACTCCACAAACCAGAAAAGGGCCTTTGCAAATGACCCAGACATGTGTCCTCCTTTCCTTTTTCGCCCTTTCTTTCCTTGTGCTTCTTAGGGGGATACAATGAGTGAATATGTAGATAGGGTACATTTTCTCTTCCAGTAAGAAGACCGTATTGAAATCAGAAACATGAGGTTCACATATTTGTGAGCCGCTGTGGTGCAGAGTACAAGCTCAAAGGTAAGGATGAGAGCACATTAAGGCTAAAAAATTACTGTGAAAATAAATACACGGGGCTCGTTATCCTCAAGGCTGGTTGGGCGTTTCAAATGAACATACAGCGTTTACTCTGGCTGGAGACCTTAGAAGTGAATGAATCAAGTCGCTGGACTCCATGGCAGTGAACTTAAGCTCTTGTAGTAACGTAGCAACAGCAGAAGAATGCAACTGATTCAGGGGCGCTTCCTCTCAAAGAGTTCCAGGATACTCTGGATCGAGGTGTAAAGATGCAATGTGGCCCAAGAGCACTTTCTATGCAGTGATCGAAATAGAAAACGTCTAGCTTTCAACTAGTCAGTCCAGTTAAATGTACTACTGAGCATTTTGAGACAAGTCAGATGATTGTTAGGAACATGAAGGTGAGGTGTGAGACATGCAGGGGACACATATTGGCACAGGACGAAGACACATGGGAGGGATGCTCTTGGTCTTACTGCAGTTGCACTGGTACAATTTTCAGTATCATCTTAACAGTCATTTTAAATGATGGAAGATGCATGTTAAATAAACAATACTACATTTGCTTTTTCTCACCTTGAAAGATGATATTTTATTTTGATTTATTGCTTTCATACTAATATCAAATGATATCCTATGTACAGTGAAATCCCGAAAAACTGTATTGTTCATTTACAGATTGTGCATATGACTTCTTGGTAACTCAAGCAACAGCTACATTTTTTAAGAGTCTTGTTCCAAAACATGGATATTCCTCTGAAATGTGATGATGACTGAGTATAGGGACCATATCATGAACAGATGTGCTGGCTCCGTGCAGAGCCGAGCCCCTGTTTTATACGCTTGCACCGTCTAAAGTGTATTCATTTAACCTGGTACTTCTCTGAGTTACTGGATCAATTTAGACAGCACAGCTCAGAAAAAGGTAGACTCTGTTCACTGTTTACAAGCTGTACTGCCTGAAAACCAAGCTCTACCTTGAGAAATATTGGGTTAAATGAATTCACTTTAGAGTGTGTGGCCCAGATTTGCTAACACTTTGCGCTGTTGCAAAGTGATACATTGGTATTTACTTAGTAGCACAAAAGGTATTTTGCATTGGAAATGTGTTTTTCTCAGTACAAAGATCACTTGGCACTGCTTTGCATCGCTTTGTGTACAGGGGATGTTACTTGGGGGCAAAACACTCATATGTTCTGATGCATAGCTCGATCTTCTATTAAAGCCACATCAGGATTTACATCAAAAAACTACCTTGAAGCAGGTACTAACAAGAGGAAATCTTTTCATTTCTCAAAAACAACCTACGAACTGCATATATGCAGAAGTGCACAGCACACATCCAAAGCGTGGCATAATTCTGAAATGTGTGTAGACAGGAGCACCAGCGTACGGGATGATAGGTCAATCTTAATAGATATGGCTCCATGTAGTGCTTTCACCCTTTCCCAACGCAGCACTGCAGTGTTTGTTGCTACTTTGCATGCATGATACAAACCAAGAGAAAGTCTATACTTGTGTTGCTGAAAGTTTTCATAACCAGGTGTTAGAAACTGGGCCTCTAGATGGCAGTGGTTTGCACCCTGTCCAAGTAGGGACCGTCACTCTAGTCAGGGTAAGGGAGTCACACACCAAACATAACCCCTGCTCACCCCCATGGTAGCTTGGCAAGAGCAGTCAGGCTTATCTCAGAGGCAATGTGTAAAGTATTTGTACGCACACAAAGTAATACAGTAAAATCACCACAAAAGTACTCCACACCAGTTTAGAAAAATAGTCAATATTTATCTTAGTAAAACAAGACCAAAATGACAAAAATCCAACATACACAACTAAAGATACACATTTGGAAAGATCAAATCTCAGTAAAGCGATTAGAAACACAATAGCACCAACTGGGGGAATGAGGTCTTGACGGAGCCGTTTCAAACAGTCCGACGCCACTCACGAGGGAGTTCAAGCCGGTCATGGACTCGCATGGACCCCAGGCACAGTACCTTTGAAAACGATGAAGAAACAAAGACGTTGCATGGAGCTGGGGAGATGGGGTGGTGCTGGAACCGGTGCGGTGTAGGTTCCTTACTGCTACCAGGGAAGTGAGGAGTTGGTTCCTTACTGCTAGACAGGGGAGGTGAGGCACTGGTTCCTTACGGTTAAAGGGGAGGTGATGCACCATCGGGAGTGAGGCGTCGGTTCCTTTCAATCTAGCAGGGTCGATGAATCCGGCAGGTCAAGGTACAAGGTTCAGACTTCGCGGTGTCATGATCTCACCACGGGCCGCAGGTGCTGCTGCGGAGTCAGGTGTCACGGACGTTGGTGGCAAGGCACTCAGGACTCACACTGTGGTGGGACTTTGGAGGTGCTGCAGCAGCATCGTGCCTGCAGTGTCGTTTGCAGTCATTGCACTCAGCAGGCACCATGGCTCCGGTGCAGGCAGTGGCACGGAGTAAGACAGTGGCACCGTTTCTGGAGTCGCTTTGGAGTTGATGTACTTGGTTTCTTCTGAGTTGCCCCAGAACTCACTCCCAAGTGCCCAGGACCTGGATTTGTCACCACTTGGCAAGTCAGGACTCTCAGCAAGAGAGCCCATGTGCTGGCAGATGAAGTCTTTGTTGCCCCTGGGCCTTCTAACAGAAGGCAAGCTCAGTCCAAGCTCTTAGAGAACCTTTGGAAGCAAGATGTAGAAAGCAAAGTCCAGTCTTTTCACTCCCAGGAACAGAAGCAGCAGCCAAGCGCAGTAAAGCAACAGGCAGAGTGTCATTCCCTCCTACATTATCTAGCTCTTCTTCCTGGCAGAACGTCCTCACTCCAGAAGGCTTCTAAAGTTGTGGTCTCAGAGGTCCAATATTTTTGCTCACTCCTGCCTTTGAGTAGGGAACTTTAAAGGAAAGTCTTTGTAGTGCACAAGACCCTGGCTTTCCTACTCCTGGCCCCAAACACACTCCAGGAGATTGTAGACTGATTTGTGTAAGGACAGGCATAGCCATATTCAGGTGCAAGTGTCAGCTCCTCCCACCGCTCTAGCCCAGGAAGACCCATCAGGATATACAGGGAACACCTCAACTCCCTTTGTGTGACTGTCTGGAGTGAATGCACAAACAGCCCAACTATCATCCTGACCCAGACGTGTATTCCACAGACAGGCAGAGGCACAGAATGGTTAAGCAAGTAAATGCCCACTTTCTCAAAGTGGCATTTTCAAACTTACAAGTTAAAAAACAACATCACCAAAAGATGAGTTTTTAAAGTATGAAACAAACTAGCACATGTCCTACCATTTAAATATACTGAACCCTGCCTATGGGGCAGCCTTGGGCCTACCTTAGGGGAGACTTACATGTTGTAAAAGGAAGGTTTGGGCCTGGCAGTTTAAAACTGAGCACACAGGCACCGCGGTGGAAGGCCTGAAACATATTTACAGGGCTACGCATGCGGGTGGCACAATCAGTGCTGCAGGCCAATGGTAGCATTTGATTTACAGGCCCCGGGAACATCTTGTGCCCTATACTAGGAGCTTAATAGTAAATCAAATAAGCCAATCACGGAGAAACCAATAACTGATACAATCTAGACAGAGAGCACATGCATTTTAGCACTAGTCAGCGGTGGTACAGTGCCCTGAGTCCTAAATCCAGCAAAAACGAAATTCAGCACAAGATCACAACAGGAGGTCAGAAGCCAAAAAGATAGGGGAAACCACGCCAAGAGCTGACAGGCCTAACACCAGGCTTCACTTATTTTTCCTGTGCCAAATAAATGAGATATAAACTGTGCTACTCTGAAATTTCGGGAACCTTGACTCATTGTTGGCACTCCAATTTGCAAGAAAAATAATACTTCACCTAGGATTTCCATTTAATTGAATTCGGAGCGATTAGATGCTGTACATGTGATCACAGCTGATCCAACAAGGTCTTCCAGACTTCTTTATGAGACTGATTGTGTTGTTTCAGTCAGTTATGAGGGGACTGGTTATCACATCTCAGAAGTCCTCCTTTGCTGTTCATATACTTTGCCCTCCAAACAATTTCATTGCCCCATATGGATTTCACTTCTGAAAGGAAACAGCCTTCTAAACTTCATAACTTTCCGGCTTAAAAAAGTCTCTCCGTAATGCTCCATTTTTCTTCCCGGTTTGTCAGGTTTCTGGTTCCCTGCCCGCCTTGAGTCACAGAGTTAATAAGCTAACTTCCAAGTAGCCTGAGCCCATTACTGCAAAACCCAAACGGCTTCTGTTTTTATGCATCCTTTTAAATGAGTTTTACGAATTGTCTAGTTTCTTGCTTGAGCTCTTTCTGAGCTGCTCAGGCCATCAACAAGTAAGGATGAAAAATAAAGATTGGCATAATTAGAGTGATCTGAGGGAGTATAACTAGAACTAAAGCTAATTTAGAATAATAACAAAATAAGCGCAGGGGCAAAACGCTTTTCGTGGGTGGCCGACGCAGGCGTCGCTGAATGCCAGGGCTTAGTCTTGATGCCACCTCACGCCTCTTCTTTCACCACTTAACACTTCCTGTCTCTTCATCTCTCTTGTGCAGGTTCCTTTTCACCCCCGTTTTCCTATTTTTCGATCCTTCCTTAACTCTCACTGTTCTGCCTCTTGCTCCAGTGCTCTGTATCAGAGTCCGCTGATGGAAAATAAATCCTGGTACCTCAAAATGAGTGCCGGTTCTCACCACCGGAACCCATCAGAACAAATTAAGCACTGGGTAGAATTCTTTACCCATTGCTCCCCGACACAGTATTAAAAGAGTTTTGCTTTGTTTTAGTTTTATTTCGATTTAAAATGAAAAACCATAAAAGCAATTTCCTTATACATATACAATGAAATCCCATCTGATTAGAAACATGACAGCACTGGGGGCAAAAGCTGGCACTATGAGCTGGGCGCCGCTATTGTTTGTTTTCTCCTTATTTTTCTACCAGATAGAGCTTTAAGACGAGCTGGCTTGCCTCAGAAGCACAATTGTAATAACACATAAATGTCCCTGAAGGGGAAAGTATGACTCTAGACTTTCACTGAAAAAATACACAATTTTAACCTCTAAATTTCAAGTATTATGAATAGTGTTTTAATCATTCACAGGAAGTAATCACATTCAAGGACAAACATTTCATTTGTATGGTAATTCAACATTAGGTGCTTCTGAAAGTGGTGTGGCGCGGTGAAACTGATTAAGTGGAAGTAAGTGCGCCAGTGCTGTACAAATATATATAATTGGCTGGTAAGTGCCTGAGTGCTAAGGTCCTTCCATTGAATCCTTTCAGAAAACCAGTCCAATGCAACAAATTGTCGACGTTTAGACCCAACAGAACATTTCGATAAGGGCCATCATCAGGACACGACAAAGTAGAAGGAGGCCCCTTGAGATTCTTTGTGGAGAAGTATAGCCTTTAGGTGGTCAGAATTAATCCATCTGGTGTGGAGTAAATCACATCTACACCAGCTGCTGGCAGGGGGCATTGACGTCTGGCTCCCTAGGCGCAGGTGTTACCAAGCTCCTAGGGCGAGCTTTAGGGGAACAATTTCCCATACAAGCTGTAAGTTAGTTAGGCATGCCACGCCTAGAGCGTCCACTGCGGCGCCCCGGCCGCGGTTTACTCCTACATTTGCTTCCCACACCTCCTTCTTAACACTGCTAGGTGCTGTACCCCAACGCAACGTGAGAGCGCCTCTCAAGTCACGCATGCGCAACGCCAAAACACTTCCCAGACTGAAATCCACACTGGCAATCAAGCACTCTCCTCATAATGTAGCCTGCTACTCGTCCGAAAAGGTGATTTGGAGCCTCCTCTGAGCATACGAAGGGCCATATTTATACTTTTTGACGCAAAACTGCGCTAACGCAGTTTTGCGTCAAAAAAATTAGCGCCGGCTAACGCCATTCTGAAGCACCATGCGGGCGCCGTATTTATTCAATGACGTTAGCCGGCGTTAGCCGCCGGCGCTGCCTGGTGTGCGTGAAAAAAAACGTCGTACACCAGGCAGCGCCGGCGTAGGGGGATATGGAGCTTGGGCGCCAAAAAATGGGGCAAGTCAGGCTGAGACAAATTTTTCGCCTCAACCCGATTTGCGCCATTTTTTTCGACTCCCAACCCCCATAGAAATGACTCCTGTCTTAGCAAAGACAGGAGTCATGACCCCTTGCCCAATGGCCATGCCCAGGGGACTTCTGTTCCCTGGGCATGGTCATTGGGCATAGTGGCATGTAGGGGGGCACAAATCAGGCCCCCCTATGCCACAAAAAAATAGAATAAAAAACACTTACCTGAACTTACCTTAATGTCCCTGGGATGGGTCCCTCCATCCTTAGGCGTCCTCCTGGGGTGGGCAAGGGTAACAGATGGGGGCATGGGAGGGCACCTCTGGGCTCCTTCGGAGCCCACAGGTCCTTTAACGCCTGCCCTGAGCAGGCGCTAAAAAACGGCGCAAAAGCGGCCGTACGTCATTTTTTTTGACCCGCCCATTCCCGGGTGTGAATTTTGCCCGGGAGTGTAAATACGGCGCACATGCCTCGGAGTAAATTTTTTAGACGGGAACGCCTACCTTGCATATCATTAACGCAAAGTAGGTGTCCATGCTAAAAAATGACGCAAACTCCATCGACTTTGGCGCTAGACGCGTCTAACGCCAAAGTATAATATGGAGTTAGTTTTGCGTCGGAATTGCGTAAAAAAAAACGACGCAATCCCGGCGCAAACAGAGTATAAATATGCCCCGAAGTGCTTTATAAATGCCACAATACAACGGTTAACACATGTATTCACCCTCGAGCAATCTAGAAGCACAACTGGCCGACTTCTGAATCTAGAAAAACAGTCGTTTCCTTACTGAAAAATATATGTTTTCACTAAATAACCTGAAAACAGGTCATCATTTTTTCAGCAAAATGTAGCTCGATTTTCAAGAACGTTAGGAATGCAATTAACTTCGACTGAAGTGGTGAACGCTTTTAAACACCACTATGGCGCCACTTTCCACAATCGCAGCGCGCGCGGAGAAGCATTGCTGTCATTAAAAAACCGTTTGGCTCCTGCTGACCCCATTACGTCCAACAGAGTTCCAATGCAATGATGACTCTTTCTCTGAAACAGAAATACATGTGTCAAGGAATTCACAAAATGCCTGCTGTAGTCCAAAGAACGGAGAGAGGGCAGAGCTAGGGAGATGTTAACCTGTTCTGCACTTAAAGGACACTCTTCAAGCTGATGCCGTCTGAGACAAGAATTACCGCGGGAAAGTAAGGTTTTCATGTTTAGGTTTGGCGTCAGCAAAGACCTTTAGATTTTGACAAAATGATATACATACTATTGTTATTTGTAAGGGTTTTCAGCAAGCCCTCTTCATCCATTGGTGTGTTGTGTCATTCACAGTGTTCTATGGCGAACTACAGATAACATGGGGCAATAGGTCAGCCCATTTCAGCCATAGGCTATCTGCATTGCATGATGGCATTCCGTTTTTAGGTCGAGAATGGCAGCGAGCAAGCGCTGCTTTTCCGACGTATTGGTATGTATCTGAGTTTTTAACCACGCCCATCATTACCACTCGTTTGTGGGCTTCCCCTTCAAAAGTCATTTGATGACATTGATAAATGGTTCACGTTTGTCCCTCCTTGGGGAGGTTTTGTTACCGCCTTGGCCATCGCCCCTGTTACATGGCTAATTGCACTTTTGCCTATAAGTTTAACTGCGAGCAGGGCCGGCTTTTAGTAGTGCGAGCGGTGCGGCCGCACCGGGCACTGACCTCAGGGGGATGCTGTGTTTAGCAATAACTTCCAAAACTTGCAATTTAAAAGCACCTGCTGAAATGTTCCTTGTGCGTCCAGCCTTCAGGAAACTTAAAATGTCAAGATACCGCTTGTGATTAATGTTTCCTTCAGGAAACTTAAAATGTCACGAAACCGCTTGTGATTAATGTTCCTGCTAGGGAGAGAGATGTGAGTTTTGCCTCCTGGCAGTTTTGACTCAACATAAAGTAGCATAGAGGGTTAATATGCCTGCTGCAACAAACAGAACTATGGGGCACTTTTCTTGCATCCCTTAGCTCCCCACTAATGCCACCATGTGTGCGTCATATTTAAAATACGGCGCACCATGGCAGTAGTTAAGGGACTGGCATCAGAATTTTTTATGCTAGTCCGGCGCTTTGCAGGATTAGCATCAAAAATGTTGACGCTGATCCAGCAAAGCACCCAGAGGCCCATTGTAACCAATGGAAGCCTCCTTTTAATGCATGCTCTGAGCAGGCGTTAAAAGTGCAGGAAGAAAATGCCTCAAAAAAATCTGTCAGATTTCTTTACGCCACTTTTTTGGCCCTCTTAACGGGGAATGCCCCCTTTGCATACATTATGCCTGACGCAGGCAAAATGAAGCGCAAAGGGTTACAAAGTGGTGAAATGCATTCATTGCAACACTTTGTAAATATGGCACAGCGTATTTGGCCTTCTAAAGTCACAATAGATTAAAAAGATGACACTAATGTGGCATTAGAATGGCACTAGGGGCTCTTAAATATGCCCCTATGGGGCATATTTGAAAAAAAAGTGGTGCTGCACACAGTGCTGCGCCACTATTCTTGCACCCCTTGGAGTTCCCCTAACGCCACCATGTGTGCGCTGTATTTAAAAAACGGTGGACCATGGCGGTAGTTAGGGGACTAGCATCAGAATTTCTGACACTAGTCCGGCGCTTTGCAGGATTAGCGTTAAAAACTTTAATGCTAATCCTACAAAGCACCCAGAGGCCAATTGTAACCAATGGAAGCCTCCTTTTAACGCCTGCTCTGAGCAGGCGTTAAACGTACCGGACAAAAATGGCACAAAGAAATCTGTCAGATTTCTATGCACCATTTCTTTTGGCCCGCTCAAAGGGGGAACACCCTCCTTTGCAGACATTATGCCTGGCACAGGCATAATGTAGCGCAAAGAGTTACAAGTGGTGCAATGTGTGCATTGCACGACTTTATAAATTTGGTGCAGCGGTTTTGGCCTTCTGATACCACATTAGCGTGAAGAAATGACACTGATGTGGAATTAGAATGGCACTAGGGGCTCTTAAATATGCCCCAATGGGGACATATTTGAAAAAAGTGGTGCTGCACACAGTGCTGAGCCACTTTTTTTGAGCCCCTTAGTGCCTTCCTAACACCACCGTGTGTGCGTCATATTTAAAATACGGCGCATCATGGCGATAGTTAGGGGACTAGCATCAGAATTTTTTATACTAGTCCGGCGCTTTGCAGGATTAGCATAAAAAATGTTGACGCTAATCCAGCAAAGCACCCAGAGGTCCACTGTAACCAATGGAAGCCTCCTTTTAATGCCTGCTCTGAGCAGGCGTTAAAAGTGCCGGAAAAAAATGCTGCAAACAAATCTGCCAGATGTCTTTGCACCATTGTTTTGGCCCCTTTAACAGGGGGGTGCCCCCTTTGCATACATTATGCCGGATGCAGGCATAATGTAGCGCAAAGGGTTACAAAGTGGCAAAATGCATTCATTGCGACACTTTGTAAATATGGCACAGCGTATTTGTCCTTCTAACATCACATTAGCTTAAAAAAATGACACTAATGTGGCATTAGAATGGCACTAGGGGCTCTTAAATATGCCCCTACGGGGCATATTTGAAAACAATGATGCTGCACACAGTGCTGCGCCACTTTTCTTGCACCCCCTAACGCCACTATGTGTGCACGGTATTTAAAATACGCAGCACCGTGGCGGTAGTTAGGGGACTAGCATCAGAATTTCTGACACTAGTCCGGCGCTCTGCAGGATTAGCGTACAAAACTTTAATGCTAATCCTACAAAGCACTCAGAGGCCCATTGTAACCAATGGAAGCCTCCTTTTAACGCCTGTTCTGAGCAGGCGTTAAACGTACCGGACAAAAATGATGCAAAGAAATCTGTCAGATTTCAATGCACCATTTCTTTTGGCCCCCCCAAAGGGAAACACCCCCTTTGTAGACATTATGTGTGGCGCAGGCATGATGTAGCGAAAAGGGTTACAAAGTGGCGCAATGCATGCATTGCAACACTTTGTAAATATGGTGCAGCTTATTTGGCCTTCTAACGTCACATTAGCTTAAAAAAAATGACACTAATATGGCATTAGAATGGCACTAGGGGCTCTTAAATATGCCCCTATGGGGCATATTTGAAAAAAATTATGCTGCACACAGTGCTGCGCCACTTTTCTTGCACCCCTTAGCGTCCCCCTAACGCCACTATGTGTGCACTGTATTTAAAATACGCTGCACCGTGGCGGTAGTTAGGGGACTAGCATCAGAATTTCTGACACTAGTCCGGCGCTTTGCAGGATTAGCATACAAAACTTTAATGCTAATCCTACAAAGCACTCAGAGGTCCACTGTAACCAATGGAAGCCTCCTTTTAATGCCTGTTCTAAGCAGGCGTTAAACGTACCGGACAAAAATGACACAAAGAAATCTGTCAGATTTCAATGCACCATTTCTTTTGGCCCCCCCAAAGGGCAACACCCCCTTTGTAGACATTATGTGTGGCACAGGCATGATGTAGCGAAAAGGGTTACAAAGTGGCGCAATGCATGCATTGCAACACTTTGTAAATATGGTGCAGCTTATTTGGCCTTCTAACCTCACATTAGCTTAATAAAAATGACACTACTGTGGCGTTAGAATGGCACTAGGGGCTCTTAAATATGGCCCTATGGGGCATATTTGAAAAAAGTGGCGCTGCACACAGTGCTGCGCCACTTTTCTTTTGCTCCTTAGCTTCCCCCTAACGCCACCATGTGTGCGCTGTATTTAAAATACGGCACACAATGGCGGTAGTTAGGGGGCCAGTGTCAGAATTTTACACGCTAGTCCGGCGCTTTGCAGGATTAGCGTAAAAAATGTTGACGCTAATCTGGCAAAGCACCCAGAGGCCCATCATAACCAATGGAAGCCTCCTTTTAATGCTTGCTCTCACCAGGTGTTAAAAGAGCTGGAAAAAATGACACAAATAAATCTGACAGATTTCTTTGTCATTTTTTTGGCCTCCATAACGAGGGGATGCCCCCTTTGCATACATTATGCCTGGCACAAGCATGATGTTGCGCAAAGGGTTACAAAGTGGAGCAATGCATGCATTGCGACACTTTGTAAAAATGGTGCAGCATATTTGGCCTTCTAACGTTACATTAGCTTAAAAAAATGACATTGATGTGGCATTAGAATGGCACTAGGGGCTCTTAAATATGCACCTATGGGGCATATTTGAAAAAAGTGGCGCTGCACACAGTGCTGCGCCACTTTTCTTGCGCCCCTTAGTGCCTTCCTAACACCACCATGTGAGCGCCATATTTAAAATACAGCGCACAATGGCGGTAGTTGGGGGACTAGCATCAGAATTTTTTATGCTAGTCCAGCGCTTTGCAGGATTAGCATCAAAAAGTTTGACGCTAATCCAGCAAAGCACCCAGAGGCCCACTGTAACCAATGGAAGCCTCCTTTTAACGCCTGCTCTGAGCAGGCGTTAAACGTGGCGGAAAAAAAGTGACGCAAAGAAATCTGTCAGATATTTTTGCACCATTTGTTGGTCCCCTCTAACAGGGGAATGTCCCTTTTGCATTCATCATGCCTGGCACAGGCATAATGTAGCTCAAAGGAATACAAAGTGGCGCAATACATGCATTGCGCCACTTTGTGGCTCTCTAACGCCACGTTAGCGTAAAAAAATGAATCTAATGTGGCGTTAGTATGGCGCTAGGGGCTGTTAAATATGCCCCAATATTTTATATGGCTAGCTAAGTGGATTAGTGAAGCCAGCCTTTACAAGTGCTTTAAAAGACATGAATGTATGTGAAAGGGGAGCGATGGAGTGATGAGGGGCACATTTGCCTGGTGGTAGTGAGTGAAACCGAGGAGGAGGTCATGGGGTGGAGGAGCCAAAATAAACTGTTGCACAGGGTGCCACCAGTCTTAAAGCCGGCTCTGACTGCGAGCGCACTTCTTTTTCCCTTTGTGTGTCTCTTCACATTGATGCTGTGGCGCTGTGAATCGGCTCGCTTATGTGAATCTGTTTTACTTATTATTTTCAATTTATGTGGCAAAAAAAGTCCGGTTAGGAGTTTACAGCTCTAACTCGAGCAAATGCAAGACCCATTGCATTACAAATGCTTGTTTCTCAAGGAGCCGATCCACACACAAAGTAGTTCCCATCAGTGCCAGGGATTACTGTGGCAATATGTTGATTTTTAAAGCTGAGAAAATATTTTAGCTTTTAGCTATTTTTTTTAAATGTAGAAGGCATGGAAGCTCCTCAATCCATAAAGTTTTACAAGCGTCAAGTCAAAACAAGCATTGACAAAGCCAAATGGCTGCAAGCTAACGCTGAATCTACTGCTTTACTTATGCTTGTTCCAAATATGGTACCTAGAACATCTTGTGCCAAGGCACGCCCATCTGGTGGCATTTTTCTTTAGCGAGAATAAAGTATGTGCATTTTTATATTTCAGCCTGTGAAATATATTCTACAACCAGTGCTATCTTTCGGTAGTAGTAATTGGTCCTAAAGCATAGCTTAAATGTATTCTTAACAATATGTAGGAAGAGAATTCTTCCTTGAGCATTAGATTACAATCGTGCTCTGATTTCTCCAAGTAGGGGCTGGCGGAGAGGAGGAAAGGAAAACAAGACAGGTTAGATAGGCCACTGTTGAGAAAATATATTTGTTTAGAATGTGATTGTGAAACTTCTTGGCGCTGTACAGACTGACATAATCAAGAACTAAAAATATACAAACAGAAGACAAGAATCAATGAGAACACTGTCTATTAAAAATCAATGTTTTAACATTTTTCCGAATTTCAGTATATTTTTCTCACTCTGTAAAGGAAAGGGCATGGGGTTCCACTGTGTAAGAAATTAGATTACTAGTTGACAGTGATAAAACTCTTCCCAGGTAGCAATCACAATTCTACTCAGAGTGAAGTCACAAGCAAACCTCAAACTAGCCTGTGCTCAATCAAACTCCTGACAGCTTGGCACGGAGCAGTCAGGCTTAACTTAGAGGTAATGTGTAAACTATTTGTGCACTGCTCAAAACAGCAATGAAGTGAAAACATCACACAAAAAGTATCCCACAACAAGTTAGAAAAATAGAACTTTCTTTAATAAACAGAAGAAGACCAAAATGCCAAAAATGTAATTAGTAGAACCACAGATATTCAATTTTAAATATTTTGGTGAAAATAGTACCAAAAGCACAAAGCACCATCTATGGATATCTGGTAGCACCGGACCAGGAGAAAACCACAAGTTCAGGCTGACTGAGATGGAGTGCAGGCTGGCTACAAGGACCCTGTTAGGCCAGCTGAACAATGAACCTTTAATCCTGGTTTGCAGAGTATTGCATGGATCCTCATCGAAGATGCATCACACAGCCAAAGCAATGTGTCGGTTCTGAAATATAGTGAGGCTGCGACGCGAGGGCCTGCATTGTCATCGAGAATCCCATTGACGGGGCTTATTATTCAAAGTCCAGTGTTGAGGATGCGGCACGCAGGCGGGGCAATGTGTCCGTTCAGAAGAGCTGCAAGGTTGCGATGCAGAGTCTGGCGTCGCAGCGAAAGCTGCCGCTGATAAGGGATGTGAGGGCATGCGCCAAGGATGTGCCACGCAGTCAGGACGATGCTGAGGTTCCAAAGACCTGTGATGTGCGTCTTTGCTATGGGTCCAATTCATGCAGTAGCATCAGTTCTGCTGGATCTACAGAGGCTGGAAGAGCACTTTAAACCCACTTTCAAGGGTTTACGACTGGGGAGGCTCCCCTTGGCAGGATACATTCACAGATGGCAAAGTCCAGATGCAGATGCAAGGTTAGTGAAAGACTGTTATGTCCCTGAGGCTTCCTATCAGGAGGCCAGCCAACAAACCCTTGGAGTCACTCTGGGTTGAAGAGATGCAGATCCAGACCTTCTCGCCCATGCAAGAGGGCAGCAGGTCAGCACAGCAGGGAAGCAGTTCCTTCAGTGCAGCAGTCCATAAGAGTGGCAGTCCTTGTAGAAGCACAGCAGTCATTCTTCCTGGCAGAGTATCTACAGGTCCAGAAGTGTACTAAAGAGTTGGTCTCTGAAGTGCAGTTTTATTACGCAGCTGTGCCTTTGAATTGGGGGAGGAGATTCTAGAGATTTCCATTTTTAAGTCCTCAGGCATCCTGCCTTCCCTCTTCTGGCTCCAGACTAACTAAAGGGGGTATGAAGCCCTTTGTGTGGAGGCAGGATACAGCCTATTCAAGTGTAAGTTGGGCTGAGCCTAGCTCCTCCCTTTCCATCCTCCCAGGGAATTGCCCATCCAGGCACACCTAAGCTCCCTTTTGCGTGTGGCAGTCTAGGAGGATTACACAAAGCTCAACTATCAGCTACTCCGAGACAAGCAACTAGAGACAGGAGACAGGCACTAAAAGGCTAAGGCAAGAAAATTGGCAGCTTTCTAAAAGTGACATTTTCAGAATTGCAATTTAAAATCCTACTTCACCATAAGTAAGGATTTTACATTGTGATTCCAGGGACACCAAACCTGAATGGGTTATTTCTTTCTATTTGGAAATTACACTTATAAAATGTAATAAGGCAACTCCAGTCGGAGAGACAGGCCTTGCAGTTTTTGAAAACAAATGTAAGAGGTTTCACGACCAGGACATGTAAAACTTACAAATACATGACCTGATTTTTAAATACATTGTACTCTGACCTTTGGACTGTCCAGGGCCTACCCTAGGGGTGACATGTGTATTAAAATGGAAGTGTTTGAGCCTAGCCAAAGGGGGGTTTACTTTGTCAGGTTGAAATGGCAATTTAAAACTGCACACACAGGCTGCAATGGTAGGCTTGAAAAAAGTTTAAAGGGCTACTTAAATGGGTGGCATAATCAGTCCTGCAGGCCCACTGGTAGCTTTCAATTTACAGGCCCTGAGTACATGTAGTATCCCTTTACTGAGGACTTACAAGTAAATTAAATATGCCAACTGGGTATGAGACAATGTTACCACATTTAAAGGGGAAAGCACAAGCACTTTAGCACTAGTTAGCAGTGGTAAAGTGCACAGAGTCCTAAGGCGAGCAAAAAACTAGATCAGAAAAAATGGAGGACAAAGGCAAAAAGCTTTGGGGAAGACCACTATTAGGCTGTGTAACATACAGTTTATCTACTGCACAGAGATTGCTCGACCCCCAAAACTGGCAATTCGTAATTTTGTCACTTGTACTAGAGATCAGTTACCACTAATTAGGAACATGCCAGTTAAAGTTAGTCAGAACTGAGGTGCAAGACTGTAAACCGCTTAATGTACTATTCTCATGGCCTCAAATAACATTCCTTGCCTAATTGGTAGCCAATGCAGAGACCTAAAGTTGTGAATAACCTGTTCTCTCTTGTTTGCTGGTCTGCATTGAGGCTGGCTGAACTGTTTTGCACTAATTGAAGCCTGTGTTAAGGTTTGGCAGGAGTTTCCAGATAAATGAAATTCCAACAGTCTAGGTTTGATTGAATTAGAGCATTTACAGCAAGGATGTGGCATTTTTAATCCATAAGAAGGAAACAACTTTTTTAGAGTTTCCATTTGCAGGAAGCAGGAACTAGCAACTTTGGAAACTTAATGATAGGCTGCCCTTCAGATGGAAAGCCAGGCTTTGCATAGATTTAGAAAGCGCTGACACAGGAGCTGATTTTGATGTGGGTTGAAGGATCTTGGGGCTAGTTTTGTGAGCCCCAGACAGGACCCTGAGATCCACAAACCATGATAGGGATTGCAACCATTTGCAACCTTCACGGCCACTAATCACAAACCTGTGGCAAGCTTCATGAGTGGCACTGGACCTCTATGCAGACTTATGGACCCAGAGACAGGTTTACTGACTCTACAAAAGGCACAGTACAGGTCCATGAAACTTGCAGTAGCTGCTTAGCGGTTATCAAATCTTGATGAGTAACAATCTCCTGAAATTAAACAGGAATAAAACAGAGCTACTATTAGTGGGTTAAAGCAATCAGTTTTGGCACATCTTTGTCTGGCCTCCTTTCTTACTGACTCCCAGGACTTTAAGTGAGCCAGGTCCTTCTAGGTGTCAGACCCAGTAGTAATTTAAAACGGGCATTGAGAAAGATTCCTTTCAGGCCCTTTATTCATGCCCTTAACTTCTCATGCAAAACACTGATCGATTTCTGAACAACAAGTGTAAAAACATTAAGGTAATCCATGTAGTTCCTGCTCATGTTTCACATGCTTTGCTTAATCTTGCATTCTCTATGGGTGTTTGTTTTTTCCAGGATGTTGTGTTTCAAGCAGAAAATTACTCTTGTCTACTGCATAATTTGAATCGAGTCGCGTGTAGATGTTAATAACGAGGCACAATTAAGTTGTGGCTGAAGGCAGCACAAACTTCTCTCAGTGCCTGTCAGTGGGGCAAAAGAGTCTTCAGAATACACACGTTCTTTGCAGAAGGTACACTAACCCTCTGCACTACCTTAGATGAGTCAAAACTGTCACCAGTCAAAATCTCTCTCCAGCAGGTACATTAATCACCACAGTTATCTTAGCACTTTTGTTGTTGCCTATAAACTGTAGGATATACAAGGAACTCAGCAGTGCTTTTAAAACTGCTGCACTGTTACAAAACCGGCTCCCAGTACCATAAGTATCCCCCCTACCCTTCCAGCATCCCAGGGGAAATGCCCGATGCCCGTTAAGGCCAGCCTGGTATTGGTGGTGTCTGAAGTGGGTGAGGGTGAAGACAGAGCTACTGATGCTCCCTTTTCTCCTCTGACGTTCTTTCCTTTTCACAAGGTTCCTGCTCTCAAAAGAACCCTCTCCATAAATGGATTTAGCTCCTTGCTTCTAATGGCTCATGGGTTCCCCGTAGAGTTGGGCGAGCCACTGAAATCTTGAGCTAGGCTCAAGCCTGGCTTGAGGTCCTGTTGGAACTTCAAGTCATTAACCAGCCAAGACCTCATATGGCTTCTTCCTAGCTCCCTCGTGCTACCCAGGATGAGGCATTACATTCACAGCTATGGTCTGTGGAAAAGGGAACCAGGTTTGAGTCTTGGTGTTGGCTCAACATCCTGTGATTATTGGCAAATCTCTTAATCTCCCGATGCATGTAAACAAAGCATGAGACCTTATGTAATGTAACTGGTGGTCATGTAAAGCACTCGCCCTTTTGGTTGAGTTCACGCTCTATTTAAAAACTGCACTAAGAGGTAAAAACAAAGCCTTAACATAAGGAAAGGCAAATAGATACCCATTTACTGGCTGATTTGTACAAAGTACAACCAGAAAACCTGATCAATCGCAGATTCCCTCCTTAAACTGTGTGATCTTAGGCAAATGTTTTATTTCAGCAAAACTCTTTTTTCTTCACTGTCACGTATAAAAGCGCTATCAAATAGATGGGTTCAGATAATCAGTTGAACAAAACTATCCGTTTTAATAAGTGCCACACATTTAGGGGAAACACTTTTTTGAATTTTGAAGAGACTATAATATTTTACGTGATATTTGTTGCATCATTAACATAGCAAATATTTTCAAGGCTTGGCATATGCAGGGGCTCTAAGATCCAGGTCAGACATTTGGCTCTCCCTACTTTCTTCTACCTCACACGCCTACATTGTAACATCTGCCCAGCTGCTGGCAGTGCATAGAAGGCCCCACCCTCCTAAAGTAGTGGCTGCATCTTGGAGGTGGTGCTCTTCATTTACAGGCTTCTGTACTCCGACAACACCATTCAAACATTCCGGGTCGACCAAGGGTGGGTACCATGATTATAACAAGCTGCAAGACAATCCTCAAAGAACAGCAGGGAAAAGTGCAGCAACACAACCCAGAGAGTAGACTGGGAAGGGTGTTGAGCGAGCACCAGCACAGACCCTCTGCAATTTCAATCTCTTCTTGTCTGCAATGTACGCTACATCCAATGAGCCTCTCCTCTAGGTTCCCCCATTTATTACCCGACTACTTCCTCTTGCTCTCCCTCTCTATCTATATGTACATATGTTGTATTTCAAGAACCCAAACCTAGACAAAAAAGCAAGCAGCCAAAAGGCACCAGGGTTTTGTATAAAGTCAAGACAAGCGTAAAGTCACTAGGAGAGGTAGCTGGTTTGTGGACTATTAATGTGCTGTGATGTAGTTTTCTTTAAAGTGATGCCTCATCAACTCTTTCCTGATTTGCGCTCAGGTGGTTCTAGTAGATACAGGGATGTTCCATATCTCTGTCTGACGTTCCTCACTCCATCTCTTTCATCACATCCCTCTGCAGGATTCATCTACCACATCTCTGCTCTTCTACCCAGCACTCTAAGTCTTTCCTCGGGTCTCTGTGCCCTGGTGGGTGATGGATGCACTCTACTCCTTCACTCTGTCTCTGTGGACGCGGTAGTGATTGGGATTAGTTTTTCATATGTAGAGTGGACTGGCACCACCGACTCTGTTCCCTAGGGCATTTTGGGAGAGCTCACAAGTAATCTTGTATCAGGTGCCACCACAATAACTCTGCTCATGCACAGCATCACTTTAAGATGGCAAACTGCTTGAATACAACAGAAAGTACCAGCCTGAGTAAAAACAAGTCATAGATATGTGATGTGACATCGCTGCGCCCATGCAACTGTCATTGCTCGAGGTCCAAGAATTTTTCAAAAGTTGTGTTATACGTTATTGCCATGTTTAGTGCTAACTTGGAACTGACCATCATTTTTCAAATTTCTTATGACAACTTTTGGCATTAGACCATCACGTCTGCTCACAGTCTTCATCTCTTTCTAAAGCAGATAGGTGACTGTGACAGATTCTCGCAAACTAATGACCTAGGCCTTACCCCATTCCTCCTTCTTCAAATAACTGGATAGTTATACCACACACTTTTCATCCATTTTACCAGCAGCCCATACAGTATCCTTCCACGGTGTAGAAAAAGAGTGCACTTACGAGGGTTCTTCGGACACAGATGCGCCTTCCTCCAGCTCCTGGGCCTGCTTGTACCACGGAAGCTTTGCCTCCACGGGGAGTTTCTCTGTGAATAGGACATACACCATGGTTACTGTTAACACAATGGATGCTCACTGACTAAAATGTGAGGATAGCTGACGTGACGTCACCCATTCATTGACTCCTATCACAGGATTGTCCCCTTGTCCAATGTTATAAGTAATAAAGCAACAAGACTCTTCACTATTAAGCAATTTACTACTTAATAAGTTGAAGCCAAAATGTACAAAGCAGCAGATGTCCATGCTCTACATTCCAAATTAACCCCTTACAACACCCCCCCTTCACACAAAAAATTTAAAAAAACACATACAGTAGGATATACTAGCAATGAATCATAAAATAATTATAACAACTAAGCAACTGAATGTATAAGTACAGACTAAAGTTTTATATATTTCTGAAAGCTTTGCACAGTTCAGAAAGCATTTTGCATAGTTCAGTTAATACATTTTCACCTACATAGTCTTCCAACCACTTGGGTGCTTTTCTAATTCTTTTGCTACGTGTCGCTCGTATCACCCTCATTATATCCACGGAAGAGAAAATGAGGTTGTTGCACATTATTGTCCTCAGTAATGACTTTATCAGTACCGGACTGAACAAGGTCTTAGTTCATGTAATTAGAGGGTGCGGATCCAGTGAAAGTTGCACCAGTATTATTTAATGCATTAGGAACAGTTGCAGACTTCTCATTGCCTTCTGGAACACCCACCAGTGAACCATGACTGCTGATTTGAAAATCATTACTCATTTCTTTCCATGTCTCAGAAAACCCTAATGCTACTCTGTTACAATTCAATACTTTGCCATTGCTCAGTCTGACACAATTGTTCAAAATTTCTACTACTTCCTCAGAATCATAGAGTTTGGTTTGTACTTTCATCAAACCAGGGGCCAGATTTACAAGGCCCTTGCACCCATTAGAGCCACATTTGTGGCAACATTTTTACCGCAAATGTGACACTAACAGGCCACCACCATAGCGCCATATTTACAAGGGGCACAAACTAAGTTTGCGCCACCATGTAAACCCTATGTGCCACATCATGCATAATATATGCATGATGTTTGCAAAGGGGGCGTTCCCCCATTAGAGGGTCCCTAAAAATGGCACAATGGAATCTAAAAGATTCCATTGCACCATTTTTAGTGTCATTTTTAATGCCTCCTTAAAGCAGGCGTTAAAATGAGGCTCCCATTGATTTCAATGGGCCTCTTAACACTATACTAGATTAGCGTCATTTTTTGACGCTGATCCAGTATAGCATCGCAATAGTAACAAAAAAATGACGCTATCGCCCCTAACATGTGCCATGGTGTGCCGTATTATAAATACGGTGCTACCATGGTGGCGCTAGGGGATGCAAGGGGCCGCAAGAAAAGTGGCGCATCACTAGAGATGCACCACTTTCTTGTAAATATGGCCCCAGTTTTCTTAATGCAAACCCAATCACCTACTTTAATTTCTACATTTTTGTACTCCTCTTTGTGTCGTATTACTACTTACTTTTTTCTTGGCTGTCTAACTTTCTCAAAAGCGGCTTCCACAGACCATTTTTCAATGCCTGAATGAAATAGCCGACCTGAATTGTATTTTGATCTAGGATTTCTCCCTCTCATCATCACAAAATGAGACACACCAGCAATTTCATTAGTGGTAATTCTATAAGACCGTACTGTTTTCCCGGGTTGAGTTACCCAGTCATCATTACTGACAATGGCCAACAGAATAGCTCCTTTAATAACATTTGAATTTCTCAACCATGACATTGCTCCTTGGATTATATAAAGAAGTAGTGTTGTGCTTAATTCTGACCCTTTCAAAATATGTTTTAGCCTTTTTTTGACACATATTGAACATCACTGTTGCTCAATATGGTGGAAGGAATGCCTTCAGAAATAAAGCCTTGATCTAAAAATTCCAAAACAGAATCAGTGTCAGCATGATCAACAATCTTACCTACAGGCCACCATGTGAATAAGTTGAACAGAACCAATAGATATTTTTGGGAATTACCAATTGGTCCCATAATGAACACGGTAACAATCTTTCTCCCACCTTGTGTACGAATTCCTTTCTCCATAACTATTTATTAACTATTGGAAATGGAGAACCAGAGTCTGCATAAATCGTTAATAGTACACCACCAATAAATAGTCAAAGAACATTCAGGTTTAGTTTTTTCTACTTCACCTTGAATGTTCAAAACGAATTTCCTTCGTAAGCTTGCCACATTATCACAGTTTTATGTATCACTTGTGGAAGGTTACCCACATTCTGTACTGTTATCCTTACATACACATTTGATACATTTCTTTTTTTTCTTAAAAACTTTCGCAAAATGCCCTAAAATTCCGCAGTTGCTACATTTCTGTTTAACAGCTGGGCAGTTTTAACTATATGCTAAATGTTCTTTGCCGTCACACCTATAACACTTTTTTTGTGCCACCCTAATGCCACCATGAGTGCGCCGTGTTTAAGATACTGCGCACCATGGCGGTAGTTAGAATAGTGTCAACATTTTGGATGCTATTGTGGCGCTTTGCTACACTAGGGTCAAAAATGTTGACCTTAGTGTAAAGGAGCCCCTTGATTTAAATGGATGAGTCATTTTAATGCTTGCTATTAGCAGGCGTTAAAATAACAGAAAAAATGACACAGTGAAATCTTTTACATTTCACTGCGCTGTTTTTTTGGGGCCTCCTAACGGGGGATTGGCCCCCTTGCATACATTATGCCTGGTGCAGGCATAATGTGGCACAAGGGGTTACAAAGTGGTGCAATGCATGCATTGCACCACTTTGTAAATATTGTGTGGGGAAAAGTCAGCATTAGCGTAAATAAAAATGACACTAAGGCGGCCCTAAAGTGGCAAAAGGGGCTCTTAAATCTGCCCTAATGTTTCTGAAAAGTGAGGCATGGCAGTGTGGTAAACGCATGTATACAACGTACTAATGCTTGAACATTCTTCTTACGGGCAAGTGCAGTATGTAAGCTTGTCTCACATTTCCAGCTGCTGCCTTCTTGCTGTCAGACCAGCCTCATGTGTCATCAGAATTGCGAATGTTCTGCGATGGTGGGTGAGGGGAAGGAAGTTTCTGGGGGTGACAGTTGATTAGAAGAAGCTGTGGATAAAGTGGGAAAGAAGTAAGACAGCTCCTAGAAGTCCTCTCTGCACCAGTGTGGCCAATGCTACTTATCCAAATGGCTGACAATGCACACTACATTCTGGAAGGTCTTTGAAGAGGAATGGGGAAGTAAAATATCATGGCTTTCAGATATCCAGTCTGAAGCTGTGGAACCCTTATCAATCATCGCCAGCATCGACTCTTGTTTGGATAATTTTTGCTCAAGAAACCTCTTACAGACCCAAGCTAACTTTCAACACCAGTTCCAACCACCAGTCTTCTGCTGATTTGTGCTCTAACAGCCAGGCATGCGCGGTCACGTGAGCTCCATTGAGATACTTTGAACATTTTACAACCATGTTTGGTTCCTTGTAGACTTATATATCCCTCTAATGACCCTCATGCATCCAGAAAGTGGAGCAATGAGTTAAACACGGCAATAACCTACACATTTGAGTGCAATCACGTTAAGGCCAAATCAGCTTCCCATCCTTCTGAGGTAGATAAATTATATGCAATGAAATTGGATAGCAGATTAAACTGTTATTTTCAGCTCTTTAAAGAAATGTTTTAAAGGCATGGGCAAAGTGGGCAATTTCCCAGCCCTCCCCCCCCCCTCTTTCAATTGCCCCCTGGGAAAGTGAACTTTCTCACTGTGCTGCTTCTGTCTATGTCTATGTCAAACTATCTCCTCTCTGCCTACCTTTACCTTTAACTCAGACTTTCTTTGCCATGATCATCTTATAGAATTTTGGAGTCCCGAGCAACGAAATTCCAAGTTGTTCCCAAAAGGGACCCCAAAACATGTCTTGCCCATGCCCCCAAAATTCTTAAGATGACACCGAGCTCTTGAAAAGCCAGACATACAATACAAAACTAGTTGTTATTATACGAATGAAAGGTCAAAGTGACTTGTATTTAAATTAATACTTTTTAAAAAACATTTTATCTTTTTCATGGGCTTCACCTCAGATGTTCTATTGCCATTTTGTAAATGTACCTGCTCATGTTTGGGCCTACATTTTTTATGCCTTGACAATACTGCAGTCATATCTGTTGATTCCTACAGCCCCCGCACCTCTGAAACAAAAAGGCTTGTGCTTAGCTTGCGCTTGGTTGAGGAGCTAAGAGCACACCAAGGCGACTGTGACCTGCTGCTTTCAAACCTGAGTACGAGGCTTTTGCGGGCCCCAACTAAAGCATGTGAAACCTCTACCCACTCTCGCCTTCTCTCCTTGCCAGTGGGGTGCCCACACTGCGCAGACCACTCTGCACCACTTTTAACGGTCGAAATAGACAGTGGAAAGAGAGTAAAAGAACGTCAAATGGTAAAACACACACTGAGGAGTCATATTAACCCCCCTCCCTCACACGACGTAGGTAAACGAAAGCAAGGAATGCTAAGAATGAGCCTGAACAAAGAACAGGTGTAGTCTGTCCTCATACCTTTGGCCCTGTAGCAGGGCGTGTGCACGAGACATTCCTCCTTGATGTGCGGCTTGGTTTTCGGGCTGCAGCCTCCAGTGTGCATGCCTCTGTGATCCATGCAGAGAACCACGCGGTACCTCAGGCCGTGCCCACACGTCACAGTACACTGGAAGAAAGAGACAGTCTTCACGTGCCTGGGAAAGCCATGTACAGCACGACATTCATGCCAACATTTTAGAAGAGCAAAGTGGGAGATTTTAAAAATAATCGGGAAAGTGTATTTCCCCGGTTGGCTTCCAATGAAACAGGCAGGAGAGAGCCAACATTAAGCCATTTTCGGCTTCAGAAATCGGGAGTCTCCTGCCTGAATCTGGTCTGTTGCATACATGCCAACATTTTAGAAGAGGAAAGAGGGTTTGAAACTGTCTCTGTAGAAAAATGGATTATCCGGCCGTGTTTTTTGTAAAGGCGTTGCACTCACAGGCAGAATCAAAAAGAATGGCAAGTAACCCCAATGTTCTGAATTCTACTGAACCCCATAATTTATAATGACCAACATAATATTGTTCATAAATGCCAAAAGTTATATTAGTACTGCATTCTCTCCAGTAGGACTCTAGCATCTGTAATATCCAGAACTTTCCGCTCTTTTTAAATAAGATCTATAACACCACTTTACAAGGAGGGAATACACTGTAAACTGTGATGGCCAAGTACATGCACTGTCCGTGTTACGCCTAACAACCATATTGCTTACTTGCATGATTTCTCCCTCACGACTCCACATCGATCAGAAGGTTCATGTAAGGGGCCGGAGAGTGGAGATAGTGAGCAGATCCTAAAAAGAATTGGGCGCCAGTGAAGGTCCAGGAGGGCCGTGTCCATGATGGATTTTGAAAGCTCCATTTAGATTCATGAATTGAAAATGTGTCGTATGTTTACATCATGAAAATCTGTCCTGGACCTGCTAGACGTATGCCGACGACTGCTGAGTCAGGGGAAAAGGAGGGTAGAGAAGGGCTTACAGAGAAGAATCCCTGTGGTACTCAACCTGCATTTGTGCCCCCACCTTGCGCCCCTTGCAGGATATCCATTATGGGTGTGAGCAGTTTACAGGTAGGCCAGGAAAGTCTTTGTATAAAATAACAGCTCAAATTCACGCAAATAATTAATACAATTTACATTTCTATAAACAAAATATATAACATTCTTTCATCAATTTGGACAATATGCTGCAAATCAGCTAATAGAGTCAGAACTTATTGCCTTTCAAAAAGCTGTGTCTTGAACTCCGCACAAGTGGGAGGCATTTTTTAGAGATTCAGTGTCCCTGCTGCACCATGGCTATTCTATCTATGCCAAACCAGCACAGTTATAGTTTCCAAGGGCAATATGGTATGATGGAGGTGACTTGCCACTAATGCCAGCTTGAGTGAAGGAGTAGAATCAATCGTGAAGGTATTTTAAGCTTTGGGCACAGAAGGAGCTGTGGGCAAAATGGCCGCTGCATCACCTCGTCAACAACTGCTGCGGGGTCCCTGAATGGAGCAGTTTACAGCAAACTACTTTTGGCAGAGTGCCTACCTTCACCCCGCTTGCAGTTACACCAATGGCTGAGTCTTCATACAGCACGGCACCCCATCAGGCGGAGCAATCCACACCTCAGCTCCTGCCTGGCTTAGCCTGCATCTGCAGAAATTTGTCTCCTGTCTTTCCAGATGGCGGATCCTCTGCCGCACGATCATAGCAGGCTAACCTGGGCAAAATTTGATGTTCATCACAAATGTGACACTGTTTATTTACGTCACTCAATGTCTGATCTCACCCTTCGAAAGGAGGGGGGTACTGTTCAATGTGCTTTCATCACCTCAAACATGAATTTCTATTTAGATCCACAGCAGATTGAATCTTGCTAGCTTGATCTTAGCCACCTATGATCAGAGTCGAAGCAATGACTTACCTATGCTTTGTGGTAGTGGTATTTCCAGCCTTTAGCTTTTTAAGTGTTCCCATCATCTGAGCTGATTAGCTCTACTCTAACTTCATCTGATTTGGGTTCCTTGTGCTACTCCTACAACAAAGCTGACTCCAAAGGGCATAATGACAAAGAAAGTAAACAGAGTTTAAAGAGATCTGAGCAAGAACTCATGATCCCTGGTTCTCCAGTTAAGCACAAAGCTGACAATCCAACTACAATTAAGGCTTTTTTTAAAACTGAATGCTGGGCATGACATTGCTCAAAGCACCACGACAAACACCGACTTACTGCAGGTGGAAGTTGCTGCTATCTGAACTTGACCATCAGAATCACAAATGTGGAAGGTAGGATCAGTGATGTAGAGCACCACAACAATGTTCACTCTAAACAACTACTAAAATCGGAATTATTAATAGCACCCCTTAAATGTGACATTAAGGATCTTGAAGATCACAATAGAAGGAACAACCTCAACATTTTTTGCCTGCCGGAGGGAGTTGAGGATGCAGCAGAATGTTTTTCTAGAACAATGGATTCCCACGGAACTAAAAATCAATTTAATTAAGGACTTTGAATCAGAACGTGCACATTGGATTCCTACCTTTAAGCATAAGAGTGCCACTTTGCCAACACCAATAATCTTCAAATCTCTACACCATCAACATAAAGAAAGCATCCCTGCCCATATGAGAAGAGTTACGTCAATTTCATGGCAAGGATCCCAAGTCTCCATGTCTCAGGATTTTGCTAGAGACACAGTTAACAGGAGAAAAAGCTTCTTGGCCCTCTTTACTTTGCCTGGAATCTCACACAGTTCTGTCCACGCCCTGGTCCACCCTATACTATGTTTGCTGCTTGTAGCATAATATCCCCAATGTTTCCTTTGATCAACTGCTAATGTCCCACTCACCACTTTGTGCAGTATAGAGGGTGTTTCCCAAATCATCCACTTGCTGTGTTATTCCTGCACCCTCTGACAGTTTTCTTATAGGTGCACACAGTTGTGGAAGGAAGGCCCACGCTGTCTGTATTTCTGATAATTACCAACTACCCAGTTGCTTGCCTTGTTTAGACAACAAAGGTTGCAATCTTACCAGACAGCTTAGGTCTGTTTCATTGGCCTCATTTACCGATTAACCTGACTCTGGCTATATGTTTTTTCTACTCCTATGGTTAACAGTTATTTGTTTGCAATTACAGTATCTCTTCTATTTTAGTACAGTGGGGTCCCATGCTTGCATGGTTACCCTCACAGCTCCTGCTACTGACCTCGTCTCATGGGACTGTCTTCTCCTATTGTGGGAGGATTCTTTATGTTAGTTTTGTTGTTTCTGTTGATTCTGTATGATCATTGCCACCATTTTGCGTATATCTTTTACATAACACCTTTTTTTCCTTTCCTTTCCTACCCTATCTTATGATCCTATCATGTGGTACACAACTGCTTTTCAGCTCGAATTATGCTACACCCTGCCTTCCACCCGTTCAGCTCTCCAACTCATATTCCACACTTGCTTAGATCTACCTCAGGACTACCTTAAAAGTTGTATCCCTTAACACCAAAGGGCTCAAACATTGAGCAAAGAGTAAACAGATCACTGATTACTGCAACAGACTCAAAGGTGAAATCATATTTCTTCAAGAAACCCACATTGTTTATAAAGAAGCTTTATTCATGTGTTGTGGCTATGTATCTGACTTGTCCTGATCCGCAGTGATTTCGGAAAAAAATGAAATCTTGAAATAATCACGATTCTCTATGATTGCAGTGGAGCAAGACAATGAGAGTAAATTGTTGATTACACGCTTACAAAGTAATCATATTGCGATATATGCCATAAACATCAATGCCCCTAACACTGACAACCCACAGTTTTGGTTTCACATGACAGCTAAACTAGTGAGTGTACCTAACACTGCACACATTATTCCGGAAGGTGACTTTAACTTACCAATAGATACTGTTTTTGACACACAATCTGCATTTAATTACAGAATTCCCAAAGCCCACAAAAGCATGCATAACCTCTGCACCACTCATTGCCTGACTGATGTTTGGAGATTAGATCACCCCACGAGCAATGATTTCACCTTTTTTACACTGCCACATAACAGACATTTTAGAATATGTGTTAGTTGATTCCTCCTTTCCCCATGATATCACTGCCTCGAGAACTGAACATATTCCTATCACTCTGCATATCACACAGCATCTCCCCAAAACATGCTCATGGCGTATGAATATTGAACTTCTGGAATCTGACAGTGATGTCCAGGAGTTAAACACGTAACTATGATCATTTATTCAAGCAAATGCAAATTCTGTGTCCTCTTCTCTTACTTTTGGGATGCCCTGAGATATACCTTTAGAGGATACTGCATTAGTCGCATGGTTTGAAGAAACAGAAATTTTAAACTATTACTAAACACACTAGAGCAAGATACTAAGGCAAAAGAAATGCTCCACAATCAAAGGACTCTTCTCTTCTTAATACCCTCAAATGTCTCAAATACAAATGTATTGGGATTATAAGTAAACAGGCGCACCTAGGAGTCCTAGCTAAGAAGAGCAAACAACTTTTCTACCTGAATAACGCTGGGAAATCACTTGCAGCCTATCTAATATTCAAAAATAATAGCAGTCTGATAGGATCCATTAAAGATCCTGACAGAAATATTCAATCTAAAACAATAGAAATCTTAAAGATCTTTAAACCATTTTATGCTTCCCTCTAAAGTTCAGACAAAACCCTCACTGTAGAATCATACCTACATTTCTTGAAAGACATCCCCATGAAATTTTTATCTAACGATGACAAACTTTCCTTAAGCAAACCAATAAAGAAAAGTGAAATCTTGAAGGCAATAATAGTCATCCCAAAAGGCAAAGCCCCGAGACCTGACGGTATCCCTATAAAATGTTACAAAACATTTGCTCCCATGCTTCTTACCCCAGCTTGATTCATTGTTCAGTTACTTTGCTTTTTCAGGGAAAGCTCAACAACTACCATTGTTGTCATTCTCAAAGAGGGGAAAGACCAATCCAAAACCTTCAAACCCATCTCACTGATAAATAGTGAGGCAAAAATGTACACGAAAATTCTAGCTAAACGTTTGAACCCCTTACAACCAACTTTAGTAATTCTTCACAATCAGCTTTGTCAAAAGCAGGTTAACTAATGACAATATTCAAGTGTTTTGCCACTTAATTGAAAAAGTCTCTCTACACCATTCGGCTGCCACTATTGCCTTAGCAATAGATATGGAGAAGGCGTTTGACAAAGTCACCTGACTTTACTTGGAAACTACTATTTTCTGTATACAATATTGGCGAGACTTACTCAAAGATGATCATGGCACTGTATCCTAATCCTACCAGTGTCACATTTACCCCTTTCATATTCAACCGGAACCAACCAATAAGGATGCCCACTTTCCCCACTACTATCTCTATATACACTCTTTACTAATAATGATTAACACTTCGTCAGAGATTAAATGTGTTCACTTTTGTTCCTCCATTGTTTAAAACAGCCGAATATGCTTATGATATTTTAATATTTTTGGAAGATCCTGACTCAGTCATACATGCTATCATAGAGATTGTGCGTTCTTTTTCCATGCTGTTCAGAATATTCCCTGAGTAAGGAATATACTGAAGTATTGCCACTGAATAGTCATTGTCATCCCTCATGCACTGGCAACTCAAGCCTTCACCTGCATTATCAAATGAACATGTATTCAGGCATAAGGTGATTTATCTGAGTCGATTACATATAGCGAACAACAATGCCCCAAAAGATTAAAGGTCTACTCTCAGTTTGGTCTCTTAAACACAATTCATGGTGGGGCACATTAGAACCCCTGAAAATGATGGTGACTCCTCTTGTAAATGTTCTCTCTTGTAAGCTACCTGTATATCTCTCCCAGATGTGTTCTTATGCTTTTGATAAGGCTGCTTCCGAGCTCCTCTGGTGGAAAAAAAAGATCCAGCATTGCTCTTAAAAACTTTGATTACCTTATGAGAAGAGAAGGTGCAATATTCCTAATTGGTTGGACTATCAACCCACATTTTTAGCAGCTCATGTTAGTCCAATGAGATCTCTGAGGTAAGTCTCCCATGAATACTTATGAAACATTATACCTGCTGTCCCGTCTCCTTAAAAGCAACATTAACAATGTATTGACACACTTTTGTTCAGTCAAAAGACGTTATTTCTGACACAATCTGACCCTTGCTACTAATTGATAAGAACCTTTCCTCCAACATCAGTATATGTTCTGCTCGTTCCTTATGGGACAATGAGGAGACAGGAACAAGGAACTCTGCCTCTATTGGTCCAGTCTGGGCTGTAAGGGTATTTGTCTGATCTCAAATCTATTCTCAGACTCCGAACCTCTATCTTTTGCCTCTCTGCAAATGAAACACTTACCTCCCCAATCTAGACTTCTATGACTTCCTGAGAATTAAATTGAAAATGCCCAAGTTAGGCTCTTGTTAGAAGACAATTCTTCTTACTTTTCTCAAAAAAAGCAACTCCATTACCCCTATACAGAAAGCGTGATCTAGATATTTTCAAAATTAGAACTATCCCGTCTTCAGAAGAGACGTGGCCCAAAATCTGCTTCAAATTGCTATAAAACAAACGTATTCCATCACTATCTCAAACAAAAATTTGGCAGCGCACTTTTTATATTGGACCCCAATGAAATTGTATAAACTAAGACTAGTTGACTCTGATAAATGCTGGTCCTGCAAAGTGTCCAGCAGAGATCTGGAGCATATGTTCTTCCAATATAAATGGCTGATCCCCTACTGAGAGAAAGTAACTAACCAACTCAATATAATTTTCAACAATAACATCACATAATATTGTGTCTCTATGGTGCTGTTATGTTTCCCATTCTCCATCAGATCTCTTGATATAGACCTAGGACTCCTTGATGGGCATGGGTGACTTCCCTTCGAAGTTCCCACAAAGACCTATCCCAGTGAATTCCCAAAGCCTAAAAAAAACTGGAAAACGCTTGCAATTTTATTGTGATCTGGTCACAGATCTTGTTCCTCTATCACCCCCTTAAATTGTTAAGCTAATAAGGGGTTATCCCCATTACAGACCACATGACTTTCCTGACCCTCATCCCTTTTTTCCCCCTATTTTTCTCCCCCCCCTCTCCTATTTAGTTTTGCAAATGTTTTCTCTAATAAAGATGCTGGCTGATGATACATATTCTTAATGAATGTTTCAATATATAGATGATTCCCTCCGCTTTACATCTTTTCTATGCAATTATCAAATGCAATTGATGTTATTTTTTGACTCTTACATCTCCACTACGGTTTAACTTTTCAAATTGATATACTTCATTAATATGATGGCAGTACTTGTTCTACTTCATGTTTACTAACTTTACTCAAGCATCTGTACTTGACATAACCATTATTGGTCATATGTTTCTATTTTTCGAAAACTAAAGAAAACTTTTGGACAAAAACACCTCATTGGATTTCCTGTATCTTCCTATTTTTCGGCATTTCCCTGAATCTGTTATGATCCTGCAATGTTTCTAAGTACCTTAAATGCTGTATTTGTTTTTACTTAATTACAGTCCACTGTAATGTTTGCAATGTCTCGTTTTTGTCTTATTTTTATCAACATCCCAACAAATTCTGAACAAACAAACGCCCAAGCAAATTGAGCTAAACACATCCTTTAGCACTGCCTGTCAATACAATAGAGACTCAAGGATAATGGGATATGAAGACATGGACAAGATTCCTGGGAAAGGGAGAGGCTGTCATGTACTTCCACTCTGGGACAGGAAGGCAGGGACACAGACTCCCAGACATGGGGACACAGACTGTAGGACAGTGAGATAAGAATACTGAGGCAGACATCCACCACCCAGCATGACATCCCAGCAAAAGGACACTGCCTTTTAGAGACAGCTCCTAAGATACCATAGCAAAATATTACTCACTGGAGACCATTCCTGTGCCAGCCACTTGGGGCAGTCAAAGATATTGCATGGCTGCACGATGGGCATCTTCGGTGTGTACATGCACTTCCACTCTTCCACTGAGCTGGCCTGCCCTTGGAGATCTTCCTCCACACAGGAAATAGTTCGACTCTGAATGCCACCACCGCAGGAAGAGGAACAAGCTGTCCATGGGGTGCTTTCCCATCTGGTGAGGAGAAAACATTGCGCCCCGTTTTAATCACCCGTCAGGAAGACATTTGGCTCTGGTAATGCAGGTCTTGTAACGTTATGCTAATAATAACGTGTTTCGTATGGAGCCAGCAACAAAAGGTCTGCCATCACTGTAAATAACAAGAGTTGCACTTACCCAAATTAAGTGGTAGCGATTTTATCAACATTCGAGGGATGAAAGGTTGACACAGCCATGCGAACATTTTAACCTGTAACTACACACAGAACTACACAGCGAGCTCTTAAGTCGCTGAGCTGCGTTTCTAGCTGCATCAAAGATATACAATTAAAAGCATGAAACAGAATGATTTCTGGAGATTTAACGAAATGGGTGGGATGCAGGTTTGGTTCTAATGAAAACTATAACCTCTTTCCACAACCTTGCTTGTAAACAATCTTCTTAAAGTATCTTATCTCATGAAGTGGCATGGTTGGGCACCTGATGGAGTGGACCATACTCTCATTAATCAATTTAGCAAAGCCTTGATGGAAAGTTCATATTGTAGGTGCTCCGTGCAAAGTGACATTTGTGAATAAAGTGCACAAGTGCCTATTTACAGTATAAACAATCAAGGGGGCTGATACTGAACATGATTTCAACAACAAGACCCCAAATCAATTATTTGTGTGAGAATATATATCAGCAACATGAGTCCACTAGTAAAAAGCCAGTGTTTCGACCCACACATGATTTTAAAAGGATCATCATCAGGACCAAAAAGGTAGCAACCTACAATAAAACAAATTAATGTCAAATGAATTAGATGTTTTAATAAAGTATGGTGTACTTGTAAGAGAAATAATATATACAAGTGGCAAGACATACCAGCACATCACAGTGGCTGATAACACCAATTTCTTTGTAAAATTATGGAAATCAATTCACACAAAAAAGGAGGGAGAAATCGCTGATTGGTCATTAAGAGCAACAAGAGAGGAGAGGTCGCCCTAGTATAGTCATTAAGACTATAAGAGAAAACCAACTCACCCTCCTAGGTAGCCACACCGTGCAGAGACCGGTGATGCAGGACCAACTGATTCTTAAAGGGGCACGAATGTAGGCAAAATCAGTTCTAAATATGAGGGTAAATGCAAGTGCATGCTGCTGACAAGTGGCTACAGAGCTGTACTTACTTAAAGCTGTGGCTGAAGCAATCACAAAAGATTTGCTTCTGAACGCACGCGCACTGGCATCTAGAAATAGATGACGGCAATGCTGGAAAGAGTGCACGTCTCATTAAGACAATAAAGTCAAAATGGTTTCTATAAAATAAATTGAACAGAGAACCTAAAAGGCAAAAATTGTTCTCTTCAATTATATCACGAATGAAAAAAAGTAAAGATCATATAAAAATCCAGAACTAGACCAATATAGCCATAGAAAAAAAGACTTTCATGGACCAGAGATACTACTATGCTTTCACGAGGCAAAAATGGATATAAATAAGCGCCCGATGGAGGTGCATTCGAAGTTTAGAAAAACTCTGCAAGCATAGCAAAGGTGTGAATCCAGTGTTAAAAAAGCAAAAAGAAAAATCCAGGACTACAAAAAATGATATGAGTGAACTCAGTGGAGAAAAATCAAGAAAAAAGTCAGAAAAAACATCACAAAGGCAAGGGAGGTCGAGGGTGAGCTTCGCGGCTGAATTTTGAATTGTCTGGGGTCTTCTGCTCATGTCCTGTACCATTTAGTGATATTTTTTTCTTAGCGCAAAATGCATCCTCTGCCTCACTTTGGGTGTGAGGATGTATTTTGTACTAAGAAAATAGCTCTATATGCTGGATTATGCTATTCGCATAATTATGCATAATTATGAGTAGTTTTGCAGTAATTAAATAGAGAGAGTCACGCCTACCCCTAATCGGCACAGCTCCTGTGCCCATGTGGTAAAATATTGGTTTGAATGAACCTGGATTTGTGGGCTAAACTTCATACAGTTATGAACTGTGGCACAATAATGAAAGTACACAGAAGTACACGTTTTGCAGCATCTGAAAATCCCCCATTTTTGTAATATCAATCCAAGCTTTTAACCCTAAACCAAAACTAAACGAAGTAGCCATGTCTTCTCATCTGGCTCAGAGGTTGTGGCAAACACTTTTCTGTGATTTCATCGCTGAGAGTGCCAAATGGCAAGAAAGTCACTTCCATTACCCCAGTGATTTAGGCGAAATGGCTCCACCAATATTCAAAAAACAAGCATTTGCAAAGCAACGGGTCTCGCGTTTGCTCGCGTTAGAGCTATTAGCATTGTAAACTCCTAACCGGAGTTTTCTTGTCACATAAACTTATAATGAAAAGTAAAACCGTTTCACATATGAAAGCCGATGGTCGCCATGAGAGTGAAGGAGGCACAGAAATGGAAATAGAAGTTTGCTCGCAGTTATCGCAGTTATCGGCAAAAGTGCAATTATCCATGTAACAAGGGTCGATGTCATGCAAAGAGCTCAACGTCTGCCCAGCGAGATCGCGCTGCGCAGGAAATGAAAAGATAAAGTAGTCCAGAAACTAGCTGAAAACACAGTCCCTCGTATGTTTTCAGTAGTTTACCAATGCGCTCGTGGAGGGCTAAACACTGGAAAAGCCATGACGTATGCATGCCTTTCACAAATGGAATCAATCCGTTTTTAAAGGCATGCCCACAAACTAATTAAAGTGACGGGCGTGACATGGGCTTGGTAGGAAGCCCACAGAGAGATTACAACATGGTCCAGTGCACTTGTGCATGTTTGATCCTAATGAGGTGGAACATCACAGGCCACGTGTCAAAGTGCCATGTTTTTCAAAGCTCAATAAATATAAAGGCAAAAAATAACACATTTATCTTGGTTGCTGCTCATTCTATTGTAATTCAGCATTTGTTTAGCACTTTATTCTCCCAAAAGGCAGGGAAGTGCTCTAACATGCATTGGCTTCCTGGGCGCTCTTTCTAAGTGCTGTTTCTTAGAATGTGGGATTCACTGTGTCCTATGAGGGAGATGTGGTGAGGTTCAAAGACACACTTTAAAGACAGTGCTGCGTACATCGATGCGCCTATCTCTGAAGTGGTGCAGACAGTAGTGTAGCCAGTGCATCGCGGGCCATAGTGCAAGGGAATGGCCCCCTTGGCTGGTCCTTGAATTAAACAATACAGCAATAATCAGGGTTCAGTGCCCTTCTCGGGCCTCTGGGCTCCGGTGCCACTGCACCTACTGCACCAATGGAAGCTCGGCCCCTGGTTTCAGAGAGTGTGAGTGTAAACGCAATGGTGCATGTGCGGACACTATCCGAAACGCTGTCTGTGTCATATCTGGTGGAGATCAGAGAGGCCCACAAGTGATTTTGTCAAGTGTGTCTACCAAGGTGTGACAGGAGCGCTACCCCTGGGCTCAGCGGGGAATTGCCTCTGTAAAGGCCGTTATCATAGTTTCTCACAGAATCTGCTTTTAATTCCTCTCGTAGCCCTGTAGTGGTCCTCGGGCGCCAGCACAACATTACAGGGGTCGACACAACTTGTGGGCTCAACCCAGAAAATCATTTTCAAGAGCTTTAATATTTAAAATATGTGATCTTGGGTCTGCTCCAAAAACATAGGAATGACGGTACCGGACTCCTGTTTGCACTTTCAGCAGCTATTCGTCACTGTCAGACTAAGCCGGGCCCTCCTGACAGGAATCTAATAAGTCGTGCATATTATTTTACACTGCGTAGCTTGTGTCCTGAGGCTTCAGAATATGTAAATACGTCTCTTAAATTCTGGCCTTTCGAATGCTGCTGCGTACTGGTTAGCCTATAATGCAAGTATTGTTTGGACATGTCAGCGCAAACCACGTCCAAGTATGTCATTTATGGCTGCGCCATGTTCTTTAGTAACACAAACGCTTAGCAGTAAAAGTGCCAAAGGGTCCGATAAGTGACATGATTTCTCCATGCAATTTGTCCTAGCTATTCGTCAAAGCTCGCAAAATAGGTATAATTTGTTTCCTCCCACCTAACAACCAGAGTTCTCGACTGGACAGAAAGCACTGTGCGCGAGACGGACTGGCTCCGCAGACTCCATTTTCAGAACAGTACAAAGCGCCCCTACACTGCCCGTTCGCGCCAGAACCATAACAGTGCGCGTTTTTTTTAAACCTTTCACACATTCCAAGGCCTACCTTATTCTCCGAGTGCCCTAAATCCCAGCGCTTGGAATATTGGGAATGGAAACTACCCTGGAGCTAACCTAGCAGTGTCCTGAAAATTGAGCACCAAGTACACACGTTTATCACTAGACTATCGGAAAGGAGCCGAGCAGCCCAGGACACTCAGAAAGGTGGCATGGGTTTGAGACAATATGCACAATAACGCTCAGTAATGGGATGTCTAGTCAATACTTTTAAAGAAAAAGTATTTTATTACTCTCCGTCTTAATTCTACAGAAATAGGTAGTGTGGAATGCAAACGTAATCACCATATACACCCCCACAAAGCTACTCAATTTTACGGAGACAACACTCTTGGGGTATTCTACACTTGTGAGAGGTGGGCTGCTCTTCGGTCTTTCAGTGACCTGCACGTCAGTCGCTCCTCTGTCTCAGCAGTGTTCGGGACCTGCTTACATGGGAGCCATGTTGCTTTCAACATGTCTGCTAGCTTCAGTTGCGAGCTGTCACCACTCAGATGAACTATTGGGCCTGCTGCTTAACTTTGCATCCTCATGGGGTCGTTAGGGTGAGCGCGGAGGGTCACAGTCAGGCTGGGAGCAGCCTCAGGTTTCAGCCTTGCAGGCCCTTACAGAGCGTGGGTCACCCACAGGTTCTCTGCAGCAGGTACTGGGGGTCCCAAGGGGCAAGTCTGTGCACTAGGATCCGCAGTGCACAAACAATGGTGAGGGTCGGTGGTCACGGTAGCACCCACATGTGCCTCATAACAGTTGTTGTGGTGCTGCAGGCCTCAAGGCTCAGAAATAATTCTTAACAGATGATGGGCTGTTTGCACTTTTCAGGCTCTTCATAGTTGAAACCTGTGGTCCACCCGCCGATCACTCCGAGGCCAGGGAGGGGGTTTGATGAACACCTCAAGGCCCAGTGCGATCTACCTGACTCTTATGCTGATTGACAGGGAGGCAGGATTCACCATGGGGTATGGCAGACCCACTCATTTACACAAGACCCCATAGTCATCAAGGGTACACTTTTCATTCCACTGTCTTTTCGGCGGTCCTCCAGCAGGGCTACAGCTAGGTTCTCATCTTGGCAGACACCCATGCAGGGATAACTCTGATGCCCCTCTCACTTCCAACAGACAGACTCTTCATCCAACAAAGGACCTGAGTTTCTCCAGAAGCTAGTTGCAGACTTTTCAGGTTATGTTCCTATACCCGACAACGCGGGCCTGGCTGTCGGAGACACAAGCCCTCATCCTCAGAGATTTCTCCACCACTTTTCAGGGTGTTGCCTCCACTGATTAACAAGTAGTCCAGGAACATTAACTGCATGTGTCATTACTTCTCTAATACTCATTTCCCTGACAGGGATTGTATTTTCTTCATATGCACTATGCAACTGGATCAGGCCAAATCCTCCACTTTATGTATCCACATTTGATCGAACTATACATATTTTTTGTCTTTTTGTCATGGCCGGCAAGAGGGGTTGTGCTGGGAGAAATCTACTCCCAGACACCCAACCAGAGGGTGAAAAGTAGCGGACAGCCTTTGCACCTTGCACCTACCAACTGTTTGGGAATGGACATCTAAGTGGCACCAAAAGGGGAAGGCCTGAGAGAGGGCTAGCCTTCCATGTTTAAATACCTATGTCTCTTGCTCCTCATAAACACTTATCTTACCCACTAGGGGTGTCTTTAAGGAATGGAAAAAGGCAGAGCATGGCCTTGGCCTACTGCTGCATTTTGAAATAGTCAACTGATCCCATCTCTCCTGGACAAAAGCTACAGGCAAGCAAGTAATGCACTATGATTGTCTGGTACCGCCCCTTCAATTTTGTACAGCACAACTTTAGTGGCATTCCAACATGGATTCTACTGGGCTCACTGTCACACACAAATTCTGGCTTACACTCCCATATGGCAGCACTGAACACCAACGCCACAAACATCCTAAGGGGCACATTTATCAAATATTCATGCAAAGGGACAAACCACCTTGCTGCACTGTATTGTGTGAAAGGGAGAGGGCAGGAATGCACTGTATTTAACATTACACGGCACATTCCTGCTCTCTGCCTCTGCTGGCACACAAACCGCTGCCTGCCACCAAAGCAGGCACCCTTGCTCCATGGTCCAAAGGTGCCTGCATTGTAGACAGCTTTGTTTTGTGCAGGAAGGAAACCCTTCCTGCACAAAAACAATCCTCTGAGTTTTTTTCCTTTTTCCTCTTTCATTTCTTTCATTCTGCAGCACATTTAGAATGATGAAAAAACGAGGAGAAATTAACATATTGTAGCATTTTGATGCATTTCCGGATCTACCACTAATGGTAAATCTGGGAATATGCCAAAAAATCATGGGTGGGTGCGTGGGAACATCCACGCTGTGCCCATTGAACGCCTACCTGGGGCTGCGTAATGCAAGGCAGCAACTTGTGCAGACTTGCGTTACTCCACAGTTACCAAGCCACACAGGGCCACGCAAGGTGGCCTTGCATGGTTTGGTAAATTTCATTTAAGGTTTTGTGTTGCCCTAGAGCCTCCATGGGTGGCACAGGGGTGACAAAAAACCATGATATATATGCGCCTAAATGTATCTTTGGACCTGGTTACATGTGGCTGGTCAGAATTTAACAGTGGTGAGGCCAGTAGACCTCTCACCCCTCAGAAGGCACATGTAAAAAGACCAATCTTACTACTATCAAATACACCTTGCCAATATTACCAGTCCCGAATCATTCAGCTAAAGAGGGCATGCTTGGTGTGCCCCTCCAGACCACAGAGGCCAGATTCTGAGGAGTTTCATCAACAGGTGGAAATAAGCAAAAAGAACAGATGATGGAAGGAATGTGGAACAAATCAAACATTCACCCCCAGTCACATTTCTGGGTTTAATTCATCACTTTTTCTGCTCACCAAGCCACCTCAGATTGGACCCAGCCTGGCAGATCGGGCTGCACTGTTCCGATAGCGAGCAGGGTCAAGACTGATTTCCATATGATTGGGTCCAAATGGAAATGGCACGGCGAGCAAAAGAAAATGGATGGATTAAACCCAGATCTGTGACTGGGGGTGAATGGTTGATTTGTTTCACATTCTGTTCATTTGTTCTTTTTTGCATTTACTGCCCTAAGGGAGAAGGGTCGGCCCAGACTTGGGTCCTGTACTTGGCTAAGCCACCAGAATCAAGTTAACCTAGCTGATGAGGGGTGATACCCCGAAACCGGTCCCAGGATGCTTGTTTCTGATCCAGATAGGACCTAGCGTGGCAGTTCGGGCTGGACTGTTCCAATGGGAAGCAGAGTCAAGACTGATTTGCATATGGCTGGGTCCATACTGGAATGGCATGGCGAGCAAAAAAACTGATGAATTAGACCCATATCTGTGACTGAGGGTAAATGCTTGATTTGTCTGCATTCTGTCCATCATCTGTTTATTTTTGCACTAACAGGGGGAAATAGGCATGCTGAGCTGCTTGCATTGTGATTTAGCGCTGGGAGTGCATTCTGCATTGAAAAATCATTGCAAACTACACCACGAAGTGCACCAGATGACGCAGCTACTCAATCTGAGTTAGCTGCAGCTTGAGTATATTTTCTACTGGAGCCACAGCACTCAGGACCATAAAAGGTTGCTACTACCCATGAACATCCGCATTTGAAAAGTCTTGCCGGATGTCCTCCTACGACCGAAAATCATGCTAGGGGATGCCAAATCTTGCTCATGTTTGCCAACTTAGCATTTTGGTGCCTGCACAAGAAAAAATTCTGCCACACAGCAATTGGCAGAATTTTGCTGGAACCCCTCATTACAAAAGTAATGTGAAGTCGCTAAAATCTCACCAATTTGACTGGTGGAATGGAATATTTCACCCACCGCTACTCTAGGTTCCAAATGTGAGTAACTAAAAAAGGGCCCTCTACATACATGCATGGTTGTCATGTGGGCTCAGGCCTCAACAAATCACAAATACACCCGAGACCTATCGAGGGTTGACTTAGGGAATATGTGTATGCATGCAAGTCATGCAGTAGAATTTTCCTTCCCAAAAGAAACTGAGAACTGGGGCCCAGATTTATAAAGCCCTTGTGTTGCCATTGTGTCACGTAAGGTAGCACAAAGCAATTCTAGCCCTTTAGTTAGACTTACTATGCAACGTATAGGCACCTTGCGTGGCTCTGTGTGGCATAGTAAATCTGGAGTAACACAAGACAGCACAGGTCGCTGCCTTGTGTTATTGTGCATGAGAAGGCATTCCATGAGTGGCACGTGGGTGTTCACTCCAGTTAACACAGTGCAGCACAGCAAGCTGTCTTTCTGTGTTGTGTCAAATATTGATAAATATGGGCCGAAGTTTTAATCCTGGCTTCAGAATACATGGTTGTGTTGGATTGATGCAAATCCATTGAGCAGAAATTTTAGATATCAACATTGATAAAGACGCTGGCCAAGCTTCCAAAGGCTGGGTTTTACAGATATCTTTTCAGTTGAGTTCACAGTTTCATAATTGTCAGTTCTGCTAATCATATTTGAATATTTTGAGGGATGTGATTTGTTATAAAGCTTTCCATTTATTTTTTCCCACCATGCTAAATGCACTTGTTTGGGTGCATTCACTTTTGACTTGGTGGGAAGTATATGTGTGTGGAATACATGACTGACATTTTTAGAGTTAGAGGCAAAGGGGGCAGTCCAGAGAGAGTTGGAAATTGCACTCTGGTGTGAGAATGGAATGTATTTTGCTATGCTAAGTTCCTAAAGTCAGACCGAGGATTTTTGATTTCGTCTCACCATTTTAATACCTATGTTGTGGCTAAGTTGTGATGTCAAAAAAGTAATTTTTCATTTATCTACAACTCTGGAGCCATTTAGCAGATATTTGGTATATTTGGTGTACTGTTGGTCAACACGTTTCATGCAGATCTCTTAAGGAGGGCAAAGTTAAAGGGGGAGATTAAAAAAATCTACATGAAACTTGGTAGGAAAAATTTGCAAACTAAGCCCAGTGCAGGAGTCTTTAGTTTCATGAAGGTCAGTCAAAGAGGAGGCAAAGTTATTGGGAGGGGGTCAGAGCTAAAGGTTATCAAAAAGCTTTAGCTCACTAATACCCCTGGCATGCTTTAAAGGATCTGCTTCAAGTTGAGATAAAATGATTGGGCTATACCCGAGGACTGCATGTGCACTGGTGGGAGAGGGGGACGTGAGGCTGACCACTCAGGTAATACTGTCGAGTATTGCTGCCTGCATAAACACCAAAACAAATTTGCAATAAGTCGTAGTTGCTAATCTTACCTAAGGGATCTTGTGGCTACAAACTACCAGTAGTGAGCCTTACTTGAGTGACTGTCTGACAATTACTCTTTGAGGGGCTTTTTGCGCTTTGAGAGTATGAGCATAGCATCACTGATGCGATATGCATTAAGGTATATTCTGGACTCTACGTGCAGTGACTATAAGAGCCTAATGTGTTAGTAAACATTTATTGTTTCAAAACACAGTCTAATGTATTTAAACCTTTTCTTTGAAGCTGCAATGAGGAACTACCAAAAAGCTATTGAAAGAACTAGCCCTGCTAGGTATGTCATCTAGTTGTATATGCTTTGGTTCTTTTAGAAAAAGAAACTTTGTTCAATATAAACCTTATTTGGATGTTTTTGAATGTTAACGTTTTTGAACACGGGTGATTTTTTTGATTAAGGTTTAGAATTTTTTCACCGTTTTTGGGTTTTTTTTTTGGTTTGGTTTTGTGTATAAGTAATTATATCACTTTGCATTTGGGTGATATGCATGAGTGTGTTTCACTAATGGAGCATGATTTAAAAATATTCACATCCACTTATATTATGGCTAAAGGATCTAATGATTTCCCATGATACATAAGATATCTAGTCAAATAATATATCCTTGTAATTCCTTCATTCAGATCTATGTTGGTTGTAATTGGTACTCGAAGAGTGTGGCGAGAGAGTACTATTTCATGTTTAAGACAAACTATACAAGTGTGGAAATACCATATTGTCAGCCACAAAACCACTATAAACGGAATGAGAGAAAATAAAAGTATGTGAATTTGAAGAGAAGGACCTACATGTGGTGAGAGAGCATTTAACCATTGTTACGTCACACACAAGAGATATCACAGAAAGTTGGGAGCGAATACTTGTGAGCTACAATAACAACATAAAATGAAGATGAGAAAATAATAAAAACGATAAAACAAGAAGTGTACGTATTGAGACACAGAGTCTTGCATGTCTGGCTGGCAATTAATTTGGAATTGCCATAGCCCAGAAAGGACAATTAATTATATAAGGAATTGATTACATTGCACAATATTTTTGTACTATTTTATTAGAGTCTGGGTTTAAGTGTTAATTGTGCTGAGGAGTAAAAAGTTTGGGGGGACTGGAGATTGTGTTATATGTTTGTCTTCATTAGTATTATTTGTGTATTTGTATGTTGTCCGTCCGTAATTATGGTTATGATATATATATATGTTGTATGTGATGCTAAGTAGCTATTGTTGGGAAATTGTTTACGTAAGCTATGCCATATATTAAATTTTGTATATGTTTAATAAATTATTGTGACTTGAAAGCACATTGGGAATATTCATGTATATTTGCATTAGGACGAGGGGAGAGCTTGACTTGGTGTCTTTTGTAGTTTTGTTCCCTGAATCTCTCTCTACTATCATATCAGGGTCCCCTTATGTTGTTTTGCTTTGATAATTACTCTATGCCAAACAGCAGAGCTGCTTCAAAGATTCTCATGCTGAGGAGGAAATTGCAGCAAACAGATTAAATGCTGCACCTCCAGGACACACAGTCTAAGTACAATGTTACATGAGATGATTTTCTGCTTGCACTTGGGGCAAAAAGGGGAGTTGTGCAAATTTGTGAAGGTCTGTCGATTAACTGCAGAACGTTTTGAGGTGCTTGTAAAGAAAAATAGGCTCCCAGCATATGGCCTTCCCATTATATTAGCACAGAGGCAGGAATCAAATTAAAAAAATATTTTTTTTACCGTGACCTTTCCAGGGAACTTTCCACCAAGCCTCCTCAACCCGTCAACTCCCGATCTTCCTCCTTAAGTGTGGATCTTCTGGCTGTAAGGCAGCACTAATCCAAAGTGGAAGCGCTGGTTTTGAAAATTGAGGAGAAAGTACAACTAAAGGTGGACTTCACTTGTTAGGTAAGGCTTGATCGAACAATAGAAAAATACCTGATTGCAGAAGTATTGTTGTTTCCCTCACTTTGGCACACATTGTCAACATGAAAATAATCATCATCGCTTACCGCCACCGTCACCACATTTTCTAGAGGAACAATGTGAGTATCCAAGCTCCTTACGCTCATGATGAAGAATACCTGCCCAGAGAGATCATCTGGGGTCATTGCAATGCCTGGTAGAAGTGACAAAGAACCCTACTTGTCATGGAAACCGGCTGTAATTTTGTTCTGGTACAAACTGGCCCACTCTGGTGACCATTCACCCAAACCCACCTTCTCACCTGATCCAATAACATACATCAGTTCCACCACCACTACACCGCCAGGTCACCATCCTAACAGATTTCAACTTCACCTACTATTGTGAATTGTTTTACATAGTTTTAATAATCCCCATTACTGTAAACATAATCCAGTTGCCTCCTGGCCTGCTTTTGCCCATTTACGCCCTGGTCCCACTGTCATACAGCGGTAGTCAATCTATCATGTTTTAGCCCTCTGGAACCTTTCCTCTAATGAATGGAATGGAATATTTAGAGATAGTTGTCATTAATGAACAGAAGTCTTGCGATTACCTATACGTCAATAAAGTAATATAAAATAATTGTTGCATGATTGCCAAATGTTACAGTCTGCTTGAGGGAATCACAAAATTGTCTCTCTCAAAAGGCAAAACTGCATTTTGTGCAATCGCAAATTTAAGAAATTAATTTGGGGATGTGCATTTTTCAAATCTCAGCTACATTTTCCACAGTTGCAAATTGTGCCTTCTGGAAGGGGGTGAGGGATGTTAGGATGAGACAACAGTACATGTCACTTTCCCAATAGGATTCTCTATATCTGCATCAGGCACAATCCGATTCCCTTATGGGAGTCTGACCAGGACCGGACTGGGGAACCAAAAGCAGGCCCAGCAAAATGCTCAAACCGGCCTGCTAACTTCCTATTGGTCGCTGTCTCTTTCTCTTTCCAGCCATACAGTCCCTCTCTGTCTTTCTCTCCCCTCTACTTTCTCCATGCTTCCCTCCATCTTTCCCTTGAGGCCACTCCCTTCCGGTAGATTGGGAGAGTGACCAAGCACCAGGACGGGCCCTAGACATGACCCTCTTCGATGTTCTTTGTAGAGTTATACGCTACAACCTTCAAGCCTTACTCCAGGCCTTTTAGTGCCTCTGTTAGCCACGAATACTGTTTACAGACTGATTTGCTGGCCTCCAAGTGCGCCAGTCCACCAGGGAAATGCCCAGTGGAAAAAAGGCCTGTCTGGCCCTGGTACCTAGGTAGCAAACTGCTGCTGCGGGGGACAGAAACATACCTTTTCAGTATTACATGGCCCCCGTCCTCTATTACTCATACAAAGCATGATCAATGGTGTAGCCAAGAACATCCCTCCCGCTATGAAAGGACCAGGAAAGTATTCAACATTATTGACATGCACAGACCATTTAAACCTTATCCTGTATGAACAGAACAGGGTTGTCCAGTTTCACATATTTTCAAATACATATCACATCCTGTAGTGATCAGCATCTTGCTCCAAAGTTGAGTGTCGGTAGATGGGCTGACAGACCGCCTCAGTGCCCACAGCATTTGTTATATCTTGCAGTGCTCTGCAGGCACAGCTTGCAGAAAGCTCATGATTCATGAATCAGCGGGGGGATGGAGGGAGAACTCCCTCCAAAGCTTCCACAACGAATAAAGCTTGCTTTGTTTTTATCTGACTGGCATGTTACTTTCATTCCCGCCCCAAGGGAACTCATGGGATTCGTATCTCTGCTTTACCTCCTATGAAAGAATCCAATTTATTACTGTAGTGTTCAGAGTTACCCACCTTCTTCCTTACTCAGAGTTGCAGGGGGGTTAGAAATTTACATCAAAAGTCCCACAAAGAAAAGTTCCTTCCATTGTCTCAGCACTGTCTCCAGCACTCGAACACCTTGTTTGAGCCACTAGAATTATGCGAGTTTGCAGCTGTGGCGTTTCCTGCATAGTTATGAATTTGCACAATTTGACACATAATCCATCAGCTGCTGCATAATCTGAAGATTTTAAGAAAATAATAATTTCTAGTACAAACAGAACAAACAAGCATTTGCAATGCAACGGGTCTCGCGTTTGCTCGTGTTAGAGCTGACAGCGTTGTAAACTCCTAACCCGACTTTTCACTGGTAATGAAACCTATCAGCAAAAGTGCATTTATGTACTAACCGGAAAAGTACAATTAACTGTGTCACAGGGTCGATATTATGGAAAGCGCTCAACTTCTGCCAAGCGAGATCGCGCTGGGAAAAAAGAGAAAAAGGAGTCCACGGGCCGGACAGAAAACAGCGAGCCTCGCATGTTTTCTGTACTTGGTCGATGCGCTCGAGGAGGGCTATCCACCGAAAAAGGCATGACGTATGCATGCCTTCCACTAATGAAATCAAGCAGATTCTAACAGGCAAGCCCATGAACCAATGACGTGACGTGGACGGGGCTCCGAGCCCTTTTTAGTAACTAAAGCGTCTCGCTTAGCGAAACGCATGCGCAAGCGCATGCGACGCAGGCTCGACCCTAAAAATACTAAAAAACGTGGCTACCCAGGTTGGTGTAAAGTGGAAGATCTTTTGCAGCCGTTCACTTGGCACCTTTCTGTTGCTTATTGCAGCATCTGGGTATTAAACTGTTACTAGTGAGCAGAAAACGTTGCCCAGTGTTGGCATGTGCCAAAATGTCAAAATAATACATTAACGCTATCATAAATTGTGCTGCATTATTCTGCATCAGTTCCCTTGTTTTAGCTCATAAGTTAATCAACCCTTTGGTCTTCTCCTACCGCATGAATCCAGTGGCCGTGACTATAGTTTAATTTTCCCCATACTGGATCTCCCCTGTGCAGGAGTGCAAACACCTCGGTGAAGAAAGCAGTCATGATGGAGAGGGAGGATGGTATAAAAAGAGGTCAAAGCACACTGACTTGACTTAAGTCATATTCTGGACCACTAAAGATGGCCTCCCAAGAGTCCTAAACAATGCATTCACTCATTCAATCACTCAAAGGAAGTTTCCCCGGAGCGATGGAAAAAGTATCAAACAGCGAAGGTGCAATCACTGAACAAAACATTGAAAAAACTGACCAAAGTCGGCAAATACAAAATCCAACAGCCCAAGTGGGAATGGTGCTTAACCTACCAATAAAACTTTGCTACCCAAGGAGTCAGCTAGTTCAGGGCTGCACTGCTAGGTGCTTAATTGGATATTACAAAAGAAGATCATTTAGGTTAGATTAGTCAATCCTATGATTTATATCTGTGGCCCGGTTTGGATCTATTTTATTCACGCAGCCGCCTGTCCCCACTCCTACATCCGGCAGAATGTATGTGGTATGATTGTATGTGGTATCTTCATACTGTGACCCTAGCAAAGGCTAAGGAGCATTGTACAAGGTCAATGGGAAGGACACAGCCAACAAGTGATTTGGCTTGTGTGCTGTTACTGCATTATGATGTAGTGTTCTGTACAACAAGGGCGGCCTGAACTCTTTACTGAATTGGGGCATGGTTGGGGCAACCTTGTGTAACGCCGAATGGTGGGGCCCTCTGCAGAATGTGAAGAGGAGCTACTACGTCTCCCATATCCCGCAGATATTCATTGAACTTGAGCTGAGCTGGGCCCCCTAGAGGCTTGAGGACCACACTGCACTGTAGGAGCAGCAGGGGGTCTGTGTTACGCCCCTGGTCACCCTAGTAATATTCAGACAACTCTAACGAGAGAGACCACTGCCACCAATAATACAGACCACTATTCCTAGAAACTGAAAAAGTTTCTCTTTGGGTTGGTTATCCCTGATAGAAAGGTCACTATAAAAAATTCCACTGCTTAGTCTGTAAATTCGACCTAATGTGAGATAAAATGCAAAATGAGTAGCTCATTAGAGACATGCAATAATGCTAAACTGTGTTTTTACCAGTCTATAATAATTTGTTTTGTACCAAATGTTTGTTCAGGGGTTTAGCACATCAGTCTGTGAGCAACAATCGCTGCTAACAGTGGTGATAAAAGGCCTGGAGTGTGGTTTGAAAGTTGTCCAGTACAACTCCGTAAAAAAATATTGAAGGGGAGGCATGCAGGCAATCAGTAAAAGAGCTACTCACAGAGGCGTAAACAGGCCTCAGCAGCCCCTTCAGTGAAGGGGGAGGGGCATACATTTTCAGGGGCCTCCACCCACTTCGGTGGACCCCATTGAGCCCAAAGCTAAAGAATATCTGTGAGTTATAAAGAAGCAAGTATTTCATTGACAGCTGGTTTCATGCAAAGGTGTGGTGAAGAAGCCTAGGGAAAACATCAACAAACCCTGACAAATTCACTGGGGTAGCGCAGGCACTGGCACCAATTGTACTTACCGAGGAAGCGGGTGGTAGAGGTCATAGGGCATGATCTGCTTGTATCCGTCACTGTTAACGAGAAGAAGGCCAAGTCTTTGAGTGGAGGGTATAGTCAATAACAAGAACAGCACGTGATCACACAGACATCATTCTATTGGTCTTACAGAGACGACAATGGGTAACTTTGAACATTGTGCAAGTGCCAAAAAAACAACAAAACGAAAAAAACACACATATTGAAAAAGGCTGTACTCTTGAAAGTGCCTGACGCCACTTTGCTATCCTGAGGCACTTGTGACAATGTACGATACTTACAGGCTTCTCGCCTTAAATTAGCCGCGCTCAGTAGAATGATTGCTGTACCTAAGAGGAAGAAAATTACAGCCAAATAAACCAAACCAGGTGTCACTGTATATTATCTAAAACCAACCAGCCTGTCTAGTAATTGCCCTATCATTAGAAAGAAATGCAATTACGGGAAGCAATTTAACTCGCGTGGCAGGGGGTGGGGGTGGATCATTATGCAACTTACTTTGCTGCAACACTATGATTATCGTCCATCAAGAAACCAGGCATAAGTATACCGAACTGTACACCAATGTACGGTTTGAAAATTACCTGTGGGGCGGGGGCACTGATGGATGAGACAGTGGAGAGGATAGCAAAGCTCGATTAGTCGAGCCTAAGTCTACTGGAAAAAGTGTGTACTCCATTAGGTGCCTGGTAGACCAGAGGTGATGTAGTACTGCCAACGTACTTAGCATACCAGGGACGGCTCCTTCGCAATCGCGAAGGAGTGGTGCTCTACTGGCTATGAGCCAGCAGCTGAAAAATAAAATTATATTTTGTTATTGTTTTATTTTTCAGCTGCTGGCTCATCCAACATGTGCAAGGAGAGGCGGGGCTGGGCCATGGGAGGTGGGATAAGGAGGGGTGTGAGTGCACTAAGTGCGCATGTCAGTTTGGCCAGCTGTCCTAGCCCGGCCAAACTGATATGCGCGCTTAGGTTTCTCCAACCTGGCTGTGTTGTACAGCTGGGTTGGAGAAACTGCACAGACTCCAGTGCATTGTCTGAGAGGCAGACAAAGCTGCTTAAACCAATCCTGATGCTGCTCTCATGCTAGCAATAGCATGAGAGCAGCACCAGGATTGCATGGGGGGGGAGCCTGTGCAGTCCCAGGGACTGCTGGGATACCAACACTATCGGGAGAGGAGCGAGGCGGCTGGCAGCGGACAGGTACGTTTGATCAATTGTTTTATTATTATTATTATTTAATTTTGTATTATTATTTTACTGTCCCTCGTCCCCCCTGCCCACCCACCCCACCGTTGACATTTCTGGCGGCCGCCGCTGTAGCACAAATGGTTGTGTGTCATTTGAAATCTGTTTTCCCAGCAGGGTGTACAAATGGACCACTTTAGAAGTCAGACTGGGCATGTTCCCTTGGAGGGATGGGGGAGAGGGGCACTCTCAGGTCACTCCAAATGTACTGCTCTATTAAATTATTGTTTTTTTTGTGATTCAAGGGTATTACAGAGCTGTTAATTTAGCTATATCCCTCTTTGCTACCATAAGCCCCTTATCGTTAAAAGTTTTTGGCACTTAGGTGGAAGGTTGCCACTCCATATACCCCAAAGCACTGCTCTTCAGGGACATTCCAAGTCTGAGTTCCATATCGTATTTTACCCATATGCTTGGTGACATCTTTCCATTTGTTGGTAAATTTAGGATTTATTTCTCAATCTTTTTTCATCATGCACTCCATCAAAAGTCTTGATCCGTATTCTCAAATAATATATCTTATTTAATCTTTAACATTTTCAGTGGTACCAATCAAAATGGAGAGCTTATTGCTACTGTTCAGGGGGTACCCACATGCCACATCCCAATTTGAATCATCAATTTACCCTTTGACTTTTTCCAACCTTAATCCTAATTTTTTCCATTGTGGTAGGGGTATTGTTAATGAGCATCCTGGATATTTGGGATATTGGATTTTTTGTCAATCTAATAGCGTAGTACTTTGTATTCAATGGGGGGGGGTAGTTTTTTGATGTTCCATTTCTTTCCGGTACTGTGCTAGTGCATTTTTAAATCATATGTATTTATATTTTTGTGCTTTTGAGAGTTCATGCTCAAAATGCAGTTCTTAGAATGTTTCTGATCTATCCCGTGCACACGTCTTCTAGCTTTGTGATGCCTGTTACGTGCCATTTTCTTATTCTCCCCCATGTCCCTTCACTCCTACGACTTTCCCAGACTGGCATTTCCAGTGTTAACCTTTTATCCTATCCAATCGTTTCTGAAGATGAATGCCACGCTCTTATAAGTGCTTAAGTAGGTCCCAGGAGTGGCTGAGCGACTTGTATATCATATATATGGGCCACACATCCTTGTGGGCATTCTGTGTCTAACTGAGAGTCCGAATGCCCAGTCATTGACTACCAATAGTCAGAAAGCCCAATAATATTTTCTTAGATCAAGGTAGTGCTATCCCAACTTCATAAATCTCTCTCTTCTATGAGGAAATGATGGGTTTTTCACCCTTCCCTCAGCAGGGCACTTAATACACTTCTATCTTTCGAAACAAGGTTATCAAGGAGCAGAAATGGAATGTTTTGCAGCAAATATAGAAATGTAGGTAGTACAGTGATTTTAAAACGTCTGCTCCATCCAACAGTGATAAGGAGAATTTTCTTCAATGTTCCACGTCCTGCTTACATCTTGCAAGAACCGTCTTTAAGGTTAAGTCTACAAATAGTTTTCTAGCTTTAATGATATGTATCTGTCGAAATGTAAAGATTGTGTTTGAGGTTTGCAGTGGGGATTGGTAGTCTGTTCATTGGACCCCCTCAGTCTACCAAAACATGATGTATTTTTCCCAGTTCACTTTAAATCCGAGTATTGGCCATATATTTTAGGACTATGCAAGAGCCTTTCTAGTGACATTTCTGGGTCCACCATATATAAGTCCATAAGTACAGATCATCCGCATACAACGATAGTTAGTGCTCTCAGACATCTGTTCACCTTAGTCCTCTTCTTAAGTGGTCCACAAGTATCGATAGTGTCAGAGCTAATAGGAACAGTAGGAGAAGCCAACCCTGTCTTCTGCCCCTCTCCAAAGAAGCAACATCAACAGCGTTCCATTAATCCGAATTCTTGACATTGATATGTTAGAGAGCAGTTTCACCCATTCTATGAACTTTGTCAGAAAACTTATTTTCTGGAGTGTCTTGAATAAGAAGGGCCATTCAATGGGGTCAAAGACGTGTTCTGCATTAAAGAGGTCATGTAGCACTTGCCACACAGGTACCTACTTTATACGCTGTAGATGAACAGGCCCTCAAATAAATAAGGAAATGTTTCTGATACGCTAATGAATATGGGTTACTAAGGCAGCTATTGTGTGAAACTCTGTTGTATGTGTCAATGTACAATTTGTTTCCCTAACGTTTTCGTCTTTGCCTATCACTCATCACTGAGATACTAGCCATTTTATTTTAGATGGTAAGGAAATCTCCCAGCTCAATCAAGGAATAGAAAGTTAGTGAACTGTATATTTATATTATATTTATATGGAGTTATTAAACATTCTTAGGCAGGCCTTCTAGCATTCTTCTCTCAGAATTCAATATCTCAATATCTGACAATGAAAAACGGATACCAAAGAGAACAATGTGGAACTCAGCGGGAAATCATCGGAGAATATATTGCAACAGAAGAGGATTTTCTGAACAACCGGATACACTTTGCATAGCAAAGGAAACTATGCAGATACGATTAATTTGCTCGGAGCTACAACCCGAGTGTTGGAAGAGGCATACAATTAGTGCAGGAAGAGATGGAATGGATGAGTTCTTATCTGATATCTATTCACAACTATGGAAGTAATACTTGAATGCTCCTCATGTATTTCCTATTACAATTCTATACCTGAACTTACTGACTTGTTTTCAAGGTTGTTATGGTATAGTTTTTGAATGGTCAATTAAGATTGAAAACTTATGTAGCTTCCAAATTATGCAGAGGCTATACGGAATACATTTCCCTTCCCATGACTGAATCTTTATGGGGAATAGTCAAGCTACAAGCCTTCCGTGATAAAGGCCTTCACAAGTAAGGCTCAAGTTTAGTTATAACATTCGGCAAAATTAATATTGGACAACTTCCAAACCCTACAGTGTAGGCCTCAACCCTGACTCTCCATTCTGTAAATGTCACCCAGCTGTATGGAATCTGTCATATGTATTGTGTTTATGACTGTATCTTAACTCTCATTGGTCAGCCATCTGGGATACCCTGAATGGAGTCAGCAACTGCTTACTTGAGCCTTAGGCAAGACTGGCCTTGTTGTATGGCACCTAGACGTGAACGGTTCTACATATCACTGGTGGTGATGGGGAGTCACTTCCCTCCCTGTCACTAAAGTCTGCATCATAAGATGCTGGAGATCTTTGAGAGTACCGATCCCAGTTAAGGATCCCAATTAAATCCCTGGATGAACTCTTACATGACCCTCTCTGTAAGGGTCATCCCCAGAATGCAGGATCAATGGACACATTTCACAGGTTCTGGGGTACAAGCCTTAAGTGGGACCATGTCGTAGGCACCCCTCAGCCTAGGTGCACCACTGGCCCTTCCCAGCATGTAATGAACGATGATCTGAAACTACCCAAGCCCAAACCCTATGGTTGAGAGTCACTGACTTTACCTCACCACGAGGAACATTACACTGGATGATATTAGGATGTACGTAGCCTACCACCAAGCTCGATTTTGTCATTTTAGAAAAGTGCTGCCTGACCAAGGGGATTGTTGTGTCTATCAATACTGGGATGTTTATTTTATTGAACTAAATCCACATCCTGGTTCATCCAAAGGCTTGTTAATTACCTTAGGCCCGCACCATCCCCTTCTCTTTCACCCCATTCCGCCCCTTTGTCTTGTTCCCCCTTACAAGCTCCTCTTGTATCATTATCCACCTATTGTGATGCTCTTTCTATTTGCCTCTCATGCCACAGCGATATGTGTATTATTGTCGACTTCTATGTGAAAACTGGTTTTATATTCTGGTTTAAAATATCAGAAATAAAGATGGGAGTATGTCTCTCATCAAAGCGTCTGGTCAAATATTACATTCATGACAATATTTCATCTTGGTGTCAGCACAGATGATAGGTCTGTCAACTCTAGCAGGTCATCATCCATCTTCAGAGTGGGAAATTAAACCACAGCTCTACTCCATTTGACTCCTGCCTGCAGGCGGTGCAGAGACCAAACTTGCCTTGTGTAGCAGCATACTGGGATTGGCAGCATTCATCGCTGCCTAGCCATCTGAGTGCATATCGTTCAATGAATGAAAAGCAAATATTTTATTCCAGCGTCATCTCTGGTATTCTGGGTAGGGTATGTAATGGGCAAAGCAGACATGGACAACTTTGATGATGGCTCAAAAGTTTCTAGAGGCAGCCCCATGGATTCAGTTACAACATAAGAGCAAGGCCTTAGTCCTGCCCCATTGAGCTCAAGATCCAGGTCTCACAGGGGTAGAAACTATCACCTCAGCTAAACCTCTGATTCCAATGAAGCACTGAGGCACAGTAAATTTATGTGTGAAGACATCATTAGTGCTCAGCTAGTAAGATGTGATTCCTCATCTGATAGCACCATACTTATTGAGAGTTCACAAAGTTCCCACAGCTGTATGCCATATCCATGCTCTCAAAACTCTGAGCAGCCATTTTACTCACTTGGCATGACCTACACTGCTCTGCAAGTCTACATTCCTTCCTGTCAACTCTCTCTTTGACATTTTCCCAAGAAGGTGGTGAAAGTAACATCACACCATACCACCAACCCTATTGGGGGCAAGATTTACTAGTAGTTCACGAAATGCAGTGCAGCAAGGCAACTTGCTGCAATGCACTGTGTAAAAGGGAGACATCAGAAATGCAACATATTTAGAAACATATGGTGCACTTCTGCTGCCTCCTTGCCCTGGTGCACTGCATGCTGCCTTACGCCAACACAGGCACCCTTGCACCATTACAGGCAGTATTGTTTTCGTGAAGGAAGGGATGCTTTTCTGCACAAAAACAACCCTTAAAGGCATTTCCCTTTTTGTATGTGTGATGCAGAATGCATCTTACATAGGAAAAAGTAAGTAACAAGAAGAAATAAAGATATTTCTCCTTGTTACACCTGGGTCTGAGAGGTGTACTATTTAAAAGTATTCCCTGGTTTGCAACTCTTTGTAAATCTGGGAATGCAACAATATCCATGAATGGATGCATGGGAAGACCCACATTCCACCCATGGAACACCTTCCTGTGGCAAGGTAACACAAGACAGCATTATGCACTGCCTGCTTTACTTTGGATTTACTAAACCACTCAGCCACACAAGATGGCTTTGTGTGGCCTTGAAAGTCCCACTAAATAACTTGCATTGCCTTGTGATGACTTACATCACGCAAGGGCAATGTAAGTCCTTAGAAAATCTATCCCTAAGTACTTTTGTGGTAAAACACTCATTGCTTTGGGAAAGGACAACAATGCCAATCTTTGTGTGGTCCTCTCAGTATAAGGCTACCAGAGACACTCCTATGTACTCCTCTTTAATGAGTTCACTCATTTTTTTAGGAGAGCAAACAGTCTGCGAGTAGCTACCATTCATGCAGTGGAAAAGAACCTGGGCAGATAGCCTTAGTATAGCACAGTCCTTTGAAAGTGAAACAGATATAACTCGGCTGATTTTGAAGTGCTTTCAGAAGTTCCTCTATATGACATTTGGGAATAGCAGGTCCCTGTGTCCACTCCCCCATGCTTACTGTGCTCTGTTGCTGCATAATTTTGTTTAGTTTGCTCACTTTTCTGCTCTTGCTTTGTTCATTATTGTTGTGCCTGTGCCTGTTTTCTTGCTTTGGTCAACTTTTGCTCTCCCCCCCGCCCTGGCCTGCTCGCTTTCCACCAATTTCTCTCTCCCACTGGCCCCGCTCACCACAACCCCATTGAGCAGATCCCTGTGTCTGCTCTCCCTTGCTTGCTGTGCTCTGTTGCTTCCGAGTTTTGTTCAGTTTGTTCACTTTTCTGATCTTTCATTAATCATTATTGTTGTGCCTGTGTCTGCTTCCTTGTCTTTTAATCTCCCCGCCACCTGCTTGCTTCCTGCTTTTTTCTCTCTCCCGCCTGTCCCGCCCACTGCCTCCCATTGACCTCCCAGGACCTACTTAATGGAGGTCACCCTTCCTATGGTCGATCTCAGGCCCGGTGACCTGATCCTGCGGGGCCCGGCCATGTGACCTGGGTGCCACCCAGGGCACCCAGGCACAATGTTAGGGACCATGGGGGAAGCTTGATTTCCCCCAAAGTCCTAGCTAGCATCCTGCCTCCTGCTGGAGCCAGCATTGCTGTCATAGAGAGGAAGCTGCTTTAGCAACTCCCTTTCTGTGAGAGCAATGTTTCCTCTGACTCCCTGCCTGCATTTTTGCAGGAAGAAAGACAGTAAAAACTTGTGCTTGCAGCGAGAGAGAGAGCTGTTTGACTGCTCTGCCTTGCTGCGAGTGGAGTGTTTGCTGTGGCTTGGCAGCAGCTGACAAAACTGAGGCCAACCCACAGCAAACAGCAATGTTACAGGGTGGGGGCCCAGGGACATAGCAGGAGCTGGCCCCCTGGAGTCCTGGTCCTCAGGGCCTGCGCTTGTTTAAAAAAAAAAAAATTGCCAGTAATTGTGACCCCGTCGCAAATTGGCTGCTAATTTTATTTTTAAAAATTGCTGTTTAGACCTGGGGAGGGGGGTTCCCTCTAGGACTCCACCACCAGAGCTAAGGGGTCAGGGTGTCCATACCCTGGTCCCTTTTGTCTATTTTTAACCTTTTTTTAATAAAGCCCCAGGAAAGGTGGTCCCCTGGGCTCATATGAGCCGTAGGAGGGGTGCTCCATGAACCCCTATCCTTTTTGTATTAATTGCACATGCCCCTGGGACCTGGCCGATCCAGAACAAGCGTGGGACACTGCATTTTTTGGGGGGGGCAATTTGCGGATCCTGTGCAAATTTCACCAAAAGTTTTTTTTAAATGCTTTTCTACTCTGGTGGGGACCCAGGGTGACCACAGCACCAAGCCTAGGGGGTCAGAGTGTTCCTATCCAGCCCCCTTTTCTCTTTTTTTTTTTTTTTTACCTTAATGGCTAACAACACTTTCTGGTTGAAATGTTGGGAGCCAATCAGATCTCACCATGAGATCTCTGCGATCCGCGGAGCCTCCGTGTCCCTAGATATCTATATTTTGAACCTCAATAACTTTAAAGCTCCTAAACAGATTTACACCCAATCTGCACACCAAGATCTAGCTTCCTGACAAATTTGGTGTAATTCCGTTCAGTGGTTCGGGCTGCAGTTGTGTTTTGTAAAGACCCCATAGGAAAATGCATTTTGGGACCCCCCTTTTTCTCGGTCCCTGTGTGACGGATCACCAGGAAACTTTCAAGAAAGTAGCTTAACTGGCTGTGGCATAAGTTTTGAAAAATTTGTGAAGATTTGTCAAACTATGCCCGGTTATTGGCAAAACAAAAAACACTTTTCCTATGGAAACTAGCTATTGGTGACTGCCAGTAGGTAATATATATGTGTGTGTATACCTACCTGTGTGTATGTACCTGTTCGATATTTTGTCCCTCGATAATATAGTCACAATATTATAACCCTTTCATATTTTGGATTTGATATTCCCTACTACAATCCTTCAGGCTGCATGCACCTCCTTTAAATGAAGTACTCAACTACAAATAGGGGACCTAGAGGTATGCCACAGTACATCTCATCTTGCTGCATTTAGCAGCTACTTTTAATTCTACTGATTGGGTGAGGTTCATGAAGAGAACCCGATGAAGCAGCAAGAAATATTTACTCATCTGGTAACGGTAGGTTTTTCCCACAAGGTTTTTCTCTCAAAAGATACAATCCACAAGTGACTATAAATGTCATTATTCCTGTTCTCCTGGCACCAAAACTGGATGCCAGTTATCACTTTGCCCACAGCACGTTGATAACCATTGCTGCATCTTATCGCCAAACGCGAACTACACAAATGTCAATACATATAATGATATTACGTAAACCAATTTACTATTTTGATTGATCTATACAGTATACACTATCCTGACTAATGACTATTCTAATCCAATCTTAGCCAATTTGCATGAAAGTGAAATTGCAAAGTGACCGTCAGTCAAAGTCACAGGAGTCGAAGTACCTTTGAAGAAAGCAGAAGGATGGAGTAATGTGGGTGCACCCACAAACCTTCTGCATGATCCGGTGTTCTGTTTGAGAATACAAGTCAATTTCCTCCCTCCTTTATGTTTTTACATTGTGAAAAAGTGTCCACACCTCACACTAGTGGCGGAGCTATCTGATTTACGGAGTGAAGACAACTTAAGAGGCCTTCCATTCTATGGCATGTAAACAGACCAACTTGAATAATGTGATCCTGTGGCCACAACGATTCCGTTAAAATTAAGAATTAGCCTCGTTTGCCACCTAATCCCCAGATGCCTAATCTGCAGATTTGAACAAAAAAACATTGTTTCTAGCTCAAACAGATCAAAAGTTACTAGAAAGTCAGCAACACATGTTGCTGCGCAATGGAAATCCCTTTACAAACATTGACTAGTCACTTTAAATTGCTTATTGCTATGTTTGGGTGTTAATCTGGAGCTATTGGTGCCAAATCTTTGCCCAGGCAGTTTTAACATGCGTACAGAAATGAAGTAATATTATCAAAAATGTGCAGCAATACGCAGCATGATTTGTGTTTTAACCCGCATGAATGCATCAATACTGCCGCATAATTTGGTCCTCCCCATCATTCTAGTGGCCTTGAATATAAACCATGACTGGAACTGACTTTTCTTTGACCTTTTCAAGTAGAACTATATGAAACGATGGTAGACCTGGTTACAGACTCATGCTTGGCAGACTTTACATTTTTGTTACGAAGTGCACAGTTACTGCGTGGTTTGGAAATGGCTGGTCCTTTCCCAGACTCGCAGACCGGACAAGCACAGATTAACAAGGCCTGACGCATAGGCTTAACACAAGTCCTCTGTCAAAGTCAATCACTGCGTCCCGGGTTTTTAGCGTAACGTCCCTATAAAGCCCAACTTTCACTGAAGCACTTCTTTTTAATGAGCATTTTTAGACGCTCAGTACCTCGGGCATCTCCCTTGTCTCTACAGACAAATGGAAACCTCTGGCTCGCAGCCGGTGCTGCTCGGTTTAATCTTCGGACTCCGTTGTTTTCCGGGCGCTTCCATTCCACCGACGTGTCCGCTCTGGCCGGGGACGCACTGGAGCGACCTCTGCCATTTAAGGATAGGCTAAGAACCTGCATTAAGATTAACTAGCGATGAATCGTGCAAAGAAGTGGATCTGGCAACAGATAGACTCGAAATATCACATTCACGGCAACAGACCCGCAAACTGAGCTCGTGGGTCGGGCTGGCACACAGGGCACTGAGGCAATGCCAGATTGGCAGGGTTGACAGATTAGCAGGGTCGGTTTTAGCGCTGGTGGCGCCCTGTGTGACAATCTTTTTTGCCCCCTTTCCCCATGACGTCCTCCTCTGATTCCCTCTCTACCTCCCAGCAAAGGTGCCCCTCATCTCTCCATAGCCCCTCTCTCAAATACATTTCATTTGTTTGACAGAGCCGTAAAGGCTGGATTTACTAATCCATTCAGCTATCCTCTTTTTCTTTGTGGTTTAAAAACTCACTCTGAAAGGAGGTGTTTGGTCAGGAAAATGTCATCTTCAAAAGATCCTTAAGTAAAATCTTTAACATAGACAAATTCCACAGTATAAGTGTGCAGCTTCAGCCAAGATGTAGAGGAATGACATTATGAAGAATGGAGCTCTGACCTATTTAGCCCTCCAGATCTTTTGCTTTTAAACAACTCAGTTTTGGGAATTTCTGCTGTGAGCAGGACTCACTAAGGGCCAGATGTAGGACCCAGAGTTTTGCGACTCGCAATTTGCAACTCATTTGCGAGTCACAAAACCATATGTAAACAGTGTACCTCACAATGTTTGCAATTCCAAATGGGGTTGCAAATAACCTAACTCATTAATATTCATGAGGGAGGTTGCAATTTGTGACCCCATTGGGAATGGCTGCACTCACAGGGATGGAGGCCTTCTGGGGACAACAGACCACCATGTCTGTAACTGCTTTTAAATAAAGCAGTATTTTTTTTTTTAATGCAGCCCGTTTTCCTTAAAGGAAAATGGAGTGCATTTCAAAAGCAAAAATGAAAAGTTTTCTTTCTTACTTTTTCAGAGCAGGCAGTCGCCCACTGGACCACTGCCTGCTCTTAAAAAATATTCTCGCATGCTTTCACAAAGGGGTTCAGGACCCATGGGGATCCCTTCCCATTTGGAAATGGGTTAGCACCAATTTGAAATTGGTGCTAACTGCAATTGTTTTGTGACTGCATACAAGGTCACAGAACAATAATACATCGCACTGTGACTTGCAATTAGGAAGGGAAAGCCCCTTCCTAATTGCTACTCACAAACCCTTTTTGCGATTTGGTAAAGAGATCACTGAATTGCAAAACTGGTGTTGTGCATCGCCAAATGCTTTTTTCTTTTTGCAAATGGCCCGATTCTGCGAATCGGGCCATTTGCAATGAGAAAAAGCTTTGTACCTGTGGCCCTAAGTCTCACTAACTGAGTCTCACTCACAGTAAATTCTGGTAAAATGGATGTGAGTGCTAAATGTCAGTGCCTGCCTTTTAAGATGATGTCTGCTGATCCAACATGAAATTTAAGGTGAAGACGTAATTGGCCTTTCCTGCATTCATCCTGAGAAATGAAACAGGGGATCTGTGGACTTCCTAAACCTCATGCGACATAAACAGCAACTCACCTTCCTCCCTTTAGGCCAGTATACAGGGCAAGGTAAGAGAAGTAGTCATTCTACTTCAAGAACAGCAGACTTGGGAGTATGGTTTTAAATGAGATGTCCCACCTTGAATCTACCACCCTGAGTTTGAGTCAAGGAAACTGAAGTGGAGGCATAGGGAGGATCTACTTCCTATTTGTGATCAAGCCCATGGCATATGTTTCTAGCCTCCTCAGGGATCTTGTCTAACTGCAGACTAGACCATCTATTACAAGCTCTCTGTCCCTCAACTGAGATATGTGGAAGAGGTATGGAACACAGTCTCAGAACAAAAAGAAGGGTCTTCTTTGACATGCAAATGAAGTTAGTTCAAACAGATATACCAATGTCATACACTTATAAAAACGTATATAAACTGTGACAAGTTTAAAATAGTGCACGTCCGAATTAGTAAATATTAAAGAAGGCCTGAGATATCTGCGACCTTTTTCAAAGAGTCGGATGCCTCATGGTGGTCAACAATGGATTTAAGAAAATGGAAAAGTTAAGGAAAGCATCATTAGCTGATGCATTTTGTACATGTTAAGTTCCTAAAATCAGTTTCTTAAGCAAAAATAGAATATATGCTTCAAACTGGTACTGCTATTATCTGAATAAAACTAAACAGACTAGAAAGGAACCTCAAGACTCACAGGGCCCAATTCACAAAGGGACTTACTTTTACATGCTAGTAAATGCCATTGTGAATTTGCCCAACGTCTTTTGATATGCTCACTACACGCCAGATGAGTCCATGCCATTAACAGGAGGGTAAATATGCCTACTTGTTTCATTCAATCCTTAGCATGCCACCTTTAATTGTCCAGTGTAGGAATTAGACAATCATTTACTCAAGTGAAATAAGGTAAAAGTCAAAGCTCTTTGTGAGGCACATTCTTGTACACAGCCTACCATTTATTTTTCATGTTTACGTGTACAAACCAACTTTTAACAATACATTGGACAAACCAATTTTCTCTAATCAAACCCAACCAGTTCATGAATATCTCAGAACACATGCAAATGCATGCATAATTTAAAAGTACTATGGGACCGCAGGACTGTTAGACGTGTGCTACACAAATAGTGATGACTTAACATTTCAATTTAGAAACAGAAAGCAAAGAGTTCACAGCTGAAGGGTCAAGGCTTCACATTCATGTAAAATGCTGTTGCATGTGACACAGGCTTCATATGTGCATTATGACTACTGCTAATGACAAAGACGGCTAACCTTGCAAGACACGGGTCCATGTTGCACTCCTGGAGCTTTGGTTTGGGCTTCACGTTTTCCGGGTAGTAATGACAGTATTGATCGGCCACTACCCGGCCGCTTCTCAGGTCATAGCACTCTGCGGAAGTTAGCTGGTATCCTGCAACACAAACAACAGTGCGTAGAGACTTTTTGCAGCCTGCTTGTGGGGCCATCTTTTCCACTCAACTGTAAGTGCCACATACAAATTGAAGTGCTCGTACAGTCGTAACACAGACCAACCCATGCAGCAGGCGGCACCAAAAAAGGCAACAATGCAAAGGACTATGCAGTCACACCGCATGCTAAGGGACTCCATATTGCTCAAAATACCCATGTAGGCATGGCATTGCTTTGTTTGGTGAATAGAACAAAGCAGGACACAATGTGCGGAATGCATCATCCTGTTGGAGACCCCAGTGAGGGACAGCACAAGATGTACCCCGGCTGTGATCTCCAAGACAATGAGGAGTTACATCGCACTGAGTTTAGGCAATGATAGATGTAGACTAGGAAAAATAAAACGTTTATGAGGTTGTAGCACTTTGAAACTGAACTGACTACAGCAACGTTTGGCAATGAGGGCTAATGCGAGGGCTCTTGAGATGTCTCCTAACTGGATGAGGCTCCTTTAAGAGCTGTGTGTGAAAGGATCTTCCATTTTGTTTATACTCTCAGGGAACTTTGAAGCTTCCTAAGCAGTTTAATCAAAAGGAGCAGGCAAGCAAAAAAGAGCCTGATATGATTAAGTAGTGAACGTTATTCCAAGACCGTGTATTTTGCAAAATAGTTTTATGGACCGGGCCCGACGTTTACCACCATTTAATTGTTGGTATTTTTTTCAATCACGTTTGTAGGTGTTTACGTAAGTACTACCACCATGTAAAGACCGCACTCTTATTCTATTTGTGAAGAATCCAAAAATATAAATGTCACTGCTCTTCAAACGATTAACAGATCGTTTCTCGTATATATTCAGAACATCAAATAGTTTGAAGGAAGCAACATTTTCAAGTTACCTGCCTCCAAACAAGCTGAGACTAAGGGCCAGATGTAGCAAAATTGCAAATTGCGACTTGCAATTTGCGAGTCCTTCCGACTCGCAAATTGCAAGTCGCAATTTGCAATGCAGAACGGTGTCTCAGACACCGTCTGCGAGTCGGTTTGGGGTCGCAAAGACCCACCTCATTAATATTAATGAGGTGGGTCGCAAATTGCGGCCCCATACCGACTTTGGGCACTCGCAAACATGGAGGCCTGCTGTAGTCAGCAGACCTCCATGTTCGTGACTGCTTTTAAATAAAGCATTTTTTTTTTTTTTAAGTGTAGCCGGTTTTCCTTAAAGGAAAACCAGCTGCACGTAAAAAAAAATCCGAAACCTTTAGTTTCGATATTTTTTAAGGGCAGGTAGTGGTCCCTTGGACCACTACCTACCCTGAAAAAATAATTTGTGGTCCATTCACAAAGGGGAAAGGGTCCCATGGGGACCCCTTCCAATTTGCGAGTGGGTTACCATCCACTTCAAGTGGATGGTAACTGCGACACCATTTGCGACCGCATATGCGGTCGCAAATGGTATTGCATACCACTGCGAATCGCAAATAGGAAGGGAACAACCCTTCCTATTTGCGATTCGGAAATGCATTTTGCGAGTCGGTCCCAACTCGCAAAATGCATTTCTGCATAGCAAAATGCAATTTGCGACTGGCAAACGGCAATTTTTGCCGTTTGCGACTCGCAAATCCTTTCCTACATCTGGCCCTAAGCTTGGAAGCACTACAGGGCTTATTTACAACCCCCTTGCGTCACTTTTTATAGGGGAAAAAGTGACCCACCAGTGGCGCAAGGGACTTGTAAAAAGCCCCTACATATTTTCAAATGCCCCATAGCGAGATGCTGTTTGAAAATGTAAAATATTTTCAGCAAAATTAAAAAAATGCAAGTTTTAGATTGCTGTATGTACTGCCAGCACAGTAAGTCCAAACATCCTATGCGTTTTCGACGGATGTTAAGAAATAAAATCAGCAAATATTATTTTTATGTATCTAATTACTGTAGAACATTTGCATATATTTGTCTCCTACAAACCCTTTTATTGTGTCAAAAATATCCGATCCATACCCGCAGGACTGTCCCAGAAAACTGTAGCAACCAACACATCAGCAGCTGTCCAGACACAAGAGGAAGAGGCATCACGGCTGTCCATGTAGCCATCCTTTAGTTCCTCCGAGGGCCTTTCCTGACACTTCCCAGTGTCAGTGACTCAGACCATTTCCTTTCACCTTATCAAGTGACTTCCAGGAACTAACTCAGCAATGAGCCTTGTGATAACAGACAGCATCAAAGCAGCCTCAGCTGCCTGTACAAATAACATTTTTCTTTACAATTTTAACTGGTCAAGACCGTGAGGGTGCCTTCTCTAATCTTCTGTGCACTGCCAACACACACGATGTGGAAAAGCCTGGACTTGATTTGCTCCACTATGACCAGCCTCATTGCCAACCCTATGACACATCAACTAAACTCACCAAGAAACAGCAGCAACTCCCTTAAATCTGCCCCATTTCTCCCCTGTCCTCTTCAGATAACTAAACCCAGCATTAACAATACAAACTGATAAATAAACTACATAGGCAACTCACAAGCTTGCCTGCCAATACAATCCATGAAACACTGCCATCCCTTGCACCTCTGACCCAAAAGCTCAGGTTGCTCTTTGATTTCAACTAAATCTTCTAGTTGATGTGCAGACAACCACACCCTACTCAAACTTCGATTCGTGAACATCAGGTCCTCTCCTCCAAAAAATAACCCGGAGCTCACCGAGGCAAGCACACCGTTGGATGACAGTGTTTGCGAGTGCTAAGAAGAACTGATGATTATAGGACTTTTGAACTGCTCACAGCACAGGAAGCTCATCATAGTGAATAAGGCTACCTACCTCACAACCACTATCATCAAGACCACCAACAGGAGTTGGACACAACCTAAGCCTAAGCAATAAAGCACTGAGCAAAGCCCTTGCACATTCTCCTCTTCAGCAATCCAATGGCAAACATACACTAAGCAGCAACATCTTCAAAAGCAATGACCTGATAATATATGGTCATCTCCTCAAGATTCTACCATCTCATAGCTAATAGGTATCGTCTGCTTTCAACATCCTCTCTGCTGATGGTCTGACAAGTCTGCTCCACTCAATGAGAGTCACTGCATTTGAGGACATCCTCTCCGCTTCAATAGTGAATTATGTCGCTGGGGTAACTCTCACACCAATGCTCAGTATTTTCAAGACCTCCTACATCAAATGCATCTTCCAAATTTCTATCAAGACTTTAGCCAAGCAACCTTAAACATTGCCACATAAACACCCACCTACAATTTATGGGCTAGTTTACCACAAAAGCAGCTGCTATCCAGCTCCGCTCCATATGAAAATCAAGAGCAATGGTCTTCTCCATAACTAAAAGTCTGGTTTCATAGCATTATGGAGTATTAAGATATGATCCATTTAAGTAGTAAATAAAAATTTAACAAAGTACTCCAAATCTCTGATATCAGAGGCACAAGTGTCCTTATCCTGCTAACCTCTTTGCAGCCTTCAACATAAACAACCAAATAGCTCTCATTTCCTAAGTTCCAATATGGGCTTTGATGGCATCTTGCTGCCATTGCTCATGAATTCATATGAACGCTTCAGTTTTGAGCCCATCCCTGTAATATGCAGTGATCCTGAAAATTCCATCCTCTTTGTGGTAATATTCAACCGGCAAATGGAGCTCCCTTAAAGTACTGCTGGGAAACAAAACATGAAATATACATCCCTTGGCCGATGAGATCAAGTTTTATCTTAAGGTCTTTTCTCACAATACCGATTCAAACAGTGATGCCAAAGACCAGCTTTATTCTCAATTCTACAAAGACAAAAATAGTGGTCATCGCTGCGAAGTTCGCTCTCTTCCGTGACTACTGAAAACATCACTCATTAACTTGCTGACAGCACCAAGTGCCTGAGTTTCTACATAGGCACCAACCTCAGCTTCAAGACTCTACGGTGCCTGGCAGCAACTAATGCTGCCCCCAAAACTGAAAGTGTTTGTGTCAGAACAAGACTTTCAGGATTGCTATTCAAACTCTGATCCTTTCTCACCTTGACTGAGGCAACACTCTTCTAGTTGGTGTCCCTGTGACCCCTCTGAAAATTCTCCTTCATTCGGCAACTTACCTGACTTAAGTATTTCCCGAGTATGACAGAGGTCCCTCTGTCCACAAAGAACTCAATTGGCCGCTCACATCACACATAAAACTGACTTTATTTTTTACTAATTGGTAAATTCATGTTCAACATGCTTACAGACAGTCAAGATTAAGACCTGCAATGGTTTGCACAATGCCTGCAGTGACATTATAGCCAGGCTCAAGACCACAAAATTGCAGGGAGGATGCACTATTGATCTGGAACCCCATCTTTGTCCAGATACAGGAGGTTACATAACTTCTACACTTCCTGGAGGAGTCAGGAACTATCTACTCAAAAACCCTCTTATACTGAAACCCCTAATATCTGAACACCCTCTGATCAAAATCCCCTCTACAATTCACCCTCCTGAGGGTCTGCAATCCCCTCATTTTTTATCTTTTCTCTCCGTAGCCCAGTTTATTACTAAGAACTGCCTGCCCGCCTGTTGTCCCACTCCTCATACTCACTGGCTCCCCTGTACTCAAACGTGCTGTCCACCAACTGACAACAATGTGCACCAAAGCTCCATGGTTAACCCCTCTTTCTCTATCATGCTACATTCTTGTAGCTGGGTGTGTGCTAATTTTCATGACACTAGTGAACTTTTTTACTCAGCCTCATGAAGTAAATCCAGATATTTCTGACATCCCCAGTTTGAGCTCAAAATACTGAATCATGCCATTGTAGCAGTAGCAAAATGCTAGTAGGGTTATAATTAGACGTATTTTTGTTATACCTCACAAAACAGCTTTTCTAATCCAATTGTGTACATTAAATGCAGTAGAAGAGAATTCAGAACATGTTGTACTTTTTTCTGTGAATCTAAGTCTTGCAGCCAAATACTGATCTCATGCTAATGAGCAGTACTACACAAAATATTTTAAACCATCCAGCTTAATACCTGGCATTAACACATGGGTACTATGCCAAATGTATTCCTAATGACATTCTAAAGTCTAATGCAAACAAGTTATGCAAGGTGCCATTATCTTGTACAACAGGTGCTTGTTTTATGTTCTTCTTAAGGATACAACTGGTATTTAAACTTTAAAATTTAGACTGCACTACAACTTACAACCAATGATCAACCAGGCTATCTCAGTATCTCGGTGACATTGCCTCATCTGCAGCTTGCGTTGATTGGAAGATTAGTGATTACTCCCAATCAGACATGTGCTAGGCACAACCATCCTTTTGCCGGATATTCTTATTATTGTGTAAAAAAATGATTCTCGTACAAACAAGGATGTACATGTCAAAGGAACTTATTGCAGGGTTTTTTGGTTATCCTGATGTAATACTTTATTCAGAATTAAAGTGCACTATAAAAATTACCAGGTACAGTGTCATCACACCATAACGGATTTCCCTCATGATTGGCTAACTGCAATGGAAGTCAATACTTGAGCAGTGTCTTACAAATGTTTTCCCCCTTTCCAAGATTTTTCTGTGGCCATCTTCTACCACATTTCCATTGGTGAAATGATGGGTCCACATTACAGCAAACTGTGGCATGAGCCTCTCATTTCTTCCTACATTTAAAATACTATCGACATAGTAATAAGAGTAATAGGGCCAGATGTAGGTAGGTATCCGATTGCGACTTGCAATTTCCGAGTCATAGCGACTCGCAATCCGAGATGCAGAAAGGTGTCTCAGACACCTTCTGCGACTTGCTATGGGGTCGTAAAGACCCACCTCATGAATATTCATGAGGTGGGTCGCAGTTTGCGACCCCATTGCGAGTGTAGGCACTCACGGGGATGGTGGCCTGCTGGAGACAGCAGACCACCATGTCTGCGACTGCTTTTTTAATAAAGCAGTTTTTTTTTCTCTTTGCAGCCCGTTTTCCTTATAGGACCACTGCCCGCTCTGAAAAAATATTTTTGTGGGCATTCACAAAGGGGAAGGGGTCCTCCCTTTTGCGAATGAGTTACCACCCACTTCAAGTGGATGGTAACTGCAAGTTGGTTTGCGACCGTTTTCGCGGTCACAAAGCAACTCTACATCGCGATGCGGTCGCAAATAGGAAGGGAACACCCCTTCCTATTTGCGAGTCGGAATCACATTTTGCGAGTCGGTACCGACTCGCAAAATGTGATTCTGCATCGCGTTCAGCCTTTTGCGCCTCGCAAACTGCGTTTTTCGCCGTTTGCGAGGCGCAAAAGGCTTCCTACATCTGGCCCATAGTTCTGTTTATACAGAATACATGTTTTCTATATATGTGTAAAGAGGATACATCATAGTGCTGAATGTATAAAATAAATAAAAATAGATCTTCTGAGTGTGTGAAAACTAACTGAACTTAAGGCTTTACCAATCCCAATCTACTTTGTGATTTTCAATTACATTTAAAATATGAGAAATTGCTAATGAGCTTACATTAAAGTCTACAAATCTGTTGAGGTTGTGTTACATAAAATCACCTCAATTCAAAATATGTTTCAGTTAAAAAAAATCATGCTACTATTAAATAGAGTAACACTGTGTCCTTCAATGACATCAATGAAAGTGTTAAACATGGGTTACAAATTGCAAATGTAATGCACCTCATGTCCAGCCAAAAGTATGCTATTATGCTATGTTTAGGAGTGTTTCAATATAATACAAATAATGTTAGATGAAAAGGATCAGACCAAAATGGTGACCAGAAATAACATAGTTCTAGACAGAATTTCCATCTGAATTAAAATTTCTCTTCTTGCCCCTTGAGGTTTAATTGTATTTATTCCAGTAGTGAGAATTTTTTCTTTCTCCATTTTGGGTATCCATGTTCTGATTGAGGTTTGACGATTCACTTCAACTTTTTGGACTATTACTTTAGTCATCATATTACCCCTTCTTGTTATGAAGCAGTTTCTGCCTTTTTCCCAAGTGTAGCTAATCAATTGTGTCATTAAAAAGAAGGTTCCTGGCTGTCAGCACTGTGGTTCTGTTGAACAACAGTTAATTTTACCATTTACACCTTTCCACCAGACTGCAATGAGGGAACATCTCCATCACCTTCCTTTTTCCAGAATACCAAGTTTTTTCATTTTATGAGGTATTCAATATATCCTTTGCGGTATTTTGTGTAGCACCAAATCTGTTTGTAGATTTAACACTTAGGCCCTCATTTAGAACACAGCAGGATGCTCCGCCGACAACTGTGCCGGCGGAAGACCGCCAGTGGCGGCGGCAGGCATCTCGCCATATTTTGACGCCCGGAGCCTCACCACCATTGATGGAGGTGGGGGCCGCCATGCTAGCGGTCGGTGGCGGGAGTGGGTGCTGCTCCACCCTCACCGCCACGTCAGTCCAGATACCGGCAAGCCTAAAATGATGCAGTCATAGGCGTGGCGGTGTATGGAGACGCGGTGATGCCGGTGGAGCAGCATCCTAGGAGCCTTTTCCCTCCTGGAGCAGCACCATGGAACAGCTAAGTGCCGCCCGAGAGGGAACAGGGGTGAGCGGGTTGTGTGTTGAGTGAGTGAGTGCGTGCATGGGGCTGTGCGTGTGTTTATGTGAAGGGGGAGATGTGTGTCTGCGTGTATGACCTGCATGTGTATGTCTATGGAAGCATGTATGTGTATGTGGGGGCTGGGGCTGTGGGGGGCCTAAACAGAGGTGTGGGTTGGGGGATGGTGAGGGGGGGTTAGGGAGGGCCTACAGGGTGATCGGGGGAGGTGAGGTGGGGGGGAGGATTTCAGGGTTCAGGGTGGGGGGTGTCCAGGGGCTTGGGGAGTATATGGGGGTTGTGGCGGGGGGCTAGCATGTCACATACTGGTGACAGGAATGAGCATTCCTGTCACCAGTATGCTTTCCGCCAGGTGGAAATGGGACCATTATCCCATAGGCGGTCTGGGCTCTACCGCCAGGTCGAAAGTGGCTACCGTCGGCCAGGCGGTCAATTCAGGCCTGGCGGGGAGTAGTAGTGAACTGGCTGCTTTGCAGCCAGTTCAACACTGTTATCTTTATATGGCAGTCTGCACCGCCATGCCGTTGGCGGTAATTACCGCCACCACCAGCGATACGGTCATTACCGCCACCATCAAAATGACCACCTTAATTTTGAGAGATGGCTTACATATCTACGCCAATCTGTTAGAGACATGCCATTTGTTTACCAATCACTGTTATTTTTTATAAAAGTGAAGCTTGTCATCAATCAGAAGTCTACAAATGTTTGAGCTTGAGATGTTACTGTTGACTTTTGATCCCGGCCACTTTAAGACGTGCAGTATATTTGTTTTGGATATTGCACTTTATTTGTCCTATCGATAAAATAGGATAGGTACTACTGGTTAGAAAAAACATCCAACCTAGGTTCATAGTTATATAAATGGTTCAACATGCAACTGGAATCACCGGAATGTTCTACATACCGTTCACTGCATGGCCACAAACACAAATGAAACTATAGGGATTTAGTAGGAACCATTTTTAACTAGTCAACCTATATTTTCATCTTGGATGATGCAGCAACTGCTTATTTCAACATGTTCCCTACCCACAGTTCAAGCATTTTATATCTTTTTTTTAATGTACAAGTTGCTTGACTACCATTTGTTTGTGACTTTAACATTTTGATACACAGCCGGTACTTCCCTTCTAGAATGATTGCTGCATCAGGCAGGAACAGCTACCTCATGAGGATTTAACAATGTATCTACAAATGGGAAGAGGAGGCTGATCCAGATTTCCTTAGTGCTTGTATGTCACAATGTTGAGGTTTAACTATCAGTTGTAATGTAGCAGAAACATTAATTAGACTCGCTCATGTCAGTTCCTCTTAACAAATACAGTCATTCTCGATGGGGATAATACCCTGGAACTATATTGGAAAGTAGGCGAAAATGACCTTCGTACTTCTCAATCAGATTCTGCAATGTCATTGAGATAAATTATATTCATCCACAAATAAATATTTTTTAAATTTCAGGATCAAAATTTGGTCCAGAGGTGTTTACTGTCCTGCCCCACTGTGCATTCTCAAGAGCAGAGGAAGCTCTCAGATTAGGCTCCCACTTCCAATTTACAAGAACAGTACATAGAGTATACTGTACCTATGAATACCGTAAATACAAGGCTGTTCAGTCAATGTATGCGTTAAATGGTAGTTCTTTAACTACAGGCTTATTGAACTCATGACTGTGGCTTTTGAGTATATTGCCTAGTTACCTCCACCACATGATGCTGAGCATGGGAAGTAATCGGTCTCCCTCCACCGGTGGATGATGGGTTGATAGAACATGAACTGAACCACACTGTCCGCAGCTCCAGCGTAGTGGACCTGTAAAGTCAAATCATCACTGAGTTATCAATGCTTCCAAAGCAGAATGTAAAAAGCCTTAAAATAGATAACACTTCCATAAAGCCAATCAAAAGTTCCCCTTACATATAGTAGCGTTTAATTTGGCTGAAGTTGTATTCGTTCAATGGATGCCACCTTTGTGTTTCAGTTTTACAGAAACCCAAGTAGTATAGTTGTGGGTTACACACCCATGCAGTAAGCAAAACATGGGAATTTCACCCTTTTTTATCACATGGGGAGCAGACCTGGGGCTGATCTGCTGCTTTATGGGCAGAAGAAAACCTGAGAAGGCACACTTGCTTTTCAAAGCTTTATGAGGGCTGGGCCGTGTAATTACCTTATTGCTGCTAGCATTAAGGTAAATAGTGAGTTTACCTTAATGGAGTTAGCATGAAGGTAACTACACTGCCTGAATCCCTATGAGTGGACTTCGAAGCAGTTTTCCTCAAAGGGAAGTCTACGTACAGCACCTACCTTCAGAGTACTTGCGGGAGGCAGGCGTCATATACAAACTCCTGTGTTAGAAAAGTGTCTTTGAAGAGCACTGTCAGAGGCCTGCCATTGTAATTAGCTGACTAGTTACTAATAGCCTGCCCTCGTGCTGGGTGGCACACGAAGTCCTCATAAGTTGCATTCCTCAATGCCCGAAATGATGCCCGAAATGAGAAATTCTTGTTTTGCAGGGCCTTTTGCCTGCATTCTTCCATTTTTCCAGTCAGGGCAGGTGGATGCAGAAATGGTAGAGTTGCTTAAGTTTCACATATGCTTACTGTGAATACCATAAAGGAAATTTCATGCCCCACATTTGCAATGAAAAATGGACAGCAATGCATGTATTTTTTCTATATTTATTAATTTATTATTTTTGTTATATTTGTTATGTAAGAGGGCAATAAGCGATGCATTTTATATTTTTATTTTATTAAGAGTGTTTATAAAGCACAGACTTTAGCCCCCCAGGCTAATACAACACTGTACATAGCAAACTTGATACATATCCCACATGCGAGAAACATGCTAGTTTAATTACAATGCAAAGTTATGCAATCTGAATAAATGGAGAAAAAGAAAAAGTATTACTTCAGAGGGCAGGGTAGGAAAGGTGAGAAGGTACTGTGTTGGATGGTAAGAAGGTTGTAAAGAGATGGGTTTTAAGATCTTCCTAAATTGCACTTTTGAGCTAGAAAGTCTGAGGTTCAAGGTGAGGCCAAAACAGTGTCTTGAGGCTTTTGTCAAAAAATACACATTGACGTGTTTTTTAAAGTCTTTTGAATTTCGAATATGTGCTCCTTGTAGTCTGTATGGTACCAGATGCTTTGAGTTTAGATGCCAGGTAATCAGGTTTTATCAGAAGAAATGTTTTGTGCAACAAGTTGCACATTTTATAGTGGATTCTGTCATTGAGAGGGAGCCAAAACAGCTCGAGGTAGGGGAAATTGTCTCAAACCTACTTTGGTTATTGTTAATCATTCTGCTTCATGAGAAACTGCTGTAATTGGATTCAAATGGATTCAGAAAGACCTTTGAGTAATGTATTCCCCCATTCTATGTAAAACCAGATAAAAGCAGGGACTGCGTATAAGATGTTTGTAGTGGGGAATAACATATTAATTTTGTGTAATAATTTAAGCTGGACCCAGGCTAGTGACTTTTTCTAGAGAAGATCTTTGAAGAATAAAGATGAGTCCATGAGAAAGCAAAGTGAGGAGGATAAAGCACAGGGAAAAAGCATCTAAATCTAGATTGTTGATCTAAAGTTGGAAGAGGAGTTTGCAGTTTTTTTTCATTCAGGAGATAAACTCAGACTTTGGTTTGTTAATTTCAAGATATATTGTAGACATCTAGGTTTGAATGAGATCCGGGCAGGATCTGGGTTTAAGGCTCTCATAAGCCAACATCGCTTCAGACACATTATAGCCTCTTCTGCGTATTAGTGAATTTCAATGTATTTCCTAAGGTGTACCCTCAGTGGTTCTTGTAGAGGTTAGACTGCAAGGGAGCAAAGCCAGAACCCTATGCAATTTCACATGCAACAGGGATTGTTGGCAATTTGTAGGATTCTAGCTTTACAAATTGTTTCTTCTACATAGGGGAGAAATTAGCTAAAAAGTTGATTTAAAATACTGTAATAGCTGATGACATGAAGCTTTATTTACTGGTATTTTTCTTGTCGTACTGCGCCCATGTGAAAAATGGTCTGGTCTGCTCTCACGCTTCTGATAAATTAGTCTCATTTATGTACTTAGCACCCCTAAGTGAAGATTTATAAGTACTTAGCCCAGCGTCTGATAGTTTACATTTCTTGTATCATTTCAAGGTCATTCTTTATTCTTCTCAAAAGAAAGCTGTGCTCCTGCTAATCTGAGATTCGGTGTCTGTCATGCATACTTACACTCAAAGCAATGCATGATAAAAACCCATAAAATCTATGCAAATTGACAAGGGATTAGCATAAAATGTTCACTGCTATTAGAGAGGGACATACTGCTGCTTTGCTTAGCAATATGGCACTACGCCTATTTGGCCCAAAAACTTATGCAGACTTCACAAAGGCGCATGAGTTGTTCATCCTATCTCGAACATAGGATTTAGGTGACCCAATGTCTGTGATTGGAGCGTTTTAACTGAGACAGGCCACCAATACGTCAGGAAGAACCAAGATACACGGATCACCATTATCAATGACCGAAAGAATGTCATCAACCGCCATCAGCATTGGTGGCTACTTTGGAGCATATAGGATGGTAGAACGGGATTGTGTTGCCAATGGGATGCAAGAACGCTAGGGATGGGATGTCAGGGTGCATGTGGTGTTTTGCAGTGTGAAAGTAGAAATTATCTGTGCAAAGTCTGATAATACCAATGTTTTTAATAAAATATTAATTAATGTCAATTGGATTCTGTCCTGAATGTGAAGTAACAACGACGTCTGGCAGTCACAATGTATCTTTGCCTGTGCAACGTGATGTTTTGAGGCTGACAGGGTTTAGCCTGGACCCTGATTTTGACGCAACGGGGCACTCACAGTTTAGCAAATAGCAAATTGTGGGTCATTTCTTTATACTGAAAAGGTGGGACAGGAGGGGCCAAATGCCCACCTACCAGGATTTTTTGCCCGAGACATTGCGAACACAAAAGTGGTGGGGGCAGTTTGATTTTTTGTGCATGGCAGGGCTCAGCGTACTTTCATCTTCTAATGCTAATAAAGGCAGATAGCGGGTCATATCTTTGCAAATTGAGGGGTCAGCAGGATGGGACCAAGTGCCGAGGAATCTGCAAGGCAACCTTGATAAATTATTACCAGCTTTAAAGTAGGAATGGATAATTTAATTTTTCCTCAAAATGTCTTTAAAGTGCCCAGAATATACCTGGTCCTGGATGTAAGACCAAGGCCAGAGTTCTTTGATGAACAAGGCATGCAAAGGCTCTGCTCTCTCCGGGCAAACCTGAACTGCAGTTTCCAGAAGACATAATCAACTGGCTCGAGCCAACATTCAGGGAGCCTGAATTAGGAGTTGTCTAGGACAGGAAATGACACCTATTGGCTACTATTGTTTGAGATGAAAGACTTTATGCTGAAAGTGAGAGCGGTGGAAGGAGAAGAGTGGGAAGGCATCGCACAGAGGGGATCAGAAAGAAAGCTAACTTGCGGTGACATATGTACAAGGTGTTTTTAGCAGAGCTTACAGGTCAGAGAAGAGCTACAATAAGATTGAAAATGAAAACTATTAAATATGCACCATGGCGCAGTTCTAGCTGAAACAACAGAAGTAGGGCAAGTCCCCTTTCACCACATTGCCTCTTTTGTCATATGAAAGGTCAGTCACTTTATACAGACTGCCAAATTAAGGATTTTCCTTCCAGTAAAAATAATAACCACAGACAATCATCAAGAATTTAGATTAGTTACGCGCTGGTTTTTCCTAGCCTGACTATCGTGGATGCCCTGGCGTACCATTTTCAACAAAAATGGGACACCCAAGAATAAAGCCCGTTCTGCCCACAAACAGAAGCTGTGGCCAAACCGGTCAAGATCTTATGCAAGAGCTCAATCAATCCTACCTGCCAACAGGTCTTCCTCTCACCCATTCCCTATATAATTTGTGAAACAAAATTACAGTAAAATATCTAAATGTTTTCCACTGTCACCTGCACAAGACTGCATGAACACCAGCAACAGTTCTCCCACTATATTCCATAATTCCTGCACAAACAAAAATGAGTTCGACTTATAACCATTGAATTCTTCCCATCATCTTTATACCCTCCTCCCCTTATTTGACTCCTAATCCAAACGACTGGTCTTTATTTGACTCCTACACAGTGCTTTAAATGGGCAGGTACTCTCCGGTACTGAGTACCTGCACTACTTTAATTTGAAAGGGGGAGTACCGGTACGTCTTAGCACTGGAGCAATACATTTAATGGGTAGAGTATCTGCACTTCTCAGGAGCAATCAGGCACTCTAAATAGTGAGTACCTGAGCTTCTATATTTCTACTTAAAGCACTGCTCCTACACAGAACTGCATGCACTCTAGCTTACCTTTCTATATTTACTTTTGTAAATTGCCAATCACTTGACCCCATGCTCATAACCCCTTGCTTGTCACAAACTGGTATTCACTCACCTGCAATTGATCTTCGAAGCTCCCTCTACCCTTTCTATTGGCCCCATCAATCATTGTCACAAATGAGCCTACCCTCTAAATGTCCCTCTAGTTTTGCCATCTAATTCCCTAGTGGGAGCATTCTGTACCCAAAGTGTTCACCCCACCAATCATTCCCATGAACTAAAATGCCCCCATCTTCTTCTGAGAACACAAGACTAAACTCACTAACCAAAAGGGTCTAAATAAACCACTACCATGCTGCTCATCATCAAGTGCTTCAATGGCTCGTCAAGCGCTATATAAATACAATTACATTACAATACAATACAATGAGGCAAACAGATGTAAATAAAACTGCCTCTCCGGCCTGCCTCTACAAGGTTTTGTCTCATGGCTTATCAGGGCCTGCTTATACCTGAACTTACCTACGTACCCAACACCTACTAACCCTGCTGCTCCTCGGGCAGCCATACTACTTTCAATTTACTAAACTATTAAGATCAATATCACCTATTCTAGCCCACATACCTAATTAACATTGAGCGTTCTAGCCTTACGGCCCAGCCTTGATGAAGTCACTTGTGTGACGAAACACGTGTTGGCTGTCTATCTATGATGTTACTATGGCTGTCTATCTACGATGTTGCTATGTTCTACAACACCCACGAATAAAGGCATCATCTACCAATGAGAGCCAGGACTTTTCTTCAACCTCATACTTACTCTGATTTTCATTACACTATCAGGGATCCTTATCCTTGCAGCACTATTGGACACTATATTCTGTGTGCTTTGGCCAATTCGTTCCAGTTTTTCCCGTGGGTACTTTGTTACCCGTTTGGTGCCTTTTGGGTAGTAGGGCACTCGCCCAGTTTGCACCAGACTTTGCTCTTTCTTAAGATATTTGTTAAAAATAATTGTTTTACTACCTTTAAGTGCGGCATTCTGTACCCTTACTACCCTTGTGTTTCTTTTTTCTAATAGATGTAAATAAAAGACCACAAACTCATTGATAACACACCAACCTTTCTCTCAAGAGCTCTGAAGGCCATGGACATAGCTGCAGAGTGTGCGGGGTATTTCGAGGGGGAAGGCACATGCGCCAAAGAAAATTACATATTTGTACATAGAGCACACAATGAGCACATTACACATGATTCTCAATGTAATTATGGGAATTGACAAAAATTATATAGCATGCACATATGGAGTCTTACAAAAATTCAAATTATTTTCAAATGAATATCTTTTATCCTAAGTATGTCCCCTGAACGTGATTTGGTCAATGTAATTTTTAGCATTTCCATGCTGTTTTTATTTCATGATCAACCAGATAAATCATTTAGGTCTGGAAGAAAGGAATGTTTCTTTTCATTGGTAATTCTAAGAATAACTTGCATGCTCCATTGCTATTATAGGTTGTGGTGTAATGATTCCAGAATGTACATATGCCAAATCCCAATACATCAGATCTGAATGGCTAATGATCAGACGCATTGCTGGAAGGCAGGGAGCAGCTACATCTGTGAATTCACAAACATCTGATGAACATGCAGCACACATCTGGCAAAGAGAACCTTTCACCTCTTTTTGAGAAATAAATAAAAAACTGTTGTGTTCCATGATTTCCTGTCAATGGAAATAATATTTTAATATCTCAGATGGGCTATAATGTGGCATTATGTTTTGGATAAGTGCAGTAGGAGGAAGCCAGAATCATTTCACGATTCCTATGTGACACAGAACAATGAAATGGGAGGCAGTCACGTGAGCTAGTTTTGTGGAAAGGGAATATCAATAAAAGATTTTTTAAGAAATACGTTTCTAAAGTAAGTTCAGGAAAGAACTGAGCACAACGTGGTAGAAGTAAATCAATGGCAACATTATCGGAAATGCCTTTTATGCTCTCAGTCTGCAGGAACTAATACAATCTACATTACGTTCCACACTCTTTGCTCAGTACCCTTTACATTTACTGTTGATGTACAACCGTATATGACAACGTCATGACCCATCGGCAGTCAGACTACAAACGTCTGTAAAAGATTGTGCAGTACAAGATGTATAGTGCCACTGTGCACTGCTGTGGGGTCTGCAGCCGGACAATGGGCGGCTCTACAGCCCCAGTCACACCTTGTGAGCACGTGACCCAGCACAGATGCAGATGGCCGGCAGCTGCCCTTGACATGTATACCTCTTATCACAAGCTGCACTTTTCCGCCATCTTGGATTTTTAGTCCTTCATTTTCTGCAGAGCAGTGGTGTAGTGCAGCTACAGAAATGGTGTGGCACACGCATAACCCGCGTGTAGGTAGATGAGCATTGTTCTGTCGCTCTAATCCAATTAGAGATACTGGTAAGTGTACGTCTACGTATGCATTAGTTTCTAGAACACGTGTGCGGAGAGAGGTATTGTAACACTGTTGGCGTTTTTTTAGTTGAGTTTGGACGCTGACAGAAGGGGTTGAATACACTTCTAACACAACTGAAAACAAGAGGGAGAGGATTGTTAGTAAATGTTCATACATATTGTTTAACTTTATTTCGTCATGTTACTTTGTTAATTTATGTGTGTATTTCCTCATTTGTGATGTTTTGGTGGAGAAGTGTGGCACAATGGTTAGAGCGGCAGACCCTGATGCAGAGATCTGACCCGGGACCAGGGTTCAACTCCCACCTCAGCAGCTCTTGGGCTCAATTCCCTTGGACCAGATAATTCTTGCCTCGGTGCCTAATCTAATTAATGGGTCCCACTCTGTAACATCTGGGCAATAGCTTGCCTAATCTCCACAATGGCCCTCACAGTGTTTGGATGCCGGACTTCACCCTGGGGCTGTCCAGGAGTGGGCGTCTCACAGGGAAAAGCCAGGAGGGGTTCCACAGCGGTATGCGTACAGCGTCTTGAGACCCTAACGGGTGAGTAGTGCGCTATACAAGTGCGAAGTTTACAGTTTTTGTGAAACAGCACTTGAGACAGAGGCTGTTAAAACACTGATCAGAGTTTCTTTTATGTTTACCTTGACACTGTAGCTCTCGTTAGGCACGGTGTCATCAAAAAGTAGCCTTTAGGAGTACTATAGAGGGGGACTCTGGCTCTGTCCAGATGTTGGTTCATCTAAGTACAATTTTTGATTTGACCAGAGCTTATGATTCCACACAAAGAGTGCTCAACCTCCAATAATCTTTGATGATTTGTTTACTAAGATGTGTGAGCTAGGGATCTTTATCAAGTCAAGCTATTGAGCTTGTGTTAAAGCCCGACATGCCACAGCAGTTCTTCCCCCCAGTGGCACAGATGGAAACAGGCAGTCAGGAGGAACATGTTCCTGTTTTGCAGTCCCAGCTCTTCCTTTTCCATAACAGATATCAGAGATACACTAGCATGGCACTCCTTTAGAGAATTGTATTTTTTCTTTCTAATTCGTAGTTTAAAGGATTAGGGGCTTGAGAGACGTGTGTGTAAATTCTTTTTTTAAGCTCCCTGGATCCCCTTTGCTTATTCTTCTCTCTAAATTCCTCCTCATGGTCCTGTCAGTTTTAACTTCGTCGACCTTTTCATTGGCAGTCATTATATCAAGGTAAGTATATTGGGAATATGTTTACATGACAATTTTTTTACATCCGTGATACATTCACTTCGCTGGCATGTTTGTATTTCTTCTAGGTTTACATATAGGTAATTTATTTATTTATTTTAATTTAGTATTTAATTTTTTTAATTACCATACTATTATATATATTTTCCTTCATATATATTAAATTAACTAATTTATTTACTGTAATTTTAAATTACTCTTGGCTGATCCCTAGAAAAAAAACCTTACTACACTTTAACACTACCCTTTCCTCAAACCTACAATCCACTTACTACCCCTTAACGTTACCCTGCCCTACTCCCTAAAAATATGTTCTACCCCTTAACGTTACTCTTCCCGAAACTCAAAACTCCTAACTACCACTAAATGATACCCTTCCACAAACCTGAAGAAAACACTTACTACCCCTTAATGCTGCTCTTCCATGAACTTCAAAACATTACTACCCCTCCACGTTACCCATCCTTAAACCCTGAAAATCCCATACTACTTGAGAACACTGCCCTTCCCAGAAACCTGAAATCTCCTTACGATGCCTTAACACTACACTTCCCTCCATTCTAAAAAGCCCTTACTAGAGCTGAACGCCGCCCTTTCATGAGCCCTAAGAACTCCTTACTATCCCTTCGTGCTGCCTATCCTTGAAACCTAAAAAATATGTACTGCCCCTTGCAGTTACCCATTTCTGAACCCTAAAAATCCCTTAATTCCCTTCAATGCCACCTTTCTCTGAAGCCTAAAAATTATTTCCTAACCCTTAAAGGCAGGGGCCTTCACACTGGGGGGGGGGGGGCTTCAATAAGGGAACCTCTGGTGATACCAGCGGGGACGCCAGGTTCTGACCAAAAGAAGCATTATGCTGCTAACATGGCCTGTTTTAAGCTGCAAAAAACGAGCAGCAGTAAACCGCTCTGTATTGAGCCATCAATAACATGTTTTGTCATTTGTATCCAAGCTGGGAGTATGTATCTAAAGGGAAGGGGCTCCAAATACTCTTCAAAACACCCACTTCTAATATTCACACTGTGGATACTTTTACACGTTAATGAGGCCTGCCTGATCAGAAAAGTATGTTTGGCAACATGTATTTGATTGCATTTCTAAAATAGTATCAGAACTTAACTGAAATGTTTAAATAAGTCTATACATATTTAAACATTGCCAATTTAATAGAATAATTATGAAAACGTTCAGGGGGCCCCAATGCTATTTTCTTCACTTGGGGGGCGCAACATTAAATAGTTTGAAGACCACTGCCTTAAGGATACACTTACCTCTACTCTTAACAGCTGCCTAGTGCTACTATTCCGTGAGCACTAAAAACTCCATACTGTTCCTTAACACTATCAGCCCAGAACCCTAAAAAACCCTTATTACCCTTTAACACTGCCCTTCCTTGTATGAAAAAATCTTACTACCTCTTAACGCTGAACCCTAAAAAACCCTTACTACTCCTTAACTCTACCCTGACTGTCTCTGGTGATGTTTCTGTTAGTTGTGATTTGAATGTTGTTAGAACCAACACAGTCAAGACACCATGTTGGCCATTACTGGATTTTTTCCCTGCTACTTAAGGAGACCAAAAAAGCCTTGGTAGGGTGTAAATCTGGCTCCCTGGATGACCCCTGTCTCCCACGTATCTTGAGTGTAAATTGTAAGGCTATAAACCCTATTCTAAAAACATTTATTAAGTTGCTCTCTTAGGTCTGTAATAGTTCTGAGCTGCTGGAAACAAGCTATGTTAGTACTCCTACTGAAAAAGCCTTCTGCTGACAGATCGAATTTGTCAATTTCAGGCCGATATTCCTACTCCCTGCTTTTTCTAAGATCTTGAAAAAGCTCATTCTCCTCCATCGCTTGGAAATATTAGTGTGGGTGGATCAGCTTTGGCTTGGTTCGTTCCCTTTTTGACAGGCAGAAGTCAATCAGTCTGGATGGCTCCATATGCTTCTAACTCCAAACCTTTAATGCTGGGTGTCCCTCAGAGCTCACCTGGCAATCTTGGTGGAATCCTTTGGTGTTCAGATTGTGTCCTATGCTGATGACACTCAGCTTCTTCTTACTCTGGACAGGAATGCTCACAATGCTTTCTGCAGATTTAATTCAAGTCTGACAGTGGTCTTTCATTGGACGTGGCACAGTAATCAGTTTAATGCCAACAAAACTGAGATCATCTTATTTGGCTCTCCTCTCCCTGTATGGGAAGATGAATATTGTCCCAGCCACATATTCCTGTACCTCCTGCTTCGGCCTTGACTGTATGCAATTTGGTACTAACGTTTCATAACCATGCCAATTTTCACCCCCAGTTGGCAAGCATTGTAGGCTCATGTTTTGGACTTCTAAATCCATAAATACACTTTTGCATTTACTGCCACTGGAGACCCAGAAAACTATTATTCATGCTCTCATTACCTCTCAACTTGACTATGTCAATGACCTTTATTGGAGCCTTCCGGCTTATCAGCTGAAGATTCTTCATCTGGTTCAGAATGCCTACCCTCAGTTGCTAGAGGGCATCTATTCTCCATTATCTTAAGGAGTTACACTGGCTGCCAGTGAAGGAGAGGATACGCTTCAAAGGTCTGCTGTTAACTTATAGAGCTTTGTACAAGACTGTACCTGCATATCTGTTCAAGAGATTTACACTTTATTTTCCGGCGAGAATCTTTCGCTCTTCTGGCACCCTCTTTGCGACAGTTCCTCAAAAAAAAAAAAAAAAAATAGGATGGCCCTTCATTTTCTTATCGCGCCACCATGGTCTGGAATGCTTTTCCCTTTCGCCCACATACTCTTAAGCATGAGCAGTGCTTCAGATGGAATTTGAAAACATGGTTATCTCTCTCTGCATTTTAGTAGGATGGTCTTCCTGTACTGTAATGATCTTCACTTAGTCCGCTCAGAGGAGGGACACACTCTTGAGTAGCTGTGCGCTTTAAAAAATCCTGAACCTTAAACTTTATAAATCCTTAAACTTACCCATCTCTAAACCTTAAAAGCCCCTAACTGCCCATTTACTTACCCTTCTCTGTACTTTAAAAACCTTTACTACTGCTTAAAAATGTTGGAACCTTCAAATCAGTGTTACCCAGTAACGCTACCCATTCCTGAACCCTCAAACCCCTATGACCTCTTACACCTACCCATCCCTGAATGCTAACAACCCTTACTACCCTTTAACACTACATATATCTGAACCCTAATCACCCTTTACTATCCTTTACCTTTCCATGAGTCCTAAACCCTCCTTAGTATCCCTTAATACTACTTTTCAATGAACACTAATATACCCCTCTACCCCTTTAAAGCTAGTCATCCCTGAACCCTGAAAACTCCTTATCCCACCTTACAGCTATCCATCCATGAACCCTAATAGCCCCTTATTACTACTTAATACTACCCTTCACAGAACCCTAAAAGTCCCTTACTTCTGCTTAGAGCTCCCCTTACTTGAACCCTAAAACCCTTAACTCAACCTGACATTGACGCAATAATCGCTTAACTATTTCTTAACGTAAGCCTTCTATGAACCCCAAAAATCCCATACTATCCCTTAACACTACCCTTCCCTGAACCCCAAGAGCCCCTTACTACTCCTTAACACTACTTTTCCTTGAGCTTAAACGCCCCTTAATATCCCTTAGTACTACTCTTCCCTGCAGCCTAAAAACCATTGCATACCTCGTAAGGATACCCTTCCTGTACCCGCTAAAGCCCCATATCCCCCTTAACAGTAGCCCTCTCTGAACTCTATAAACCAATTAGTACCTTTTAACAGTTACTCAGGGAATCTGCCTGCTTAAAACAGATGGCGCCTAGAGGGAAGTACTGAGAGAAATCAGAAACCAAATGACTGACTCCCCTGATATTTCCTCATTTCTAAGGCGATCATCAGAGTCCCACATGTGATCCCTATTATTTCTCTCACCATTTCCATCCTCAGAGTTTCATTGCCCCTGGAATTGGTACATCTGGGAGGAGTTACCACGCGTTATCGGCGACGTTCAAAATATTGTTTAATGCAGTGAGAAAGAGGCTATGTGAAATTTAATTACGCCAATTGGTGTAATCTTGGTAATTGGCCACAATGTACTTGAAATTACTGAGTTGACACCAACACGCCACATCACATAATTTCAGGAAGAATTTTTAACGCAAGATAAACTATACTGGTATTTTTTTTAATACAAATGGCATTTCAGGGAGACTTTTTGGCCAAGCGGACTATTTGGGTAATTTTTGTAACAAAAAACTACAAATCCGAATGCAAACAGAAGGGTTTTGAACACAAGCAACTGTAAATAACATTTTCGAGTTGAAATTGTACGAATCTTGTCATTTTTTGAGTACGAGATCCATGTCGAGCAATTACACGTAATTTCAAGTAATTTTGTAGTCATTTTGCATAATTACACTACACTCACTTAAGCAAGTTTTACCAGGCCTAGTGAAAACTACTTTCCACACGTCGATTGTTTTATTTACAGCTTGCCTCACACTCTAAATGACCTCCAAAGTAGTATGTCCATAAATTACAAAATACACCTAATGTTAGCGCATAACTCATCTAAATTATTTGTAATAATGGCCTACTTGTGAATGGCATTTTTGGGCTTTAGGTTTTTTAGGTCTGGCTTTACAGCGCAGCTGTCTGGATAACATACTCTTTAAAATATGCACAGAGTAGGGTTTGCCATGGCTCCATCCAGAGAATACCCTCTCACCTCATGTTGTCACCTTCCACAAAGTGCTTCCATTAGAATGCAGGAGGGACTGTTTTAAATTTGAAAAAAAAACTTAACTAGCTGTTTGTCACACGTATTTTTCTCCTTAATGCATTCTATATATAAAGCAATGTTTTTTGCTACTTTCTTCCAGCACTTGCTAACCAGTAGTGCGGGCTTTCATCTGATAAACAAAATGTGTGCATAAAATGGTTGCAAAGAGCGTTTGTATTTACATTTTTTGGCATATTAAACATTGACTTTTTGGCTTTGTCAGCGTATTTTACTGGTTACCTGTATTAACATCACACATAGGGTTGGCTACGGCTATGCAATGCGCAGATGCTGATACTCTTGGCATATCATGCCACGTGTCATCAATCATTTCTTCAGGGCTCTGAAACGCATCCAGTTGCGTAGGATGATCTATATTGTTTGACAAAAATGCCCTCTGTCGAACCATTTTAAATATTCAGCTTTTCCATGGTGATAAAATAGCAGGGAGGAAAAGCCAGTAACAGTCACCAGCATTTCTAGTGGTCATGCTCTTGACTTCTGAGAAGAGTCATTTTGTTCCATGGGGTCCCTCTGCCTCAATGTTGATAGTATGGTTCATGTTCCCGGCGGTCCACTCAGAGGTCAAATATCTCCACTACTGACGGTAGTGCTCAAGAACTCATCAGATAAAGCTTATAATATTAACATTGGACACTTGCTGGACTCCAACCTCACACAAGAAATCGACTGACATAAATAATATCTTATTAATATAAGAAAGATCTTTCTATTGAATTAGAGTTTGGTTTCTTTAGGTTCATTTTAACTGTCGTCAATTTCTACCCAGGACTAAAGTTCCTGAGTTACATAACCGTCCAAACCGGCCAGGTCCAAAATCTAAAACGCTTCATTCTCTCAAAGGCACCACTCTTGATATCGTTTTCCAGTTGGCTTCCAGTGTGACCTTCAACCAAGTGTGCTCCGGCAGGAGCTTCCATGTGAATAAAGTCTCTAAAGTCCTGGATCCGAAACATGTTTTAGAGCTTGGCAGACGAAATCCTTAAGGTCCTTCTGACTTCCTGAAATAAATACTTTGTGTTTGGTGGAGTTCCCATATCGTTTCTTGTATACTGTGGCTTCAAGCCATGTGTTTTACATTACGCTTGTGAATGGAAAGAGTACAAATTGGAGGAAGCAATTTTAGTATCTTTGCCAGTACGAAGAAATGCAGAGCTGCTTAATGATAAAATGGTTTCTTAAACACATGGCTCAAGTCACTAAGTGAAAAAGCAATCCCACCATAGTGTCTAAAGCAGTAATTTGGACCCTTCATGGCACTTTTTCCATATTTTTTTAATTGCAATAGTTTCCATTTCATAGATACCATTGCTTACATTAACAAATTGATTGAGTGCCAGCCTGACAAGAGGTGGCCTCAAAGGTTTGAAGATCTCAAATGATGTTAGGAATGAAGGAGCGGCCCTGCTTCTAAACCAAAGGGAACCTTTATAGCTTCTGAAAGGAACAGGCATATTTGACTGTCTCTCCAGAACTTGAAGTAGTCATCTTTCAGATATTTTGGATGGCAAGTGGGTGTCCACAGTTCAGAACCTATAGCAGAGATGAAAGTCCATTCCTTCATTACCTTCCTTTGTCTGAAGATGTATTTATTTATTACATATATTTATTTAGATGACTTAGTCACATGTCCCGCTGGGTGCTTTACAAAAAATGTCTAGATACAGTAGAAGGTTGAGAAAACACCTGCCATGGGTGGAAGAATATGAAATATCATTCTTCGATTTTGAGGTTCAGTGTGAAGAGGTGGGGTTTTGATCACTTCTAAGAAGCTAGCAAGTTCAGTGTAAATGTGAGCACTTCAGATATGTGGTTCTAGATTCTGAGAGCATGCCACAAGAAGCCCTGATATTGATTTTTCAGGAATTTTCAACTGGATGATGAGCTTACCTCTAATTTCTCTTTGGCCTCCCAAAGTATGTAATGTATTCTTCATTTAGTAGGCAGCACTTTGTGGGTGATGCAGGCATCTTGAGATTTAAGCTGGATTGAAGGCTTGCAAGTGACGGTCTCTTGGCATGGATGTGTGTATCTAGATTTTTATGACCTCTGATGAGGTGTATATTAGATTAAGACAAGAGGGTCTGATACCATTTAAGCTTATATAAAATCCACTTACAAAGAGACACAGATGATTTATAATGTGATATGCTGTGATATAATGTGATATATTGACGATAATAGCCATCAAGATGCTTGCACACTAGGGACTATTTGTATCCTCCTGCACTTGAAAGACATCGGGAACAGACAAAGTAAAGATGGTCAATGTTGCCAAAAAAAGGAATAAACTAAAGCAAGCTGGTTCCCCAGCAATCCAAGGGATACCCTTTTTATAACAGTGTCCAGTGCAGACCGAGGGGTGGGTTCTCCCTATGAGTGAAGAATAATGCCAAAGAAATTTCCTTTTTGGGACTGAATTTGAGAATGTTTTGATCAGTGCAAGGGACATGAGCTTGAAGAAACTGAGGTATGGGTGACACTCCTTGCTTTGAAATTTTTAAATATTGTTTATAAATATGGGTGAAGAACTGTAAATGAGCATGCCACCAGATATTTGATGGAATCAACGATTACAAATACTCAGTGGTTGGACTCCTCAGTTGACTGCACATGACTGGGAAAAATATTAAAAGATAGCTAACTCTCTATCTCTGCTTCACGAAGGAAAAAATCTAAATTAAGTGAGTGCTATGTGAGCAGACCTAGCCCTTAATTATTCAACAGTCGCCTATGAGCTACAGAACTGCTAAGGGAAGGGCAAGAACTGGAAACTACTGAAGGTAAACAGACCTCTTATTGGTCATCGTATGTTCTGTTCTTGCTGCTGCTTTTAAGTCCCCTTAGTCCAGGGCTATTATATTCAGAGCCAAGGCTACCAAAGGGCAAACAAGGTAGCAGCTGCTTCTGCTACCGACTTCTAATTATGTCCTGGGAATATCAACCCCTCTGCTTAGTCAATGACACAAACCCTCTAGATGGTAAAAGTGTCCAACGCCAAACAGAAAAAACATGATTTGACATAAAGCAAAGGCAGATCATTGTCATTGCTGACATTAACCCATTGGCCATGTCATCCACAGACATGTCTTGGCCTTCTCTGTCTCCTCCACAAGGAAAAACAGTTAAAGTAAAGTCCAGTAACAATTGTAGGTGGCTGCCAGCTAAAGAGGCATCAAATCTCACAATAAAAATGTCAGTTTAATGGGACCTGGTAACCGGCTAAAATATATATATATATATGAAGCAAATTATAAGCAGAACCAAAGAATATGGAGGCACTGAGAATGGACAAGACTGAGTAGAAGATTTGTGATATCAGACTTAATTAGGTGGAGTTGTTTTCCTTAGTGTAAATGGGTCTGTGATAGAATTTTAATTGTAGTGCTTTTGTATATGGAAAATAATGTAACTTAGTTTGGTAGCAGTAAAGTACCTTCAATAACATACAAGACCAATTCCAGAAACACACCAAAGGGTGTCTCAAAGTGAGATATTGGGAAAGATTTGCACATGTACTTTGACTGGGTTGTTCTCCATCTCTACCACCTAAAGAAATTGCAGGTATAGAAAATAGGTAAGGCATGCGATTCTACCTGGTTGTCCATCCGCATGTGTTATACTTCAGGTCATTGCATTTTCCCAGCTATCTTATAGGTAGATACATTAGCCATTTTTCATCTTTCTGACCATAGATACATTTATCTTCAGAAAGGGCTATATTCATTCTAAATGGTCATCAGTTCTTTTGGACTGATAGTTTAAAGCTCCTGTTTAAATGTAGAGAATCATATGATTTAAAATGAGGATAAGTACAGCTTCTGTCTTTTTCATGTTTTAATATAAATATTTGTCCTACATTCTGAGCAAAGCAGCAATTTATCATTCACTCCACCTCTTAAGAGTTTACTGACTAGGAACAAATATACAAGCAAACGATGCAAATAGAGATCCTTATTTAAGATGGGAAACAGCAGACTTCGATTAATTACACTATCGACAGTGTGAAACTCCTGTGCAAATCTACATTTTCCTAGTATGGGTAGATTTGTTTCATTTATCAGAACGAAGTTGGATCCTTTTGACTCACATGCACCATTGACATATTTGTTTGAGGAAGATGAGACTGAAGTGGCCATTTTTATAAATGTGTCTTGTTTTCCAAAATAATTGCTCCCCTTTCCATTTAAACTTTTTCAGCCGGAGATCATGCTGGAAGGGCAACCACCAACCTATGGAATCCTAATCAGAATAGCACCGAAGTAAGAAGCTTCTTTGCTGGACGGCGATAGGGAAGGGATGTCTCCCACCCATCTTGGTGTTCCCTCTTGTGTGTAGATGTTGATATGTTTGTTCTCAATCCTGGGCCAAACATCGGGAAGGAGGTGGGGGTAGAGTTTAGTCTGGAAAGATATTGTGGAATGCATCAATATTTGTACTCAGCCTGAGAAGACCTAAGCCTTTACAAAAACTGTACATAAATCTATGATTTGCTGCCTCGAGAATATCTGGCAAATGTAATGCTGAGTTTCATTCCAGTGTATGTTTCAACCTGTGTGAAAAATACCAAAAAGCATGACATTGCATGAATTGCATTTTTTAGATATGTTCATTCAGCATGGGGTACATTCACTACTCATCAGCAGAAACACAAGTGTGAGCAGAAAGGTAAAATATGAGGAACTCTATTTTGGCAGCAAAACAGAGCTAATTTCTGGCATCTGCCTGATAGTTCATATGCGGATTCTATTATATCTCATAACACTCTTTTCTAAAGACTTTTCTATTTCACAGATGTTACATGGAGACTGCAGCGTGTAAAAACCTTTGCACAGCTTCGTTGGACAAACTAGAGAGATCTCCTGACTACATGGCCTTGGATATCTGCCCATGATTTGTATCTGATGCTGTTACCTTGTGCTTTGTTTGGAGTATAGTATTAATGAAGCCTTTGGTATCTTGGCTCTGATGGGGTTTCAGAAGTGCAGAGTAAATTCTGTGGTCCGGTCCGTAGGTTTTCTGAATGGGAGGTCATAGTGGGTGTAGTGGACTTTCTGACCTTCTTCCTGTCATACTTGTGCGTCTCACCCAGGGTTTGAAGAAATATAATCCCATCACTCCCATCCTAATGAAACTTAATAGGCTCTCTTTGCCAGGCCACAACATCTTCGAAGGCTGCAGCATCTTTTTCAAAGCCATCACAAACACCACTCCCACTCTGGCAGACAACCCTAACATTTCTGGTGATTCTCAGCACAAATGCAGCCAGGGCACCATCCTAATGCAGGCTAACAACTGTTAAAAAAAAACAAAAAAAGGAAACAGGCCTATTCCTTCTATGCAACTACGATCACAGACAACCCCATGTCTATTAGGATTGCCCCCATGCAGCTGCTCCAATTTAGGAAAGAGTTAGAACAGCCCTCTTTAAAGAACAGTACCTGGCAATGGATTACCAGTACACCACCCAGATACCTCGTCTATCACTGGTTAGTTGACCGTATGCTTGTCTTTGACCTTCTATATCCCTTTGCTGCCTTTGGCTAGGTTTGTGCTGTAGAAATACCACATGCATACATACGTGCATACAACTGGCCCAAATAAGACCCGGCGGTGCGAGGAATACCATACGTTTGTCACTTTAAGGAACATTAATTAATGCTCTTCACGTTCGCATTGATAGATTCGCGCCACTTGAAGGCTGCAAAATCGGAGACTGTGCCAAATAATCCGTTTAAGGCTTGTCAGGACACTCTAAAAAGCAGAGAAGGGAAGCGTGTTTGGACTTGGACATTCTGAGGATAAGAAAAATCCTCTGTCCCTGGAATGTTTGGCACTCGAGGAGTTTACATAGAATCTAAGTAGCAGCAATCCCTGCATCCAAAACATATTTATCATTTTTGAGGAAACGTGTTCTGAACAGTTCTCCCATTTTTTATACACTTCTGAGAGTACAACTTTGACAATCTATAATGGATACCTTAGGGCTGCCATCAGCATGTCTGGAACATTGTCTCAGACTGTGCTTACTCAGTGGTGTAACGCAAAACGATGGGCCGCCTGCAGCATGTGCAGGGACCCCCTGAGCCTCCCCATCTCACAGAAAGTCATTGGTCATGAGTAGAGCGGGGGTCCCCTGAAGAGTTTGTCCCCCGTTCAGGCTAGGGCCCCTCTGCGCGCAGTGGCTGCCGGGACCTGCATTACGCCCTTGTTCTGACCTTGTGCAGCTAACACTGAGAAACGTTGACACTGTCATTAGAAAAGCGCCAGTGAGTCAACATGTGAGTGTGCACGTGTACAAGGCACTTGCCGGAGGGCTTATGTTTGGTTGTCAAACACATACCTTCAATTAGAGATTTGCGCTGCCTTTTCTCCCAAAAGGTCAAAGTTATTTTTGTGAGTTGCACTAGCCTAAAAATGTATTGAGCAATATTTTATGTTTTTTTTATGTGACAACTAAATGCTCCACATAATTTTACATGGACATCCGTGCATAAACCAGTTACACGACACTAACAATGATATAATCAGCCAAGTAGTTTCCAAATGACTGTGCTTGACAGATGACTTAAAATCCACTTTCTAGGAGTTGGCGCTGTCATGGGTGGTGGCCTAGCGTGGAGAGAGGGCAGCATCAATTAAATCATGTAATTAATTACCTACAAAATCCAGGTAGTATTGAAAGCGAGAACATGGTATGCAACCTGAGAAGGCAAGCAGAGAGGGAAACACAAAGAGAGAGAGTGCAAAAGCGAGAGAAAGAAAGAGAGAGAAAGAGCTTGAGAAGAGGGATTAGTGAGAGTGAAGAAGGAGAAAGCGAGACAGAGCTGGGGCTAGCGCGTCAGGAAGGAGAAAAACAAAGGCAGAGTGAGAGCATGAGGGAGTGAGAGCAGGAAAGAAAGTGAGACAGCCTGAGGGAGAGAGAGGAGGAGAGAGAATGCAGGGTGAGCAAGGAAAGGGACAGCAAGAAAGACAGAGAGAGACGTGGGACAGGAAGGCTGTGCAGGAGATGAGAATAAAGGAGTTCTCGAGCGAGTCAGGAAACAGATACGTGATTTGGCATCTACAAGCTACACTGCGGGTTGGATTACCAGGGCTTTACTAAGCATGTTCTGTTTGAAGCTAAGGAGATTAATGGTGAAATAATAGCATTCCTTGTAGCCTGAATTTATGCGACTGAGTCGACCACACATGGAGATCAGGAGGTAGGATTTCTCTGGGTACACCATGACAGGGAACACAACTGTGAGACCAGAGGGCTTAAGCAACAGCATTTATCCTCTTTTTTACGCCTTCCAGGACTTCATAGAGTGGGCGTAAACCTACTTATGGGGCAGAGATTTCTACCATGTGGGCAGAGATCTCAATGGCCATGAATCCCCTCCACTCAAGGGGCAAGAAGTTTCCCTTCCAAGGCACAGTTTGACTTGGAAAGTTGGGAACGCTCACAATCATGAATCTTGTCATCATTCCCAAAGTCTGATCAATCCCATTCCAATCCTGGTAAAGGTCGTAAATTTATTCCAGGCAATGGCTGGTGTAATTCCCCTTCCAGGGTAGGAAGGGGAACAGATCACCTGCAGATTTGCTAGACACGTGGGGGAGAACTGTCACCAGAAGGAAAAATATGTTTCACAGAGAGGGAAAAAGTGCATTTGCACAGGGGATGCTGTGGGGAGTTCTCTGCTTTGGGGAACTCCATAGAGCGGGAGCAGGAGCTTGCATGGGAATTCACACAAACTGACCCAGAGTAGGCCTAGAAGGCTTTCATTGGCAAAGCTTTCCAAGAGTAATCGTGGGAATATTTGTGAAAATAGTAAACTAGGAGATGCTCGGGCAGAGGTCCCCATCTCCAACTGTACCTTGTTTAAAAACTTTTTCATGAATTGGATCTTTTAAATGTAAATTTGTATTACTTTACACAAAAGCAGGAAGGTACCCGGACTCCCTTCAATGTTATTATGCTGTTGTGATTTGGTTTGAGAAGACCAGAAAACAGAAGCGACTAGAAAAGAAACACCCAGTTCTCCCCTTGTGGGTGATCTTTTTTTGAATTCTAAAAAGTCTGCTGAAAGCATTGGCTCGCTCGAAAGAGATTATAACTTCAGCCTGTGTGTCACTGGAACAATTGTCTGATATACTGGCAAAATCAATCACTATGTTAGCTTCATGCATTTTGCACATGTGCGCACTTTGCTGCAAGCTACCTTGAGAAAGAAATTATTTAGTCTTCAAGCCAATATATAGTCCCATATTCTCCCCAAATCATCATCGAATAATCTGGTGACTTTCTTTAAGTGGAACAAAATGAACAAATGCACACAATGCTGCAGCCACAGATAGTAAATGCTTTTGCGAGGACATAGGTTGCTGTTCCAGTGACACATTTATATTCCTAATGATCATTTCATAACATAACTCAGGCTTAGGGCCTACTTTAACTTGTCCACCGGCACGTTTGTGCACTGACGCGTACTCTCAGGGTAACCTACCTAATGGCCATTATTTCTGCAGCCCTGTGTCCGGCTTCAAAATGTACTAAGAGCCTTTTCTTAACTGAGTCCCTAGTCTGTCTGAAGTAATTTTAGTTCCCTTAGGGTATGTAGACCGTTTCCTGTGCTCGCCTAAGTGCTGTACAGCAGGGTACCCCAGGAGACAGAACAGTAAGCATCTGCTGGAATGCGACCTCAGAAGCAGGCTCCTTCGGAGGGTGGACTCAGCTCTCCATCCCTCAGAGGACAATAGAGAGGGTTCTAATTCCACCATGCAACAATAACTACTCCTACTTAAATACATTCGTATAAATACTAGTAAAAGAAGATCAATACATATACATTTAGAAAGCAATAAGTACGCAAATACGAATAACAACAGAAAACGCTTTTAAAACGGAATATCAGCCCCGTCCAAGTCAGCTACCTCTGAACACTGCATAAGCTTGTACACTTACAATTTTTTAAATGATAAAATACGAACACCACTATAGTGTACATAAATGCATTCTCTTTTTCTCTGTCTCTCTTCAGGCCCAACACAAATAAACAACTTAGCACATTAAGGCAATTCATACAGGATGTGGTTTGTATCAACTGATGTGGGCTTTTTGGTTAAGATACACACATTTACTTATGCATTTGAGAATCCTTTGCTTTTCAAAGGCCACACGCAAAGTTGTTTTTTGGAACAGCAATTATTAACCTCTGTCAGGTGGGACTTAATAGGGGGTGGCACTGGGTGTTTGGTAAAAGGGAATTACTTAGCTGCAGTACAAACATGGAAAAGCAGCTGTCTCATAAGTTCTTAAATTCGGCAGTCATCATGCTGTGGAACAGTTGACCACAGAGCTAAGGGTCTGTTTGGTAGCTTATGGTAATGTTTCTCATTGTATTGTGGCGTTAGGGCATGCTGGTATTGTTAGATCAATCACAGAATTTTACATGGTACTCTGCAGTTCAGTGACAACCAATGCAGTCTCCTGACGCTCAGCACTTGGTCCACTGTCCTACAGTCAAAAAAAGATGGACAGCAGCATTCAGATCTTGCATATAGGGCCTTCTGATAGTTCAGTGTTGCTTAACAAGGTGTCAACCACATCTGGATGTTTATCGCTAAAAATATAGATAGAACGCTGCTAAACTATCAGAACTTGGAGAACTATCCTTGAACAGCTGCACCGATTTACAACTTCATGTCCAAAAAAGCATCATCAAGAACTCAAAGTCTGCGCCCTGAATAACGACCCCAGAATATCGATGAGACACAATATTGAGGATAAAACATCGAAACAAATATACACAGGTAAGTAACAACAGATATTCTCTACCTAACTCCACTAATATGTACCTACTTAGCACATATATCTTCAAAGTATGATCCCAAAACAGGCCAAACGAGCCACACTCGACCTGTCGACCAGTCAAGTATGGCTAATTTTGACCACTTTAGGATCTTGCTCTGCTGGTGTGAACCTTTATAGTGGGCCGCCAGTATACCCACTTCATGAGCTCTGGTCAAGGAGGCGGGAAGACCCTTTTTCTTAGAAGCGCCCAAAAATGTCTTTAAGGTATGTATATGTGGAGTGGGGAATAGTAAATCTATATTTCCCTACATGCACTTAACTTTCATTGTTATGTCCCTCCAGTGCAAGTGTCACTCACCTTGATAATGAAATCAGCAGAAAGTGGCCCGGCCATCCTCAGTATTTCTTTGTCTGGAAAGCGCTGGAAATCGACACTGGTGTTGTCCACTAGGAAAGCTCCAGTAATGCCGAGCCTGTCCTCTCCTTTGACACCCTGCAGAGTTTTGGTTTCTAGATCTGGGGAAGAAGAACAACATTCACAAGACAACAGAACAGTCTCCAATTGTTTTAAAAGATAGGTGCTTATGCTAAGGCAGACAGAGAACATATATTCCAATGATGTGTGGATGTTTGAACTCTTTACCCACATCACATACTCCAAAAGCTTTTTCGATTGATAGGAGTGTGTTACTTCTGTCTTTAGTGTGAATTACTTCTATGTTTCAGGGCTCAATTCTGGTTGAATGTGCTAATGCTGAATTGAAGATGCCCACTAACTGCTAAAAGGCAAGCGGCTGCAAGAGAGGCAGATTTAAGTGCAGTCAGAACTATGGGACCAGAGAACAGGATATAGCTCAGGCAACTTGGTGTAGGAAAATAGCCTGGGCAGTGGAAAAAAGTTGTTGACTTTTATGATCTTTAGATTTTTTTAACATTGGCCTTGGAAGAGAGATTGGTTTCTATATCTGAGCCAAGAAACGTGAGGAAACACAATACCAACTGAGATATTTGTGCTAAAACAAAAAGGGTTAGTGAATAAAGTTCCAAAACACTGCTGATGGGAAGTTGCCCAGTCACAATAGTTAAAGCTTGATGAAACTAGAACCTAATTGATAAAGTGTTATAACAAAAATGATTCATTCCAAAATGACCGGACCGCAATGATGAGCATAGCAGATGGCTTGGACTAGTGTCAGGCCTGAGGGTACATTTGGAGAAGTTGTGACTGTTCCCATTAAAAGTGCACAGTGCGGTGGACATGCAGGCTTTGAAGTGTGACCCCCTCAGCTGGGTGCTGGGCATGTTTCAGTACCTAGGAATTAGAATCTATTACACCGGGCGCCAACTTGATGGAGGGAATCCTGGGCCGAACGGTGGCAGTGCTGAGGATGCCACTGATATTTTGGAACATACCCCCATTTTCATCAGTGGGTAGGACTACATAAATAAAAGTCTCTTTAGTTTGGACAGGAATGCCCCACTGCATGGTAAACGGGTGTACTCCTGCTCGGAGTACCTGACTACATGAGAAACTGATACCCTTGCTTGTTTTTGGCCTAGTGTCACAGTAATCTAGCTTTTTCGCAGATGCCTAGGCATATTCCTAGTAATGGGAGATTCAGACCATTTCTGTGACATGGAGTGTGCAGCATACTGTATTTTGTGAATCCGTAGAGTGAACAGACCTTTTTCTCTGTGTCGGAGAGAGTGTGTTCTACTGACCACTTTACCACTGTCGTATACATTTCAGCTCTTATATAGACCCCCAAAACCTTGCAGAGAGAGTGTGTGTGGGTTGTGTGTGTCTTCCTCTCTCTGCCTCTCTCAGGTGAAGGGATATTACCTGAATTCTGCATTTCGTGCCGGATGAGATGAAGGTCTGACTAAAGGGGCTAGAAGCTTTCCTGCCTGTTGAGAGAAGAAACACATGGGAGGAGGGCCTGTCCAGGAGGAGAAGCTGGCTACCATAGAGAGCAAAGCCAGGTGTGAAGTGAACTGAAACATTTGAAAGAACAAGTATCACTTTGCCAACTGCCAATTTGCCATAAGCCCAAGAGACTGATATGGCCGCTGCAGAGGATTGGTGTAGGGGTCACATCCCACTGAATTGGAAAAGCCCTCTGTGTCCAAGGTCACAACTTTCAAAGACACACCATGACTGGTGCTTAATTTGAGCCAGTGGTTTCTGGTGTGGGGCACCAACACTTATTGTTGAGGGCCGGCGCTTATTTTTCTGCCTCAAGCATTTACTGCGAGCAAAAGACACAAATGGGAAAGACGGATGAAGAGAAAACAAAAAAGCGTAACAAAGGGGAAAAGCAGAAAGCTGCAAGAGTGAGCTGAAAGGGCAAAACGTGGCTGGAAATGGATTAAAGAGGCCCAAGATACCTTCAAGATTACGCTGCCTCAGTATTCCGTACTCGTACATTCAATTGCAGCAGCCGCGTGTTTCAGAGGAGAGCCTTGGGCCCTGGCACGTTTTTATTTAAAAATGAAGCACTGCTCTTCCCTCTGTCCCTCCTTCACCTCCTCAAGGGTCTTCTTTGTTTGTTTATGAGAGATAACTATGGTTAATGGCAATGACTGTATATCAGCAGACTTACTCCCATAAAAGTCTGCCACCACATACACCAAGGTGATATAACAAAACAATGTAGTGTAAAAGTACATACGGTGAAAAAACGATCACAAATGACAATGAAGGATACGGCATGCAAATTACTGGCTGTTGGCCATTTCCAGACATTACAAGACCAAGCAGGATAGCAGAGGGTGTAAAGGAAACATCTGACAAGACAAAGACACAAGACAGCTGTGTAATGGGATGTAGGAAGTTGCCATTTCTGTACTATATTGGCTGCTAGTGTGCTTTACGCTCACATTGCTGCTTTGCTCGGGTTCTTTGCAGGAGCGGGGCTTTATCGGGGTGGGGAGGGGTCAGAGGGGCGCAGGAGAAAATTAATAAAAAAAAAAAATCACTTACCAGCTTTGCTGCCGCGCGCTCCTCTCCCGTCTCCGCTGCAGACACAGGCTCCCAGCCTGCCTTGCACCAATCCTGACACTGCTCAGAGCAGCGTCAGGATTGGCTGCACTCCCAGGCAGACTGGGAGCCTGTGCAGGCTCTCTCCAACCCAGCAACCATGTTGCTGGGCTGGAGAGAGCCCTGTGCGCATGTGTGTTTTGCCGGCCCTGAGACAGCTGGCCAAACACACATGTGCTCCTCAATGCCCCACCCCTTTCCTTGTGAAAGGATTTGCAGCAGTTGTTGCTGGCGGGGGGAGGGGAGGCGACGCTACTCCGCCCAAACGGAGGAGCCGCGCCTGGCCCTTTGACCTGCTTTTATGCATCCTTGATTTCTTTCCTCAACATCCCAGGAACCAAGGATTGGAGACTGCACATCCACAACACAATTTCAGTAGTGTTTGTGTGTAAGGGGTGACTGAGGCCAGGGCCCTGCTTTAGGCTGAACTGGTGGCCACAGTGGTGACTGGCAGTGGGAGCATGCTACTGCTGCTTAGCCAAGTAAGCTGCTTTGTAATTGGCTCAATGTCATTAGGTTTGCACAGCAGCGAAACAACTAATAATTTGCTCACTCTGAGTGCTATTTGTGTTATTTGCCTGACTCTATTTGGTAAGGCTAGTGATACAGTAGGTAGGCTGGCACAAAAGCAGGTTCAGCAAGCAATTCCACCTCACTGCAGCCAGTGGAGAGCTGTGCAGGGCCTTCTGCGTATTGAGAATGTTATTCCCTCCCTCCTCGACTCTTGTGTCCATGGTCTGCCCTTCCCTCAAGTGAAAGAAATGAAAGCCAAGAAGGGAGGCATGCATCTGCACATAACACACCATGCTACAGACAGAACGCGGTGGTGTGTGACTTGTTTCTTCCATCACTGGGTGAGCAGAACAACAGAGACGATGGTGAAAGCCACTGAGAGGAACTGGATACAGGCAAACAATCATCCAGAGGCCGCAGGTAAACAAAGGGAGAAATGGCCTGGACAAGGCCGTGACCTGTGACAGGAATTCTACAGGAGTCATTACTGGGGAGTTTTGTATCCCACCTGTACTGCCACTCGGTATCCACCCTGTGGTCTTCTCCTTCTCTATCCAATCCCTCCTCTGGTTCCTATTTTCCAGCTCTGGAATAATTGGCCTACTCTCCTGACCAGGGCAGGACTGGAACACAAACTCAGCTCTAGCAAAAAAGTTCAAATCAGACCCTCAATGCAAGAAACCACGACTAGAATTGGGCCGTGGACCATGAATGGATGGTGGTGGCCCACCCCGCTCTGAAAGGAGCCCCCTGACATGCAGCTCACCCGGAAGATGTCAGTGTGACAAAATGGCCAGTCTGGCCCTGCTCCTGCTCTGTGGCTTATACAGCTGGAAAGAACCATATCTTACTCTTGTGCATGAATGACATTTATAGCAACCATAGAATAAACCACAAATACCTACATTTCCAACGACCAGGGAAATAACTAGATAATCAACGTCCAACCAGGTAATTCTCATAGCGAGCCCTTAGTGTCAACTTCTCTTAATGACTGCCAACTCGCACTTAGAAATCTTCCTGTTCGCCGTGATATCTCTTGTGCAGTCCCCTTGTAAATTTATATTGAAAGAAAAGGTTTCACCCTTCACTGCAGGAGATCAGTGCCAAAAAGCTTTTTTATTGTGCATTAAAAACACAATAACTTGCTTCACGTGTACCTAGGCGAACAATAAAATAACATCCTCGGAGCAGCATTTCAGTTGTGGAAAAATGGGTTTATTGATGTCAGCTGCCGAGGTAGACGTAAAAGAGATTAGAAAAGGCATAATGCTGCGTTTCCCTTGTGCCAGTTTTATAGGAAACGAAATAGCAAAGTAGCACAAATGACCTGTCTTCCGACAGTTGCAGAAAAGAATATAGCTCCATGGAACAAAAAACATATGAAGAGGCACTGACCCAAACTCATATTCAATTTCGACAATTTAGCATGATATTAAGAAGTAGACTTTCTATGAAACTGATATGTTTAGCCATGTACGCAGAAGTAATGGGTTTGCCCTAAGCGACAGAAACATAAAATGGTCTCTTGGCACAGTTAAAGGCTGGGTCTTCCAGAATGTTTTACTCCTGTTGTGTTTGGACCACTCTGCATTGACAGGCCCCCTGGTTCTAGCATAAACTTCATAAATTGACCATACTGCCGTTCCAGTCGGATCCCTCCTTCTCTCACGCCAGTTTTGAGGTGACTGTTCCAAAACGAAGGGCCTGATTACAACTTTGGAGGAAGGTGTTAATCCGTCCCAAAAGTGACGGATATACCACCAGCCGTATCACGAATCCATTATATCCTATGGAACTCGTAATACGGCTGGTGGTATATCCGTCACATTTGGGACGGATTAACACCTCCTCCAAAGTTGTAATCAGGCCCGAAATCCTCAATTCTCTCTTCCTTCTTCTGTTTAGTCTGTCTGGGTTGTTATGTTATGTAAATTTGTAGAGCGCACTATTACCTAAAAGAGGTGCTGAGCGGGTGTAAATCCAGTCTTGTCAAGGGTGGTGGAGGGGCTATTTGCACACCTAGGTCTTCAAATTCCATCCGAACTCAAGGAGTGAGGAGGAGGCTCGGATGTGTGGTAGGTAGTGAGGAGGAGGCTCAGATGTGTGGTAGGTAGTGAGGAGGAGGCTCGGATGTGTGGTAGGTAGTGAGGAGGAGGCTCGGATGTGTGGTAGGTAGTGAGGTGGAGGCTCTGATGTGTGGTAGGTAGTGAGGAGGAGGCTCGGATGTGTGGTAGGGTGTTCCCACTTTACGAGAGAGGTAAGAGAAAGCACAATCTCCGGATTGGGTTCTGAGTATCTTTTCTCATTAAATCTACAGCTTCCTAAATTCTGGGGAATCTTCTAATTGTATTCAGTATCCAGGGTCCTAAGCAGGGCAGGTGCATGCATTTAGGCCCAGATTCACCAAGGTGGCACGCAGTGCAGCGCGGCACCCGAAGGTACTGCGCTGCATTGTGTGACCGGGAGAGAGCAGGAGAGCGCCATATTTACAGAGATATTGAACTCTCCTCACCTCTCCCTAGTGCTAGTGCGGAATTTTGCTGCTTAGCATCAAGCACACACCTTTGCGCCGTAGTGAGAGGGTGTGTGTGTCCGTCTAGCGTAGGTTTTGTACTGAGAGGATTCCCCTGCAGTACAAAACACTATGACTAGACAAGTTTTACAACTTTTCCTACTTGGTATCTGTGCTGTGCAGTGCACCACACCTGCAAAACCGGAAAACAAAGGAGAAATGAAAACATTTCTCCTTTTGACGTTTCCTGCAGTGTTATTTTTTGGCACAAAACCCTGTCTACTAATGTTAGAAGAAAAGCATGGAGAGTTGCATGGGAGCGCCCAGGTGCCACCCACGATACACCCCCTTGAAGCAAAGTAACACAAAACTGTGTTCTACCTTCTTTTTTATTTTTTATAAACCGGGCCCCTGGGGATAGGACCCTGGGGCAAATTGATGACTCTGGGAGGGAGGCTTCATGCCCCCTCCCCTTGTTAAAGCCAAAACTGGCTCAGAGAGGGGGGGCACTCATCTAGTCCTCCCCAAATACCTCAATGACCCGAGGCCCTGGTCCGCCCAGGGGGTCTAATAATTAAGAGTCTAGAATGCCAGCTGGAACACAGCTTTTTGTTTACAAAACATTATTTTGACCAGATGGCGTCCCTATAGGACTTGCTCACTGACCTAGGGGGGCACAATTTTCTCATCAACAATTTTATTGCACATGTTGCAGTAATATTATCAGTGACGTCATAGAAGATGTCATGACTGGTGTAATATTTAGGGTAATTAGCAGTGCATGGCGAGGGCATGAGTTATAGTTACCTTAGGGCACAGTTATAATTTCTTGAGATAGGTATAAATATAATTGTTGAATTCCTATGGTTTGTGTGGGTAAAATCTGAACCTAACTATAACCACCATGTAACCTTTGTTATTTTTAGTGAATTTCTAAGGTCACATGCAGCCAACCCCACGCTGTTGGGCTGTGAGTGGTGTGTGAGTGGCTGTATGGGTGTGTGTGGGTGTTTAAATTAGTGTGTGAGTGTATACATGTGTGTGTGAGTGTGTGTGTGAGTGGCTGGGCATGTGAGTGGGTCTGTGAGTGGTTTGTGGGTCTGTGACTGGGTGTGTGAGTGGTTGTGTGGGTGTGGCAGTGGTTTCGTGGGTCTGTGAGTAGGTGTGTGAGAGTGTGAATGGGTATCTGAGTGGGTGTGGGAGTGGGTCTATGAGTGGTGTATTTTTTTTTAATTGGGTCTGGATCTGCGGCTCCATTGTGGATTCCAATGGGGGATGCAATAAGCGCTGCGGAGGAGCCGGGATCACTGCGCACCCCAAAAATGATTTTTGTGTAGTTTTTTTGCCCATGAGGGGTCCCCCAGAGACCCCTCCATAAGTCCCAGGGTACCTCTACCTGAGCCCTTCTATCAGTTTTGACTTTTATTTTTCTTGCCAGGAATGCTTTCCCAATGGACAAAATGGTAGCTGCAACTTTCCTGTCAAGTTCCGGCCAGCCAAATACGGTATTGCTGCTGGCACATGGATCCAAGTCTCTGAATATACATCTTTTTTCTTGAATAACTCCAAAACTACTGAACAGATTCACACCAAATTACAAAAATAAATCTTTGTGGACTAAGATCTTCCAATCTGCTAAATTTGGTGTAGTTCCGTTCAGTGATTCGAGCTGTAGTCTTGTCTAAAATCCCTTTGGGAAATTGCATAGGGAAAATGTGTTTTGGGACCCTCCCCTACTTATTCTTGGCCCCCGCTTGAAGGATCACCCCAAAACTTTCCAGACTGTGGCTGATATGACTAGCAAACTCGTTTAGAAAGTTTTGTGAAGGTTCGGCAAACAGCACTAAAGTTATTAGCAGAACAAAAAAATGCTTTTCCTATGGAAATTAGGTCCAGTCTATAACTACCTACTGGCGACTGCCAGTAGGTAATCTATGTGTGTGTGTGTGTAATATATATGATAATATATATATAGAAATATATGTATATATGTGTATACAAATATATATGAATATATATGTCATTAACGTATTATTTTTCACACCCCCCTATCTATTAAAAGACATGAAAGAGGACTAGTGCTTCTGGTCCAAAAGATCCCCAGCAGACAAGAACAGTTGTATGTCACAATATAAGGCTATCTATCTGCCTATCTGTCTATCTAGAGTCAGTTGGGGCCACAGAGGCCAAGTGACGCTGTCCACTGCTCGGCACCTTAGCCAGGTCTAGCTTTCGAGCACGACGCACTTTACACTCTGAGGCTTGTAGGCCTGTAGATATGATGGAAAACTCCAAAAATACAAGTCCCAGAAGGCAACTTTACTATGCCCATGCTAACCTTGCTTTGCACTGGTTGTATAAGTGCTCTCTCCAGGATGGGGACCAGTGGACTTGTCAGCCCATTAAATACCGTTCATGTATCATCTGAACATGGAAAACGCAAGAAAACTAATCAAAGACAGGCAGGATGAGCTAGTGCAGCCTTACGCCCACCCTTACTCCTCTTACACAAGTCCTAGTAGACGTTTTTTCTCCCTTTCCAGCACACGGTGGTCATAGCATATGACATATCACAAAGTGCTTTCTCATTAAACCAGCAACAAATTCTGCACCTCAAAAAATATATCCATGCATCAGTTGCCTCTGAGTAACAACCAATGTGAGATGCTTGAGGGAAAAATGTTAAATGTTAGCTTCTCTCCCAGCGTCATAGGGGACACTGACTTTGGTCACTTACAATCTCTATTTCCCCAAAGCGAGGGCTCAACTGTTTTCGGAATCAGGAGATCCAGTACAACACCGAAGTGTAGGCGCTATGTTGTGCACAATTCAACATAACTCTTATGTGTTTGGGTTATTTGAGCTGTGTACGCTCATGAAATAAAAACATTTGTTTATTATGCAGACCTGTGCTATTTTTATTAATTTAATTAAGATGTGACCTAATGCAGTTTAAATGAGGAGCACATATTTTCAAAATCATTTGTATCAATTGATACACTTTCAGATCTACACCACCCTGTCACATTATGGAGACCTCTCACACTCCTTTATCCATTTATCAATTCAGTGTGAATGTTGTGCGTGCATTTACAAAATCCTACACATTAATTGGTATCCTTTCACGGCTACACAGTCATTAACACATTTATTCTGGTTCTATGTAGGCCTGGAGACCTCTCAGCAGCCTTTATTCAACTGTCTGTGGTTACTTTCTCATTCCTAGTTAGGGGCTGAAGTTTAAAGCCCTTTTGCGGTGGCAAACAGTGTGATTCCCAAACTCAGAGAATTTGCACTTGCAAAAGGGCTTTTTAGAATGTACAAAACCCCTTTCTTAAATTAAAAAAGTATTTTGTGACCCCTTCCAAATTAGAAATAGGACACGGTGTGAAAGGAACACCCTCTCCCTTCTACTATTTATGAGTCACAAAGGTATGCATCAATCGTTTGCGACCCCAACTGCAGTTGCAGACTGTAAAGAAATGGCTCCCTGTTGCAGTTACCCCCCACTTTTTGCCTGATACTGATGCTGACTTGACTGAGAAGTGTGCTGGGACCCTGCTAACCAGGCCCCAGCACCAGTGTTCTTTCACCTAAAATGTACCATTGTTTCCACAATTGGCACAACCCTGGCACCTAGGTAAGTCCCTTGTAACTGGTACCCCTGGTACCAAGGGCCCTGATGCCAGGGAAGGTCTCTAAGGGCTGCAGCATGTCTCATGCCACCCTAGGGACCCCTCACTCAGCACAGACACACTGCTTGCCAGCTTGTGTGTGCTGATGGGGAGAAAATGACTAAGTCGACATGGCACTCCCCTCAGGGTGCCATGCCAACCTCCCACTGCCTGTGGCATAGGTAAGTCACCCCTCTAGTAGGCCTTACAGCCCTAAGGCAGGGTGCACTATACCACAGGTGAGGGCATATGTGCATGAGCACTATGCCCCTACAGTGTCTAAGCAAAACCTTAGACATTGTAAGTGCAGGGTAGCCATAAGAGTATATGGGCTGGGAGTCTGTCAAAAACGAACTCCACAGCTCCATAATGGCTACACTGAATACTGGGAAGTTTAGTATCAAACTTCTCAGAATAATAAACCCACACTGATGCCAGTGTTGGATTTATTAAAAAATGCACACAGAGGGCATCTTAGAGATACCCCCTGTATTTTACCCAATTGTTCAGTGCAGGACTGACTGGTCTGTGCCAGCCTGCTGCTGAGAGACGAGTGTCTGACCTCATGCGGTGAGAGCCTTTGTGCTCTCTGAGGACAGAAACAAAGCCTGCTCTGGGTGGAGGTGCTTCACACCTCCCCCCTGCAGGAACTGTAACACCTAGCAGTGAGCTTCAAAGGCTCAAGCTTCGTGTTACAATGCCCCAGGGCACTCCAGCTAGTGGAGATGCCCGCCTCCTGGACCCAGCCCCCACTTTTGGCGGCAAGTCCAGGAGAGATAATGAGAAAAACAAGGAGGAGTCACTGGCCAGTCAGGACAGCCCCTAAGGTGTCCTGAGCTGAGGTGACTCTGACTTTTAGAAATCCTCCATCTTGTAGAAGGAGGATTCCCCCAATAGGGATAGGAATGTGACCCCCTCCCCTTGGGAGGAGGCACAAAGAGGGTGTACCCACCCTCAGGGCTAGTAGCCATTGGCTACTAACCCCCCAGACCTAAACACGCCCTTAAATTTAGTATTTAAGGGCTCTCCCTGAACCTAGAAACTAGATTCCTGCAACAACAAGAAGAAGGACTGCCTAGCTGAAAACCCCTGCAGAGGAAGACCAGAAGACAACAACTGCCTTGGCTCCAGAAACTCACCGGCCTGTCTCCTGCCTTCCAAAGAACTCTGCTCCAGCGACGCCTTCCAAAGGGACCAGCGACCTCTGAATCCTCTGAGGACTGCCCTGCTTCGACGACGACAAGAAACTCCCGAGGACAGCGGACCTGCTCCAAAAAGACTGCAACTTTGTTTCAAGAAGCAGCTTTAAAGAACCCTGCAACTCCCCGCAAGAAGCGTGAGACTTGCAACACTGCACCCGGCGACCCCGACTTGGCTGGTGGAGAACCAACACCTCAGGGAGGACCCCCGGACTACTCTACGACTGTGAGTACCAAAACCTGTCCCCCCTGAGCCCCCACAGCGCCGCCTGCAGAGGGAATCCCGAGGCTTCCCCTGACCGCGACTCTCTGAAACCTAAGTCCCGACGCCTGGAAAAGACCCTGCACCCGCAGCCCCCAGGACCTGAAGGACCGGACTTTCACTGCAGAAGTGACCCCCAGGAGTCCCTCTCCCTTGCCCAAGTGGAGGTTTCCCCGAGGAAGCCCCCCCTTGCCTGCCTGCAGCGCTGAAGAGATCCCTTGATCTCTCATTGACTAACATTGCAAACCCGACGCTTGTTTCTACACTGCACCCGGCCGCCCCCGCGCTGCTGAGGGTGAAATTTCCCCCCTGGTCTGCCCTCCGAAGACGCGGGTACTTACCTGCAAGCAGACCGGAACCGGGGCACCCCCTTCTCTCCATTATAGCCTATGCGTTTTGGGCACCACTTTGAACTCTGCACCTGACCGGCCCTGAGCTGCTGGTGTGGTGACTTTGGGGTTGCTCTGAACCCCCAACGGTGGGCTACCTTGGACCAAGAACTGAACCCTGTAAGTGTCTTACTTACCTGGTAAAACTAACAAAAACTTACTTCCCCAGGAACTGTGAAAATTGCACTAAGTGTCCACTTTTAAAGTAGCTATTTGTGAATAACTTGAAAAGTATACATGCAATTGAAATGATTCAAAGTTCCTAATGTACTTACCTGCAATACCTTTCAAACAAGCTATTACATGTTAAATTTGAACCTGTGGTTCTTAAAATAAACTAAGAAAAGATATTTTTCTATAACAAAACCTATTGGCTGGATATGTCTCTGAGTGTGTGTACCTCATTTATTGTCTATGTGTATGTACAACAAATGCTTAACACTACTCCTTGGATAAGCCTACTGCTCGACCACACTACCACAAAATAGAGCATTAGTATTATCTCTTTTTACCACTATTTTACCTCTAAGGGGACCCCTTGGACTCTGTGCATGCTATTCCTTACTTTGAAATAGCACATACAGAGCCAACTTCCTACATTGGTGGATCAGCGGTGGGGTACAAGACTTTGCATTTGCTGGACTACTCAGCCAATACCTGATCACACGACAAATTCCAAAATTGTCATTAGAAATTGATTTTTGCAATTTGAAAAGTTTTCTAAATTCTTAAAAGACCTGCTAGGGCCTTGTATTAGATCCTGTTTAGCATTTCTTTTAGAGTTTAAAAGTTTGTAAAAGTTTGAATTAGATTCTAGAACCAGTTTTAGATTCTTAAAAAGTATTCCAACTTTTAGAAGCAAAATGTCTAGCACAGATGTGACTGTGGTGGAACTCGACACCACACCTTACCTCCATCTTAAAATGAGGGAGCTAAGGTCACTCTGTAAAATAAAGAAAATAACAATGGGCCCCAGACCTTCCAAACTACAGCTCCAGGAGCTGTTGGCAGAGTTTGCAAAGGCCAACCCCTCTGAGGATGGCAACACAGAGGATGAAGATAGTGACTTGGAGGAAAATTCCCCCCTACCAGTCCTATTTAGGGAGAACAGGGTCTCTCAAACCCTGACTCCAAAAATAGTAGTCAGAAATGCTGGCTCCCTCACAGGAGGGTCCAGCCTCTCTGAAATCTCTGAAGGTAACTCCAGTGAAGAGGACATCCAGTTAGCCAGGATGGCCAAAAGATTGGCTTTGGAAAAACAGATCCTAGCCATAGAAAGGGAAAGACAAGAGATGGGCCTAGGACCCATCAATGGTGGCAGCAACATAAATAGGGTCAGAGATTCTCCTGACATGTTGAAAATCCCTAAAGGGATTGTAACAAAATATGAAGATGGTGATGACATCACCAAATGGTTCACAGCTTTTGAGAGGGCTTGTGTAACCAGAAAAGTGAACAAATCTCACTGGGGTGCTCTCCTTTGGGAAATGTTCACAGGAAAGTGTAGGGATAGACTCCTCACACTCTCTGGAAAAGATGCAGAATCTTATGACCTCATGAAGGGTACCCTGATTGAGGGCTTTGGATTCTCCACTGAGGAGTATAGGATTAGATTCAGGGGGGCTCAAAAATCCTCGAGCCAGACCTGGGTTGATTATGTTGACTACTCAGTGAAAACACTGGATGGTTGGGTAACTGGAAATGAAGTGTATGACTATGTTGGGCTTTATAATTTGTTTATGAAAGAACACATTTTAAGTAACTGCTTCAATGAAAAGTTGCATCAGTATCTGGTAGACCTAGGTCCAATTTCTCCCCAAGAATTGGGAAAGAAGGCAGACCACTGGGTCAAGACTAGGGTAACCAAAACTTCCACTGGGGGTGACCAAAAGAAAGGGGTTACAAAGCCTCCCCAGGAGAAAGTGGGTGACACTAGAAACAAAGAAAAAGAGTCCCCTGTAGGCCCCCAAAAACCAGACCAGGTGGGTGGGCCCAGAGACACAACCCAAAACAAAGGTGGGTACCAGGGTAAGAGCTGGGATGCCACTAAGGCATGGTGCCATAACTGTAAACAGACAGGGCACCACACCAAGGACACTTCTTGTCCCAAAAACAAACCCCCTAGCAAAATCCCAGGGGTGACCAGTGTAGCCATTGGGGATGACTCCTCAGATGAGGAGGTCTTCATAGCCTTCAACTGGAAAAAGGGCCCAACAGGTGAGTTGGAGATTCCAGAGGGAAGTAGACACTTCCACCACCTACAGGTGAATGGAATCCCAGCCACTGCCCTGAGAGACACTTGTGCCAGTCACACTATTGTGCATGACAGGCTGGTGTTCTCAAACCAGTACATCCCAGGTGAGATGGCCAGAGTAAGAGTTAGCCCAGACAGGGTCACTAATAGGCCTGTGGCTTTTGTGCCCATAGAAGTGGGTGGAACTTTTAGCTGGAGAAGGGTGGTAGTCAGTATAGACCTCCCCCTTGATTGTCTCCTTGGAAATGACTACCCAGAGGTTAGTCAGAGCCTAAGAGAAGAACTGGTCCAGGGCCAGTCCTCTCCCAAGGATTCTGGAGTGCCTACCTCTGCAGTAAATGCAAGTAGGCCCCAGAAGAAAAAGAAAAGGAAACAGAGTAGGAAAGGTGGACAACCTTTAGCCAAGGTTCCAGCAAGCCAAGGAGATTCTGCTCCAGTGGGGGAGAACTCCAAAAGTGGCTCTGATAAAATCCAACCTGACCCACAAGAAGTCCTGGCTAGTCAGGCAACTGTTAAGCCTGAGTGGGTGGCTCCTCAGCTAACAGAAGAAAGAGTGGAAGAAGGGTGCTTACTACAAGATGTGGTAACCCCCCACTCTAATACAGCAGACAGGCACCCTGAACCCAAAGAAGCCTGTAACTTAGCCCCTTCCCTTGTAGGTGAAGAGCTAAAGGTGTGGTTCTGGGCACTGATAGCTGTCAGTGGCCTCTGCTGGGTGTTAGCCTTTATGGCTGCACTATCCTTGGCATGGTGGTCTGACCCCATGCCAAATAGCAAGTTAGGCCCCCTGACCCTGTTGGTCATGGTGGGGTTACTCCAGCTCTGGGTAACCTCTTTGGGTAAGCTAGGGGTGACCCTGGCTAAGATAAGATTAGCAGAGGTAGATACCTCTAACCCCAAAATAGAGAGAATGGGTGAAGACATAAAAAGCACAGACAAGAGGCAGTTCAGACTAGGTCCTATCACTGTGGAAGTGGGTCAGTTCCCCAGAGGGAATGACCTGAACAGGAGGATGTAAGGCAGAGTAGGCCCTGCAACAAACCAGCCTATTTCCTCTACTCTTCCTCGCCTGACAGACTAGGAAGACTCTCCCAGCTTTGGCTGAGTCTCCTGGCCTGTGGGCTGGGGGGGGCTTGTGTAAAGAAATGGCTCCCTGTTGCAGTTACCCCCCACTTTTTGCCTGATACTGATGCTGACTTGACTGAGAAGTGTGCTGGGACCCTGCTAACCAGGCCCCAGCACCAGTGTTCTTTCACCTAAAATGTACCATTGTTTCCACAATTGGCACAACCCTGGCACCTAGGTAAGTCCCTTGTAACTGGTACCCCTGGTACCAAGGGCCCTGATGCCAGGGAAGGTCTCTAAGGGCTGCAGCATGTCTCATGCCACCCTAGGGACCCCTCACTCAGCACAGACACACTGCTTGCCAGCTTGTGTGTGCTGATGGGGAGAAAATGACTAAGTCGACATGGCACTCCCCTCAGGGTGCCATGCCAACCTCCCACTGCCTGTGGCATAGGTAAGTCACCCCTCTAGTAGGCCTTACAGCCCTAAGGCAGGGTGCACTATACCACAGGTGAGGGCATATGTGCATGAGCACTATGCCCCTACAGTGTCTAAGCAAAACCTTAGACATTGTAAGTGCAGGGTAGCCATAAGAGTATATGGGCTGGGAGTCTGTCAAAAACGAACTCCACAGCTCCATAATGGCTACACTGAATACTGGGAAGTTTAGTATCAAACTTCTCAGAATAATAAACCCACACTGATGCCAGTGTTGGATTTATTAAAAAATGCACACAGAGGGCATCTTAGAGATACCCCCTGTATTTTACCCAATTGTTCAGTGCAGGACTGACTGGTCTGTGCCAGCCTGCTGCTGAGAGACGAGTGTCTGACCTCATGCGGTGAGAGCCTTTGTGCTCTCTGAGGACAGAAACAAAGCCTGCTCTGGGTGGAGGTGCTTCACACCTCCCCCCTGCAGGAACTGTAACACCTAGCAGTGAGCTTCAAAGGCTCAAGCTTCGTGTTACAATGCCCCAGGGCACTCCAGCTAGTGGAGATGCCCGCCTCCTGGACCCAGCCCCCACTTTTGGCGGCAAGTCCAGGAGAGATAATGAGAAAAACAAGGAGGAGTCACTGGCCAGTCAGGACAGCCCCTAAGGTGTCCTGAGCTGAGGTGACTCTGACTTTTAGAAATCCTCCATCTTGTAGAAGGAGGATTCCCCCAATAGGGATAGGAATGTGACCCCCTCCCCTTGGGAGGAGGCACAAAGAGGGTGTACCCACCCTCAGGGCTAGTAGCCATTGGCTACTAACCCCCCAGACCTAAACACGCCCTTAAATTTAGTATTTAAGGGCTCTCCCTGAACCTAGAAACTAGATTCCTGCAACAACAAGAAGAAGGACTGCCTAGCTGAAAACCCCTGCAGAGGAAGACCAGAAGACAACAACTGCCTTGGCTCCAGAAACTCACCGGCCTGTCTCCTGCCTTCCAAAGAACTCTGCTCCAGCGACGCCTTCCAAAGGGACCAGCGACCTCTGAATCCTCTGAGGACTGCCCTGCTTCGACGACGACAAGAAACTCCCGAGGACAGCGGACCTGCTCCAAAAAGACTGCAACTTTGTTTCAAGAAGCAGCTTTAAAGAACCCTGCAACTCCCCGCAAGAAGCGTGAGACTTGCAACACTGCACCCGGCGACCCCGACTTGGCTGGTGGAGAACCAACACCTCAGGGAGGACCCCCGGACTACTCTACGACTGTGAGTACCAAAACCTGTCCCCCCTGAGCCCCCACAGCGCCGCCTGCAGAGGGAATCCCGAGGCTTCCCCTGACCGCGACTCTCTGAAACCTAAGTCCCGACGCCTGGAAAAGACCCTGCACCCGCAGCCCCCAGGACCTGAAGGACCGGACTTTCACTGCAGAAGTGACCCCCAGGAGTCCCTCTCCCTTGCCCAAGTGGAGGTTTCCCCGAGGAAGCCCCCCCTTGCCTGCCTGCAGCGCTGAAGAGATCCCTTGATCTCTCATTGACTAACATTGCAAACCCGACGCTTGTTTCTACACTGCACCCGGCCGCCCCCGCGCTGCTGAGGGTGAAATTTCCCCCCTGGTCTGCCCTCCGAAGACGCGGGTACTTACCTGCAAGCAGACCGGAACCGGGGCACCCCCTTCTCTCCATTATAGCCTATGCGTTTTGGGCACCACTTTGAACTCTGCACCTGACCGGCCCTGAGCTGCTGGTGTGGTGACTTTGGGGTTGCTCTGAACCCCCAACGGTGGGCTACCTTGGACCAAGAACTGAACCCTGTAAGTGTCTTACTTACCTGGTAAAACTAACAAAAACTTACTTCCCCAGGAACTGTGAAAATTGCACTAAGTGTCCACTTTTAAAGTAGCTATTTGTGAATAACTTGAAAAGTATACATGCAATTGAAATGATTCAAAGTTCCTAATGTACTTACCTGCAATACCTTTCAAACAAGCTATTACATGTTAAATTTGAACCTGTGGTTCTTAAAATAAACTAAGAAAAGATATTTTTCTATAACAAAACCTATTGGCTGGATATGTCTCTGAGTGTGTGTACCTCATTTATTGTCTATGTGTATGTACAACAAATGCTTAACACTACTCCTTGGATAAGCCTACTGCTCGACCACACTACCACAAAATAGAGCATTAGTATTATCTCTTTTTACCACTATTTTACCTCTAAGGGGACCCCTTGGACTCTGTGCATGCTATTCCTTACTTTGAAATAGCACATACAGAGCCAACTTCCTACACAGACCTAATGAGAATTGAAAAAAAAGCAACACCAGTCTCTTTAATGGGCATGGTCTCCTTTTGTTAGGGGCTAGCGCAAAGCTCTCCATTCCCTCTTCTAATCTCTCTGTAGGGGGATTGTAATCACGCCCATGTCACGTCAGTCATGTTCATTGGCTCGTGGGCTTGCCTTTTAAAATCACAGACTTCATGGAGATGAGACTGTGTGGGCGGTGCCAACCACCTTCTCCTCTGTCAGCATGTTTCTACATTGCCCACACTAAGAAGGAAGCCACGCTGACAAGCCACTCTTTGTAAGCACAATGCCAATGCTTCACTTTTAATATGAGAGTGGCGAGTACAGCATTGGGCTGGGGGGAGGTGGGATTGCTCAGAGTGTGGTGTGGGTGGGTGGCAGGAGGCCAGGTATTTTTTCAGCTTATCTGCGAGGAGGTGCTGTGCAGATGGTGGTGGCAGTAGCAGGAAGCCAGTTAAAACAAAATTACCTTTTTTTTAATCCCTGTTGTTTATGGCTTCCCCAATACTTCTATGCCACTCCACATATTTTGGAAGCAGGGGCAGATTATTTAGGGAGACATATGCAATTAAATTATATATGGAGTAACTGTGAATAATGGGGCTGCTATTCACCTCGGGGTTCTGAGTGACATCAAATAGACAACATTGTATATTTGAAGACACTCAGAGACCCTTAGAGAATAACATCTCTGTTATTTACAGTTATTCATACATAATTCTATGGATATTATAGTCCAGGTATGACACCTCTAATGACCTGAAATAAACAGTGTAGTGTATGCCATTATAGGAAAGGCTGAATCTCTCTGCATCTTTCTACACCTTCTGAGATGCAGCATGTTTAAATTGGACTGATGTTAGGCTGATTCTAATATCTTTTTGCAAGGAATTACTAATTGCTTTTTGGCTTGTTTAATTTTGCACTGCAGATTGCTTTTACCCTTCAAGGCTGCAACCATGCTATATCTTTCAAATGAAAGACCAAGACACCAAGGATTTAAGCAGTTAGTTTTTCGTATTTTGCTATTGTTAGAAAAGGGGTTTCTGGTTGTCTAGGGTATATACCTAGGCCAGGCAGAACCCACCACTCTAGTCAGAGTAAGGGAGTTAAACACCTAAGATAACCCCTGCTCACCACCTAGGTAGCTTGGCCAGAGCAGTCGGGCTTATCCTCGAGGCAATGTGTAAAGCATTTGCACAACACACACACACACCAGTGACATGATAAATACACCACAAAAGAGACTCCACACAAGATTATGTGAAAATAAACTGTATTGCATGTAGAACATAGACCAAAACAAAATAAACCAATAATTACTTTGCCAACTAGGCAACTGTCATAGCTAGTGCAATAACATACAGACATTTAGGTTGCACTTGTTACGACAAACACCCTTCCTGTGTGTACAATGCAGATCCTGTAATATACTTGTTATCCTAACAAGCCAAAGGAAATTACATATAATATAATATACATCAGGTCATGAACTATAGAGAGCACTGAGGGTATAAAATGCAATGGTGAAATGCAGTACAAAAAGGAATCACCCAAAACACCTTCCGCATGAAGGCCACAGTGCATCTCCTTTTACTGGTTTTATGGTGCTTAAGGGGCTCTGTAGGAACAGGACCTCTGGCAAGGATTCTCTCCCATCTTGTCAGCTACTTGTTGAGTGCCCCCTCAAGAGTATGCCAGAAGAGTAGGGGGGAGGCATCCACACCTCCCACGCCACCAGAGAGGTCCCTGCTCAGGGAGGCTGGCTGCCTGTGAACATGCAGCACATCCCCAACAGCCCAATACCTGCTCCAGCACCGTCAGCCTCCCAGGGCATGCTGGAGGGCCACAACTCTCCTCTGGCGTTCCCTGGTGACAACGGCCTCACGGGGTCCTGGTGGGTCTTCTTGGGTAACGGCGGCGAGAGCAAAAACTGCTGAGCGGAGCGCTGAGTCACTCAAGGATCCAACAGCAGGAGTGGGTGTCTGCTTGTGCCCCAGGGGCACTAGATTGTGCATGCTTTATTAGCACCTGCCGGCAAACTGCTCCACAAGCTCCGGGCACCAGGATATAAGAAAAAGCACACCTGCTGCTTTGTGAACAGGGGAGAGCTCCGCCTGCAACCAGCTAGGCAATTGCTAGCGTTTCCCTGACTGACTCAGAGCCGGAGGAAGTTGGCAAAAAACAAAGGGCTTGCCATGCCAACTCCTCCTGGTCACAGTGCCTCACTTGCACTGCCAACTGCAGTGCTCACCACATGCCGGAAAGTTCAAGGGAGTCCTCCTGGATCCCAGAAACGCCCTCACAAGAGCAGGGGGTGGGTAGGCAAGCCTATAAGCTCCTGAAGAACACTGGAGGCACCAAAGCAAGGCAAAGGCAGGCCAGCACAAGGGTCCTTGTAGCAAGGTGGCAGTCCTTCTCTCAGCCTAGCAGGTAGCAGGACAGCACTCCAAAGCAATCAAGTCCAATGGTGGATCCTCCTGGCTGTCCTCTAGCAATGTGCAGACTGTAGAGCCAGCAGCGTCTGGTTACATGTCCACGCAGTGTCTGCAAACCTGGGGTCATAGCCCCTCTACTTAGACTTAAAATGCCTTTGATCTAAAGGGAACTTCAAAAGAGCCTCAGAAGTGTACTACACCCCCTTTCAGCCCCAGCCCCGGAATTCAGCATTGTACAAAAAAAGCCCTTTATGAGAGGGCCGCGCACAGCCTATACAAATATAAGTGCGCCCCGCCTTCCTCTCTCCCAGCACAGGAAGACCATTCAGTATGCAAATGTAATCCTGTTACACCTCCACCCTCCCTGTGTGATCGATGTCTGAAAAGTATGCACAAAGCCCATTTTTCATTCTACCCTAGATGTGGATTGGAGCCAGTCATAAGCACAGTAAAAATCTCCACTTTCCAAAAGTGGCATTTCCACAGTAGTACTAAGAAAATCCATCTACACCAATAAGTAGGATTTCTCACTACCATTCCAAACATATCAAACATGCCCATGCTACTCCTTACAAATCCGTAATTACCACTTAGACATATATAAGGGAATTCCCAATGCAAAACAATGAGAGGAGCAGCACTCACAGCAGTGAGAAACCAAATGGGCTGTTTGTCACTATAAGAACATGCCACACAATAAAGGCACATGTCCTACCCTTTACCTGCACAGCAGGGTGCTGTGCAGGGCTACCTAGGGCCTACCTTAGGGGTGGCCTATATGTAGTAAAAGGGGAGTTCAAGGCTCAGAAAGTAACTTTGGAGGCCAAGTCTATGTGGCAGTAAACTGTGCATGCAGGCCCTGCGGTAGCAGGCCTGAGCCAGGTTTGAAAGACTACTTCTGCGGATGGTGCAAGCTGCGCTGCAGGCCCACTAGTAGCAATTAATTTACAGGCCCTGGCTATAGGGGATACCACTATACAAAGGACGTACAGGTAAATTCAATGTGCCAATCAGGTGTAAGCCAATCACGCTAAGTTTAGAGGGGAGAGCACATGCACTTTAGCACTGATCAGCAGTGAGAAAGTGCATTGAGTCCTAAAGCCAACAAAAAGAGGATCAGAAAAACAGGAGGAGGAAGGCAAAAAGTTTGGGGATAATCCTCAAAAAAGGGCCAGGTTCAACAGCACAAGTGCGGGAGTGAGAGGTGTTATAGGGCACACAGTACATCCTCCCGACAAACCTTGAAACTTAAACTGGAAACTGTAGCCCTGTGAGAGCTAATTAAAGTTCAGGTTACTCTTTTTTCAGCATTGCCAGAAACGGCAAACTTAGAAAAGACTGCCTCTAAGGTCCCTGTAGCCAAAAGCGCAGTCAAAAGCCCAGTTAAATCAGGGTAATTTATAATAAACCATTCATTGACATACAAACAACATCCCATCTCTCCTGTTGCGCCATCATATGCTCAAAACCAAGAGTGATAAAGGGTTGATGCACCTTCATACTGCGCTTTAAATAAAATCTACCGGCATGTTCAAATTCTGTCTCTGCAGTCCCATTACGAACAAAAGCAGAGAGTTAAAAAAAAAAAAATTTTTTCAAGAATGTATGCAAACATTCATTCTGACATGAGAAACAGTGCATAAATTCTGCTAGTGATTTGCAGGTGGAGTGCACCGGGACCAGCGGTCATTTTTTGAGTACCAAAGCTTATTTTTCATCGTCAGACTTTGTTCCAGAGCGAGAAATACATACAGATAAGGAAGAAAGAAGGAAGGAGCGAGAGATAGGAAAACAGTGGCAAAGGGATAAAGCTATAATCAGTGTTTTAAATGGGCCAGTACTGTCTGGTACTGAGTACCAGCACTTTTTTATTTTTAGAGGGAGAGTACCTGCACTTCTCACGAAAAACATAATACTTTTAATTGGAGAGTACCGCACTTCTCAGAAACAAGCGGGTACTCGGTTACAGAGTACCTGCACTTCTATTTTTCAATTTCAAGCACTGGAAATCATAAAAACAAATTGCAAGACAGTCATAGAGTGACAGAAAGTGCTGCGGGTGAAAATGTTAGGTGGTGAAATCTAACTAGGCAGCCTTGATGTTCGGCAACCTCAGCATTTACCAGTGTTGGCCAAGAGTTCCTAAGGAACATGCATTTAAGTATTTATTTTTAGAAGTTAAACACTAGAGAGAACGTGTGCATAAATATAGTGGGAGACAACATCGGGTACTCACATAAGTGGTCCGGGCCTTTCAGCACAAGACGGACATGTCTACTGCCATACGGGATCGCCACCACAGTATCATCCGCTGGAGCAGGAAAGTGGAGGAGGAGACAAGAGAGAATGTAACAAAGTAAGAGCTCACTTCAAAAGAGTGGGTCACTTTGCAATGGTCGATATTCGTCAATATGGAGCTATGGGTTTTTCTGATACATCATTATCACTTGCACTGTGTACAAAGACAAAGTCCATACACCATATTAGGGATTTATCTAAAGTGTTGGAGTTGGGATACTCTGCCAAAATGTGGTGGCTGTCCTGTCCGCCCTATTACAAGTGCTGTGTGATATAATGCACTTGTAATAATACTGACCCATGCTGGTAACAGGGTACCCTTGCCCCCAAATTCTAAATACAGTCCTGAAACATTACACAGGAAAATAGAAGAAGCTAGAATAGGGAATGTTGATGCTGACTATATTGAAAGTTAACAAGTGATAAAACGGGGGCTCCCTACCCAGTTTGGGGTCTGCATGCAATAAGATACATAATACAATCCACTTTACATAGCTGTCAGAAAGTTCATGATACTAACTTACATCTTGTCCTGTGTTTCCAACAGACATCATTAAACATGCTGGGACTTGTAATTCCACCTTTCCTAATATAAGTATGCACATTTTGAGAAAAGAAAATATACTCATCATGTTAAGCATCCAACTGATTGAACTGCTATGAGCGAATATTTTGTTTTTCTTTATATATTTTATTACCCTGCCCCCCCAGACAGACACAGAATTATATGCATTGAAGCATTCACAGTGCAAGAAACACACTGTTCTCAGTATGGCACGGCTAAAGTCTCCATTAGTCCCTTAAATGTCCTCACAACCTGACAACTCTGTACCCCCCCCCCCTTGTAGCTGAAAATATTAAAGCCACAGCCCCAAATCCTTTCTACCTTCCGGGTGGGCATTCCCTCCTCTTACAAACCATCCTCACTGCTGCCATCCACCAATAAATTCTCTTGACCTAGTTGCCCAAGTGTAGTGGGCTCGCCCGATTCACTCCCCACCTCAACCAGCGAGCAACACCCTTGCATGCTACTAAATTGTCATGGTATATAGTAAATCCTGAATAAACAAAGTGACACAAACATTTGGAGAAAAAAAACACATGTCTGAATGTCATCAAAATAGCCTTCGTTTGAAATCTGTAACAAGGGTAATTTGGTGTGGGAAATAGGGATCTCGTTACTCTTGCACTGACATTCACTACAGCTTGGAAATATTTAGCCCGGAGAAAGTTGAAAGTCTTTAAGGGGTCATCTTGTAAGTGATGGCACAATAGTTGTTGCAAACCAACCAGACATCATGAAATAAAGAGATATTCTGGAAGCGTTAATGTTGGTGATTGCTGATGACATACCAATGGCTAAAAGGGATTTCGTTTTCATGTTCACTGGATGGACATTTTAAGGTTTCTAAAATCAAGAAGAGTTTCGGACCAAAACACGGCGTCTTCGATCAATACAGGGTGAGTTGGCATGTCTGTGCCTACGGTCGGCGAAGGTCAGTTCTACATAACCACGTTCTCTTCTGCTCTGTAAAGGGGAGGCACATGAAAGAGCTTCCCAAAATACCTTAGGAAGCATCTTTACTGAGGGTAAAATATTATGGTCAATTGAACCAAAGCCACTATGAAGCCATTCATGAACACAATCAATTCCTAACTAAAGAGAACAGACTCTCGACTGGTTAGTGCAGTATTTTAATTGTATGTTAAATATATACTTATTTTGGGTATAATTAGGCAATATAAACTATAGAGAGACAAAAGCTATAAAGCTAAGACATTCATAGAAGCCTGTTGAAAAGAATAGGAAAAGTAACAAGTAATGATAAATGGGGAGTTAATTATTAGTGGCTACTCTGATACTTTCATTCAGCAGGTAACCTTCATTATTAAGTCAAGAAGACTCTTGCCTCAGGCTTGTAGCATATGACTGAAAATGGAAGCAGAAGAAGTGGATTATTTTCTTTAGACTATGGCAGGTTGCGTGCCAGCCCGCCAGGTCAGAGGAGGCCTTTGCCTCTGCCCTCCTCATGGAAGGCTGAATGCCATACTCAGGGAGCTCTGTCATGTCAGCGGGTATCACTTTGCCTAAACTTTTTCCACCAGTGTGGCATATGCACTTTTGGCCAATATGAAATGACAGCCAGCCCCCACGTCATGGCAGGCAGTCCTCATTATTTCTTGTTTTGCAGAAACAACCCCCCAGCCTGTGGTTTTTCTTCCAACTCAAGCAAAGGCCCTGATGCACATGGAGTGTCCACTCTGCACATGGAAGACACTGATTTGTTTTCATGAGCAGAATTCTCTGTCCATAATGTAAATCCCACCAAAGGCTGACAAAGTCTTTGGACACAATGGTTCCAATCAAAAGATCACTTCATCAACCTCGTCTTTGCAAACTGAAGTGGTTCACAGTCGATGTATAAGTAAATAAACCAGAATTTAGAAGCCTTGAAAGACAAAGGAAGATCATGTACAAGCAGAACGATAAGAACAAGTATTAAAGACAGTACAGAATATACAAAGCATCCACCAAGGAAGTCAGGAGAACACACTACTATCATTGCATTTTGGATGGCACATGCCCTAATAAAGAGTTCCTCAAAGTATCCTCTGAACATCGTAACATACTAGGACTTCAAATGGCATTTAACGCATTTCTGCAACCTCCTGGTAGATCATTTCACTGAGAAAATATGTAATTTGAAATATTGCTTTCTCATACTAACAGGATTTAACAGCCCCTACGTACAAACCCTGCAAAACCAAACTACTTCCATCCTCCCATTTAGTAATGATAAAAGACGCCAGTGATCATTCCCCTTTTCCACAAATCTGGATTGGGAGCATCTCATATCTGTTCAGACATGCAAATCCAAAAACACTAGAAAACAACCTTCCAAAGAGAAAGGTATCATCTAACTAGATGGGGTGGCATTTATGAAACAGACTGCGGAAGTGGGCAGAAAGTTATGTTGATGAAAACTGTGGGTGAAGTGGGAGGGTGGCAGTGTCATTGAGTAGCTGCTACATGGATAAAGGGACGAGTTAAACCTGTTGGTCGTGAACTACAAAAAGCAAAATAATGACCCTCACACGCTGGGAGAAATCTCCTAAAGTGTGAGAGCCATTCGTTTTTTGTTTTACAGAAACAAACTCCTGCTTTGGGAGTTTTTTTTCTGAAAACCAAAACATTTTTCTCAGTGACCATCAAAAACTAGGCAGATGCGCACCAAGCTTTTTGTGCCTCCACAAGACACACCGTGGCAATGGGTGCTGCTAACACACAGAGATCCCTGCGGGGTTGGCCGTGTTCTCTCAATCTTGTGGGCAGCAATCCAGCCAGGTAGCAGAGGTGATGTCCTTCGCTACCCTCACAAACTGCACGCTGTGCACCAGCGTCTAAGTCACACCCTAACACTTCTTTTCCTTTTGAAGGCTGTATTAGTTGTCCCCAGGTCAGGATGCATGGAAGACCAGGTAATCAAAGGCCTTGAGTGCACTGGAAGCCATTTTAGTCCTATTCAGTTCCACTGGCTAATTGGTGAGTATAATATTACAGTTAAACGAGAAGTCCAGTACCATGTTGTGCATACTTCGGTTTAGGTTTGGGGAGCATCAGTCATACCCATCTTCTCTTGGGAGTCATGGAGGATGTTCTATTGACAGTCCTCTTTAGTTCAGCACAAAAGAGCTGCAGTAAACAGCAGCTTAAGCAAACTGACTGCCTGTAGCGACGGAGAACTGAAAGGGTCACTCCATTAGCTTATTTAACTTTCACCGCTGGGCAAGGACCCATCAAATGATACATGCAGTTCAACCAAATGATTTTTCTACCTTAAGCTCTGAAAATTCCAGTCAATTCTTAAACAAATAAAAGACGGCATGAAGTAATGAAGGAAAACACAAAAAGATAAAAAGAGATGCATGTGTTTGTTTTCAAACCTTTTATCTGTTCATCACAGGATGCAAGCCCAAGAAGGTATTTTGTACCACATTGCTGGTATAAACTGACGAATTTGAGGCAGTCTGATGGCCCTATAATACCTTTCACAGAATATCTGGTAACTAACGTAACTTTGCAGAATAACTCAATACGGCAAAATGGATGAAGCGATAATGGAGAAGGATTACCACCCAACAGAAAGTTGTATTCCAACATCTGAATCATATCAGTCAGATAGAAGATTCAATTAAATGATGTGCAAATTGTATCCCTGACAATTTCATGCCCATGTCCATTCTTTAGAATTAATGCTGTTGAAGCTCGAATCAGGAAACAAATTATCAGAATGCTAGGATTATCAGCCAACAGAAAGATAGAAGACCAATGCAAGTGCTTAATGCCACTCACCTCCTTAGTGGAATTCAGCTAATATAGGGCCACAGCCACATACCTCTAGGAGCTTTTCAAGAAATAATTTCAATTTTATTCAACTAAATCAGTTTGTTAATTTCCTCCAAGTATCAGGAACTAGACCAATTGTTTATCAAAAATTGCATTTTTGTGTTCACCTGAAATTGCCCGCTTGTTGTGGAGGAGCTTCTTAAAGAATTCTTCTTTAAGCAAACCAAAGGACAGTTACAAAGCAGACATGAAGAAATCATCATCCTATATTGGTTCTGCAAGAAATTGGGTTTTTGGTTGAGGGGGTTGGAAGCCCCACTCAGGCAACAGCCATAATCCTTGTCAGGGTGAACCACAAAAAGTCAATAAATTAACCTGAAAAGCAGTCACGCTTAGAGGCATTGTGTAAAGTATTTATGCAGTACAAAAACATTACTAAAGTGAAAAAACAACACAAGAAAAATCCTAAACCAATTTAGAAAAAGAGAGAACATTTTATTACATAAAATTATATCAGAATGGCAAAAATCTAATAGTTGAACAAGAGATAGTACATTTTAAAGTTTTAGGTAAAAATTGCAACTAAAGACTCAAAGCGCCAACTGTGGCTGTCTGGTTGTGCAGGACTGAGACAAAGTTGCAAGTTCAAGCTGAGCGTAATGGAGCATAGGCCAGGCACAGGACTCAGTGAGGCCCGCTGGGTTTTGTAACTTATGCCCTTAATGCAAGGTCTGCATGAAGTTGCTTTGCGAGGCTTCGTGTCACCCTGTTTTGGTTCCGATTAAGCTATTATCTGTGTGGCAAGGCTTTTTGGGGTTTAGCATTGCTCTGCGATAGTTGCAATGGTAGCTTATAGATGTGCAGCAAGGTTTTGCACGGCCTGGTTTTCCTAGGCGTCAGTTCTGATTAACATTTCAGCTGTGTGGCGAAGCTTTGCAGGACTTCGTGTCGCTCTGTGTTCGAAACAGTGCTGTTTTCAGATGGGATCTGTGTGGCATGGAACTGCAAGGCTTGCTGTTGCTCTGCATGAGTTCTGGTGAAGCCTTTGATTCAGAGCTGCACGTATTCTGGGGCCCTGCGTCACTTTGTGCCAGTTCTGATGTAACCGTCAGCTAGCCAGGGAGGAGTTCGCTGGAACCTCTTGTGGATCAGGACACACTCCAGCAGAGGGCTGCAGCAGGGCTCACGCAGGTCCAGTTGGTGCTTGTCAGCTGGGAAGTTGCAGGGCAGGCCTCTGGATGCTTGTTGTGTCCCTGCAGCTCAAACAGGAGGCCAGTGATCTGACCATTAGATTCAATGTAGGTAGCCTGGGATCATGGTAAGCTGGTCTAGTCTTCCTTCTTCAGAGAGCATAGTAGTCCTTCATGCAGCAGGGTAGTCCTTCTGGCAGCAAGGCAGTCTTTCTTCTGAAGCTTCCACAGGTCCAGGAGTGTTCTGATGAGTGGCTCTGGGAGTCCAGAATTTACGCCTGATGCCAGTCTATGTGTGGAGGAACTTCCTTTCCTACCCCTAAAAAATGGCTATGGAAAGTTCTTCCCCTTCCCCTGGTCAAAGCTTCAAACTGCCTGGGGTGACAAATGGGAGGGCAGGTTTGGTGTCAGGTTCCTTTGTGTATGCTGTAGGCAAAGCCCTTTGAAATGTAACTAAGGATGAGTACAGCCCCTAACCAACCGAGGATCATTCTGTCCATACCTAAGACCTCTTGGTCTCACTGTATGGAAGCAATGGACAAACCCCAGCTGCAGAGACATTCACAATCATGAGACTCAGGACACTGACAGAAGGCACAGATGGTTGGAACAAGAAAATAGCAACTTTTTAAAAGTGGCATTTTCAAAATAGTAACTTAAAATCCAACTTAACCATTAAAGAGGAATTACATTCCAATTCCTTTAAGTGTAAACAGCATATCCCTACCTGCTCCCAATCTGAAGTTAGCACTTTTCAAATGTAATAAGGTAACCCAGGGTTTGCCAATAAGAGAGATCGGCCTTGCAGCAGTGAAAAACAACTTGAGAAGGTTTTCACTGCAAGGACATGTAAAACGTAAACACACATGCCCTATTAGTGCAAAAGAATGCACCCTGCCCTATGAGCCTTTAGAGACTACCTTAGAAGTGACCTATAAGTATTTAAAAAGGGAAGGTTAAGGCCTGGCAAAAGGTTTATTTTGCCAGGTCGAAATGGTGGTTTCAAACTGCACACCAAGTCTTTAGTGGCAGGCCTGAGATATGTTTTAAAAGGCTACTTTAGCGGGTGGCACAATGAGTGCCATTGCCCATTAGCACCATTTAACTTACAAGTTCCTGGTACATGTTGTACCATGGAATAGGGATTTTACTAGTAAATTAAATGTGCCAATTAGGTGTACACTAATTTACCATGCTTTAGGGAGAGAGTAAAAACACTTTATCATTACTTGGCAGGGGTAAAGTGCGCTGAGTCGTAATCCCAGCAAACAGTAATTCAGTATATCAAGGGAGTGAAACCAACAGAACACCACAGATGTCAGATCTAACAGGAGCTTTGTGCTTCTTTTGGTTTATTTATGGATTGTATGTGTTTTGTAATCCCTCCCCCCACCCCACACCTTCAAGCTGGCATTTGGAACCCAATGGTATGGTCATCATTTGTTCTTCACTGAAATGAAGTATTTGGTATTCATTTTTATTTTGCTAATCACGAGATAATTCAATTCCCCTTTAACAGAACACTTTTTACACAACTAATCTATCAGAGTATTGTGATTTAGGTGTTTTACAGTGGCATTACGTTTTAATCCAAGTAGTTGCTTGATGTGTATTCACTTTTATGTTATGAAAAGAAAGGTGACACCAGAGATTAATTTGAGCCAGTTGTTTCTGGTGCTCGGCACCGGCATTTAATTGTCAGTTTAAGACAGCCTGCCACATGGTGGCGTTGTCTGCCCAATTTAGGCATGAGCACAACAACAGCTGTTTATTAATTCAAGATACGTTAACAACCATGACTAATGCCTGCCAACAACACCATTCGTATAGCTTTGGGGGCCTAGAATAGCGTGAATTCTCACACTTGCAGGAGTGTGATGGTTTGTAGTTGTGTTGGTGCTGTCACTGGCAGCACTGGGAGGGACAATGGATGGAGCAAGCTGTAGTGTCCTCCTGATGAGAGCCCTGGCACTTATTTAAAAAAAAATTAAGCACCGGTTGGCACAGAGAGACCTTTACAAAAACCGTTGTATGTAAGCTGCTACGGCAACTATAACTATATTCAAAAGGTACTCTGTACAACCAGGACTCATTTAGGTGACAAGCAACAACCTGATAGGGGTTAAGAATTCTTGTAGATTACCGGAAGTGGAAAACCCACACAGCCAAATACTTGTCATCTGCAAAGGCAGTCCTCCCTGATTATGAGTCGGGTCTTTTGTGGATGTTACATTCAAGGCATATGATGCCCTCCTCAGCGCTAACGGGAGCCAGGAGGACAAGAGGGTGACGGGGCCGAGGCTCACTGATTGGGAAGATCATGTCCTGTCCTCTACAGGGATTCATACGAGGAAGCAATAGAAAGGACAGCTCCATGATGTTGCACACAAAAGAAAAGCAACCACTTGCCAACACCTGGGACAAATGCAAACAATTACTAACTTAAAACGTAGAGCACATATTAAACAAATGAAGAAAAAAAAACCTCTCAGCTTCATGTTCTCCGTAACATAAACAATTTCTCAAAGGAAAACACAATCCTATCATTCATCGAAAGGAAACAGAGAGATCTGACACCGGCCGGGGGTCAAAAACCAGCTGGAAGGTGTGCACTGGAGGTCTGGCATCAAAGGCCACGCTTTATTTATAGTTCGCGCCCTCCTCGCGGCTTCCCCGGCCCCCACGCGGGATGGAAAGCACACAGCTCTCACTAAGAGGCACTGCACGACCAGGCTCCATTTGTGACACGTCATTGTATGCCGCTGTTGAGAGGGACACGATCCCACCTAGCCGAGGTGGGCGGGGCAGCTGCACAGGGCGCGCGCTTCCTTCCTGCTTGGACAAAGTTTACAGATCAAGGGACAGCTTGTGTATTTGAAACCTCGTTAATGTACAAAAAAAAAGTCTTAGGTTAATATGTGTACACTGGGCCATCAATTATCGAATCGCCGGTCGTCCTCCATCAATACACAGGGCTTAAAATGACTAAAGTTTCTATTCACAGAAAAGACAAAGGCAGCCTCGCATCTGTAACGTTCGTGGAGAGCATCCTGTGGTGGATTCTGTACCACAATTCCAAGGGAAATTATTTTCTTCTTGAAAGACCCCATACCCTCCACTGGTAGAATTTGACCATTTGCAAATGGTCCTGCTGGATCCCATTGCTAGTACCTGTTTTGATTTGTTTAACTTTTATAGCCCTAGTTTCCACTAGTAAGCACATTCAAAGGGCATGCCCGGGATTGTAAGCACACTCAAAGGGCATGCCCGGGATTGTGCTACATTATATTGAGGTTGTTACTATTGATACAAATAACATCTCACTCGCTAGGTGAACCTGCCACTCGTAGGGTGACCACCCGTCCGTAAATTTCACGGACTGTCCGTAATTTCGCCCTGCTGTCCGTTGTCCGTGATGAAAGCTTTAACGGACGGTCCGTTATTTTAGCCTTTCACCTAAAGGGCAACGGAGGCAGGGCGAAATTACGGGCAGAGGAGTTTCCCCAGCTGGACTGAAAGGCTGGGAGTCTCCTGAGCTCTGAGGGAGGGGCAGACAGATAAGAATCAGACCTTTTTGACAGGGGGTCTCCTTCCCTAAAGACATGCAAATGTGCCCAACTGGTAAATCTGCAAATACAAAGGGGCTTGAAAACCTGCATTGACTTTACTAAAAGGAGTCACTTGAAGTTTTCTGGTGGCAAAGACATTTCTTTTAGAGAGGTATTGTAATGGTGTTCCAAGTTGAGCTGTGGAGTGTGTGGTTATAATGGAGTGTTATAATTTTTTTTAGTACTAAGTATAAACTGTATATTATTCAAATCTGTATTTGAGAAACACTTTTTTTTTTAATCTAACCGAAATGTATTTGCGCATTTTGTAGCAGCCTTTATTATGATGTAATTGTATTTTTCACAGTTCTTTCAGGTACCTCATAGTACTAACAAACATTGGCAAAGCCAATAGGTCTCATCTACGAAAGAGTTATTGGCTTTGCTAATGTGTTTTAGCCATTAGCCATGTTAGCTGCTGTTCAGCATGGCTTAAAGTTAGTGGCATAATTGTGTGGAGTGGAGTAGAGTGGCATAGGAGCAGTGGCGTAGAGCCCAGTGGTGCAAAGTACAGTGGAGTGGGGTACAGTGCAGTTGTTTAGAGTGCTTTAGCGTAGAGTGCAGTCGTTTAGAGTGCAGTGGCATGGAGTGGCGTGGGACAGAGTAGAGTGGCATAGAGTGCAGTGGAGTAGAGTGGCATACAATGGAGTAGCAGAGAGAGCAGTAGTGTAGAGTGGTGCAGTGGTATAGATTGCAGAGTAGACTCATGTTGCAGGGAGTGCAGTGGCGTAGTGTAGAGTGGTGCAGAGTAGAGCAAAGTGCTGTAGAGTGGAGTGATGCAGAGTAGAGTGGCATATAGTGCAGTAGTACATAGGTGTATAGTACAGTGGTGGAGAGTGCAACATTGCAGAGTAGAGTGTCAATGCAGTGATGTGGAGTAGAGTGGCACAGAGAGCAGTGGCGTAGAGTACAGTGGTACATAGTAGAGGGCAGTGGCGTACAGTGCAGTTGTTTAGAGCGCATTGGTGCAGAGTGCAATGGCATAGAGTGGCACAGGATAGAGTTACATAGAGTGCAGTGGAGTAGTGTGGCATACAATAGAGTGACAGAGAGTGCAGTAATGCAGAGTGGTGCAGTGTCAGAGTGCAGAGTAGACTCATGTGGCATAGAGTGCAGGTGTGTAGAGTGGTGCAGAGTGGAGTATTGTAGAGTGGTGTAGAGTAGCGTATAGTGCCTAGAGTGTAGTGGCATAGACTGGAGTGGTGTAGAGTGTAGAGTGCAGAGTTGCAGAGTAGAGTGTCAGTGCAGTGGTGTAGAGTGGTACAGAGAACAGTGGCATAGAGTACAGTGGTGCAGAGTAAAGGGCAGTGGCATACAGTGCAGCTGTTTAGAGTGCACTGGTGTAGAGTGCAGTTGCATAGAGTGGCATTGGGCAGAGTAGAGTGGCATAGAATGCAGTGGAATAGAGTATTTTGGTGCAGAGTGCAGTAGTACAGAGCAGAGTGGTGTAGAGTATAGTGGCGGCCAGAGCACTGTTGCAGAGTGTCAGCTTGCAGTGGTGTAGAGTGCGTTGAACTAGAGTGCAGTGGTCAGAGTGGTATAGAGTACAGTGGCGTAGAATAGATTGTTTCACAGTAGAGTGCAGTGGCATAGAGTAGAGAGGTGCAGGGTAGAGTGCAGTGGCATAGAATGCAGTGGCACAGAGTGCAGTGGCATAAAGTAGATTATTTCACAGTAGAGTGAGGTGGCCTAGAGTGGAGAGGTACAGGGTAGAGTGGAGTTGCATAAAGTGGCATAGAGTGTGATGGCATAGAGTAAAGTAGTGTAGAGTGCTGTGGCATAGAGTGCAGAGGTGCAGAGTAGATTATAGTGATGTACAGTGTATTGATGTAGAGTGCAGGGGCATAGAGTTGAGTGTTACAGAGTAAAGCGCATCAGCATAGAGTGTATTAGCTTAGAGTGCAGTGGCGTACAGTGCAGTGTTGCAGAGTGGAGTTGTGCGGATTAGATTGGTGTTGCCTAGACTGGAGTGGTATGGCGTGCAGACGAGCAGAGCGCAGTGGTGTAGAGAGGCGTAAAGTGCAGTGGCATAGAGTAGAGTGGTACAGAGTAGAGAGGCATAGTGTGAAGTAGCATAGAGTGCAGTGGCATAATGTGGAGTGGTTCCGAATGGAGAAGAGTGCAGTGGCATGGAGTGGAGTAAAGTAGAGTGATACAGAGTAGGGTGCAGTGGCGTGTAGTGGTGCAGAGCAGAGTGGAGTGCAGTATGGATGGTATGCCAACACACTGCCATTACAGACAACACATTTTTGATTGAAATGACCATTATATTTGCACAGATATACAGTTTTTCAAATCAAACTATACTGTGCACAGATGATGATGTGTGGAAATTGCATCACCTAATGCAATGATTTGTTTTAATCATGTAAAGGTATTTGTTTCCAGCACAGTTCAGAATTAACAAAAATGTGCTTGATTTGTACTTCTAATTCTGATATATTCTGAGGTTTATTTAAATGTCATTTGATAGAAAAAACTCTTTCCTAACCCCAGTATCCAGCAAGATTGTCGCATAAATCCTCTCACTTTGAAGTCAGAGAAAGGAAAGTAAACACTAAGTTCCCACTGAAGACAGAGCCTGACATTTGACTTTGTTCTTTGAACACAGCAAATATGACAAGATAAGAACAAGATTTACAGGCCTGTTTACAGAAAGGAAGCACTCTGCAGGATACTGTAAATAAGGTTTTGGCAAGGGAAGGGACAAATTCAAGCTGCATAGCCTAAAACAAATAAAGCCAGCAACTTGAAAGCAACAAATTGTGAGTTACAAACCACAAGGCCAATGGCAAGCAACGGGCAGAATGCATTCACAAGGAAGCACTATGAATTTACTTAAAGTGCAGCTGTGGGATACTTTGTGGGGAAAGTCTGGTATTTTAGTCCATATCTTTTAGAGGTTTGGCCACATCAATCACCCAGGTAGTATGACGAGAAGACCTGGAGTGGTTTCCATGTTGCAGGATAGGTCTGTACACCCATTCTATCAGTTTGCCACCATTTCCTATGATACAGAGCTTCTGGCACACCTCTTGTAGGGGTAGTGCTAGGTGGCAGACATGAAATAGGGCATTTAATGATTATTTAAGGTGGTTGTAAGTAAGGAGTTGACCGGGGTGAAGATGGTAGTCTGCCACAAGGGTTTGGAAATTTAGTGGCTCACTGTTCAGAAACAAAGTCCCCAATTTTAAGACACCTGCAACATGCCACTGAGGGAGTTGCTCTGAGCACAGCCATCCTGTGCGAGTGGGAAGGCTTAGCAAAGGTAGTGCAGGAGCATATGGTTTCCTCGTGTCAGTGAGTTTACAGAAGACCTAATCCACCCGCAGTCACAGTTAGCTTTAGAGTGGAAAGAGCTCCCGATGGCGCCGCAGTGACCAAATCAGATGTGTGGCCTGTCTGAAGAAGGATGACCAGGGGAAGGTTTGCAAAATAATACTATCATTGGGGTAGCACACCATCTTCACTAGTGCCACATGGCCTCTACAGAAAGCAGAAGAGAAGACCAAAAAGCAAACTGGGCTTGGAGGGACCATTCGCTCTGCCGAGATTTTCATCCTGGAAATGAGTGTAAAAATGGTAGATATTAATTATTAGGTATCAAAAGGTAACTGGTTCCCAGTTCAATCTGAGATCCAATTGTATATAAAGGCAAAAACAGTGCCATATGTTAAAGAAACACTAATAACATTTTAAAATTTTACAATTTTGTTTGTGCAATTTACATACCAAATATTTTGAAGATTCTATGTGTACTTGACACTTAGGGATAACCCAGATCTCTAGTTTGGCTTTTGCTCAATTTCAAAACCATATAAAGCCATGGACAAAGCGGGCAATTGCCTTGCACAACCTTGCAAGGGGTCTGGCCCCTGCTCACCCTTCAAAAGCACTAACAGCGGACCATTGCACCAGAAGAGTTTGCCAAGGTGGATGGGTGTTGCTAGTTCAACCACTTGACAGTGCCCCTTGTGTTTCGCTCCTATGAGCAGAGAAAACTCCCCAGGTACCCAATACTTTCCAATAGTCTTGGTGGACCCATCTTGTCTGATTTTAGGAATTGTCCCACCTTGTTCTTCTCTTCTTTATTTATCCAGTTTTTAGCAACAACCCTTTGAATTACTTGCCGTGGATCTCCCATTTGCTCTCGATTTCATCCTCCTCTTTTATCATCTTTGATTGGTAGTCCGGGCTCCCATTTCTGAGATAAATGTAGAGTTCCCAGGCATACACTCTAGTGCAGTGAGACTACAGACAAGTTATGGGTACATCACATCCTGACATTAGGTGTGAGACTGTCGCCCACACCATCTGCCCTGCCTTTTAAAAAAAAAATAAGGTTGAAAGTCCATGGGTGGTTGGGGTAAGCCAGATGTTTTTGTTCAATTTGTTTAAACTATCATAAGGTTAATTACCTTAATGTTTCCCAAACTGTTTGCCAGGGGTTTTAAAATGTTCAGAAACATAATCAAAATGTTGCTGTTACTTTCTCTTCAGGAAAGATCGGGTAGATTTGGGTAGGGGTGATGGCCTTGCTGCAGTACTGAAGGGCATTAAGTTACTACTGAACAAAGAGGTAATGTGACACCTGAATGTAGCAGACCAGGAGGCAATCACAAAAAGACCACAGTGAATAAATAGTGCTATGTTAAAAAAGAGTGAATAAATGCACTGACAACATAGTGAGGCATGGCCTCCCTTGCATGTGTCTGTAAAACTGACGTTTGTTCTTGATTTTTTGTCCTGAATTTTGACCCTTTGTCCTGAATTTTTGTCCTGAATTTTGACCCTTAGTCCTGAATTTTTTACAGTCCTGTCCAGAGTTTGCCTCAATGCCAGGTGGTCACCCTACACTATATTGTAGGGTGAGTACATATTTCCTATCCTGAACACCACTGCTTCTGGCTTTGGGAGGTGAGTAGCAGTGAAACTAACAGTGACAAAAAGCTACTCACACTACAATATGGTAGAAGGTCAATTTAGTGAATGCAATATTACTTCCATAAGATATATCACATGTGACACAGTGCCCGCCTATTGTGCCCAGTTACTGAAACATTGCACAGGCTCCAGAGATGGGTCAGAGTTAGCTCGTGGGCCGGAGAGAATGCAGCAGAGATACATGGAGCAGCAGTTCACTTACGGCCACATCAATAATTCCATCCTGGCTGAGAAACAACTTGCCATTTCTTTGAGTCAAGACCTTAAAGGTGGGAAGTGCAACATATCAGGATAGCCTACATACTTCAATAGAACGTCTTCAGCACAGAGTGTTTTCTGAGCTATCCATCCACAAAGAGGAGCCCAAACGTTTAGTCAGTAACTATTGAACCACTCATGTGACGCACTTGTTCGTGTAATTCAATTCCTACTGAATACTGATTGCAAAGGCGCTCAAGACTAACAACAGTTAGAGACCAATGAAGATACTCTCTGAGCATAAACGATAACTGATGACCATAGGAAGCCTAGTCAATGGAGCTCCTTGGCTGCAAGCAACAGTAGATGGGCGGGAAACACATTTTTTGCACAGTCTGGACACCTTACGTTTATTTGTTGAGAGCTGTGATTTATATTGTCCTCGTACGAGCCGGCAAGTGGATCCTTCTCCATTGCAGACACCACAGTTGTCTTCCTTCACAGTGCTTCCCAGCTGATGATCACAGCCAACAATCTGTTGAGAGGAAATTGATTTATTGTAGATTGAAACTCACTGCGTACAGGCTCAATTGCAGCGACTAATCATAGACAGCCATAGACCTCCATCTTTCTCCCATTACAACAACAGTAATCAAAGAGACCACATAAGCCTGCATTACAGATGCAAGTAAATTCAAAGAGATCAAGGAAGGATGCCAGAGTAAAGTGACTTTACATGTAGCAATGCACAGCTCAGTAGTTTACCACAGTCTACCTCAGACTACAACAGGGAAGTGATCTGTTTTTTCTACAGGGGCCAGACTGTCAACAACTGAAGGGGAATGAAAGCACATTATTGTACTATATATTTCAATAATGATAGGTTCTGCCAAAGGCAAATTATGTCACTTGCTGAAGTAAAAAACACACAAAAAACAAAAGCAGTGTTTTCTGTACACAATGTATTTAGGAGGATCTAAACTGTGGTGATTCAGTCTGCTTTTGAGGTGTAAAACAGTCCCTTATGCTTTGTATGGAAGCACTCCACAGGAGACAGGATGATACCTAAAACTTCAAATAGCATGAAATGAGAGAGTAATACTACTTTGGGCAGAGCCAAAACTCACTCTATGTATACTCAGAAGAGATGTTAACAATGAGTTATGAAGGCAGCTGCTGTCACGCCTAACCTAAACATACAAGCGGAGTAATTCAATTACTTAATAACTGTGTTCTATTTGTTAAATGTGTTGCTTTCATATATGCCTCACACAGTCGAGAGGATGCTTCTGAGAGCTAATAAAGATATAATATAATGACAAATGCAATATACCACGTCACACATATTTTTTATGTATACATGGCATTAAGTGGATGAGTTTGAACTATAAATGATACGAGTGTGAGCGCATAGTTTTTTAAAGCAATCTCTTCCTACCTTAACCTGTGTTTCATCAGTGCCTGAGAGGTATGTTCACAGGCACCATGGTGAGTGCAGAGCAATGTTTACTTTAAAAGCGCTATGAAGTCTGTATGTGCAGGGTTAGTAATGTTTTACCATTTAGTGCATAATTTAAATATATAACTTAATGATTTACTTGCGTGTTCGAGCACACATGTGTGGGCTTGTGCATGGCGTGAGGTGGTTGTAAGTATCACGGGGAATGATACATGGGGCAAGCAACATTCTTGGGCTGGCCCTTGACTCAGTGGATTGGGTTCCATAGGAAGAGTTTTCCTACATGTTCCAACATGTTCTTGAAGCTCGGATACAGTCAGCCTACCTAAGAAATGGAAGCCCATGAGAAAAAGGGGAGAAGACCAACAGTAAAAAACACGGGTGGAACAATGGCTGATAGTGGAAGAAAGACAGCTTGCTGACAAAGGAAAAAGGATTTGACCTTCGAAAGAATAATACTAGGGGTTATTAGAGGACATGGATGTAGGTAAACCAAGATGGGCACCAGGAAAGGTGACTAGACATCACAGAATAAAGGGGGTGTGGCTGAAAAATCAAAAGTACAAGGCGGTGAGATAAGGAAGAAAGACTATGAGGAGCAGCAATAATAGTCGGAGGAATAGAAAGTTTCGGCTAATGGAAAGAATGCTTGAAAAAGGAGGGTGGCTTTTAGAAAAGAAAATAATGCAGTTTTTAAAGAATGGAGGTTGGAGAGGGAAGGGAAGAAATCAGAGACAGAAAAGAAGAAGAGCTGTAGGTTAGTATGGAAGAAGATCGACAAAGTAAGACAAAGTATCTTGGCTCAAAAGAAGGGTATCTAAGTTGGTAAAGCAGTGAAAAGAGAGCAAAAGATGACTAGCTATGTTGAAATAGAAAACAAATCTTCCTAGGAAGAAAATAAGGTTTGTTTGCAAAAGAAAGCAGGGGAGGCATGAAGGAAGACTAGAAAGGTCAGAATAATATTCTGGGGCTGAAGATACTTGTAAGTGACTTGATTAGGTAAACGGAACGGATAAGGGAAGAGAGGATGTCTTATGTGCTTGTTTCGTAAAAATGGAAAATAAATTTGGAGATATATTCTTTGTGCAACTTGTTACCAATGTAGATTTTGAAGACAGGTAGAGATCTGGTCAATGTTTTTTTTATAATTTGCAGTTTGTTGTGCAGGTAGTCTAGACTTAATGACATTATAGTATTCCCATCTTAAATGTACCCCAAAGTACACTATATTGGCTTGTGGATGAGAGAGAAAGGAGGCAATACTTTAGTGGACAATTTATGTTGTTAAGATATCTTTTCAATGTCTTGGTTGATTTGAGAGGAAAAGGACAGTGTAGGATAAGATGTTACTCTTGGGTTCCTTCTATGAGTAGCTAGTGTAGGAAGCATTCCAAGTTCTGAAATCTGTTTTCATTACATTTAAGAAGTTTTAAAAAATAAATAATTTAAAGTTTGCCTGATTTCATTCATCCATATTTGATCACCTAGTAGATAGTATGAATCCCTCGCAGTGCATAATACCAACCATGCAGTCTGAAGAGGAGGTGCATATCACCCATTAAAACTAAAATGTTACTTCCTGTGAATTGATCAAGGAAACAAGTGGTCTGGTGGCTGCCTTAAAACCAGAGGGTTAAATGTAGAGACTGCAGGTACTCTACATGTCATGTCTACAGATGGAGAACTAAAGTCATTGAGTTTTACTTGGTGTGATGATTTGCTAAGAAGGAGGACATCTAAGAGGAGTAGCTGTGATGCAGCTCACATTTGTCCAATGCCCTTCTCAATTAAGAACCAAGTACTGGGAGGCCTCTTAGTGGCTCAGTTCCTCTGAGTGACACATAATTTGGAAATACACAAAGGAATGGGGCAGCTCATGGCCATCCCTGGGCTATGTTTACAATTGTGAAGAAACTGCAGAGACAGCTGTTTTGGGGGAAGGAGGTCCAAAATAGATAACAACTGCATGGGCATCCTGTTTGCAATAGTAGACAGTGCATACTCTCAAAAAGGCTCGCTATAAACATTAGAAGAGCATTAACTCTATAAAACAATACATTCCCAAAAAAGTAAAACAAAGTGCTGTTATGTAAACTCCTCCCCGCCATTCACTCTTTACAATATCAAAGTTTTTACACATACAATAACACATTACATAATCTACAGTCTCACAAATTACGTCCATATTAAAACAGTGAATTCAGAGAAAAACATACCACATAAAATACAACGCGCTAGATGCTATGATATGCTGACATCTAAGGAAAACGTTACAACGTATGATTTGAGCTCATGACCATAGAACATCCACTGAGATCCTCAGTATCAGATGCTTGCATGGAACACAGATACCGGCGCACACAAGAAAATAATGCAGTAATTATTTTAATTCTCTATCATTCCCACTGCTTAGGCACACAATCATACAGACGTTTGCACACTCATTCACATGCTTATTCATTCTCTCCTTCGCAACTCATGTGCACATCCACGAGTGATGGTGTAAGTGTGACTTAATGTTTATCTTAAAGGGTGGGAACTCAAGTCATAGTAGTACCATAACTTGGAAATGTCCTATCCGTGTAGGTTACTAGTGTATCAACTATTACTTAAAACCAACCTCCAGGTCCCCATTATTCACTTTCTAATTTTTATTGTCCTATTTTATTTCAAGGCTTCCTCCCATACCTCATCCTGCCTTCAAACCTTCAGTTCACACTTCTTTGCTCACCTTCTTCCAAGACTTCTGTTATCCCTGTTTTTTCCCTGCTCGTATTCCTATTTGCATAATGTCATTCCCTTATTCCTCCCTACGTTTGCCAGTGCTTGTCCCCACACTTACTTCTAAACACATGGGCATGTTTATTAGAGCCCACCACATAGTGGTGCTGGTTAATTTTTTGGCAGAGTTCATTAGGGGAACATTTAACTATGTAATATACCTTAAGAATTGTAGAACTAAGACTTCCAAGCGATTCCCTCATTTTCAGGTGACAGGTGGGTGAGGACAGCTGGAGCAGACTCGTGAAATACCTTGGGCCCTGGTATTTCATGTTTTACAAATTAACCACTGCCTACATTTTATTTGCAAATTCTTCAATGTCTAAGTAATTATCCCTTCCTATTCATTATGCAGTAACTCTTGGCGGCCATTTCTTCTTTCCATGTAAACATCTTTCTGCCCACACTCTAAGAGCTTAATGTCCCCACTATCTTATGCCTCCATGTGATTTATTTCTTGCCTTCGAGTGTTCGTCGTTTACAAGTCTTCATTTCTTCCCACCGATCATCCCTTTTACACCATATTTTTTTCCTTTTGTTGCTCATCCACTCTCCTAGCTTTCCTTGCGTGTGCCTCATGTTTATCCTCTAAACCCGTTTATTTTTGTAATATGGACTAGCGTGATCAGTCATAGTAACGCCTATATGGTGACCTATATTAATTGTTTTAAATACGATAAGACACATACATAGAAAAATAAATAGAATTACACCCTTTTACATTCCAAGCATTCACTGCAGGGAAATAAAAGAAACAGACAGCATCAGTATACCACAGGGAACATATCACTGAGGCAGCATCTCTGCTAATCTTCTAGACAGCAGTAGAGGGTTTTCAGGGATCACACCTGGAGAAGCCCGTACCTCACTCCTCGGCCTTCCCTCCTTCCCCCACAGACTTCCTTCTTTGTCTCACATGCACATTGTCTTCCCTCATAGCCATACATCCTCCCCTAAAGTACGTTCTGTGTTTCCTCCCCCAGCAGTGCTTGCTGTATTTACACCACGGCTTCCCGTTTCCTCAGAATAATGTTTTTCTCACACAGCTTTACCTTTACAAAGACTTCCTTTATTCTTTCCCTTTTAATCTCCTCTCATGCCCACACAGCCGTACCCTTCTCGTCTCCCTTCCATCCTTCCTTGTTGCTATCTCAGATACCCCTCTTGCTGACACAGCCTTGCATCTGTTCCAGCATTTCTTAGCACCCAGTCTACTTGCATTCCCAGCCTCCCTTTCTTTCCAGATCCTGTCCATCTTCCATCAACACCAAGAGTTTAGGCCTTGTTAGGTCGAGCGCGCAAGCGTTTTGACCGGTTGTAAGTATTGTGGGCTTTTAACCACGCACCCATCACTTTCACTCGGCCTTTCAGCGTTTGTAATCCTTGTTGCATGATGGTCAAGGGTGGGTGCCACATTAAAGCTCGGCTCCTTATGGGCTCACGTGTCCGAGGGAACCGCAGGCTGACCTGGCCTCTGGCTCTGGTCTGGCCAGAGTCCTAAGGGGCTCCCTCACCTCGACCTTACACATCTCGAAGCCCCCTGAAACTGTTTCCATTCACCTTGTCTTCTCTCCCCTCACCAGTACTCCCTCGGTGCCTTAGGCACTTTATCCCCCACCTGCCTGTAGTAAGAGTGCGGAAGGAATAGCTCGGCTGTAAGTGGGAGTTCGAACAAGAGAAAGAAAGGTCAGAAGCTGCCGAACAGCAAACAGCATCGTTGTGTGACTTCCAGCGTCGGAACGTATTTGACTTACACGGCTCTTGCTGTACGGCCCGTTTGGTGTTGACGACCAATCAAGAGATCCACATTTCCCTGAAGACAGCCGATGCACCTCCATCCCACACCCTGTTGGTGTCTACTTTATACTCAGTTGAGATGTCACCTCGGCCGTTTAACATAGATGAGAGCCGTCATCCGCTCCAATGGCATACAAATCCATCACTCTACTGGCGCTCACAGGAACATTTCAAAACATTGTTTTTATGTCATTTTAACGAGGCAGCGAGGCTGGCACTGCAGGCTTTACTACCATATATAAAATATCGTCAAATGAATGAATTCATTCCCGCCGGCCATCTTCCCATGAAGAGCAGTGAAGTCATCCCTGGTGTTGCACACCCTGTACAGCTAAGCTGGCTTCCCTGCTATGTCCTCCAGGCTTTGTTTTAGAGGATCTAAAAAACACAAACCAGAACATACAGCTAATCCGAGCTGGCTCAGGCGGTATTGTTCTCTCCTATGCACCAAGGCCCTCCTAGAAGGTAAGAGATTCCAGGTTACATTTGTAGCCGGAAATCCCATTGCACGTGTCATGCTGCAGTTTGCATTTATTAAATGGTTTCAAACTGACATGAAGCAAACATGGCGAAAACCAGATTAGGAGATGTTGACAATGAAGTAAAGAAACATAATTTTTTGCAAGACAGTGCATGAAAGGCTTAATACCGCGCCCTGATCTGTTTTCCACTTGTGTTAGATGTCTGAGGCAAGGTGTGTTCTCCAAGCAAAAGCAGCTTCATTTATGCCATCACCACATATTTTCCTATACTTCTGCCTTTCAGGGGGTGGGGACATTCACCCAGTTCTGACTGGCAGCCAATATCTTGGTGACGTGGAGGGGTTGGACTAAGACGTATCTTCTTGTGACCTGAGAGGCGCCCTGCACCATATCTCTCTTCTTTGATAGTGTAAGTGTCCATGATGACTTGGAAAGTTCTTAGCAATGGGCTGTTAAATTCGACATGGTGGGTATCTGCCTTTAGCCCCCACATACTGGAATCCCAAGTGTTGCAGCCATTACTGCCCCTACACAATTTTCTGCAGGTACATTTTGGCAGGTGATACCAGAGGAAAATGTTCAGAAATCAAAAATACCGTACATTTGGAAATTGGTACGCAAGCACTTAATTCCACTTTTGTGAAACATATACGGAAGAAAAACTCAGAATAGGGTGTCTTTTCTCTGCCCGATAAATACTGCATCATGCGCCATTGGTATTTACAAGGTGTGATTAATACTTCATCTGTTTTTGCCTCACCCATGATACGGTCATAGGCAAATATGAGGACACCTTTAGCACGGCGCTGACATGCAATACTTACCCAGACTGCTTATTGACAAGCTTTGAGGCCTTGAAGGTAGATTGTTCAATCAAAATACAAATAAAAACAAATTAAAAAGTGCAAACCAGTATAAGGCTATTGCATACACTTCATACACTGGCTGTTCATTTGATGCGTACAAAAGGCTGTATGCTTCTCATAAGGTACAAAGACACTAACACATTATCAACAAGCATTGTCAAAGCCAATTTTTTAGGGGTTTGCTTCCAGTATTTTGACTTTGTCATTGATTGTTTTGTCATTAACTTTGTAAAAAAAATAATATATATTTAATAAACATTGTGGCTAAAAGTAAAAATATTTTTTGGTCTCAGCAAGAACACATTGCCATCATTATCACACACACTCAAGGGAACACTTTGTGTGTGGATATGTTCCTGGTTAAAGACCAGAATGCCTTCTCTCATCAGTGAAGTTAGCCGATGACTAATGTGAGCTGGCCCACTACCCCACGCCGAATGCTGCAGGGAATGGAAGAAAAATGTGAATGACTCAAGAGCATATCAATGGACAAAGACGGCTGGTTGAAAATCCCTATTACCAAGTATATTATACATATAGTTTTAATAAAATCAAAAGGTGTTGGCGGATTCCAGACCTACAAAAGGGCGGATACCAGACCTACAAAACGGTGCACTGATAGCCATTCATGAAACTATTTCTAGTTTAATTATAACAAAACCAATGGTTTGAAGGTTGGGAGGATGGGTGGCAATATATATATCTAATGAAAAAAAACAAAGATTACAGGAACATTATAGTTAGGTTAACATTTTACCCATTCAAAAACATAGAAATTCAGCAGTTATAGTTACACTTATAGTAATGTTGAGAAACTATAACTCGTTGCCCACAAGTAGCTTTCCAGCACAAGATATAGGCCCTCATTAGGAACATGGCGGTCCAGACTGCCATGCCGGCGGTGGTGGAAATTACTGCCACCGGCATGGTGGTCTGGACCGCCATATTCCGAACACAGGGATACCGCCACAAGCAGGCCTCCGCCACCACCAGGCATCCTGACGATGGCAGAGTTCCTTATCCGACAGGGCAGCGCTGCAAGGAGCGCTGCCCTCCAGACAAAGAACCCATGTTCCCCCAGCATTTCCCTGGCTGGCGGAAGGGGTGCTCCGGGGCCTCCCTGGGGGCTCTTGCACTGCCCATGCACTTAGCATGGGCAGTGCAGGGGCCCCAGTGCACAGCCCCATTGGGCATGTCACTGCCCGATTTACGGGCAGTGATATGGGCGACGGGTACTGCTGCACCCGCCGCACTGTGGCACTGATGACGGCTCCATGTGGAGCCGTCAGCAATGTCCGGGCCCAGCATTCCGCTGGGACAGCTGGCAGAAACACTGATTCCACCCGCTGGCCCAGTGGAATGTTCATTATTGGGCCGGCTGGGTCTTCAGTGGGCTGGCAGTCTGTGTTTAGACTGCCAGCATGAACACAGCAGGGAATCCCGCCATGTTCATAATGACCCCCATAGTTTCTTCAGATACGTATAACTATAACTGCTGCATTTCTATTGCTTTGTATAGGTAAAATGTCAACCTAATATACTGTCCTAATAACCTTTGTTTTTTTCAGCGAATTCTATGGTTTTTAAATGCACACATTAATATAACCACCGCCACACATGCCTTGGGCCGTGCACGATGGGGTTGGGCCTGGCCTGTGGCCAGGCCCTGTGGCCAACCCCTCCCGCATGCATCCAAATCCATGCTGTGGGTCAATATGTTAGTAGGTGTTTTTTTTGCATTTCTTTCTCTGATCCGTGGATCTTTCATAAGTTTACACTGGGGGGACGCCCTGAACCCTGCAGTGGATTCGAGGATTGGACAAAAACAAAGTATTGGCCAAGTTGTTGCCCAGGACGGGGTCCCTAAGAGTCCCCTCCATGAGTCCCATGGAGTCAGGATACCTGTATCCTAACCCCTCACATGGTTTTACACTTTACATTTCCCAAATGGCAGCCGCAACTTTTCTGTCAGGTTGCGGCCACCCAGTCAAGACCTTGATTTTTCTCCGGATCAGCAGAGGATCCAAGAAGGGTCTGTGCATCTGCAACACTTTTTAGTGTCTTCCTTCCTTCATGATCTATGATTCCACCTCCTCGAGCTTCTTGCACCGAGCCTCCTGTCACCTTCTGATTTCAGTTAAAGTACTAAACAAGGCTAAGTAATTTTCCATCAGGTTAGTGTGCACTAATCCTCTTATAGTAGTAAGCAGGCCTAAATATCAGCACCTTCAAGACCATAGACTTGTCTTCAGTCCCTTCTCTGTGATTTTCCTCCAGCGCTCCTTGCCTGTTCGTACTTTGGACCCTACCTCCAACTTGGGCACTTCAACTGTTACTACACAAGGAGTAGAGACTTAACTCTGAGTTTCTCAGATGAACAGAGGAATAATGTTCTTTAAGAGCGATTGATATTTGTATGAACTTTGTAAACTCCAATCTGTGTCCAATCTGTGTGTCCCTAACTTCAACCTTTGTTCCGAGTGAAACCTTGGTAGTGCCAGTAACTCAAACCTTTGCTCCGAGTGTAACCTTGGTAGTGCTAGTAACTCCAACCTATGTTCCGAGTGTAACCTTGGGAGTGCTAGTAACTCCAACCTTTGTTTTTAATGTAACCATGGGAATGCCCGCAACTCCAACCTACGTTCTGAGTGTAAATTTGGGGAGCCAGTAACTCCAACCCTTGTAACCAAGTGTAACCTTGGCAGTATCCCTAACTCCAACCTACGTTCCAAGTGTAACCTTGAGAGTGGCAGTGACTCCAACCTCTGTGCTGAGTGCAATCTTGGGAGTGCCTGTAACTCAAATCTATGTTCCGAGTTTACCCTCAGAGTGTCAGAGGCTCTAATCAGTATTTCAAGTTCTTCCTCGAGAGTGTCAGAGATTCTTATCCAAGAACTTATTTATCTTGTTCTCATGCTGTGATTTTAAAAAGATCTGTAAGTGTTTGCTACTGAAGTTAATGCAGTGCTAAGGTTTGTGGAGGCTTCCTACTGTATTGATGGTAATTGACTCTTCTTCTTGTTCTCAATGTATTTCATCCTCACAAAACCAGAGGTTCTGGTCCTGTAAACGTCCACCTTCCCAAACACAGAAGTTCTCAGGAGTGACGCATCCTGTTAAGCAGTGTTTGACCGTTTCTGAACAGATCCAGTGTTGTAAGTCTCTCTTTACTTATTTTGTCCCAGCCTCCCTTCCCCCCCGAAGTGCAGGATCTAGGCGTTCCGTCCCTGGATCTTGCATGATCCTAAGAAGAAACCATTGTCTCTACTGTCATCTCCGAGGTTGGGGCCAGGTGAGTGTGTGACATATATTAAGTTTTAACTCTCCCGCCCCCCCCCACCCCCCACCAGGACCGAGTCCTGATACACAAAATGATAGCTGTAACTTTCCTTTCATGATGCGGCCAGCCAAAAAATGCATTGCTTTTGGTGTGTGGATCAGCAGATCCACTGCAGTGGATCTGCATCCCTAGATATACATGCATCTTTTTTCTTTAATAACTCTAAACTACTGAATGAAATTACATCAAATTACAAAAAGCACTCTTTCTGGATCAAAATCAAGCTTTCTTTCAAATTTGGTGTAATTCCGTTCAGCGTTTTGGGCTGTAGTCATGTTCACAATCCCTGTGAGAAATTGCATAGGGAAAATGTGTTTTTGGACCCCCTTTTTCTCTGCCCCGCTTGATGAATCACCCTGAAAATTTACAGACAGTAGCTGAACTGACGGGCAAAAAAGTTTTAAAAATTTGTGAAGATTCGTCAAATGGCGTCAAAGTTATTATTCAAACAAGAAACACTTTTCCTATAGAACCTAGGTCCTAAACATAACTACCTATTATATATGTGATATTTATATACTATATATATATATATGTGTGTATATATATATATATATATACACACATATATATATATATATATATACACACATATATCATCATCACAAAATCTTTATTCAGCCAGATTATGACCATAAACAAGTTTTCAAGACAGTTTAAATCATACAATTTCGTAATAAAACTTGCAGCTAAGTCGGCTACAATTCATAATTACACATTGTAGCAGCATTAATTAGTCACAACCATACTTACAAAGAGGCCGGCAACAGCTCTGGTCAAATGCACATATTATATAAACAAGTTTAAAGATAAATAAAGCATACATAAAATTGGCCAATAGACCTGACATTTCATAAAAGCACCAGAAAATACCCTTACAAAGTCTGTAGATAAACAGCATAAAAGTGGCCATAGTTCAGGCTACCCCTCCATTGACTTTCTGCATTTCACAGAGGCTCGGAGGAAGGAGCTCACTGTCAGGCATATTTCATTGCTGTTCAACAATTGTAAGTGAAATAGCACCTCTCTACATTTGCGGTGCCCCAGCTTGTTTAGCAAAGGTTTGAGGAAATATCTAAACTAGGGATTTCAAAATGTACAAAAAACATGAAATGTAACAATGACTGCTGCCCTTGGCCATCACATGGCAAGGTGGGACTATGCCTCTAAAAGGATTTCTAGCACCCCAAAAGCACAGGAGCCGCCAAAGTGGCAGCTTTAAATCGAAACAAACGAGACCTCTCCAAGTTATTAAGGGGTACAGACAAATATAATGTGGGTTCAGAATCTTCAAATGATATATAAAATTTTAAAACCGACAGTTTGCATAGTTCGGAGTTCATCCTTCTAGCAGTACAGTATTCAAGGAAGAAATACTTTACTTCCAGCTTGTAATATTTTTGGATGGTCGCCGGGGACATGAATAAATCCATCAACCCCAATGCGCAAAAGGTTTTAGAGATATAATTTAACCTGGGGGATAGATCAGCCCTTATCTAGACTGAAGCAATCCAATATGATGTCCCTGAATAGAGATTTGACCACACACTGACTCACAAAAGCAAAGGGGCCAGATGAACCTTGTCCGTTATATATATTTTAAGTTAAGCTCCGAATGCATGATGATGCTTGAGCTAGACAAAGGTACCTTTAGCATCCTCCTAAAAATACACTTTTCTTCAGTTTGAAGGGGCAGAGCATTACAATAACTCCAAATCCCGGCTCCGTATGTGGCAAAGGAGATGCACTGTGCATTATAAATGTTTAAGAGCTGAGCAGATCCAGTATTGCAAGTCTCTCTATTCTTATTTCGTCCCAGCCCCCACCACCCACGGGACAGTGCAGGATCTAGGAGTTCCGTCCCTGGATCTTGCATGGTCCTGAGAAGGATAGGAGGTCCAGCATTGGCTCTAGTGTCATCTCCATGGTTGAGATCAGGTGAGTGTGTGACATATATTAAGTTTTAATCCTCCCCACCCCCCTGGCCCCCACAGGGACCGAGTCCCGTTACACGAAATAGCAGCCATAACTTTCCTTTCATGTTACAGCCAGTTAGCGAGAGCCTTGCTTTTGCTGTGTGGATCTGCGTTCCTAAATATAACTAAATCTTTTGTCTTTAATAACTCAAAACTACAAAATGGATTTACACCAAATTACAAAGAGCACTCTTTCTGGATCAAAATTAAGCTTTCTGCCAAATTTGGTGAAATTCCAATCAATGGTTTGGGCTGTAGTCATGTTGACAATCCATATGAGAAATTGCATGGGGAAAATTTGTTTTTTGGGACTACCTTTTTCTCTGCCTCCCGCTTGACGAATCACCCTGAAACTTTACAGACAGCAGCTGAACTGACTGGCACAATAGTTTTGAAAATTTGTGAAGATTTGTAAAGTGGCGCCAAAGTTATTAGCAAACAAAAACACTTTTCTCATGGAACCTAGGTCCTAGCTGATATCCAAAATGAATCCTATGGGACAGTTGTAAGAATAACCTAATTTGATTTTATCAGAGGCATTATATTTTCGGTTCACCATCCTAACCTTACCTTTATTTCAGAGGATGCTCGGATTAAGGGAGTTGATTAGTGCACCTGCCAATTTCCTTTTAAAATATTTGACTTTCCAAAATCGTCGTTCACCAACTAATTCACTTTTCCACTCTGACCGTCTTCAGTTATCAGATTTAATTTCCCTGTGCCAGAGAACCCTGAAGAAGGTCATCCTTTGAGCAGCCGCTAGGGGAGAGGAACATTCCTTGATGTGGCCTTTTAGGGTTAGAGGCTGCAGAGCCCCACCGCTTTTGGGTCTTACGAATCCAGACACCCTGTGATACTCTGCTCGTGAGGAAGGGAGCTCATTATAAAGGCATCAACAAGGAAGCTCTTGTTCCTGATTTACTTAATCAATTATGCGCAATGACAGCAGCTCAAGTTCCCATTCCCTTCATGTCTGCCACAGTATATCATGTGCTGTTGACATGATGTCAGCAAGTCGGCCCCCTAGGTGCTAACGCTAGTGTGAAATGTGAAATCCAGTACACCTGACAACATTAGTTTGCCCAGTGAAAGTAATCTACATTGGCTATTGTCATTATACTAGTAACATATAGCATATAATGTACTGAAAAATCAATACTACTTGAATCTGTGCTGCCTCTGATTAGCAAACTCAAACGTTGCAAAATAATTTATTTGTAGATTAAAGGAAGCAATGATTTATTTACTTAAGTTGTGAACCCTGCTTAACAAGGAAGATATTTATGGTCTGATGCCCACCTGCTACATATACGGCAGAAAAAGGTGAATTTTCTGTATATAAGTTGCACTGACTATAGTCAAGGTCACTGGAATTATGTGATGGGGAGGACCAAATTATGCTGCAGGATTTACTAAATTGTACTGCAGGAAAAGACATGTTATGCGACAATGTGGCACATTTTGTAATAGTATTCATTCATTATTTTGTCATTCCTACATATGCTAAAACTGTCTGGAGAAGGATTTCACCTCATGAGTACAGGTCTAGCCCCCAGATACAGCAATATGCAACTGAAAGGTGACCAGTCAAGCTTTTCAAAGGGCCTTCCACTGTGCTGCAAAATGTGTTGCTGCATTTTTAGTAACTTTTGATCTGTTTGAGCTAGAAACAATTGTTGTTGTTAAAATATATATATTAGGGAGCAAATTAGGGATTCTAATTATAATGGGAAATGTGTTGTTGCTGTGCAACTTCTCTCCGTTGTTACATGTTGTCAATTATAGACGAGTTCAGAAACCCTGGCCTCACCAGCACCAGCGATATCTGTTGGTGTGGTAGGTACATGCAGGAATCTTTCAGTGCTGTGTCCAAAGGACTCGGGCCTGATTTAGATCTGGGTGGAGGGGTTACTCTGTCTCAGCGGTGACGGATATCCTGTACTCCGAACTCTAAATCCCATAGGAAACAATGGGATTAAACAATGGGATTTAGATTTCATTGGACAGGATATCCATCACTATTGTGACGGAATAACCCCTCTGCCGAAATCTATATCAGGCCCTGAGTCTGCTAGAAAAGTGGTGACTCCTGTTCTGGCTGGTCCATGCTCTTCCAACGTGCCCAGGGCTTAGACTTGGTATCCTCCTCCTTCATGGAAGTTGGTGAGCTAAACTGTAGATATGTGACCAATTTTTCCATAACCCTACCATGAGTTTCTAGACGTACATCAATTATCATAATTTGAGAGGGCATCTGAATGCTGTGGTCATGGTCTAACGATGCTGTTTTCTCCAAGACCAGAAGACAGTATACAGGCCAGAAGACAGTATAGGGTTTCTTTGTTTCACCTTTTTCCCATTTCCACTATGGGTGATCAAGTGTTGCCGTACACCAGTAATGGTTAAGAGACAAGTTGGATTGTTGTCAAGCGTCCTTTTCTCTGAATGATAATTCTTACCGGCTGGCATGAAACGTTGGCATGCAGTGTCATTTGTGCACCTAGCAGTGATCAAAATACTACAATTGTGTTCTTAATCAAATTCACAAGAGTTACAGAACTAATGGGTGTGTTTGTAAGCTATGTGGCTGGTTCTTCAACTGTGAAAAATCAGTTTAAAAATGTGTATTTGACAAGCCAGCAAAGAGCGAGCTATTAAAAGGTTAGCAACAAGACTGAAGATGTAAATGAAAATTGTTATATTTGCTAACTCATGTTATTTTTAAATCACATTTACTGTACCATTCTCCCCTTAGCTAGAATTTGTTGAGTAAAACCATGTTGATTGACTGCACACTGAATAACGAAGTTGGCAAATTGTAGCTTTCCTTTCATTGTTTTGAAGAATGTGTCTCTAGTGTAATATATCATGTGTTCTAATGCACTACCATAATTAACAGTTTCTTCTAGCAGAATTGCCAATTGCCCTAGTAAAGCATTATCCCTCAGGAGATCCACAGGGTTCAACCCTCAATCCCCTTTAATTCTGTACCCCCGGAGTTAAGCAGTTTCTTAATTTTGCTGGTGTGGGATTACCATTCCTTCATATGTGCACCTCCTAAAGAGGCTCTTGGAGGTCATACAATACCCTTCATTTTATTCAATCTAAATATTGTGCATCCTTTACTCGCTGTACAATTTTTGTAAGTGATTTAGGAAATGAGACATGCACGCCCATTGAAAGATAAGCCGCACAGCAAAAAAATAAGACGGGAACTGGAACATAATAGCTATCATCAAATGGTAATGACAAAAATAAGCCTGATCATTAATAACAGATTCTCAGTACGTTTCTACCAAGTCAGTGCTTTTCGTCATAACTAACACATAAAAAAATGATAGAAGTTTTTCAATTTAAGGACACTGGATTTTTGTTTTTTCACCGTGAGTGAAGTAAAAGAAAATATAACAGAGATCATTAAAAAGAAAAGAAAATCACAATTCTCAATCAAACGGTTGCATGGAGTGTGAACAGATCCTGGAGGAGTGAATCAAGAAAGAGGGAAAACATTCACTGCATAAATGGAAGCAGAACATTACAGTAGCTACCAGGTGTGAAGTTTCGCCACCTCTTGGCATCCTTAGAAAGTTTGTGATCTCGGAAATCGTCCACTCCATTGTCGCAAAAGATTATGTTCTGGCACGTCAACCATCTTTCTAAATGTGGCGCTATTTCAGTGATAATCGAGTGAGCGTCACTCCGATTACACTGAACAGAAGGAGCTATGCCTCAAGTTTCTCCCAGAGGGGAGTATGTACAGCATTTTGTATTTTTATACAGAATGGAGCTCGTGGGCTAAAAAGGCCAATGACCTGTATCAGACGTGTGTGTAATTTGCATTTCTGTAATTATGCAAAAATCATAAAATTACAAATAATTACCTGAAATGCATAACCAGCATTTGACATAATTTTTGGGCGCAAAATGCATCCTCGTGTCCATTTTGGATGCATGGACAAATTTCACAGACAAAAACTGTGCAAAAACACAACTGCTGCATTGTTCCTGTGCAAACAGGAAAATTACTAAAAGTACATGAGGGTAAGTCTGCAGACCTGAAATTTCACCCACACCTACACTGTATTTCCTTGGCCTATCTCTGTATTCAGAACCCAGCAGGTAGCTCAGCTTCTAGCCCTCGCCTTAAACCACTTAATATTTGTTATGGTCTTCGGTATTAAGTGGCTTGTAGTGACTTGAGTGTGCAGTAGTTGTCAGTGTTTGTGATGGTAACTCACAAGGTGCCACTGTGTGACACACAATATCAGCTCCCAGCACACGGTCACCCAACGAGGAGCCGATATCACGCAGCAGCAGGGAAAACGAGCTGTAGACCACTGTAAACTGTGCTTTTTGTTCAAGTTGGCAGGTCTGTGACAATATTTTGTGGAACTGTGAATGGAACCCGTACTAAGACCATTTTAAACTATAGCCAATTCTTGTTAGGCGCTAAAATCTATTTTATTTTTCTCTTCCAGAAACAAAATAATGCTGTCACTTAGTACAAGATTGCCCAAAAGTTCCATTTAAGGGAACACTGAATCTACTTTAAAGCTACTCTGCAGAATGTGATATTAACAGGAAGGTACTTCATTCGGAATTTCGTTCTTTTCCCCCCAAATGCCCTATTATCTCTGGCCAGCTGTTCTCTACCCTGCACTTGTGCTCATCTAAATGCAAATTCCACTGGCGTATGGCATAATGTCATATATTTTAGAGTGCATACCACTAGGTAGAAGAGAGGGAAATGAAAAGAAGCCCGTACACAAAACTCCATATTCTGAACGCCATCATCCCGGTGAGCCCTCACAGACCATGGCAGCACCTTTCTACACAGAAAGGCAACAAGATGGTTGCCACCAACTCAGCCATCACCATCAACATTCACTAATGTGTGGAATTTAACAAGCACTACTTCAACCGGTTAGTAGCTTAACCTAGTAATCTAAGGTTGAAAGTATAATGGAAGCAGGATTTAGTAAAGATTTGAATAGGCAACAAAGTAAAATGACAAGCATATACACAACTGTGAACCTGTCATAAAGCACTGGTGTCTTAGTGTGAAGCAGAACCAAGAAACAAATACAGGACTCTAAACTAGTTTCCTTGAGGGAATCCTACTTGCCACAGCACGCTTAATCAGGGGTTTGAAGAAATATGACTACACCACCCTATCCATGATGGCATTCCACTGGCTGCTCTTGCTGGCCCACACCATGTTCACAACCAATGGTATAATTTATGAAGCCATTACAACCGACATATCGGTCTATCTGACTGCCAAAGGCACCACCTCTGGTGGCTCTCGGCATGCAAGCATCCAGGACACCATTAGACTGGAGACAAAGCCGTGCAAAAAAAAGTGCACAGCCAGGTCATTAACACTAATGGCTGCTGGACATGTTTTTTTTTTTGCATGACATTCTCCTTTGCGAATACACCTTAACAGGTGGGAATAGGTGGGAGAATTTCAAAGTATACTGATGGAACAATGGTGTCCACAGCTAAGAATCTGTGAAAGTCAATTATTTCAGGCATAGGGAAAGAAGGAGGGAGCATGAGGACGGAAGTAAACAAAAGCTGTAAGAGGACTATGTAGCGTTGTTAATGTCTGGTACGAGATAAGGCCTCTGAGATGCTGGTACCAAAGACGCATGCGAGAGGAGTGAGGGAACGCAAGGAATTTAAGGACTAATCCCTACTATAACTCAACTATTATCTGGAATAACCACAAATATAAACAGTCAGGTTTAGCCATCAAGTCCCACCACCTCTCACAAAATCAACAAGATGTAAAAGGAACGCCAGCATGCCTAGAGCCCAGTCAATGAGAAGAAACACAGATTAGTCTACCACTGAAGGACCACTCAGGGAGGCATCAATGTTTGATTGAGTTGGTGAAGCCTGCCACACGTTCACCCAGTTTCCATATAGCTTATATACACAAGTGTCATGTGGGATAGGCTAGGCCAATCTGCAGCCAGCCTCACATCACTGGGAAAGGAAAAAATGTAGACAATCCATGTGTAAGTGCAACACAGTGTTCTTGAGCAATGTATTAATACTTGCTCTTCACTAGTGCCCAGACCTCTTGACACTGCATATAACCCATAATTAGGCTTTGAGTGGGCATCCCGAATTGTGACTTCCCTTGGATGAGGGCTTCATATTATGTCAGTACAAGTTGACCATTTCCTAACAGGTGGCCAGGGTGGTCAGGTGCTGTTTCTACCTCCTCTGGCATCTGGCATCACCCTCTCCTTCCCTGCCTTAAATAGTAAGATGCCTATGGCAGAAGTCTACATCATTTCCACGAATCATTACAGTTCTTCAAATTCTGCTTTCCATCAATATTTATAGATAGTTGCTGGTTGCAGCAAACCCATACAAACATCCTACTTGCAGAGGAGTAGACACAAGGCTATACATTGCTTCCTTTCATCGTTATTTCTGGGGAGAAGTCTCCTGTCACAAAACTCTAGTGAGAGTTAAAAAGGAGAACCATTTTACTTTCATGTTGCAGATACCACATGGTTGTGGCCCAGAGGACAGCTATGGCTGCTCTAGGATACTCATTGGTAGTTTGAAGGTATCTGGAGTGGGTCATGGGTGCCCTCTGAAATTCCAGTAGTACGGTAAAGTTCTGCTGATCAGTTTCAGTATGAACAACACTAGGGTAGCTGTCATCTGATTCAAGACCTTCCAGAGTTCTGGGAAAGCTGACATTATTCCTGCAACAACTTTCTTCCAGACCCTACGCCCTGTGGGGAAAAGATGCACAATACAACAGCAGGAGAGGATGAAGACCATGTTTGTACTTAGTCGTTTTTACAGACGTGTGAGAAGCTAAAGTTTGTGCCGGATGTGAAAGAGTGTCCCAGGGAAAATCCATTACCTCAATAAGCCTCAATACATTGTATTAATTATGTGAAGAGTCATAAGGCTTAACTACACAGGACATAATTTTGGTCCTCTTTCAGTAGGGTTGCTGACTAAAAGGTGGTGGGTTTTCCCATATTGCACAGTCTAACAATGTGCATGATTTCCCCTCAGTGTATAGGATGACAGCTGAGCACCTTTATATGGTTTCAGGAAATCTTAGTCTGGTACATGTGTCGTCAGCACCAGATCAACACAAAGTGCCCTCCTGCAGCAGGTGAGGTACATTGCTGGTAAGAAGACAACATTTTGCCACCCTCTCTTCTTTCACCAGGATATGCTTCATGTATCATCAGGCCTGGCTCCACCTTGTAGCTGTTCCGGGCGCTTGAGTGCTCCAATGTCTTTGCTTCCCACCCCAATGCTTTCAAATCATGGAGCAGATGGACTGAGAAATCGGATGTAGGCACAATGGGGGAAGGGTAGCAGATGGTCTCAGATGTTTGCAGCACTGGATGACATAGTGGTGTGGTCAGTTGCGCTGGCCATGGTTTCTCTGATTTGCATGGCAGCCTCTCTCCATCTGTGTTTTTTACCTAACCAAAAGTTTCCAATCACGGAATGGCCAAAATGAAGAATCAGCTATTGACACAGTGGGAGGGCAGCAGGTGATCACCACTGGGTAACATTAGTCTGCTCACGGCACGGGGCATTTTGGCGGCATTTACTGCAGTGCCTTTCCAACCAGTGCAAGGATCTCACCCTGCAGCTACCTTCTCTTCGGCCATTATAACTCTAATCCTGCTGATAGCAGGCTTTTACATCCTCAAGCACACCTGAAGACCTTTGGGCTATTTCAGACCAAAATGTTTTCAGACACATGACAGAACTCCATAAAAGCAAAGAGCTGTGATGGAGCTGTCAGATAACAACCCGAGTACTTCTCTTATTATATAATTTCAACTTTGTAAGACCTAGAATCATATCAGAAGTGCTCCCTGGAATATGATCAGGCCCAACCTTGTTTTATGGCACAGAATGAGACCTGATGATTATGCATGTCACTAATACAGTGGATGAGAAGCTAAAAAGGAAAAACGTTGTTTGTAATGAGAAAGGTGATACTTACAGTACATTAACATTTCAGCAATATAATTGGGGTTGGAGATACCCCTTAATGTGTTGGTATTTGAACAGAGAGAGTGCATCCCGTATCCACAAAAAACTTCTCTCTCCTCCCCCGTGTAGGACGGTCCACAGCTACCCTCTCGGTTATAGGACTAGAGACTAATAAAAGTGATTGACATTAAAAAGTAAGCGGCTCGGGGAGGGAGGCCCCATGCTTTCCCTCCCCTAAATTATAGAGTCGGCCCCCGGGGATGGGGTACTGGGAACTCATTGAGGCTTAGGGAGGGGAGCTACACACCTCATATCTAATTATAATAATCAGCTCCAAGGGATAGTGTTTCTGGGCCTCAATAAGGCTTGGAGAGGGGGGCTGCACATCCTCTGCCCATATAAAAGTAAATGTGACGGCCGTCCAGGCCTTGGCAGGAGCTTCTAATTTATCCTTCAATGCTCTGGCATGGAGAGCCTCATAATGCCCCGCAAGGCCTTTTCAATCATTGTTTTTAGATCGTGGTGGCATTTTGTAATGCTGTGGAGAGCTGCTGGGTGTTGTAGCCGCCCCTCTAGGACCAATAAAATAAAAAGTAAGTAAAACTCCTGGGTCATTGATCGCTGACCCCAGGAGAGATTTCCATGTTTTTTAAAGTACTCCGAGCTGGAACTGCATGATTTTCAGATGGAGTGCAAGTATCCCTTGTGGTTGTTTCTATGGTTGTATTTGTAGTTAAAAAAAAGACTCAAATAAAAAATGTAAGGATTTTTTTTTTAAATAAATAATGCATTATTAAAAACAAGATTTTTGATAATCTCTTTTATTAAACAATGCAATGTGTGAATTTGTCAACTAAATAGTTGATCAGGGGTGGCTCCTCCATAGGGGCGGAGGAGCGTTGCCTCCCGCCAGCAGCAGCAGCTGCAAACCTTTTTCTCCAAAAAACAATCATAAACTATGTTTATGATTGTTTTTTTGGGAAAAAGGGGCAGGGACACAGGGGTGACGAGTGTGAGAGGGGAGTGCTCAGAACTCCACCTCAGAGCGCATGTGTGTTTGCCGGCAGTCTCGGGCCGGCCAAACACGCATGCGCACTTGGCTCAGAGAGCCTGCACAGGCGCCCAGTCTGCCGGGAGCGCCCTGGCTGGGCGCTCTCAGCCACTCCTAACGCTGCTCTAAGAAGTGCCAGGATTGGTGCAGGGCAGGCTGGGAGACTGTGCCTGCCTTGCCAGCGAGACAGAGGAGCGGTGCGGGTCAGGAGCAGAGGTAAGTCGTTTTAAAAAAAAATGTTTACATTTTTTAATTTGATTTAATTATACCCCCGCACGTGCGCTGCCCAGCCCATCTCCATTAGCGCAAACCGCAACTGTATTTGATAATAGTTTGTAGTGACTTTTTAACAATGCTAATATGTCTGCTTTATATGTGTTGATGTTCTGACCCCTTCAGAAAGCCAATACGCCCCTTGCTTTTTATGTTTTGGTTTTCTGACCTTTTGGGAAAGCCTGTAGGCACAGTCAGTAGGTCTGCCTTACTTAAAATGGCACAGTTTATATTGTTACATGACATAGCTGTTTGCCTCCAACACCACGCTGTGCATGACCTAAGGCAGTGTGTAGTAGGGAGTGAGTACCATCGGGTACCACTGGCACCATATGCTAGGGACTTATAAGGGGGTTAAAGTACTGCCCAATTGGTGACACCAATTCAGAGTTACGAATTTAGGGAGAGAGCACTGGCATTGGGGCCTGGTTAGCAGGCCCCAATGCAGTTTTAGGGTTCAAAAGCATCTAGAGGAAAATATGTGCGTGGTGACCAACCAAAAAGGGCACTATCCTACAAAGAGGAAATAATAGAGTAAAGGGTAAAAAAATAATAACAAGTATTGGCAAAAGCAACAGGTCTCACCTATGCAAGATCTTTTGGCTTTGCCAATATGTTTCAGCCATGAGTAGAGTGGAGTGAAGTGGAATGCAGTGGCATGGAGTGCCATAGGGGGGAGTGGCATAGAGTGTTGTAGAGGGAGTAGAGTGTTGTAGAGTGGAATGGTGAAAAGTGGGGTCCAGTGTTGTAGAATTGAGTGGTGTAGATAGTCAGAGTAGAGTGGCATAGAGTGTTGTGGAGTGGTAGAGCAGAGTGGAGTGACATAGAAGTTGTTGCATACAATGGAGTAGAGTGTTGTAGAGTAGAGTGGCATAGAGCAGGGTAGTTTGCTGTAGTGCGTTGTGGCATAGAGTGGAGTAGTGTAGTAGAGTGGAATGGCAGAGTGAAACAGATTGTTGTGGAGTGAAGTTGAGTAGAGTGCCAGAATGGAGTGTACAGAGTGTCATAGAGTGGAGTGGCACAGACTGGCACAGAGTGGTATAAAGTAGAGTAGTGGAGTAGAGTGCAGTAAAGGGAAGTAGAGTGTCATAGAACAGAGTGGAGTAAAGTGGCATGGAGTGGTATAGAGGGAGTTGCATAGCGAATCATGGAGTAGTATTACAGAGTGGCATAGAGTGTTGTAGAGTGGAGTGGCATAGAGTGGAGTAGAGTGTCAGAGCGGAGTAGAGCATCACAGTGGAGTGTTATACAGTGGAGTAGAGCAACCTAGAGTGAAGTGGCAAAAAGTACAGTGATGTAGAGTAGATTGGCATAGAGAACAGGGGCATATAGTGCATTGGTTTAGAGTAAAGTGGTGTAGATGGCACTGGTGTAGAATGCAGTGAGGTAGAGTGGCATAGAGTAGTGGTGCAGAATACAGTCGAGTTGCGCAGCACAGATGGCAGTGGCATAGAGTGCAAAGGTGTAGAGTAGCGTGGTGCAGAGTGACGCAATGCAGAGTAGAGTGGTTTAGAGTGCAGAGGCATAGAGTAGTTTGTTTCAGTGTACAGTAAAGTGATGTGAAGTGAAGTGGTGCAGGGTAGAGGTAAGTGGTGCAGGGTAAAGTGGAGTGGCATCGAGTAGTGGCATAGAGTGGAGTGGGTCAGAGTAGAGTGGAATGGCCTAGACTGGAGTGATGCTGTGGCAAACAATTCAGCAGTGCATAGTAGAGTGGAGTGTATTGGCATGGAGCATGTTGGTGCAGAGTGCCCTGGTGAACAACAGATTAGAGTGGGGTAGAGTGCACTGCCACAAAGCCATAGAGTAGAGATGTGCAGTGGCATAGAGTGCAGTGGCACACATTAGAGTGGTATAGAGTGCAGTGGTGTAGAGTAGAGTGGCATAGGGTGTACTGGTGTAGTAGAGTGCAGTGGTGTAGACGAGAATGGTGCAGAGTAAAGTGGAGTAGAGAGCAGTGGCACAGAGTAAAGTGATGCAGAGTAGAATAGAGTGGCATAGAGTGCAGTGGCACAGAGTGCAGTGGCATAGAGTGCAGAGTAGTGTATAATAGCATACAGTGCTGTGGTGTAAAGTGTATTGGTTTTGAGTAAAGTGGTGTAGAGTGCATTGGCATAGAGTGCAGTGGTATAGCGAGCAGAGGCATTGAGTGGGATACTGCAGAGTGGAATAGATTATTTTAGATTGCAGTTGGAAAGAGAAGATTGCCTCAGAGTAGAGGGAAGCGGAGTAGAGTTCAGTGGCATAGAGGAGAGTGCCACAGAATGCAGTGTTGTGGAGTGGAGTGGTGAAGAGGAGATTAGAATGCAGAGGAGGAGAGTATAGTGGCTTAAAGTAGACTGATGTAGAGTGCAGTGGCATGGAGTAGAGTGATGCAGATTAGAGTGGTGTAGAGTGTACTGGCTTAGATTGTATTGGCGTATAGTGCAGTGGTGCACAGTAGAGTGACATAAAGTTCAGTGGCAGAGAGTGCGGTGCTGCAAAGCAGAGTGGTGTGTCGTAGAGAGGAGTGATGCAGAATAGAGTGATGTAGAGTGTAGTGGCGTAGAGTGAATTGGTAAAGAGTTGCATAGATTAGACTGGCATGAAGTTCAGTGACAGAGAGCAGTGTTGAAGAGTAGACTGTCCTAGAGTGTGGTGGTGTACAGAAGAGTGGTGCAGATTACATTGGCGTTCAGTGGTGCAGCATAGAACAGAGGGGTGCAGAGTGTAGTGAGGTAGAGTACAATGGTGTAAAGTGCAGTGGTGTAGAGTGCATTGGCATAGAGTGTAGCAGCATAGAGTGTTGCAGAGCACAGTACAGAGTAGATTGACATAGAGTGCAGTGGCATAGAGTGCATTTGTTTGAAATAAAGTGGTGTAGAGTGCATTGCACAGAGTTCAGTGGCTAAAGTAGATTGTAGTGGCATTGTGTAGAGTGGTACAGAGTAGAATTCAGTGGTGCAGCGTAGATTGCAGTGGCATAGAATGGTCTAACACAGAGTAGATAGTTTCAGAGTACACTGAAATGGAGTAGAGTGGAATGGTGCTAGGTAGAATGGAGAGGTGTAGACTAAAGTAAAGAAGCATAGAAAGCAGTGGCATAGAACGCAGTGGAATAAAGTACAGTGGTGCAGAGTAAAGTGCACTGGCATAGAGCGCAGTGACATAGAGTGCAGGGTTGTGGATTAAAGTGGCATAGAGTGGAGTGGAATAGACTTGAGTTGTGTGGACTGCAGTGGTGAACAGTACAATAGCCCACATTAGAGTGGGGTAGAGTGCATTGGCGTAGAGTAATGCAGAGTAACATAGAGGGGAGAGAAAGACTAGAGACAATAGAGAGAAGGGAGAGGTGTGAGTTAAGTGGCATAGACTGGACTGGTTTAGAGTAGAGTGGAGTGACACAATGTGGACTGAAGCAGTGTGAGTGGCATAGAGTGGAGTGGTGTAGTGTGTAGTGGTGCAGAGTGGTGCAGAGTAGAATGGAGTGACCTAGAGTGGAATATGCATAGTGTGGTAATATGGTAATACATTGCCATAGCAGACAACACATCTACGATTGAAATGACCATTACATTTGCACAGACATACAGTTTTACTGATAAAAGTATACAGCACACACACAATAATGTGTGGAAATATCATCACCTAGTGTATTGGTTTGTTTTGATGGTATTAAAATATTTGTTTCCACCACATGTCAGACTTATCAGAATTACCTCTACTAGTCAGCACGATTGTCACATAAATCCTCTCACTTTGAAGTCAGAGAAAGAAAGGTAAACACCAAGCTCCAGCAGAAGACAGAGTGGGAGATTTGACCTCTGTCGCTGAATGCACAGCAAAATATGACAAGATAAGAACAAGATTTAAAGGTTACTGAAAGGGGGTAGTCTGAAGGATACTATAAGGTTTGGGAAAAGAAAGGGACGAACTCGAGCTAGACAGCTTAAAACAAATAAAGCCAGCAAATAGAAAGCAAGATAATGTGACCTACAAACCGCAAAGCCAATGGTAAGCAACAGGCAGAATGCATTCCCAGGGAAGCTTTCCGAATGCCCCTAATATGTCATTTACAAACCAGACAGCTGCACTTTCTGGTAGTCTTTGACCTAAAAAGGGAAAACTTAGCAAAAAAATAAAAAATCAAGGGAAAATAGACGGGAGGACAAAAAAGGGTAAAAAATGGAAATAGAAAGTAAATTTAAGAAAATATTTTCCGAGACACTGGTTTCTCTGACAGTATCCACGTGCAGTTTGTAAATTACATGTTCCAATCAAGTCTAAAAACTCAGGGGCATATGTATGTAAGCTTTGCATCATACTTGCATCACGCAACGTGGTACATGCATGTTGCAAACCTCTAAGCCAGATTTTTAAAGCCATGCAATGCCATTTTGCGTGGCTTTGAATGGCTTAAAAATTCTGGAGTAATGCAATGCAGCACAAATCATTGTGTCTCATTGTTCTGTGAAAGAGAGGCATTCCAGGGACATTGCGTGTTTTTTTTTCACGAAACTCCCATGGTTTTTGATGCATCCCCATATTAACCAAACTTGGTAAACCTGGAAATGCGACAAAAAGATATGCCTCCCCAGGAGAGGTGTAACGAAGAGGAATATCCTTATTTCTCCTTGTTACTTCCTCTTTCTATGTGTGCTGCAGCAGCACACATACATAGAGGAATATTCCTCTAAGGATTGTTTTTATGCACGAAGCAGTGCTTTAAATGGACGGTACTGTCTGGTACTGAGTACCTGCACTTCTTTCATTTGAAAGGGAGAATACCTGCACTTCTCAGCACTGACACAATACAATTAATGGGTAGACTACTGGCACTTCCCGGAAGAAAACAGGTACTCTTAATTGTGGGTACTTTCACTTCTAAATTTCCATTTAAAGCACTGGCAGGAAGGTGCCCCTTTCTGCACAAAAACAATCCTGCATGCAACGCAATAACCTTTTCAACCTTTTAAGGGTGCCTGCATTGGCGCTAGGCAGGCTATTGTGCGCCAGCGCAGGGAGAAAGGACAGGAATGCACTGTATGCCATAAATACGGTGCATTCCCGCCCTTTCCCAGTGACAGTGAATATGGCCTTCAGTGGCTAAGAGCAATATCTGTTGGCATCTGTGTGTAATCTGAATACCTCATGGAGATAATGTCCCTACAGATTAGTGTGTAACATATTAGTAATGTGTTTCAATCGCAGTGACACATGGATCCCAAGGTTAATCAATACACTCAAAGCAGAAATCTGAGTGGAACCATTAGGCCGTGCTTTACAATTGTCCTGGGAGCTCCCTCTTTGCTATACATTGGTAGTGTGGAATGTCCCATAATTAGTAGTTAGAAATTGCAAATTTCCACATTTTAACGATTTTTTCAAGTGTCAAAAATCTATGCTTTACATTTCATATAAATGCAAGCTTAACTATTGGTTAAGTGCGTCATTGGACCAAATATTTTTGTATACACTTCCCTGTGTCTGCCTTCAAAACACCTTGGCTCTCGGTCTAAGTAGGGTGCAAATGTGCAAGGGCAGTACTCAGCTAGTGTGTAATTTGCACATAATTGGGTGCTGAGTCAATTTGTGCATGTTTTACACACCTTTTCAGGTGCCCAAAGGTACAATTTGTGTTTTTTTCGCAAACTGGATTTTCCATACATCTGGCACTCAGGTTTTGCGAATGCTAAAACCGTTAGTATATGAGGCCTGAGGTCCTTCATAAACCCCACAGCTACTTACACTGTCTACCTATCTGGTCTTACTATCTTCCCCTCCTCTCCCACAATGCACCTACGAACAAAGTTCCTATACTTTTTTTACACTTTGACCGCTAAATAACACAGGCTCTACTTGGACCTCCCATGATGAAGGGAAATAAAATGGAACAAGTTTTTCCCGCCGTATCAACCAATCAGCAACACATTTGCACAAACGCTTCACTTTCAAAAACTAAGCCCAGTTCAAGGATTCGCATGCTATCCGTTGTATTATTCGGCGGGATAATCAGGGAAATTAAAACAAATTTGACAAACGCGCGAGACTGGCAGGCGGGAGCAATCACGGGCTCTCTGGCGCTGTGGCGCACTTTTTAATGCAATCCTTAGGCATGAGCCCCTACATTCCATTCGCGCGTGATAATGACACATTGCACTCTGCTAAGAGGTTCCTCCATTCTCCCTGTCTAAACAGACAGGGATTTCCAACAGCACAAAAACCTCCCAGGTTTCATGTTGTCCAAGCTTAGAAGCGCACCGCTTTTCCTTAATGAATTACTTACAGCGCGATGGTTTAAGTATGATGAAAAAATCCTGTGTAAACACAATCGAAGCATTACAGATTTCCTCGGGTCAGGGGCCCTGCTGTGTTTTTAATGGCATTTCCACTGATGCTACATGCAACACTGTTCACATAGAAAATGGGAGCACGAACTATGGAGTAGCACGGTTCCGGATTCGAAGAAGGTAGGGTGGAATATTTTAAACTTTTTTTTTCAAAACACATTTTTTTGATTTTAATATTTGACATTTACATTATTTCGCTAAACAGATGTCATTATGCCCTTTACATCTCTCAGGTCGACCCCCCTGCCCCCATGGACGTCATTTAGGGGTCCCCCTGGCTTGGATCTTGGGACCTCTGCCACTGCCTTTGTGACTCCTGCTTCAGAGGTGGCCAAATCAGTCCCGTGAGCTCGTCATTATCGATGTTGTTTGAGGCTCCAATCGCTGTGTTTTCTCTAAGTTTTTTTTAATTACACTAATACTGAATAATGCTTCATTATTTACTATTAGTGTAATTGAAAATGGAGTTCAATTAGTTGGAATATGATTTTTCTGGGAAGGTAAGGTAAGTAAAAAATGCTTTTAAATGTATGTTGTGTGCGTGCTTGCGAGTGAGTGTGCATTTATTTACATGAGAGAGAGTGTGCCTAAGTGTGAATGTGTGTATATGTAAGCATGTGTGTTTGCGTGAAATTGAAGGTTAAAGAGCGTGCAATGTCACTTCCGCTACGCTACCCCTGGCCTTTTGGTGAATTGACGTTCATGGCCGCGCCCCACCCCGACCCCAGTTTTGCATTGGTGGTGTGTACTCATGGGATGTTAAATCTTTGAGGACCAAGTGGAAATTCTGGGCCAGGTGTACGAATGCTTTTTTTAAAAAAAACCTGCAATATGGAAAATCGAGTGTTTAACAGGAAAATGTGTTTTTCTAATCTACCAAACCCATTTAGCGATATGGTAACATGTTACTGATGCAGCGATTTGGTAACATATTCTCAAATTGTTAAATGGGTGTAAGGAAGCATAAGGAATTGCTATTTGGAAGGACCTCTAAAACACGCGATACTTTATGGCATGTACTAATGTTTGTAACCGAAATGTAGTTGCAAAACATTAATATTTCACCAACACCTCATTGTGGGTGGTAACCCAATCACAAACTGGAAGTGGCCCCCAGCAGACCTTTTCCCCTTTGTGAATGATCAAAAACAATTTTTTTAAGGAGTAGCCAGGGTCCATGGGGCTCTACTCTTACAAACTTTTCTCTTTGTTATCAAACACAGTATTAAAAAAAAATTGCTTTATTAAAAATAATCACAAGCATGGTGGTAGGCTGACACCAGAAGCGGGCCACCATCTATGTGAATGCAGTGAATTGATGTGGGTTAAAAACTTACAACCTACCTCATTAAAATTCATGAGGTAGATTGAATTGAGACCCACTGGGATTCAATCAATCAATCAATCAAATAATTTCTTAAGCACACTACTCACCCTTTAGGGTCTCAAGGCGCTGTGGAGGGAGAGGGGGGTGCTGGTTACTGCTCAAAAAGCCATGTTTTAAGGTGCTTTCTGAAGGTTAGGAGGTCCTGGGTCTTGCGTTGGTTGGTGGGGAGGGAGTTCCAGGTCTTGGCGGCGAGGTGGGAGAAGGATCTTCCGCCGGAGGTGGTGCATTGGATGCCGGGGATTGTAGCGAGGTCGGCGGAGCGGAGCTGTCGAGTTGGTATGTGGAAGTTTACTCGTTTGTTGAGGTAAGCTGGTCTAGTGTCGTGGAGGGCTTTGTGAGCGTGGACGAGAACTTTGAAGATGATCCTTTTGTTGATGGGCAGCCAGTGTAGGGATCTGAGGTGGGTGGATATTGGTTCGTGGCGAGGGAGGTTGAGGATGAGACGTGCGACTGCGTTTTAAATTCGCTGGAATTTTCTTTGAAGCTTGGCTGTGGTCCCTGCATAGCGGGCGTTGCCATAGTCCAGTCTGCTGCTGATGAGGGCGTGGGTGACCGTTATTCTTGTTTCTAAATGTTTCTGAAAGTCTTGCGTAGTATGCGAAGCGTGTTGAAGCAGGAGGATGATATGGCGTTGATTTGCTGGGTCATGGAGACAGATGAGTCTAGAACGATGCCAAGGTTGCGTGCATGGGCGGGGGGTGTTGGGGGTGTTCCGAGGGTGGTGGGCCACCAGGAGTCGTTCCATGCCGTCTTGTTGGGGCCGAAGATGATGATTTCTGTTTTGTTTGAGTTTAGTTTGAGGTGGCTTGCTGTCATCCATTTGGCGATTCAGTATTTGTGAACACAGCTATTAGTAAATAGGTCAGTTTGCAAAAGACTGTTGGATTTGCTACAAATCAATGCTCAGATTGTGACCACTTTTAGCGATTCCAGTGTACATACGTTTGGAAATTAGCCCCTTGCAAAGATTGGGGGTTGGGTCACACTTATATTGAGGTTATGTTTAGCTTCTCGTAAAGCATGTCCCTGCAGTTAGCTGTCCAGCCTAAGAAGGGTTGGACGTTAAGCTCCTGGGAATAGGCTTCCCAGCAGGAGGAGTTGTCCCAAAGCACTGTCAGAAGCGGGGGCAGTCGGGCCATTTCACTCAGGCTTCACTCCTTAAAGTGACCACCGTGAAAGCTGAGGATAACAGCTCTTAGCTCAGACTGCATCCCCTGCCCTCCCACCTGACTACATTTTATTCACAACTAAGGTACAAACTTTTAAATTTAATAACAGTGTATTTTGTACTTTTATACTTTTGCACATTCGATTACATCACTGCACTCAGAGACCTACTTAGAATAATGAACTGCACCCCTGATGATTTTATAAATGTCTCAAGAGCAATTTTTTGCAAATGGGGCAACATTATGGTCTATTAAACCATATATAAGAGAGATTTTTATATTGTGCACTTCATGAAATGAATAATTTCAATGTGCTCTCAAATATAGTGATGCTGGAAAAGCACAGAGACGAAAAGTAACTGCCCAGGGTCACATATTTTAGTGGAGCTTGGAGGCCAGGAGTGAATCAAGTTTCTTTGGGTTAGGGCCCTGCAACTAGTTTTTGAAAAGACCACAAAAAAGTCTCACTGGACTTTTGCTGCACTTAGGCCCTCATTACAACCCTGGCGGACAGTGCAAATAGGGCGGTAAGACCGCAAACAGGCCGGCGGTCATTACCGCCCTATTATGACATTGGCGGTTTGGCATATGTCAAACTGCCAATGTCCCGCACCGTCCGCCACAGCGGTTACGGCTGCCAGGCTAGAGACAAAGTTCTCCAGCCTGGCAGCCGTCACTAGTCCGTCGGGCGTATCAGGACCCCGCATACCGCCATGGATTTCGTAGGGTTTTCAACTGCCACAAAATCCATGGCGGTATGCACCATCAGTGCCAGGGAATTTGTTCCCTGGCACTGATTGGGGTCTCTCCTTCCCCCTTCCCCCTCCCCTGAGTCCTCCCCCAACACCCACAACCCCCTACCAGCCCCCAAAGGTAATAGGACCCCCTCCCCACACATGCCCCCACCCCCTTGCCCCCATTGAAACCCTCGCACATACCCCCCACACTCCCCTACACGCACGCTCACACCACTCACACACATACACGCGTGCATACATGCACACATGCACACATACATACAAGTTACATTTCCACTACACACATTACACCCCCACATGCATACACACACTCACACAACCCCTCTACACACTCACACGCACACCCCCATGCACGGACACACCACACAACATCCCCTCAACCCCCTCCCCTAACGGACGATCACCTTACCTGTTCCGGTGATCCTCCGGGAGGGAACAGGATCCATGGGGGCTGCTCCGCCACCAGCACCCCGTCACCAGAACACCACCATGCCGAATACTGAGTCGTATTACAGTGGGCGGTGTTCTGATGACGTAGCGGTGACGGTGGAGCAGCCTCCACTTCACCACCGACCGCCAGTATGGATGCTTGCGGCTCTCAGTCCAAAAAAGGGTGTAGGGTTGCCAGCAGTCATAATATGGTTGGCAGGAGACCGCTGAGGTTGAAATGAGGGCCTTAGTGTGGCTGAGGGTAAAAGTTGCTATTTTATGTGCCTCCATTAACTCTCGCTGATAGATCCTTCCTAACGCAGGACGTGGATGCTCATGTGCAGGGTTTCAATATATAGCGCCTGATTACAACTTTGGAGGAGGTGTTAATCCGTCCAAAAAGTGACGGTAAAGTGACGGATATACCACCAGCCGTATTACGAGCCCATTATATCCTATGGAACTCGTAATACGGCTGGTGGTATATCCGTCACATTTGGGACGGATTAACACCTCCTCCAAAGTTGTAATCAGGCCCAGAGTCCTTTGCCAGTTTGTAAAAAAGTATGCAGAGTTACACCTTTGACTTCGCAACTCTGCACACATTTAAATTATAGAGATTACTGTGCTGAATTTGAAGGTAAATCCAAGTAGCAATAAATATGTTAAAGCTGGACATATTACTTCCTTAAGCATGGATGCATATGCAAATTGTGGAATAATCTGTTATGGTGTTATTACCAGATGTGTTGCCTTTTTATATAATGACATACATGCTGCCTAGTGGAAAAGGCATACATATATATAAATATATATATATATATTATAGTTAGGACCTAGTTTCTATAGAAAAGGCAATATTTTACTTGCTTATATCTTTGGCACCACTGGCCGAATCTTCAAGATATGTTCCAAAAACTTTCAACAGTCACATCAGCTGCTGTCTGGAAAGTTTTGAGGTGATCTGTCAAGCGGGGGCCGAGAAAAGGGAGGGTCAAAAAAAGATCGTTTCCCATGTTAATTTCCATAGGGATTTTGACCAGTGATAGTGCCTGAACCACCGGACGAATTACACCAAATTCAGCAGAAAGGTAGCTCATGGTCCAGCAAGCGCCCTTTTTGTTATCTGGTGTAAATCCATTCAGTTGTTTTTGAGATATTGAAGAAAATCCAAATTTGTATATATAGGGATGCAAAGGCTTCGCAAGCCCTACTTATCTTGTGCTGAGATCTGATTGGCTGCCAACACTTCAACAAGGTAGTACTGGAAGCCATGCTGGGACTCAGCTTCAGGTCAGTCCCAGAAAAAACTTAAAAAAAAGAAAACGGGCCATAGAAGGGACACCCTGAACCCTTAGGTCTGGTGCTAGGGTCCCAGAGGGACCCCCACAGGGCAAAAAGACACATTTAAAGAAAAATGTTTGCTGTTAAATTGCGTGGAGTCGCGAATCGAAAGCAACATTTTTTTTAAAGCGTGGGCTCCCACACTTGTTCTTTTATAAGCCCTCGGATGGGCAAGGTCACGAGGGCATCACAATTTTTAATTTGAGGGGGCCATCCAGCCCATACACAGCCCTGGGGACCACCACCTCCCTGGGGCTAAACACTCAAACTATGTGGAGAGGCACGTCGCCCCCCCTGCAGTGCTGGGGACCACCACCTCCCCGGCTTTTACGAAAATGGATGTGGGGGAGCTGCCCGCCCGTCCCCCCTGGGACCGCCACGTCCCTGAGGCACATCTATTAAAAATGATGCAGAGGAGTGCCCAGGCCCCCCCGACAGCCCCAGGGACCACCACCGGCCAGGGCCACAATAAAAAAAGTGAAGGCGGTCCACTGCGGACCCCCGAGTCCCGGGGACTGTCACTAGGTAATATATAGGTATATAAATTACCTAGTGGCACTTGCAATTAGTTATTTATAGTTAGGACCTAGTTTCTACATTTAAAAAAACATGTTTTTACTTGCCTATATCTTTGTTGTTGGCTGATGAATCTTCACAACATTTTTCAAAAACCTTTGCTAATCATGTGAGCTGATGTCTGGAATGTTTTGGGGTGATCCATCAAGAGGGGGCTGAGAAAAAGGGGGTATCCCAAAATGCTATTTCCTATATATTTTTCCATAGGAATTTTGAACTGGGATAGCACAGAACCCACAGGATGGAATTACACCACATTTGGCAGAAAGCTGGGGCTTTGTCCAGAAAGCGACCTTTTTGTGATTCAGTGTATATCCATTCAGTAGTTTTAGAGGAATTAAAGAAAATCCAAAAGTGTACATATAGGGTGCCAAGGCTCCATGAACCCTCCCGATCTCGTGCTGATTGGTCGACAACACTTCAACAAGGTAGTGTTGGGAGCAATGTTGGTACTCGGCTTCAGTCGAGTCCCAGAAAAAAATGTAAGAAATAGGAAAAGGGGCCAGGGTAAGGAAACCCTGACCCCACAGCTCTGGTTGTGGGCTCTCAGAGGGGACCCTTCCAAGGCAAAAAAGCACTTTTTAAAAGAGAAAACAAGTATGGGCTCCTGCGCTTCTTTTTTAATAAGCCCCCGGGTGCCAGGTTGCAGGGGCATTGATATTTTAATGCGGGGGGCCCGCTGCCCCCGGGAACTGCCACCTCCCTCGGGCTACAAACTAATTCAATGGGGAGACCACCTGGCTCCACCTGCTGCCCCAGGGACCACCACCTCCCCAGGGCTATAAACAAATATAATGCAGGGGGCCATGTGTCCCCTGCTGCCCTGGGGACCTCCACCTCCATGAAGCATTAAACAAATATTATGGGGGGACGCATGCCCCTGCTGCCCCGGAGACTGCCACCTCCCTGGAGCTTAAAGCAATTATGAGGGGGGGCATGCATCCCCCACTCCCGGTGCCTCAGGAACCGTCACCTCACAGGTGCTATAGTAAGAGTGACGGGGGAATGTTTCACACCCCCACAGTCCCGCGGATCACCACCTCCCTAAGATTATGCTAGTTGGAGGGAGGGGCATGTGGCTTCCCTAGAAGAGCCACCACTGTTGCTGGCTCCTGTTATGTCCAGTGGTACCCACCCCGGGACATAGCTGTTTGCTTTGCTTGGTGGGAGCTGTCAGCTCCCACCAAGCAAAAGCAAACAAAGTCCGGTGTCTGCAAGAGAGAGCTGCCAAATTGCTCATTCCTTGCAGAAAGCGGAGTTTTCCTCTGTCTTCGCTGCATGCAAATATGCGTGCAGTGAAGACAGATGAAAACATTGCTCCCACAAGCAGGGAGCTGTTATTAAAAGCAGCTCCTTGCTTGTGGGAGCAACGCCGGCTAGAACCGCGGGGGCCTTGAGGCTTCCCCTGCAGTCCTATCACTTCTCTCTCTCTCTCTTTTCCATCATGTAAAGGAATATATAAATATTTATCTCTTGTGGAGCCACTGATGGCCCTGGGGACCACCACCCCCAAAGCGGGCTCCTGTCATGTACTGGGGTGCCCAGCACCCAGGACATAGCTGTTTGTTGTGGCTTGGCTGCAAACACTGATTTCTGACAGCAGGATCTGGCAAGCAGATCCTGCTGTCAAAAGGCAGAGTTTTCATCTCTGTTCCAGATGAAAGGTTTGCTACAGCAACCGCAGAGCTGCTGTTAAAAGCAGCTCCTTGGTTGCTGAAGCAATGGGACTAAGGGGGAGGCCTTGAGGCTGCCCCTGCGGTCCCTTATAGGCAACTTATAAGTTATAAAAAAAACATGTAGGGACCATAGGAGAGCCATCAAGGTCCCAGATAGCCCATAAAGGGCTAATAAAAGGTTGAAAAAAAGAAGAAATAGCTCAATGTGAAGGTCACAAACCTAGTCAGACTAATTTCCCTCTATTTTTTTATGTTTTAGGGTTATATGAGCAGTGATTTTACTTTTTTTTAAAGACAAATATGTTTTTCTTTCTATATTGTACAGAAATATCTAATTCTGAGTATAACATACATCAAAGCCTAAAAAACTCTCAGTCTCTTTCTCCTACTTACACACCCATTCAGACCTTCACGCATCCACTCACAGACCCAATCAGACAGTTATGCACCTACCCAGAGACTCACACACACTCTCACACACCCACTCATAGACCCACTGACATCCTCATGCACCCACTCACAGACCTGCGCACACACCGACGCACCAACTAAAACATTGATGTACGCACTCTCACACCCAGACAGTCTCACAGCCACTCTCACCCCAGATACTCCCTCTCTCACCCTCTCTCACCTATTCTGACACCCTGAGAGGCTGCAGCCATCTTTCGCCGTGCACGGCCAAAGGGCCATGCACCGCATGGGGTTGGGTTGTTTGTTGGTTGTTGGCAGCAGGGACAGGCTGCAGGCCAGCCCTTGCGGGCAACCACTGCTGCGCAAAGGCAGTGCATGGTGCAAGGCTGGGTGCTTATATGGGGTTGGCGGTGGTTAGATTAACGTAAGTAATGGAAATTACTATACACTAAAAAAAGTAGAACTTCACTGGAAAAACCAAAGGTTACAGAGACATTATAGTTATGCACATATTTTAAATGTATAAAACCACAGAAATTCACCAGTTATAGTTAAGAGTTACCTCAAGTAACTATAACTCGTGCCCTATGGTAAACTATAACATGTGCCCTTGCCATGCACTGCTAATTACTCCACAAATGACGGCACTCATGACATCTTTAATAACATAATTGATAATATCAATGTAATATTTGCAGTAAAATTGTTGATGAAAAAACTGTGCTTGGCAGGGCATGGTTTTAGTTGAATGCACCTAGTGTTCTGAGGATTCTTGTGGCTTAATTTGTTTTAAAGACATGCTTATTGTTATAATATTTTCTCTTTGTATGTTAAGCCATACATTTTATGTATTCTGTTTTTATTTGACTTTAATGGCATAAAATCTGATGAATAAAGTATTTTGATGATAATGATTAAGCCATATGAATTAATTTTGTAAGTACTTTGCGAGGCCAACGTCCTTTAATTTTATCCTATGTTTCAGACATTTTATGATGATGCTTGTGTAGTCAGAAAAAGCTCTCATAAGGTTGTATTCAGGAATATGGGAAGATATGGATAAAAGAGAATGTAGAAAAGAACATTTACCACAGAGACAAAATACGTGAATTCTGATGGATTCACTGAAATCAGAGACAGCCTAGGGTGAAAAGCAGGATGGTGCAGACTACACAATTCAATATGAAAAATAAAAAGTATGTATTGAACTTTTGTACATTTCTGTGTATCAAGATGAGAGAATTTGCTGATCCATTTCAACTGAGTTTTGGGGTTTTCAGCCTTTACTCACAGCATCAAGAACTTGCTGGTCTTTTGTTATATAATTAGCAATTAGAAAGCTCCGTTTTGATAAATGAACTCGTTTCACATATATTATGGTGTCACACTTGCCTGCCTTTCGCAAAAGCATCACTGGAGTGGGACGCCCCATCAGTAGTTTTCCAAGGGTGGCGTGGAGCCAGATATCTTACGCCACTTATGATGGTCACTTAGTACAATATGACAAATGGCGGCGAGGGACTTCCAATACAAAACGCAATGCAGGGTTGTATGAGAAAAGCAGAATTTAAAGACAAAGGGGGCTACTGTTGGGTCTGTCTAGAGTTTCCTTGTATGTTTTACAGGCAGCTAAACTTCAAGGGGAAAGTCATTTCTGGCAGGGACACGCACTTTATGCTCCCCCATCAGAAAAGACAAATGGGGAATGAGGCTAGGCTGCTGCTGCACCTAAAATATATGCTATTTGTCTGGCAGGATTTACGTGCTGGAAACATCGGGCGTGCTTTTCCCATAACCAGACAAAAAGGGTGTGGAAAAACCCACCAACTTATAATCAGACAGAGAGGAATTCCAGGCGCTAATTCTGCTCTGTTTCACTTGTAATCAGTGGTTTGGTTGCTCAGATGAGTTAACTGTTCTTTAGTGAGAAGACATTTGAGGAACCGGAGTAGGAAAATGTGTAAGGAGGAACCTTCATACTAACTTTAAAAGTCCTTTAAGTGGATCAAACAGCCTCCCCAGGAGAGCAATAATCTATGTAAGGAACAAGCCCCCCACCCCAGCCTCTGTACAGCTGGTCCAACCACACCATTCTTCCTTTGTCCTAGAGCTTCTCCTGACAGTTGTAGTAATGAGACATTCCTGGTGTGCATTAACATTGCGGACTCCCTAAAGGGGTCTTCTCATCGTGTAGTCTTGAGGTAGCATTCCCTCTCAACCCTTTAGACCAGTTCCCTGCTGCTACCAGAGTATTATGTGCTTTGGGGTACAGCAGCTGGTCCTTTGAGCATTCTTTTAGCTTCAATGATTGTGTTCAACCTAGTGTGATAGAAACACTAAGCATGATCACCTTTCATGAACTTCTTATTTCGGTTGCCCTTAGATGTCTGCTAGAGTGTTTTAGTATAAGCCACTGAGTACGAAATGGAAGACAGCTGCCGGCCACAAAAAAACCCTGAGGCGAGCGCCCTCCCACGTCCGCCTCCTCCCAGTGCCTCTTTCCTTCCAGTTCCAGTGGGAGGCGAATACACAATATTTCCTGTTATGCAGATTGTATCACATGGGCACCTGGTCTCACAGAGAATTTTGGAAGGGGCACAAGGCTTGCCCTTCTCAAGACACCGCTGACGAGCACAACTCTGTTGGAAGGAGGGATGCTGGGATGCCACTCTTTGTGCACGCACTTGCCCCAGTCAGCAGTGCAGTGCCACCCAACTGCCAAGTTTTGTGAATCCTGTCCTTCTTCTTCCTTTGACTGCTTGACTTGTCCTTCAGTTTCACCTTTTTATTTCTACCTTTTTGTTCATTTTTGCCACATGTAGTTTTAATATGCTTTCTAGTTGTTTTCTTCTGCTCCGTAACCTTCCTTGGAGCCACATTTTGTTTTTCCATGGCTATTTACTGGGATGTGGCTATATGAAAGAGTTGCCCCTTCCTTTGTCAAGCGGGGCGAGGCGAGAGAAAGAAACACCGTGGCCCCACTGAAAGGAACAACAACTTTAAATCATGGAAAGAAAAGCTGTTTTAGCATTATTGAAAAAGTGCACAGTGATTCCCTTCCTGAACTTAATCTGACACTTCACAACACACGTGCACACAAAATGAGGTGTTGTTCGACAGTGAAGTATTTTTGAGGCGTGCTGTTCTGCTCCAGCGCCCCCTTACCTTTCCTGTTTATAATACAAACTGAAGTGTGTACGTTCCTTAAATATGTTTCTAATAAGACTGTGCGTGCCATCTCTTTTTCGACATACTTAAGCACAATGAAAGCCGATGTTAAGGCAAACAGTTCTGTCAGTGATGAATCTGCTGAGGGTACGGCCTACTTAGTGCGTCATTTATCACAGGTGAATGGAACGCACTTCCACCCCGCATACTTCACTGACTACAGCCCATACCCCATATGAAGCCGTGTTTCCCATCACAGGAGGAAAGCTGAGCCAAATGGTAACAGTTAAATAACAGTGAGTAACGGGGGGATCGGGCATCACCCTCCAAAAGTGTTTTTTACGGTTTGCACTAAGTGACGGTAATTGGTCATTGCTGCTATATTGAAATGTATCATAATATTTACCTATCTATATATGCTTCGAGCACGCCATTGAGTTAGTGACCACTGCGCGAACCTGCCCATTACAACAACCACCTAAACGTTCCATGACATTGTCTCAGCTCTGATACATCCTTCCCGATGTCCACCGGCAGAGACTAAAGGGTCGAATTGCAAACCCCCTGGCCCAAGGATTCAGTAAATGCACCAATACGAATTACAAATCCAATTAGACTGTATCCAATACACAACTCACTGAGTAATACAGCACAGGAAGTGATTTCTGGTAACGACCACAAGATGATTTAGGGGGCACTGCAGAACTCAAAACCCCCTTTTACAAATAAATAACACACTCAAAATATCACTAAGAAACGAGGCATGTATTTTAAAATGTTTATTTTAAAATCCTAACCTGGTGCATAAAAACTCATCTCTCTTTCAACTCATTGGTCTATTCAAGTCTCATTCACATATCGCTTCAGTCCAACACAGCATAAAGAATGGATCAGCCCACTTCAGCCATTGGCTGTCTTGCAGTGTGAGTGATGGCATTTTCCTTGTTCACAAATGCGCACAGCTGCTTTAAAAGGAGTGTACCTCAAAGTCAGTACTGGTGTGCTTGGGCTGAAGTATAACTCCTTCATTTTCATGTCTGTTTATATTTTTGCCAAATTTGCATATAGACTGTGCTTACGAAAAATAGTAAATGTAATCCACGTTTTTTTTTCTTTGAATTCTGGGACTTGTAGTTTTAGTTTTATAATGGAATAAACAAAACTAAAAGTCTCAGAATTCAAAGGAAAAAACCTGGATTGGAGTGTCTGATCACGCATGGACGCCAGTTGTATTGGGTTTGACAATGCTTGGTAGAATTGCTTGAAAAATACTTTCTGTATTTACCCTTTTGCTAAAAGAGTGAACAACGTCCTGACAAAAAGCATGCATTGAGGGTTATGCAAATATAGATATTTAAGTTTCACAGTATATCTTTTGAGGCCAAGACAAAGGGGAAGGTGAGCGACAGATGGGCATCTCAAAATAATAGCTGGATGGCCGGCCTTCACATGCTCAAGCAATGGCCTCAGTGGAAAAGACACACATCTTAGAGCTTTCTCTATTATTCTGAAACTAAAAATAATGTCTGTTCGATATAAGGCATTAACAGGTTTTTGTCCATCCACAAAACCCTTGGGTGGGGAAAAACCGCCCCCAGGATGACAGGGAGACAGTATTCCATCTTTTGAAACTCTTCATCTGTCAATGCCCCACGGTCTCTGGTGTGTATGCAAATGTACTGTATGTATTTGCACTGATAATTCTATTTGTTCACACTTCCTGTTAGCCGAAATTACAGCAACGATCACAAACACTTTGCCCAGATTTTAGGAGTGCGGTTAGAATAATAAAGCTGCCCGCCTTCTTTGGAATATTTGCGGGTATTTCTATGCCTCTCCTCTGAGTCTAAAGTGAAGAAAAGAGATGAACATACTTCTGTGTATTCTGTGCAGATAGGGCGGCTGAGTGGTGACACCTCTAATCCAGGGGTGAAGCTCAATACAGTGAAGGATCAACTTGGTTTAAAGAAGTAGTTCTTTGGTTCCTCAAATGTAAATTATTTCTGAACCAGGCATGGAGAGAGAAATGGGAGAATGGAGCATTGTGATGCAATAGTGAGTCAAAAGAGAGAAGCCTCATGGGGCTTGAGCCGTAACCCAGCCAAGAGCCTGAAGACATCAGCCCCTAGTGAGAAACCTACCTACCCACCCATCCTCCCTCCATCAGGAGGCGGGAAGAAAACTGGAAATGGCACCAAAAGATCTCTGAGAGCGTGAAAGGCTAGCCAATTGCAGAGATAAGCAGCCAGCCATCTTTGGTAGAGACTTTGTGGGTTGTGCATCGCTGGGTTAAAAGGCACCACCTGCATTGCTAAGAATCAAGTCCATGCACCCACACCAACAAATATAGCCATAAAGGACATGTGAGGCATTAGGATGTCGCAGTGGCTGTAATAATGGCGGTTTGTCCACAAAAAGCCCATGGACAGGTCGCAAGAATGACCTAAAGGTGTTATCGTCCAATACCCTTGGGCCTTAGGATGCCAAACGGCAAGGACTCTGGGGAGCATGTTTAGTGGAGAGAGGGGCCATGGTAGGTTCACTTTAGTGGCAGCCCAGCACATGAGGCTCAGGCTGAAAGTCAGTTCTAACAGTAGCAAGTTAAGCCTAGAACACCACAAGCAGTCATCAGGAGATGGTCAAAACTAGGAACAGGAAGAAATGACACAGAAGGACAGAGCAAGAGCTAAGAGAGATGAAGAAACAGAAAAGAAGAAGGAAAGAGATGAAGCAAGTAGGAGGCAGTGGGAGGCAGGGAGGTGGAGCAGAACGGGCAGGTGGATAAGGGAGCAGAAGTTGACAGGTACGAGCTTCATCCAGTTCTGCTTTCCTTTGCAATTTTATTATTTGAAATTTTGCATTTTTATTTTAAAAATGGCAATAACAGCATGCGTTGCTCACACCTGAAAAGGAACAAACAGTAGTTTCTGAGGGAGGAGGGTTGGTATAAGTGAGTCGGGAAGGATGAGCTGAGATGACAATGGAGAGCTGGTTCGTGCAACACTGTCACAAACGCCTCACATCAGCGCGCCACCACCACAGGCCCCATTTTAGGTTAGACGGTTGACCATCAAGTCGAACACTTGCCAACTTTCTTGCATCCTCCGTTCTCCCAACATCAGTGCCCTTTGTAGCTTCCGTGCATCCGATCTTGCCTAATGACAATCTCCATGCATTGTCACCTTCCGACATTATCATTCTCCAATAGCAGCTTACATATGCACCCAACTCCTCCACTATCAGTCTGTCAACTAACATCCCCACCTGCTGTGGCAAACCTTGTCCGGATTGAATTTCTGTATTTTCAGTGGCATCCTCACACTGCCTCGTCACAGAATGTCACTTCCTGTGACGTAATTCCTGTTACTAAAGCAAAAGGGGGGAAGGGACCGGGAGGTTATCTGGTCCAGTGTACACTCTCCCAACAGTAGTAAGACAAGCAAAAGTACACTGTTCCACACGATTAGAAATGGCTTAGGAGACCTGAAATATCAGGAGCAAGAGCCCTCAAGCATCACAATGGATGACTAGCATCATCATCGGGAAATGCTCCTCGCCAGGCCGGCGGTGCAACGCCTGATGGGCTCCCCACAGGGGGCACCAAGCCGTACTGTTCTGATAGTGACTGGTGGGTTCAAACTATCTAGACAGGCAAGCCTACACTCAGGCACCAGCACACAAAGGAGAGAACAGAAAAAATTGTAATTAAAATTGGTTATTCATCACTAAATATCTCATCATTTTAATCAATACACTAGGATGAAGACCAAGATTTAAACCGAAAGGAAAGTAATAGGTTGAGTGTCGATGCACAATTACTCTCAAAGAGCAGCAAACTAGGAGGATTATAAACCTGATAATCCCCCTAAACCAGGGTCAACATGTTTCGCGTTGTGCGGTCCTCTCGGATCCAATGACGCTTCATCAGGACCAATAACTAAAGACGTTAATCAGCTCTTCTCCAGGTAAACAAAAATCACAATATAAGAGTAGAAAAAATACCGGTCACTTACATTGAAGTCAACTGGCTAAGTCAAAGTCAGGTCGCCCATCCCCAAGTCGGGATCAGGCTCCTTGGTAAGCACGTTCCAAGGACTCGGCTAAATAATCGGAGTCACCGGTCCGTCATTAAGGACCTACCCTCCAGAACGGCGTCCCGTAATTCCTGTTACGCCTGTTTCTGTGTCAGCACCTGTGTTTAGGATTTTGCCACGAGCTGAGCCTCTCCTAAAGGGGGGGATTAGAAGCTGGCACCTCTGTTTGAGACTAAGGACAGCCAGGTTGCCCATTAGAATCATTCACATTGCTCTGAATTGTAAATTCCGGCAGCTGCCTTAAAAGTAAGCACATAACAATATTAATATGCAGAGATGGCGGCGAAGAGAATAGGTAAGGGCTACTGGTTACATGAAAAGGCTTAGACAATGCAAGTACGATGTTTTTTTTCAATGAGTAGTTATATTTTGGATTAGAGCTGCCCTTTCTCACAGTAGAAAATACGTGCCTCTTTTTGGGTGGTGCTGAGAAAAAAATGTGACCTATCTGCAAAATGACGACATTGTCATGTATGACGTCTGCCGATGGGAGGCCAGTCGGATCTTGTTCCACAGAGAAATTTCACTTTTTGCTTGTGGCACTAGCAGAGCCTGATTTATGAAAGTGCCCTTTCAGGGCGTAGCCGAGCTTCACAGACAGCAGTCACTTTCTTTAATTACTTATGACATTTCCAACACAAGAATACTGAATATTTAAAACCAGTTTTGTCGTCGGCGCAACTCCACAACTCTCTTAAACAACTGCACGAAGCCCAGTTCACAAAGATTTTTTGTGCGCCAACATGTTGTTTAAGTGTACAGAAATGTATGTTTGTAGTCAGAATTCACAAATCACGATTCACAGAATTATAATATGTTTATATTTTAACCTTATATTCACTAACAACGGGGTATAATCCTCAGGTTCACGTGCATCTCCAAAGACGTGGTTTTAGTGCTGAAGCCTGGAAAGGTGACGTCGGGTGGAAGAAAATTAAAAATACTCGGAACATCAACAAATGCGGAACTCCAGAGTATAAGGTGCATTTCTGAGGTAGAAAAGTATAAATAAAAGTGCAGCCAACTCGTATTTCACCAAGGTACAGGCGGGTAAGACGGTCGAGAAATAATAAAAATATTTCGAAATGGTCATTCATGTACATATGGACAATATTTACACCTGCAGACCAGCAGTCTGTCCACTCTAACAACATTCTACACGAGGTAAGCAAAAGACAGAAGGAGTATGCATGTGAAGCTACCATTTAAGAAGATTCCCATCTGTAAGCCTGGAGAAAAACCGAGGTATGAAATGGGCAGTGCCCAACCCCTGGAGCAGTAAGTGGGGTATACCTCTTTTGGGACTGATCGAGTATGGGGATCTCTCTTTTTTAAACATGTGCGCAGGTAACAGGTTGGATCAGTGAAATTGTAGAGTGGTCCACTGGGACTTACTTAGATGTTCTTTAAAGCTACTCAGAATGTCTACAATGAAGCTTTCGAATGAGTCATGGAATTCATGTTACATACCTTTGCGTCATATGGATAATTGCCGTTGTATAGCATGCTTAATGCACAACACAATGTCACACATCACCTATAAGTGCTAAAACCTGATATACAAATGTGATTATTTTTAATCTATTCCAAGTTTTGAAAGAGGGCGACATCCGCTCAGGTCAGACTAGTTGTGAACGCTTACCTAAACTCCTGTGTACCACCAAACGATTTCTAGAAAGAATGACCAGATGAATGACGGATATATGGCACACACGATATACATCGTCGTGGATATTGTTCTGGCCAACTCTATTTTATTCAAATTACTGTATGCAATAGTATAGTGGACTATTTGCTATTAGTTTGACAATAGGGAGACACCCCTCCAGTACCCCGGGTTGAGAAGATTTACCTCAACTCCTGGGTAAGGTTGAACAATGTTTGAGCCAAGATTGCGCAACTGTGGACGAATCACATTAGATGTCACGTTTGATTGAGTATCTAGTTTGCCACGATGGGAAGCACATAGCCACTCCACCACCATACAGGTACTGCTAGGCACAAATGACTCCATGTGTGATGTTCTAAGTCATGTGTGATTTTCTAATGAAGCTATACGGAAGCAGGATCGAAATCTGTGTACGAGCATTTATCTTTGCTTTATTGTTTAACTGTCTCTTTCTGTTTATTTTTTGTCCACAGAGCAATGCCTCCGAAGCACATATTTGTAACATATAATTAGACACCAAGATAGTTTCTTACAGGGATTAGTGGGTGGGGGTCCTCTCTCTAATTATACCTCATCTGACACCTACCGCATCACAATGGCAAGACTTTCACTAACAACATAGGTGGAGTGACATTGAGGAGCCAAAGGCTTTGATGTCCTGACGAAGGCCCCTGACCCCTTGGGCACTTGAGGACAGCACAACCATGTTGATACAAGCAAGGATGACAGTGTGATTGATAGCCCTTCAATATCATTGTTTTTTTTTTAACCCTATCAGGAATCAAAACGTTTAGGATAGCATTAGACAGTTCTTTTACTCTGGCTATTAACAATCCATTAGAGCATCAGTTTTACAAAAAATCTTCACTCCTCCTCGCATGGTGATAGAGCCCACACCTTGGACTCAATCGGGTCCTAGGTGTGGGTACCTCAATGGTTAAGAATGCCAAATTTGATGTGTATGAGGACCTTACATTTCCCAGAGTTTTCCCTGCCGAGTAAATATGTTAGAGACTACATAGTGCCTAGCCTTTTAGTTTAATGTGTACATGCAGATGGGAGAGCAAATGTTTAAGTTTTTGTCCTCTCTCACCTCAATCATGAATGAGATTCAGAAATGTGCACTAATAGTAGGATTAAATATACTTTGAATGGATTTTCTTAGTCTTTGTATTTGTAATTGTATGCATGTAGTTTCTTACTGCCCCTGATAAGGAGTTGACGCACCTTGTGGCTAGCAGCACAGTACTTTGGAAGCCAAAGTTAATGGTAAAAAGGTAGTCGAGTAATAAGAATGTCTCTTTTGTTTCCTTTTGGATAAATTGTGGTAATTGTGTTAACTTAGTGCTCTTGGGATCTCAAGCATTTACTGGATTGTTTTGAAAGGGATAGATTGATTGAAGTGGATTCGTAAGGTTAAGATGTGAAGTGTTGGCACAAAGAGCTCTAGATTCTCAATGTCTTGATCACATCATCGAAAAATGCTTAGATTATATCTTGTAATTTAATGCTATCAACCAATGAACCTTCTATCTCACTCTTTTGTGGACATTTTCTTTGTTTATTAGCAGACCCCAAAACAAAAAACCCCTTCTAACTGTGCCCTTGCTCTAGTGCACTGATGTGGTGGAATATACAAGATCCTTAGTAATGGCAAGGCAGGGCTACTGTATTTTGTTATTCATATGGCTGCTAACAATGATTAAAACATATGCCTGCACAATCATGCTGCCAAATCACGCCTAAACCATCATTAATGGAGCATGTACAGCTAGCATTTAACTGGTTTCATTGGCCAGTGTCGCAAGAGAGAATAGATTTTAAAGTTTTATGCACAGTGCATAAAGCATAATGGCAAGATATGCACAGGTTAGTGTAAAAAATACTACCTCCCACCACATGCCAACCAGAAATCTCGAGTCAGTTAAAATTACTTTTGATCACCCAACAAACTTTCAAACGACTACAATGTGGGGCAGATCACTAGCAGTTCAATAGTTTAAACTATGAAACCCTCTGCACCCGACCCTGAGAGCAGCACTCAGCTATCTTCACTTAAAGAACCTCCTACAAACAGAAATATTCTGGCAGGAGCTGGCTGAGATGTCAGACTTTTTGGCAGCAAGTGAGGAATATCAGATGGGGTTCAGTCCTCAATGATGATTAGTGTCATAGGGCCAGATATACATAGCTTTTTTCAGGTCGCAAATGGCCCGATTCGCAGAATCAGGCCGTTTGTGACCAGAAAAAAGCATTTTTGGATGTACCAAACCTTATTTTGTGATTTGGTAATGGGTTTGCGAAGTGCTATTAAAAAGGGGCGTGTCAAGGGCACACCTTCCTAATAGTGAGTTGCACTGGTATGTATGAATGTTTTGTGAACGGGTATGCGGTTGCAAAACATTCATAGTTCCACGTCTCCGTGAAGGAGTTGGTAACCCATTCACAACCGTGAAGGGGTTCCTAAGGGACCCCTTCATCTTTGTGAATGGGGAATTCAACATTTTTTAAGAGCAGGTATTGGTCTCACTGACTTTTTTCATTTTTATTTTTTAAAAGCATCCCATTTTCCGTTAAGGAAAACGAGATGCATTAAAAAAAAAATACTTTATTTAAAAAGCAATCTCAGACTTGGTGGTCTGCTGACCCCAGCTGGCCACCATCCCTGTGAGAACGGCCATTCCCAATGGGTTCCAAATTGCAACCTGCCCCATGAATATTGATGAGGCAGGTCCCTTGCAAGCCATTTGGGAATTGCAAACAGTGTCTAAGACACTGTTGTACATAGCTGTTTGTGATTTCCTTATAGCGAATCACATAAATTTGCTATTAGGAAATCGCAAATGCCAAGCTACGTACATCTGGCACCAACTTCAAATCAAAGACTTCCAATTCGAAATTTGTTTTGAAACAGCCACAAGGCAATGTACAGTAGTATAAAAAATCTTCTTAATACACACACATGTTTTGTTTGTTTTCTATAACAAATTTAAAAGGCTTCTCGTACTTTAAACCAATAAGCTTGTATTCATTATGAAGTCTATGGGCCTGAATAACAAAGGTAAACGTACACTTTTGTGTAAGTTTACTATTCAGAGACTCTGATTTAGTAGTAAGTTTAAGGCAGCGGAGATTCGGCAGCTGGGCGGAGAACTCCGCACATAAAAAGATAGAACAGGCGTATTCATAAACTCCGATTTAATAGTAAGTTTATGACTGCAGGGATTCCGCCTGACTGCAGAATTTCTGCAGTGGTAAACTTACCATTAAATTGGAGTTCATCAATAGCAAAAAAATAGTAAACTTACACAAAATTTAATTTACCTTTGTGAATCAGGCTCTATATTTTTGAGTAAAAGTCAACTAAAGTGACTCGTACAGTCGAAACAAATTAATGTATTTATTGCTGAGATACGTACATTTTACATTTTACATGGGTTTATCAACATACCAGTGGCAGGTTGGATTGTTTGGGATACAATTATACATAACATAACATGACATAAATAATATATCGCACATCAATAACGCCCAAACTGAACACTATCTTTAGATCATGAAAAGAAAGAGATCAGAAGACAAAGAGAACACATTAATAAAATTCAAACAATCTTTGTAAAGTAGGAGCCATGTGGCAGCTCACCTGGCACAAGCCACTGATGCACATGTCCAGGGATTCAGTATAGCATCGTGTTCCATCGAGTACCTTGGGTGCCAATTCAACCACCAGGCTAGTTCCTTTTGCCTGGCATTTGAGTGAACAAGGGTTTTCTGGATCGTTGTACACAGGCAACCAATCATAAAGCAGGCCTTGGTACTTGACGTCGTTGTGAGCGGAGCACTGTTGGGCGCGAAAATCACCCGCCTCTGGTGGGCAGTCCTGGGAGGAGGATTAATAGAGAAAGGTTAGAAAAGCATTTATCATACACATACAGAACAGGCTATTCTTTGTGTTTTGTTTGTGGAATACTGCTCCATGTGCTGCAAAATAGTGGAAAAAGGCATAAAAAAACATGCAACGAAATGGCAAATTTCAATAGGTCTCGCCTTTGGGACCTTAAAAGTATTTAGCCATGCAGTACATTACATTGGCAGATGGAACATACCATAGCTAACATTGAGCAATCACTGGTGACCCTTCAGAAGAGTCACCTAAACATATCAAGAGTGTTCAAACAGTCATAGTCTATTAAGGATGTTACATTGGCATGACTCATGGTCATAACTGCAATAAGGAGAGATCAATAAAACATATACAATCATGAAGTAAACCCAATAAAAACCTTTATCAGAAATAAACTTTGCGTTTGTGCATTCCTTCATACACTTGGCATTAGGCTGTAGTGCTCAGAACAGCCCCTACAGGGCACCACAAAAAATAGCGTTTGTAAGAAAAATGGTCACATAACCATATAGACCCTGATTATGAGTTTGGCAGGTGGAAAAGCCCGTCCGCTAAACTCCTGCAGTCGGGTTGTGACCTATGCGGCAGCCCTCCAACAGCCCCTATTGCGAGTTTCCCGCCAATGGGAAACAGTCCACAACATTGGCGCTGGCTCGTAATTGAGCCAGCCGCAATGTTGCGGTGTGTCAGGAGCAACAGCAGCCATTGCGCTTTTCACTGTCTGCTAAGCAGACAGTGAAAAGCATGACGAGGCTGTCCATGGGGCCATGCCAAGTGAATGGGCAGTGAAGAGGCCCACATGGGGCCTCCGGCACCCCGTCTCTACAAGCTTTGACATGGTGATGCAACTGCCATGTAAAAGCCGATGGGGATGGGACTCGTAATCCTCAGGGCAGCGCTGTTTGAAGCGCTGCCTATGGCGGATTTAGACTGCCGGCACCACCAGGCCTTTGGTCGGCAAAAAAGGTGCTGTGCCTGCGGTCCGACCGTGGCACGTTTGCCACATTCATATTGTGGAGGCTGGACCGCCGCATTGGTGGCAGTCCGACCGCCACCGGGAGTCTAGCAGTTCTAGGACCGCGAGACTCATAATGAGGGCCATAGTCTGCCCTTAGTGAGCATACCCACATGAAAACAGAATGGCAGACTGTAATGCAGTGTGATCATATATTTAGCCTCCAAAGAGCAAATTGCATTACACATTTTCAAGCCTAGCTGGCCAACTAGAAGAATTTCACAAACAAGGCCCTTAAAACACAAACTACTCCCAGCTGTAAAATAAAAACGAGTGCAAAGTGGCGAGGTAAAAGAAAAAAATAGCACGTCACACTAAGGTATAGGGCTGATTGTGCAACAATCCATGTAACATGGTCAGCTTCCAAAGCAGTGACAAAACAGCCTCAATGCAGGACAAGTGTAAAGCATTAACCTACGAAATCAAGGGAATTTTGAAAGGCAGTCCAAGGAACGAATGAAAGTGAGGGGCATCAGATGGGCGTGGCCAAAGTCCAGAGAGTAGATTATAGCATGTCGAGAGAGAAGTGTATGCGCTGCTATGCCCGACCTAAAAACGTGCAAGTGTTTGGTAATTTTTTGCTAACCATGGGAAAACATATATGAAACTTCGCAGACATACCAGAACATTAAAATATCTTAAGTCGTACAAGTTTTGTGAAACATAGGGGAAATCCTTTGCATGTAAAACTCCTTTGTGGAATGATTTTGGAAATCTGTGTTTCAATAGAATGCTTCGCCGAACCCTAAGTCTGACAATGTGGCACTGCATAGTGAAAGACGTGTGCAGATAAATGCAGGGCCAGGATACAACAGATCTCTCAACGACCTATTCCACTGCTGTTATGGAGATTTGACAGACGAGATAAACATTTTATTTAGCCACACGTGAAGCTGGATAAAAATGGCACTATTTGGATTCCCAATCTAAACACAAATATTATCCTTTCCTATTAATGACTCGTGTTCAGTGCTGGGTGTGAGAAAAGATGGAAAATGCTGAGCAGATTTTTGCGTCACAGGGCATTCTTAAGTCAAGTTCCTTCTCCCCCTAAGGACCAAGTCTCTGAAGTTACCAACTCACAGCACTGGCGTTAGAAGGCGTCTGGATCACCGCACACCAATTTCCTTTTTGGTTGCCGGTCTCACATATAACAGTGCCTACAAGCTACATAAAGTGCTTCTTGGTTCACACTACACTCTTGAAACTACAGGTGAATGTGATCTACTCCATAGGGAAATTCCCTACACTGAAACTAGCGGAGGGGAGCAATGGAGGTAAGGAGAATCTAGAGCTATGGTAAGAATATTGACCTCAGAGTGAATCCTGATCTTAGTGATGGGATGCTGAACTATGAAATCAGTGGAAATCCCGGAGGATGACAAATATGAGGGGCACCACATTAGGTAAGGGAAGAACCTGACTTGAGGTTTCTCAATACATTTACTTTATTTTTCCAGTAACAGCCTTGCATCCATTCAAAGGTACAGCTCAAAACTAAAAAAGAGAATCGTGTAAATTGCGACATTTATCTTCCTAGAGGAGTCAATGATACAGAGATATTAAAATCATGTAACTGTGGGCGTCTTTGCTTTCTAATCTGGTAGGTTAAGAGACCATTGATAAACCATCGAAAATAATTGGAAATCCATCTGTCCCTGCACTTTTCAATATATTTTCAAATTGTAAACCATATTTCTATGAGGGCACCTCTTTCTGTAGAAAAAGATGCAAGCATTTGAAACTTTTATTTTATAAATACTACTTCTAATTCTTCCTGGGAACATGGCTGTAGGAAACTGCTCCCTTGTTTCAGTACCCCCTGAAGTTTTGCCTGATATTTGATGCTAACTTGACTGAGTGTGTGCTGGTATCCTGCTAACAAGGTCCCAGCACTAGTGGTCTTTTCCTAAACTGTACCATTGCTTCCACAATTGGCACATCCCTTGCACACAGCTAAGTCCCTTATAAGAGGTACCAGTGGTACCAAGGGCCCTGTGGCCAGGAAGAGTCCCTAAGGGCCGCAGCTTTTATCTCCCACTCTAAGGGACCACTCACCAAACACATGCATACTGCCATTGCAGCTTGTGTGTGCTGGTGGGGAGCAAAAGGTAAAATCGTTGAGGCGTCCCTCTCTCGGTGCCATGCCCATGAACCACTGCCTGTGGCATAGGCAAGTGATCCCTCTAGTAGGTCTTACAGCCCTAAGACAGGGTGCACTATACCGCAGGTGAGGGCATAGCTTTGTGAGCAATATGCCCCTACAGTGTCTAAGTCCATTCTGAGACATTTTAAGTGTAGTGTGGCCATACTGAGTACATGGGCTGGGAGTTTGTCATTACAAGCTCCACAGCTCCATGATGGCTTCACTGAAGATTGGAAAGTTTGGTATCAAACTTCTCAGCTCAATAAACCCACACTGTTAGGTATTGGCAAATGGCCTTCACTGCCCCAGTGTACTCCAGCTAGTGGAGATGACCCCCACCCCCCGGACCAGGCCCCACTTTTGGCAGCAGGTCCGGCTGGAAAATTAGTAAACCCCAGGAGGAGTGTCTACCCCAGCTGGAACCACCACTAGGGTGCCCAGTGCTGAGGTGAAATCCTCCTGGCAGAATCCTCCATCTTGCTTTGGAGGGTGTTAGCCAATAGGGTTAGGAATGTGCCCTCCTTCCCAAAGGGAGTGGGCACAGGAAGGGTGTGGCCACCCTCAGGGACAGTAGGCATTGGCTACTGCCCTCTGACCCCTGTAACACCCCTAAATCTAGTATTTAGGGGCACCCCTGAACCTTGCTCTTCAGATTCCTGACCTAAAAAGTAGAAGAAGGACTGAAGAGCCACACAAGCAGAGAAGACTCCAGAAGACAACAGACTTGGCTCCAGCCCTACCGGCCTGACTGCAGCTTCAAGAATTCTGCTACAAGAAGACGACTCCTCCTGCAGGAGCAGCAACTTCTACAAACCCCCAGAGGATTGGCTGCCTAACCATAGACCAAGATCTCCAGAGGACAGTGGCCCTGTCCACAAAGAAACCTCTAAGAAGGACTCCAGAACTGCCTCGGATCTGCAAGCCCTTCCCGCTCTGCACCTGACGCCCACGGCCGTGTCCACGTGGACCACCAGTCCAGCGAAGGTCCCCAGGTGATTCTGACCTCGAGTTCACCCTGGGTTGACCCCTCCTGACTAACGCCAACGTCTGCAGCCTAAGTCCAGAAGACCGCCTGACCGCGACCCGCTCTGGTGAAGATTTCCAGATGCCTAAATGTACCTCTGCACCCGCAGCTCCTGGCCTTGGGGAACTCAACCAATGGTCCAGTAACGTCCAGTGGGCTTTCTACTTACCTGTACAGCAGTTGGTTATCTTCAGTTGACTCCCTGGACGATGCCTGCAGCATCTTTGTGACCCCCTGGGGTCCTCCCATTGAAAAGCATTGGGGACCGACACTGTGTTTGCAACCTGCACCAGGCTGCCCGTGTGCCGCTGAAGATGTGTATTTGGTGCTGACTTGTGCACCCCCCGCCCGGTGCTGTTCTAAACCCCCCGGGTCTGTGCCATGAGTCATGGGTACTTACCTGCAAGCTGTTTCTTTCTGAGCACCCTCCGTCTCTGTAGGATTGCATTGGGCGCCCAACACAAAATTTGACCTCTGCACCCGGCCAGCCCCGTGTTGCTGGTAGTGCACTCTTGGTGTCCTCCTAAACTTTGCCCTGTGGACAGCTTAACTCCGAAGACTAGGATTGTAAATTGAGTACTTACCTGCAAATTGTGTTGGTAATTTTCCTCCCCTAGGATTACATTGCTTACTATGAGAAATTGCACTGTCTACTTTTGACATTCAAAAGTATTACTTACCCGTAAACTGTTTTATCTGTGAATTCTAAACAGCAACTCAATTAGAGGAAAGACATGTCTATTAATTGAAAAATCATGGTTGTATGCTAAATAACCCCTTGTTTGTCTCATGCCTTCGTTCATACCATTGTGTTTACTTCACCAGCATATTACATCTCTTAACACCTTCACAGCCAAGGACGTAACAGTTACATCCTTGGCTGCGGCGCTGATGCGCCCCGGAGGTAACCGTTACGTTCTGGTACCGGCTAATGGGGGAGTGCTAGCGATCCTCCCATGAGCCTCGCCTCAGCGCCCCCACTGCAGGGATGGAAGGGGAATCGCTTCCCCTTCCACCCTGCCCTCCTCCTCCCCACCTCCGTGGCCCCTGAGGGCTGCCCCTTCACGCTGGAAGCTCAGCTTCCAGCGAGGATCTGAAGAGAAATGCTTTTGAATTTCTCCTCCGATCACTGGAGGGGCAAAGAAAGGCATAAAAGGAGAGAAAAGGCCTTTCAGACATCAGGGAATTTTGTTTTTTTGCAATTGACATGATGAGAGCGCGCGTTCCCCAGGGGACCAAATTATTTTAGGCCATTTCTGCCCCCCCCGGGAGCAGATCGGCCTATATTTATTTGGCCAATCTGTCCCTTAGTGGGGTAGAAACCACTAGACACCAGGGAATTTTTAAAAAAATTATTATTGAATGAGGGGAGCGGCCCCATAGACACCAAGGATATTTATTTTATATTTACTTTTGTTTTTTATATATGGGGAATGACCCCTTAGACAAGGTTCGTTCCCCTGGGGGGCAAATTGGCCTAATATAATTAGGCCGATCTGTACCCAGGCGGGGGCAGAAACCCCCTAGACACTAGGGATACATTTTTTTTTATATATGTGGGGAGTGACCCTTTAAACAAGGGTCGCTATCCTGGGGAAAAATTACTTTTAGGCCATTTCTGCCCCCCCTTGGGGGCAGATCTGCCTATTTTTATTAGGCCAATCTGCCCCCAAGGGGAAGAGAAACCACTAGACACCAGGGATTTTTTAAAAATATTATTCAATGAGGGGAGCGGCTCCTTGGGTTAGGGCCGCTCCCCGGGGGTGGGGGGGGAACACTTTTAGGCCTTTTCTGTCACCCTGGGGGCAGAGAGGCCTATTATAATTAGGATGATCTGCCCCCGGGGGGGTAGAAACCTCTAGACACAAGGGATATATTTTTGTTTATGTTTACTTTTGTTTTTTATATATATGGAGCGACCCGTTAGGCAAGGGTCGCTCCCTTGGGGCAAATTGTATTTAGGCCATTTCTGCCCCCCATGGGGACAGATCGGCTTATTTTTGTTAGGCCAATCTGCCCCTAAGTGGCACAGAAACCACTAGACACCAGTTTTTCTTTTTTTCATCAATTGCACGCAAGGGGAGCGACCCCTTAGGCAAGGGTCATTCTCCTGGGGGGTAAATTTATTTTAGACCATTTCTGCCACCCTTGGGGGCAGATCAGCCTCTTTTTATTAGGCTGATATGCCCCCAAGGGGGGAAGAAACCACTAGGCACCAGGGATTTTTTTTGCGCCAATTTCACACAAAGGGAGCAACCCCTTAGGCAAGAGTCGCTCACCCGGGGCGGGATGGGCAAATTTATTTTAGGCCATTTCTGCTCCCCTTGGGGGCAAATTGGCCTATTTCTATTAGCCTATCTGCTCCGGGGGGGGGGCAGAAACCACTTAGGCACCAGGGATCGGTGTGTGTGTGTGTGTGTGTGTGTGTCTATTTTGTTTAGGGGGGGGCAGCCCCTACGGCAAGGGTCACTCCCCCTGGGGGCACATTACTGTTGCCTATTTTTGGAAGGCCCATCTGGCAAAAAACCCACCAGAGCCCAGGGAAGATTTTATTTTCAAAATAAGAGGGTGGGGATATGGCTATACCCCCACCCCAAATAAATGGAGCCAAAGTTGTTCTGCCCACCAGTGGTCAGAAGGGGCAATTACCCCCGATCCACATCCCGGGGGGCAGAAAGTCTACTAGATGCCATGGATTTTTTTAAAAAAATAGTGCGGTCGGGGGTGGCTACCAACCAGTATGGGCCTGGTTATGCCCCCACCCCAACTGAAGGGGGTAACAGTCTTTCAGCTCTCCCCCGAACACTAAAACATCTTATCCCACGGCAAGCAAGAGGATATTTGATTATTTGGGATTTTGGTTTTATATTTGGGCCATCAGAGCTTGGCTAACTTTCAAAATGGTCCCACTTGGAATGGTGAGGGCTGCACTTTTTGGACTTTGGGACGCTGCCATGTAGAAAAATCCACAAGACCTCGACACATCTGAAAATGAAACATCTGGGTGAGTCCAGGGTGGTGTGCTTCACAGCCGCCAGAGCCATTTTCTTACACACAATGCCCTGCAAACCTCCAACTTTGCTGTAAATCACACATTGTTCCCACATTTTTGTGATGGAACCTTCCGGAATCTGCAGGAAGCCACAAAATTCTCACCACCCAGCATGGTCTCATCTATACCAATGAAAATTCTGCTGGACTTGTCAGCCTAAAAATGTTTTTTTTCAAACTCCCCTTTTTGACCCGCTTTGGTTCCCCCTCAATTTCGACATCTTTTTGGCTCTTCCCTGTCACAGGCACTTCGCCCACCTACACAAGTGAGGTACCATTTTTACCTGGAGACTGAGGGGAACGTTGGGTGGTAGGAAACTGCGGTGATCCCACACAGGTATGTGGGAAAAATGTGATTTTTTTTTTAGCTAAATTTTAGGTTTGCTGAGGATTCCAGGTAAGAAAACATTGGAGGATCCACGCAAGTCACACCTCCCTGGACTCCCTCGGGTGTTTCGTTTTCAGAAATGTCTAGGTTTGGTAGGTTTCCCTAGATGGCGGCTGAGCCCAGGACCCTAAAATGCAGGTGCCCCTGCAAAAACAGGTCGTTTTGTATTTGATAATTTTGATGTGTCCAGATAGTGTTTTGGGGCATTTCCTGTCGCGAGCACTAGGCCTACCCACACAAGTGAGGTACCATTGTTATCGGGAGACTAGAGGGAACGCTGGGTGGAAGGAAATTTGTCGCTCCTCTCAGATTCCAGAACTTTCTGTCACCGAAATGTGAGGAAAAAGTGTTTTTTTGGCCACATTTTGAGGTTTGCAAAGGATTCTGGGTAACAGAACCTGGTGCGAGCCCCACAAGTCACCCCATCTTGTATTCCCATAGGTGTCTAGTTTTAAAAAATGTGCAGGTTTGGTAGGTTTCCCTAGGTGCCGGCTGAGCTAGAGGCCAAAATCCACAGTTGGGCACTTTGCTGAACACAGCTCTGTTTTCCTTGGGAAAATGTGATGTGTCCATGTTGTGTTTTGGGGCATTTCCTGTCACGGGCGCTAGGCCTACCCACACAAATGAGATACCATTTTTATTGGGAGACTTGGGGAAATGCTGGGTGGAAGGAAATTTGTGGCTCCTCTTAGATTCCAGAATTTTCTGTCACCAAAATGTGGGGGAAAAGTGTTTTTTGACCAAATCTTGAGGTTTGCAAAGGATTCTGGGTAAGAGAACCTGGTGAGAGCCCCACAGGTCACCCCATCTTGTATTCCCGTAGGTGTCTAGTTTTAAAAAATGCACAGGTTCGGTAGGTTTCCCTAGGAGCCGGCTGAGCTACAGGCCAAAATCTACAGCTAGGCACTGTGCAAAAAACACATCGGATTTCAATGTAAAATTGTGATGTGTCCACGTTGCATTTCCTGTCACGAGCATTAGGCCTACCCACGCAAGTGAGGTACCATTTTTATTGGGAGACTTGGGGGAACACAGAATAGCAAAGCAAGTGTTATTGCCCCTTGTCTTTCTTTAAATTTTTTCCTTTCAAATGTGTGACAGTGTGTAAAAAAGACGTCAATTTGAGAAATGACCTGCAATTCACATGCTAGTATGGGCACCCCAGAATTCAGAGATGTGCAAATAACCCAGTACTTCTCAACACCTTATCTTGTGCTCGTTTTGGAAATATAAAGGTTTTCTTGATACCCATTTTTCACTTTTTATATTTCAGCAAATGAATTGCTGTATACCCGGTATAGAATGAAAACCCATTGCAAGGCACAGCTCTTTTATTGGCTCTGGGTACCTAGGGTTCTTGTTGAACCTACAAGCCCTATATATCCCTGCAACCAGAAGAGTCCAGCAGACGTAACAGTACATTGCTTTCAAAAATCTGACATCGCAGGAAAAAGTTACAGAGTAAAACGTGGAGAAAAAAGGCAGTTTTTTTACCTCAATTTCAATATTTTTTTTATTACAGCTGTTATTTTCCGTAGGAAACCCTTGTAGGATCTACACAACTTACCCATTGCTGAATTCAGAAGTTTGCCTACTTTTCAGAAATGGTAGCTTTCTGGGATCCAGCATTGGTTTCACACCCATTTCTGTCACTAACTGGAAGGAGGCTGAAAGCACCAAAAATTGTAAAAATGGGGTATGTCCCAGTAAAATGCCAATATTGTGTTGAAAAATTGGGTTTTCTGATTCAAGTCTGCCTGTTCCTGAAAGCTGGGAAAGATGGTGATTTTAGCACCACAAACCCTTTGTTGATGCCATTTTCAGGGGAAAAAACACAAGCCTTCTTTTGTAGCCCTTTTTCCCATTTGTTTGAAAAAAAAAACATTTTCGCTGTATTTTGGCTAATTTCTTGGTCTCCTTCAGGGGAACCCATCAAGTCTGGGTACTTCTAGAATCCCTAGGATGTTGGGGAAAAAGGACACAAATTTGGCATGGGTAGCTTATGTGGACAAAATGTTATGAGGCCTAAGCACGAACTGCCCTAAACAGCCACAAAAAGGCTTGGCACCTGAGGGGGAAAAGGCCTGGCAGCGAAGGGGTAAAGAGACTCGCAGAACAAAGCAATAAAATGTGTAGTTCATATACTAACTAGTCTATTGAACTAGTACTGTCAAGGAATAAAGGGTGTCTCTGCTTTTCATTCACTGTGTTTGCCTTCCATATATTATGTGTCCCTGGGTTTTTTCTTCCCACAAAAATGGAGGAGTGTAGTATATATCTCTTGCTTCTAGTTTATGATGTCTACTTTAATAGCACCAGGAGACAAGACACTGTAGATTGTATGCATGGGCTATATAAATAACCATCTAGATAGACAGACAGACAGACAGACAGGTAGACAGATAGATAGATAGATAGATAGATAGATAGATAGATAGATAGATAGATAGATAGATAGATAGATAGATAGATAGACAGACAGATTTAGGCCACATTGACCTTATGCTTGTCTCTGACCCTGCTCAGCGCTCTGCTGCCTTTTGACTTGGTTTGCACTGTTGAAATATCACATGCATAAATAATTTTAATTTCATAAGAATGCCTATTGCAACTGGACTGAACATATGCCACAGAGTAACATAAACAGATTGTGTGTGTGTGTGTGTGCGTTTGTCTGTTCTCAGTGAAAAATATTGTACTTAGTCTCTTGCATCTTGAACTTATTTACACTTGTTTTTGTTGAGTGTTTTGGAATTTTGAGACTCAGGCTGTTCCAGTGCACACCCGTTGGTTACATTACACCATATTTTCCTGTCCCTATTTGGGGTGGGAACATCCCTGATTGAACCCTAAGCAGGTTAGCTGTGAATATCTATTTCATATTTTAAATCACCTTTAAATAGCAAAATCTTGGAAGGCAAACTTTTAGGGTGACCCTCTCCATCCACATTACTCTGGACTCTATTTCCAATCCTGAACTTTCTAGTTGCGACCTAATTCTGGGGGTTGTAGTCTTGCTGTATTTCCTTAAAACCAATTAGTGTACCACACTTGAAAGCAACGATTGGTATGTGAAAGTTTCAGGAATAGAGACAGTGTCCGTTATAACTTGGAGTGAGGTGGTGACGCTACAAACTGTAAGTCCATCTACAAGGTACTGCACAATACGGTCTTTTCGGTAAGTAACTTTGCCAGAGAGGCTGTGTCAAGACTGATTCAGAATAATCGATTCTGTCATCCAAGCCCAGAAGAATACAAAGTGGATGTGGGAGCCCAGAGAGGCTTTCTTCCATTATGTATAAAATAATTTAATTACTTATCAAAAACAGGGGACTCCCCTATACTGAGAGAAGTGGCGTACCGAGCTGGCAGTGGCATGATTTCACATATGTAAATTTCACTTCATCAAACGATTCAACTTACCAACAAGTTGAGCCTTAGCTTGGAAAGGGGCTGGCAGAATGGGATAAACATGGGTGAGAAACACTGAACAATAAATGTGTAAGGAAGAAGGGGGAGTGCCTGGAAAATGGGGAATGCTTACTACAAATCTGAGGGCTTTAGGGAAATTTAAGGAGGGGCTTGAGGAGGGACAGTCTACTACACCCACCTATGAAAGCGTACATTGCTATTCATAAACTGCCCTTATAAAGTTATTACAGCTCTTAAGGTGTCAAAACAGTAGCAGATGTACTCTAGCCCAGCCACAAAGTAAGTCAAGTAACACACATTGCCACACACAGACACAAGAACTCACTCCAATAGACAATAATGGAGATAGGGACTTTAAATAACACTCGATAGGAACTATTAATAAATTAACTTTTGCATCTAACAGTTATACATATATGCTTTGCTGCATGCTAAAACTGTTATAAATAATTAGTAAAAAATTATTTTAAAATGTAATAATATCCTTCATTTAGAATAAAAGTATAAAAACAACTTTTTATATTTGTCTAAAAATAACAATAATTTAAATTAATTTAACACTTAACTTTTTAACAAGATGTAATCCATAGTAAAGCAAATTGTAACTAGGGTGAGATTTGTTTTTTAAATTGTTCCTCGGCCACAATGGGGAAGATCTTCACCTACATCTAAAAAGTTACTAGTAGTAAGTTTACACTTGTAAATCCTTTTGTAGAAGTCTGCACCAATGGGTGAAGAGATGCAAGTCTAACTGTAGGAGGAATTTTACACCTGAAAATGGCGAATAGCAAAAAGTGTAGATTTACACCTAGGTGTCATAGTAAATGTACACAAGAGTAGATCTACACATGAATATTTACCTTAGTGAATATGTCCCAATGTGTTTCCTTAAGAAGGAAAATATGAGGCAAGATTCAGAGTGGTGGAAAAAGTGGTCTAAAAGGTGGCAGCCAGCTTTGTGCCAAGTTGTGTACTCTGCAGGCCCTCAATTCTATGTATTTTGTTTGAAGCTACAGGCAGCTATTTGAAGTCCTAAAAAATATTTTAGCCCACTCTGGGTAATCGGCGGAGTAAAGAATGATGCTGCTTGGAAGTCATTCATTCTGTTCCCTTTTAGAAGCCAGTGAACTACTAGCCAGAATTAGCAATCCTTCCTGCTTATGCCCAAAACCCACCCACCTCTTTCAAAACCCGGCCCAAGAGACTCTTGACCGGCAAGCCTGAAAAACAACATTTTCTGGGGCGCCTGTACGACTCGCCCGCCCCACTCCCTAACAACTACTTGAGCCATTAAACAGGGCGCTGCAGTGGCGGCCCTCCATGGAACCTACCATTGGTTGACGCACCGCAGTCTTCCTCTTTCCATTTCCTGCTTCAGGACCTGCTTGCCCAGGGCCATGCTGCACAGGAAATGCAAAGGTTTTTTTTGCCACATTTGCATAGCGGTGGCAAATGGTAACAATTTCAGGGACTTTGGATACTTAGGTAACCGATATCGACATCTATTTAACTAATTAGGCATAAGCAGTAACAACTCTGCACTCCCCACGTACTGGCATCTATGTTTAAGGCAGACAGGTGCAAAGTCATGCATTAAGCTGACAGGGGTCACGAGGAGTCAAAATGTACAAAGCAGCAGTGGGGTTGTAAATGTCATTACCGTGATTGAAACATTAACCACAGTATCGACTCCGAAATATTGTCATAGCGGAGATAATTGCAATGCAATCTACTCTTTCCCTGACAATAACATGTTATAATATATGTGGTGATCGATATTTCATGAGTCGATAATGTGACAGAGAACTAAGCAGGGCATATTTGAAGTAACACAGTTTAGTTCTGCTCATTTCAAAGCTGTAAATGTAGAGATTGTGGACCGGATTTAATAAGTAGTTTCACTAATGGTTGTGGATTGCTAGGAAACGTTTAACATTGCACCAAAAAGAATTGCAAAACTCCGCGAAGAGCAGTAACGGCTCAGTTTTCGAGTGCACAAGTTATTTTGCATTGAAACTGTATCCTCATGGTGCACCCAGATCCCTTTGTGCCTCTCTCCTGTTGATATATACATGGAGATGTGTCTTGGACAGGCCAGCTCAAATATCCCACGGTTTTAGTGAAAAGACAGATTTACTGAAAAAGTGTCATCCGGCTTCGCCGCCAGTTCTAACAGCACAGGAAAGGAAGCTCAAGCAGGCAGTTAACCAGAATATTTTCTGATATACCTACATGTAACATGCGCAAGTTATATGTCTGATCAGGGGCGGCTCTTCCGTTAGGGCGGAGGAGTGTTGCTGCAAAAAATAAATATTTAAAAGAATAAGATAAAATAAAATGGTAATAAACGTTACCATCTTTTTATTTTTCATTAATTCACAAACCTTCATTCCGAGCCAAGTGTCAGGATGGAGCCGCTGCTGAGAGGAGTTGTGGGCTCGGCACTTTAAGTTTAAAGTGTGCAAGTCTCTTTGGCCGGCTGTCTTGCGATGACCAGCCAGACATTTGCACTTTAGACCTCTCATCTCAGCTGTCTTGGTCAAGCACAGGCCTCCAGTGCCCTTTGGAGCGGTGAGAGAGCCCGCTCCATCCAATTCTGGCACCTCTCTCATGCTGAGTAACAGCATGAGAGCAGCTCCAGAATTGGTTAGGGGAGTTGGCTGGGTCCATGCTGGACAACAGAAGAACACCAGGACCGTAGCGAGGACATGTAGCAAGGTAAGTGACTTTCATTTCCATTTTTTATGTATTTTATTTGTAACTATATACCATAAATCGCAGACATGCATTACATTACCGTTTTAAAGATACAATGTTTAACTTTAAAACGATAATGTAATGCATGTCAGCATTAATTTAGTTAAAATAATTTTGCCCGTGCATGCACCCACCGTCCGTTAACCCGCCCCACCGCTCTTCATAGTTGGCAGCCACCAATGTGTCAGACGACTGACATGGTGTCTACACATAAGGATTTGTAATGGGGTTTACCTCCGGTACAAATACTAGGCCACAGAGTACAGAATCTTTTCTGCACCACAGCTCAAGGCTCTGTGTGATGCAGAACAACCAGATTTATCGCCAGCGGGTGACATTAAATGTGGCGCTGCGCTATTTTCTGTTCGCACAAAGCACTGCTGCAATTTTTCATGGTGTTTCCTTGCGTGAGGGAGTGTAAAACTGGGCCTCTGTGTTTTCCTTTTGTTTCTATAACCCAACAAAATACATTTCAGGCACTAAACATTCAGTGCTACATATTTTCAGTTTGCAATCAAGATTCTGAGATGACAAAAATGCCTGGCAGTTCTTTCGGGCTGAAAACCAACAGGAGCATGCATGTGCAAGCACACTGAGATCTGTTGATTTCACTATATCTGATTGGCGTCAACGTGCTAGCGTGGGATGGCGCTTTTTTCATGTGGCTTTGCCAAAGAAGTAACAAGAGACAGATAGCAGTGTACATTATGTTTATGCTTTTCCACTTCTCCCATAAAAGCAGATTTTACAATACAGAAAAAACATTAGCACAGAACTTTTAATGGGTCTCTGTAAAGTGCCTTTCTCCTGGGACCTCAGAATGCGTTTTTTCCTTCCAAAAACAATACAAGGAAATGTACACCAAGAGGAAAATTACTATACCATGTCTGCTAACGAATTCCGAGAGCAGCACTTACACTGAGAGTCATGTGATATAATATGTTTTAATCATGGGGTTTTATAAAGTGCTGCATGTATGTTTTCGGATCCTTCAAAGCACTGAAAGTGAGCAAAGGTATGCATGTTTGGTTAATGAGGGAAGTTGGCGTGACGTCGGCAAATTGGGGCCTGTTAGAAATTGGGTTTTCAATTAATGAGGGTGTAAACACTTCTCAAGCAACAACCTCAATTCCTGTCAGGGTGAACCACAAAAGTCACTATATTGACCTGTGCTTTACCCTCTGGCAGCTTGGCACAAAAGCAATCAGGCTTCACCTAGAGGCAATGTGCAACATATTTATGCAGCACTTAATCAGTAATAAAGTAAAAGAACAGCATGGGGAAAATCCCACAGAACTTTAGAGAAATATAATTAAATTTAATAAATAAAATGATATCAAAATGATAAAATTCTAATCAGTAGAATCTGAGATATGCAATTTCAAAGATTTAGTTAAGTATAGCACCCAAAAGCACAAAGCACCACTTGCGGTTTCTGATCATGCTAGATTAAGGAAATTTGCAAGTTCAGGCAGACCGCGATAGAGCGCTGGCAACATAGAGCACCAGGTTAGTCTGGCTGAAAATGTTACCTTTACAAAAGCCGCCGAAAAGAGTCTAGTTTGTGGTTAAGGAGTGAGGTGAGGGTTGTGTCACGGTCATTCCTGGATTGGTGGTCACCGCAGGCTGTTGATGCTGTAGCACAAAGTGGCCCTCTGGGGTAGAGAATGATGTACTCTTTTTAACTCCCTCAGGCAACACAATTTGCTAATTCCCGGTGTAAGATCAAAAGTACTCAAGCAGCTCCCAGCCTGTTGATGAGCTCATCAGCTGGGGGGGTGGGGTGAGCATCTGTCCTGGTGACTGAGTTAAGCCCCTTGTAGCTCACATAAAACTTGAGTTCTGGGTCTGTGCCCAGTGAGGCGGTTTTGGGTACCAGCACTACTGAGCTGTACCAGGGACTACTAGAGTGCTCAATCACACCCAATTCAAGCATTTTGGAGACTTTCTCCTTAATAATAGCCCTCATCTTGTCTGACAGACTGTAAATGTTATTTTTTACAGGCATGCTTTCTCCTGTATCAATATTTGTGGATACATAAGCCTGTAAGCCCAGGGACGAGCTAAAACAGAGAGGCAAATGGCCCCAACAACTAATGACAGTCCCTCTGTTGCTCTGCGGTCAGGGTAGGCGAGAGGTTGACACCTTCCAGTGACCCATCTTGCTCCTTGGTCGGGAAGAGTTTCACTCTCCTCTCCTACCCCAACATTTGTCACCAGGAGCATGGCAAATTCAGACCTCTCATAGTGTAGTTTGAGGTGATTCACTAGGAGTGCCCCTAAGTGGTTCCTGGGGGTCTTGAGGCCCACCACGTAGGTGACCTACCCCTTTCTCTTCTTCACCTCATAACTCCCTGACCAACAGTCGTGGCAGGCCCTGGGCACCACTGGCTCCATTGTCCACTCTTTATGTTCAGAATGAAACTCAACCAGAGTGGTTTTCTGGTCATAGAAGACGTTCATTATCTCATGGCTGGCTTCTAGATTCTCTGAGCCCTTCTTCCAGAAATGCTGCATCTGGTTTGAGAGAGCCAGCATGTAGCTGACTACATCCTGGGGTGGCTTCTTGGGAGATTGCTTCCACTCCTCCTTCACCAAACTGAAAGGCCCACAACAGGATGGCCATAGTGGAGCTTGAATGTGCAAAACCTATTTCCCTTCTGTGACATCTCCGTGTAGGCAAAAAGCAGGAATGGTAAGATGGCATCCACTTCTGCCACATGGGCTCAGCCAGGCCGAAAATCATGACTTTAAGGGTCTTGTTGAATCTCTCAACAAGTCCATTGGCCCGAGGGTGATATGGTGTGGAGAACTTGTAAGTCACAACACACTCCTCCCACATTGACTTCATGTATGCAGACATGAAGTTTGTGTTCTTATCAGACACTACCAGTTTGGGGAACCCCATCCAGGTAAAAATCCCCATCAGAGCTCTAGCCACTGAAGATACAATCATAGCCTCTAAGTATCAAGAGCCGTGGCCCACCAAGACCAGGAAAGCCTTTTGCTTAAGTCAGTTTTGGGGTTCAGGGGCCCAACAATTTTGATGCTACTCTCACAAAGGGGGGTACCAATGATAGGTAAGGGAACCAGGGGAGCATTTCGTTTTTTCCCCTAAATTCCCACTGGCCTGGAAAGAGGGATAAGACACACATAATGTATCTTCCCCTGTGAACTATTTTTGGGGCATTTAAAAAACTCTTTATTTTTGTTTTAATCCCCTCTGCCCTTTCGTCTGCTGGGGACCCTGTCCACCCTTTTGGGGATCTAGCCCATATACTTTCTTAGGGACCTTGATGCCGTGCCAGTGGTCCACCATCTTCGCAAGTTCCCTGGAGTTATGGAGCTTACTATCCACTAAGTGTTGGCTGAACATGTGCTCTGCGGAAAACAAATTGCACTCCGCCCTTATAATAATTCACCCCTTCATCCAACCATCAAGTGCCTTACAAAGGTAGTCCAAAAAATCCACCCAGGACTGTTGGGGAACCTTTTGCCTATTTTTAGGGGTAAGCCCATATTTTTTGATAAGTGTGTCCCCAATGAGCGAATACCTCATCCTGTGCACTTTTCTCAGGGCTATCAGTGCATCTTTTCATTCATTTGGAATGTGCCTCCAGAGACTGTTCACCCAGTGTGTCCATCAGAGGCTCTTTGCATCTTCAGCACAATTTCATAGGCCTCAAACCACTTATCAATGCCGTCCTCACCAACAAAGTTAGGCACCAGGTGCTTTGGGATATGGACCCTCCTACCTCCACTAGACAACAGGGTATATGGCCACCATTGCTGCTGGCCTCTGTGAGCTGCTGGACCTTTGGATCCAGCTCTTGATTACTCTCTTCAGGTGCCAGCCGGATTTTCGTTTCTCCAAGGGCCAGATTCCTCTCCTCAAGGGCCCTCTGGGCAGCAGCCCCTACTGCCAACCTATTTGCAGAAGCCTCCTATTTGGCCGCTTCCCTCTCCATCTTGAGTTTGGCCAGCTGCAGCTCTCTTTGTTCTTCAGTTCTGAAGCTCCTCTGGGGACAGATGGCTGGAGGAGATGCTGCTGCTTCCTCAGGATTTGACGGAGGACCTCACTTCTGTGGGTCCTCCTTTCTCCTCTGGAGCCATGATCTGGGGCTTTCATCCTTCTCCTCCATTCCATCCTCCTTCTCCTCCACCTCATCCTCCTGTGCTGTAGCCTGTAACTGGCACGACTCCAACCAGGCCCTGAGGGCTTTTTGGAGCTTCTGCTTTTTGGCACTATGGGTTTCTGGAAGCGCCTTCTCCCAGCACAATTCCTTGAGCTCATGCACACTGTAACTCTAATGGTTGTTGAACTCAAAGTCTGTGTTTGTAGCAGACAGAGTCACAAGTGCACAAATTCAGGTGGAACAGAAATGAATCTGGAAAAAGCAAAAGAGGCCAATCAAGGATAATGTAAAAAGAGGTTGAATCTGGTATCAGAATATTTGCATGGGATTCTAGTGTTATGCAAAATCATTGAATGGAACGGCACAAGCATAAGTACTGAATCCCACCACTGCCACCAACCTGGGCAATTGAGTTTTTGATTGAGGAGGGTGTAAAGCCCAAACTAGTTTTGCACAGGAAAGTAGCCCTAAATTAATGCAACGTTTTTTGCTCTACGTTGAGTCAAGTGGTGTACCATGTATATTATATGGGCATTACCCAGGCAACTACCATCGGTTTTTGACATAAAACTCTATCTACTAAAAAAGGTAGACAGGGCTTTGCACCAGAAATGTGCACCTCTTCGAGGTAGGTGTAACACTTGTTAAAAAAAAAAAAAATTCCAAATGTTTACAACTTTGCACGTGTGCTGTACTATACTACAATAATACAAACTTGGGAAATTTTTGAACTCTGTCTAAGCATATTATTTTGTAATGTAAAGGTACACCTGGGGCACTGCATTATCTGTCATAGGGCATACTGTCCTTGTTTGCACTTGATGCACCTAATACGAGTTAAGCCCTAACTCAAACAGGTACAGTGCACCCTTTCATATATAATATTGGCCCTGGTTGTGCCACGGCTGGATTATTGCAAAATAGTGTACATCAGCACCCCAAAAGAGGACCTCAAAAATGTTAAAAGAATAGGGAAGCAAGCTCCAGTTCTGGCTGAATGTGAGGGAACTTGATCACACACACCACCCCAGAAAGACCTACAAAGACAACAGAGAGACCAAAGATTAAAATGTAACGCCCAGGGTCTCGTTCGCAATTAGTAATGGCTCCAAGTGCTCACAAGCTATGACCCACCTCTACAAGCTGGGCCGGAATCTCGGATCTAGCCCACATATGTCACTGCCCTTCTCCCCTGTAAAGTTTATATGTCAGAAAATCATATAAATAAATATTGTCTGATAAATACTGTGTCATAAATATCTTCAACAAAATATTGTTCTATTGGGTGTATATTTTATTAACTCCAATGGGGCGATATTGTTCATAATGATATTTACGGCACAAAATTCATGTTAGAAGATCTCATAATGGTATTATGGTACCTTACCCTGAATGAAAAACATACACAGAGGGAATGCCATAAGAGTAAATGGAGCCCACCACTGGAAATCACGGGATTCTGATCTGAGCCGGTGAGCCTCCTTGACATTAAAAAAAAACTCTGAAAACCTTCCTCTTAGAAGAAACACTTTAGCTCATACATATTATCTTTCTGTCGTTTCCCGCTATCATATGAGAACATATTGCTTCTGGAGCTGTATCAAATGGATTACTGAAACGTCATGCTACTTTCTTTCATCCTCTCTTATTCGATTTCTGAAATGTTTATCAACAAAATAAACGGATACCAATTATAACATTCTGTCACGTTAAAAGAAAGCAAAAACCAAACATTTTACCCAAAAAATGCTAAAAAAAGGAACTGTACATTTCTGTTTGAATCGCCTATAAGCAAACATATACAATGTACAGATTCCCCTCAAATCTAATACTCAAGTGCATGCTACTTCCCCATTTGTTTGCTTTGTGTGTGCAAATAAAGATTGCTGTACGAGGTATTTGTCTGCTCTAAGGGTAGTTTTAGCTATTTAGCCAGCCTCACACAATAAAAAATAAGCATCAATAAAGAATGCATACGTGGGTGGCCCCTTCTTTTGAGCAGAGGAGCATCGCCTTGTCCCAAAAATGCTCCCCATTACAGAAAAATAAAATGGTAATAAACTTTGTTTATTACCATTTTATTTTTCAGCGCCCTGTCCTGAATCAAGTGTCAGGATGGGGCAATTGCTGCCGAGAGGGGAGCTGTGCACTATATTTAAAGTGCGCATGTCCCCTTGGCCGGCCGCCTTGTGATGGCCAGCCACAAATGTGCACTTTAAACATTTCTAACCCAGCTGTCTTAGGACAGCTGGGTTAAAGAAGGCACAGGCCTTCAGCGCTCTGGTGAGCGCTGAGAGAGCCCGCTCCCACCGATCCTCATGCTGCTTTCATGCTTTCAGCATGAAAGCAGCGCAAGGAGTGATTAGTGGTATTTCCGGGTCCCGTACGTTGAAGCTTCCAGGAGCAAGAGATGCCACATGGAAGATGCCAGAAGGAAAGTGCTTTTTTTCATTTTTTTCTTCTTATATTGTTTTCCCCCCTCCCCCGCAGGCCCCGCCTAACGTAAACGTAAGCCAGCTGCTGCTGAATACATACGTATACGAAAACTTAGAGACTTAGGGGGTCATTCTGACTTTGACGGCCGCCAAAGTCCCGCCGGCAGAATACCGCTGCGTGGTCAAAAGACCAGAAGGCCGCCCGCCAGCCCAGCGGGAAACCCCCTTCCATGAGGATGCCGGCTCCGAATGGAGCCGGCGGAGTGGAAGGGGTGCGATGGGTGCAGTTGCACCCGTCGCGATTTTCAGTGTCTGCTTGGCAGACACTGAAAATCTTGGTGGGGCCCTGTTAGGGGGCCCCCTGCAGTGCCCATGCCATGCCAGGGGCCCCGCAACACCCGTTACCGCCAGCCAGGTTCTGGCGGTCAAAACCGCCAGAGCCAGGCTGGCGGTAAGGGGGTCGGAATCCCAATGGCGGATTCCCCAGGGCAGCGGGAAACCGGCGGGACACCGCCGGTTTTCCGTTTATCACCGCGGCTGTACCGCCGCGGTCAGAATGCCCATGGGAGCACCGCCAGCCTGTTGGCGGTGCTCCCGCGGTCGTTGGCCCTGGCGGTCCATGACCGCCAGGGTCAGAATGACCTCCTTAGGGTTGTTCACATTTTGCTTATGCCCACCGTAGTGTACAGGATGGGGCAAAGGGTAAGTACACTTAAGCCTTGCACTTGTCTTGCACTGTGAGTGAAGAAGGCATCTACTTTGTTCACGTATTCACATCTGCCTAAAGGAAATCTTTTCCAGTGCCAGAGCTTTTTAGCTAATATTTTACTTGGCAGATGTGTTTTTTCTTTGCATGCTTTGTCCTTTTTATTTTCTTTGGTCATCCTTGAGTATTTAAACTTTATCTTCAGGCTACAGTAATATAAAGTCAATAGTACATTTTCTTTGCACCAATAAGAAACATATTTTTCTGAGATGGGCATTCAAATTATTTTTTTATATTTGTTTGAAAAACGCTTGCTAGGGAGCACATGCACTGTTATATTACATTATATGTGATGGTTATTTTTTGTAACTTTTAGTGCAAGCTTCTGGCCGCTACATTTAGGGTAAGGCATGTTTTCTTTATTTTTGCATCTCTGTGGAGTACGCTTGCAATCAATTTTTTTAAATGACCATTACACCAGTGTGCTTAGGCCAAACCTTTAGGCTTTGCAATGATTGTTCAATTCATGTTTTTTGTGCTGAATGTCGCCTTCTTATTGACCAAACCCTATGCACACCAATTATTCTTATAGACACTGGTCAATATTGTGCTCCTAAAAGCCCTCTTATTTAATTACAAGGGTGGATCCTCCATGCCATGTGGCGCAAAAGGCTAGCAAGCAGTAATGCGGTCTTCAAGAACAGCCTTTGTTGTCCGGATTTATTGTATAGTCACTTTTCCAGAAACGATGTGAGTGACAGGACATTGTCCACCTGAGATCGCCAATTTTTCACCTTATGTTGTACTCATCCTGTTCAGGTCAAAGATTATGGCCCTCATTCTGACCCTGGCGGCCGCGGGAGCACCGCCGACAGGCCGGCGGTGCTCCAATGGGGATTCCGACCGCGGCGGTAAAGCCGCGGTCGGACCGGCACCACTGGCGGGCTCCCGCCAGTGTACCGCCGCCCCATTGAATCCTCCACGGCGGCGCAGCTTGCTGCACCGCCGCGGGGATTCCGACCCCCCCTACCGCCATCCGGATCCCGGCGGTCCGACCGCCGGGATCCGGATGGCGGTAGGGGGGGTCGCGGGGCCCCTGGGGGCCCCTGCAGTGCCCATGCCACTGGCATGGGCATTGCAGGGGCCCCCGTAAGAGGGCCCCTACATGTATTTCACTGTCTGCTGCGCAGACAGTGAAATACGCGACGGGTGCAACTGCACCCGTCGCACAGCTTCCACTCCGCCGGCTCGATTCCGAGCCGGCTTCATCGTGGAAGCCTCTTTCCCGCTGGGCTGGCGGGCGGTCTGAAGGCGACCGCCCGCCAGCCCAGCGGGAAAGTCAGAATTACCGCCGCGGTCTTTCGACCGCGGAACGGTAACCTGACGGCGGGACTTTGGCGGGCGGCCTCCGCCGCCCGCCAAGGTCAGAATGAGGGCCTATGTTTTTTCGCTGTGGAGCATCTAAACTTTAAGCTTGAGTGCCTAAAGAGCACTGTGACACAGAGGCTTCAAGAGATTAAAGAGAAAGGGGGAAATTTCCCGTACTGAACCGGGCTAAGTAGGAGAAATCGCTTAGAAAAGCGCCACCAGTGCCAAGAGCACCATAGATTTGGTTTTGGGCACCTCTTCAGAATGCGATCTGGACAGCTCTCTTTGCACAGACATACAGGGTTCTTCACTTTCACGAAAAGAGTTTGAAAATTGAACCGCCTTTGAGCGACCAGGGTTTCTATCCACTGATTACCCTTCCAGGAGTTACCAATAAATACTGTGGATACCGACAGGGAAAATTACACCTTATTATGGGATAAAGGAAAATAAGACGCAGGAATCTGTATTTGCACTCCAATTCCCACATGATTCATCTAATTTTCTGCATCTGTAAAAAAATGCTGAGTCAGAGTGTTCCCCCTTTGTAATCCTGATGCTATCAGTAACTATTGTTACTGATCCATGGCTATTACCAGCACACTCATAATGAGGCCCCTGGAAGTCTAGCTTAACATCAGCCAGAGGACGACTTCCATTTGTGGATCAGGGCCCTGAATTATCCTTGTATGTGTCCAATCATGACCAAGGCCCCTCGCTCCACATAAGGCTGGGGCCCTACTCTACTTCAGGAGTGGCACAAGACATTGGAAGGACCCATGGGGGCTCTGCATTGACTTCCCCGAGCTGCTATCCACAGGCGATGGGATTATCAAGCGTGAATTTATAAAATGTGTTCCTTCAGTAGCCACAAGTCCCAATTTGAGATGAAGGCACTGATCACCATTGCAAATCCCACACCCCTCAACAATGCTGGGCAACTAGAGCATTGCACGTTCTTTTATTTGCAGGGGGCACAAAGAAAGTCCAGATCATTGTAGCACTTCATCTCCCCCCTCACAAGTAGGCTCTGGTGAAATGTTTGTGACCCTGGTGTTATCTTGTATTATGCTTATTATCTGTAATTCCATAAAGGACTCCATTATGCCAAGCTGTGTAATTTCAAACCAGTTTGGGACACTGCTTTATTGCAGGAGCATGGGCACCATGCAAACAAACAGAATGTGAATGGCTGTTGTTCAGGACACGTGTGCCTCTCGTCCAAAATGTATGAAGATGTATTTTGCACTTAAAAAAATAGTACTAAATGCACAGTCCGATATTTAATAATTTTTGCTAAATTTCACATAATTACACTAAATGAAATTACACACATTTCTCGAACCCCTCCTATCCAGGAGGCTGGCGGTTTTTCAATTATTTGAAGAAACCTGCACAGCATTCTTGCCCTAATACTGCCATTTTCCACCCACATGATAGCCACGTAGACGTACAGTGTTGAATTAAAAGGAATTCTTCGCGTTCGCAGTCTGTGTCAGACTTCAACAAATGGAAGAGGCAGGAGAAGCTCGATTTCAGACTCCATTACTGTTTTCCTATTCCACAAGACTTTCCATCCGCTCCCACATGCGGAAAGTTTTACCGCGCGGATCGGGGTTCATCAGTCCTGGAACATGTGTGCTAATATAGAAAGGTCAACAAAGCCTTTCCCACTCAGACTGCAAAAAAGAGGATCCCAAGCTATATTTATGTCAGGTCGAAGAAGAGAAGAGAGCGACGCTGCAGCACTGGAGCACGACTGTTACGTCAAAAAACAAAATGGAGAAAGAGATGAAACTCAACAAATTAATAATGAAATTAAATTGCTTTGATAATAATTACGCCAGATATAATACCTCAGACTATTACTATTCGTAAAAGATTCGTCCGTATTTCATCAATTGTTTGAACTGCTTCTTCGAAATGTTAAAAAAATAAGCATTGATAGTTTTAGAAATATTGCTATGCATTGAGTATATTGGGTTGCGCCACATTTGGACTACTAAAGCAGCAGTTACACCTCACTGATATATAAATGGAGCCAGGAAGAGTATTTTAGTTTGATTGTAAGTATAGAACTCCCCTACAAAGTCCCACCAGGCTGCAAAGAATTTAGGGTGACATATAGAATATATCACTTTTTTCCTGTATGTGTATTAAGAAATTTGAAATCTTCAAATTTCTCAGTTTATTAGCACAAAAAATGATTTGAGGAACCAAGGCTTCAGAAGTAGAAGAGAAAGCATAACTTTCTTATTGGAATCATTTTAGATAAATGTTGTCTGATAAAGAATAAACTGCTGATGGGCGAAATTAAAACTTTGTCCATGAAGATTGATGAAGCTGGAAAATTCACTCTTCCCAAAGAATGGCAAAGTTTCATGGTTTTGCCTTAGGTGAGCTTAGCTTCACCTACCCAAGGTGAACAGGATTTCAGATGTCAAATAATACTTTTTCCTGCTGTCACCGGATTGTAATTTGCCCTGAATGGCTTTGGGGAACCACAATAGATGCCTTTCGGCAGCCATGTCATCCCTTCAGCTACAGAAAGTCACACCGTCAGACTTCCAGCAGTTGGCAATGGGATCCATAAAACACTGAGAGACAGTAAGTGGCTTCCAAGTGGCTATGACCAACAGAGGGAATGTTGCCACTCTCATGCCCCTCCCCATCCATTTCATTTTTCATAAATCTTTAATTATGGATTTTTGGGGGGAATTTGAACAGCTCAGCCTCTTAATAAGTTTTGCTCTATGCAAATCGGCAGAAATTTCGTAAAAAACTACACAAAGTTGTGAACTCTTTGGCTTCATAATTCTACATGTCCCTAAAATACACCAGAGGGAACTTGAACGATAATCCATCATAATACTCTTGCAATCGTCCTACAGTATTTTGAAGGCTTGGTGGGTTTACACACTGGATGTGGGTGTGACAGAAACATTAGTATCTTGTGTTAAAGCACCACTGCTGAAAAGCAGTTTCCATAAGGTATCTTTCAATAAGTGATGTTTTTTCTGAAGCAACACACGAGTCAGAGGTTTCTTTGTGGCAAGTAATAGTCAGGTGATGTCCCAAGATCTCTATTGAAGCAGTATACACATTGTCTATGCACCCACGATATGTAACACGGTCCTGGTAACTAATAGAACCAACCCAGCACTGCTCTAAATTAGGAAAGAGTTGAAGACTTACCTCTTTCACGAACGCTACATTACAATCCATTAACCATTCACAACACAGCTTCCTCTCCTATCAAGCATACGCTTATCTTAGACCATGTACAAAGCTCTGCTATCTTTAGAGGTGCTCTTATTCTGTCAGAGATAGAGATGTAAGAGCATCGAGTGGAGAGGAGTGATAAAACTGTGAAACTTTTACTCCGCATGGGTTTCTAGGGAAGGCAGATTTGGGCTTCAGGTGTCATGTGTAAAGGCCAGAGACAGAGGGCTGCTCTTATTGAATCTCTGTGATAGTGTAGCTAAGCTTAGCCAAAATAAATTAGAAACTATTTTTCATATGCGCCAGCCTACCACTCTTATGTGGGAGATTAGTTCTGCTTCTTGGGTGGATGTGTGCTAGATTTATTTGGTTTGGGAAAACCAGTTCTTTACTGCTTACATGAATCCAAGGTGGACTTCGATGCTTCTAGGCTTTGTCAGGTGAAAATACCAGGGTCTTTCTGTTTGGCAGAAACAAATGTCCTGCTGATGCATGGCTTCTTACAGAGTGGGGCAACCAGTAGAGGTGTCAATCTTTAGTACAGGGCTCTGTTATGTGACTGTCTTTAACATGCCACTTGCATGAAGGAAAAGCTTTGGATGGGACCTTATTCTAAGTACCTTGAAGGAGGAGTGTGTGGCCCAGAATGGCCAGTGGACCACTTGACGTGATTGCCATGAAGCAAAAGGATTTGTGTGTTTTCAATTCTTTGAAGATTTCAGGTTATGTACAGTGGTGCGTGATGGGAAAGTCAATTTGTATAGTCCAGTTGCAGTATGTGATTCTGGGGATACATGTAGATGGGGCACAATGTGTTGGAGGCTTCTCATGGTGTAAAGGACTCTTCTGGTGACTTGATTCACATGAAGGATCAGTATGAATCCAGGGTCACATTCAGGTTTCTTACTTTAGTAGATATCTCTGTAAGATGGTCTATTTCCTGGGGTCAGATAGTCTTAGGTTGGCGGTTCTACCAATTTTTGCATATGAAGATCTTGGTTACGGATGTTTTAAGTTTCAGTTCGGTCATAAGCATCAATTGATTGAATTCCCAGAGCAAATTAGAGTAGAAATGTCTAGGTCATTTCACGTCTTTCCACTTCAGGGTGATCTGTGTGCCATTGGCATAAATGATGCATGTTATAATGAAGGATTTGAGAAGTCTGGTAGAAGGCAGGTGTGGGCAAAGAAGCGGAGTGGAGGGATTATGGGTCATTGAGGCACTCCTGGAGATCAGTGAGCATCTGGTACCTCTACCAGGGTAGAAGCCAATGTGGTGATCAGACAGTACGTGGCTTTCTTCCAATAAGTCGGACATTTCTCTGAACAATGTTCTTCCATTCAATTGTCCTTAGAAAAGACCATTGTGTAAACATACAAGTAGAATTACGTTTAATAGAATACAGCTTCAGCATCAGCCATTTTGTTTTGAAACTGCATTTCAGCTCACATTTACTAACACTTTACACAGGGGTTTTCTCTGCAAAAGTAATGCAAATCCAGCACAAAGTGTTGTGTGGGATTTACTTTCCAACATATATTGGTTCAAATGGTAAGTTGGTTAAAGTAACAGAAAATATCACTACGCACTACTCTGCACTACTGTGTGACAAGGGGGCGAACCACTTTCAGCGCATGGACGTTCCTAACAATCACTGATGGGTTTTGACAAAAAGCACTATCTACTAACATTTGTAGACAGTATTTACTCCAAAACAAAATACATCTCTACGAAGCAGGTCTAACAGTGGAGCAACTTTTAACATTCTCCACATTTTTCCCATCGAGAGTGATATCACTAGATTTCCAGGCCCAGATCCACCACGTGTGGTATGGCAAACCTTGGAAGAGAAAAAAACTGTGACCCTGATACTCCCACTTTGGCAGTTTGTGGTTGAAAAACAAATGAGTTTGTGGGAAAAAGAAATGTGGCATCAGCTCAGCAAAGATTAAAACTGTCAAAGCAAATAACACAGCCAGCAGTGGTTGCTATGAAGGCTTTAGAAGGCCCCACCAGACAAGGAGCAATCTCTTCTAATGGCTGATGTGAGCAGAAGCAAGAGCATCGACTGATCTGGTTGGGAGTAACTATGGCTTGAAGATAGTGGCGAGAGGGGCTGTGATGTTTTTCAACTGTTTGGAGTATTAAATCATCCTTTAAATGCAGGGGTGTGTTGGAAGCTGGGGAATCTTTGGCACATTACTGTATCTATACCAAGTTTGTCTTGTGAGAGTTGTTTATTGTTAGTTGTCTTGATGTGCAGAGACTGGTTGGTATTTCGCTATGCAATGAGCACCTGAAGTAGGGTCAGAAAGGATGAAAAGAGGGCTAAGAGAGAGGGTAAATTAATGAGAAACTTTCAGAAAAAAACTAACAACAGTGCTACCAGAAAAACTCAACCACGAAGATCGATTAAAAAGAAGCAATAACAGCAGAGACTTTGGCAGGTGTTGCATTCCTCAAGCTTTGCTACTTGGAATACAGGCTCTGGTGATCAATTCTGCTGTGTTAACAAACCCAAGTTTGTTAGATGTGTCAGTTTATATAACAATGCATCTTTCTCTGCAAGCTGGACAAATCCTCACACAAATGTGTGCATGCAAATGTGTGCATGCAGACATCACAATATGATGTCACATGTCTGGGATCACAAGATGTGTCCCCAACACATGGGAAGGATCGCAGTAGGCTGTGTGTCCAGCCGAACAGCACACAAGCGTTCCTCTACTCTTCTTCTTCTCATATTTTAGAGAAGTTAAACTGGTCACATCTTATATATCTCAGTTTTCCACCATTTCCCACTTTTATGGAGCCAAGTTGAATTTTCCATTACTAGATATAGACACTGCCATATTTTAGTCCAGAATGAAATAGAACATCCACATGTTCTTACAAAATAAATGAAAATAAAAGAGAGCATTACAATTTTACAGCAATATATGACCATATATTAGCAAAATAAATTAAAAGTCAAATTTGGAAGTGCTCCTCAAACATGTTTCTCAAATAGGCACAAAGGGGGTGATTCTAACCCTGGCGGGCGGCGGAGGCCGCCCGCCAGAGTTCCCCCCTCCAGAATACTGCACCGCGGTCAGAAGACCGCTGCGGTTATTCTGGGTTTCCCACTGGGCTGGCGGGCGACCGCCAAAAGGCCGCCCGCCAGCCCAGTGGGAAACACTCTTCCCACGAGGAAGCCGGCTCCGAATGGAGCCGGCGGAGTGGGAAGGTGCGACGGGTGCAGTTGCACCCGTCGCGAATTTCAGTGTCTGCAAAGCAGACACTGAAATTCTTTGTGGGACCCTCTTATGGGGGCCCCTGCAGTGCCCATGCCGTTGGCATGGGCACTGCAGGGGCCCTCAGGGGCCCCACGACACCCCATACCGCCATCCTGTTCCTGGCGGGCGAACCGCCAGGAACAGGATGGCGGTATGGGGTGTCTGAATCCCCATGGCGGAGGATTCATCTGGGCAGCGGAAAACCGGCGGGAGACCGCCGGTTTTCCTCTTCTGACCGCGGCCAAACCGCCGCGGTCAGAATGCCCTGCGGGGCACCGCCAGCCTGTTGGCGGTGCTCCCGCCGACCCTGGCCCCGGCGGTCAAGGACCGCCGGGGTCAGAATCACCCCCAAAATCTTGCAAATATGTTGGGATTGGGTCTGATCTGTTTTTTTAAAACATGAACAAAATGTTGCAAATATAATGGACACATAAGGAGTGTTTGGAGTTCGTATTTTGGGTTAGCATTTTGTTTTGCAGTCAAACTAAGTAATTACTCAATGACGAGAACACATCTAACCTGGTTCTTTGTTTGAATTCAATGGAGTTCTTCAGGAGCAAACAAAAGCTGAAGGGGCCCTTTTGAAAAGTATGTTGAACGCCTCCTTTAACACCCACATAGGCCTTTATGTTGAAGATCACAGGTGGATGAGAAACGTTGCCCACAGGACCAGAAGTCCCTCATCCTCTTCTTGCGGACCTCATGGAATACTGGGCCCAGTGCTACGCTCCTAGACTTCTGATCTAACACAATTTCTGTGATGGTTTTGAAGTTCTCCACTAAAAAGATAAACAACTTCATGTGCTTTGGATCTGTTTACTTGCCGGCTAGGTAGCACCCAATGCCCTCCGTAGCTCCCTTTGCCATCACCTATGAAGAGGAGCGTCAATGTACGTAGACAGACTACATAGAATCCTGGAGAAGGCTCGAATGCGAGAAGGTACAGAACGTGGGCACTGATCTCTAAAGCAGCCCTCCAGAAGAACGTTTGACGAAGGTGCTTCAAAGATTAGGAGGAGACCGAATACAAGATCTACCTACTTTAGTTTGGTAGATGATGTCGCTGGCCTTGGAAACTTGGGTGGATGGAATTTGCCACTGAGGATGATGTAGAGAAACAGATGATAGAGAAAGTTTACAGCATTGTGAGATATGCGCACTGTCATAGTCGGCCTGTCACTCCATCATCATGGAGCTGGCTACAATGCTCACTTAATGCACGTTGTAAACAGAGTGAGTGCATAGCACTTCCCTGTGCAACGTGTGTGTTGTTGGGCTATTTGTATCGGGAGGTAAGTTGTGTACCAAGGATGGAGTTACTATACTTCTCTTCCCCTCACTCTGATACTGCAGCGTGAAGTATTTCCTGCGTGCAGCATAACCACTCTAGTATGAGTTCTGCAGGTCGGCAAGGGGTGATAATGCTGTAATACCAAATGCTATCTTTTTATGACCTGCAATACTCAGGATGTTGCAGTATTACTGTGGGCACGTTTTTGTTAAGCATTATCTGGTGAGGTTTGTGCAGGGTAAAAGTGCAAAAAATGTGCATTGATTATAAATCGGATTCGGGGAAAACTTCAGTTAGCATCCTTGCCAGGATTACAGAACTACTGAAAGGTCTTTAGTGGTAGAACAACTTTATAGAAAGGCACGTAAACAGAGTGGCTAACACCATCAAGAGTACTGATATATCTTGGTATTGTTTTCTAAAGCCTTTCAGTAAGGTATTACGGAGTTTTTACAGCTTTTAAACATTTTCTATGTTTATGTTTGAGATATCTACAAGCAAAAAAGCCATATATACACAGTTATGAGCATACAGAATTTTTCATGTTATATTAAGAGAGACTCCAGAGTCGAATTTAGCTTAAAGTCGTCCCTCTGTCGTATTTGGAGAGACCTATAGAAGTCTGGATTATCTTCTCATCCCATAGTTCGCTGATTTTCCTATGGCATCACCTCCTGATATAAAAGAATAATCCCTGTGTTCATAAACTGTGACACACAGGATTTAGGAGAAACACGCTGTATCTCTCAATGGTACTGCGAATCCAACACTTGCAAGCAGAATAGCTAGCCACACCTCCTTTCCAATTTGATAATAAATCCTAAGATTATAAGGAATCCATTAAACAACCAGCACACCCACCTCTAGGGTAGGGATTAGAACTTTCAGACATAATAGACCAAACTAGTCACAAGTACCTGAAATGCAGAGGTTAAATACTTTAATTAGATAATATTTTATGTAGAAAATGCATGCTAAGTCTATATATTTCACAGAATTGCTCACATTTAATGAAGGTTCAATTCTGCTCTGGTTCTGGATTTAGGACAATGCATTAGCTTTAGGATCAGAGAATAGGACCAGAGTTAGTTTTATTGTCAGAATAGGAGTCAGGCTCAGGGTAGGCACAAGAGATAGTGGTAGGTTTATTATCAGGAATAGGATTAGTGTTAAACTTAACCTTAGCATCAGGCCCACGCTTGCAGCTTTTGGCTTAACGATGGTGGCTAGGCTCAGGACACAGTGCTAGAGTTGCTTTTATATGTAGCTCAGGGGTTAATCAGAGTTGCTGCTAGGCATAGGGCTTGCATTAAGACAGGGACAGGGTTATGGTTAAAAGTGCATTAGGCCCAGGTTTAAGGTGAGCATTAAGCTTATGTTTAGAGTTGGATCATTACATGAGGGTTTTTTGTTCCATTTGTCATACATTGTACAATGTTATACATGATTATAGTCATACCCATTGTAATCATGGTTTCGTATTTCTATTGCAGTATTTTGTTGTCAATGTATTGCTTTTAGGGTTAACAGTTTTACAGTTTAGGTATTGCAACCTACGCAGCCCAGAACAAGAGACAGCAGAACAGAACAAGGTCTCTTCTCTGGATAGTATAATGCGGTGCTGACGCATCTTGAAAAATAGAGAGCATGGATGCATGGGTGTTCATGGAAACAAAAAATGACAATCATGGTCTGCTGTCTCACAAAATAAGGAATTCCTCCTAAATCCGCACATTTACACAGATGGATGTTACAGAGAGAGGAATTAAAACAGACTAGTGCTCTGTATTGCAGTATTACACAATGCTGCAATTCCCTAAAGTGTCTTTTGGAATGAGTTGTAGAGCAAAACATAGGAGGCTGGGCAGCATCTGCAGAGGGCTCATCCAGAGGACACGCACGGACCGACCACGCTTGCCATCAATCGCAGCCAGGGAAGTTGTGCACTACCTCGCCCTGACCTTGCTCTGACCTTGCTGAAGCCCTCTGCTTAAAGCACCACAGGACTGGCCGCAAACTTACCTCTGTATTGTGTCATAAGGTCTGTGCGCTTTTGTTATATTTGAACATTATTCAAAAACAAAGACTTGTGGTTAATCAAGGGCCAGCGGAAGAGCTCAGATAAATCCCAGATGTGCTGCGTTAGCGATAGACAGACTGAATCTAGATAGAGACAAGGGGTCTAGTTGGCGAGCATATGTGGTGGGGGGCAAGCAGAACCCACCTGGACTGGTGGCAACAGCACGCAAGGTGTATTGGGAACAAGAGTCCTGTGCTTGAGACCCCTCAGCAGCAACATCTATTTCTAAACACCTAGGCCATTTAACCCACAACACACCAGTCCTTGCCTTAAACCTTAAACACGGCCATAACAAAATGTGGAGTAAATGTGTCTAACAGTGAATTATTTTTTGTGCATGAAAGTTTAAAATAGTTTCTTTAACAGTGTTATTATGAATGATTATGCATAAAGCATAACAAAGAATAACAAAATTATGCATATATGAACATCCTAAATGAGTGATTTTGCAGTAAAAGTGTGGAAGAGCTTCAAGGATGCATGTTTTCTGGTGCATACGGGATTATTTGAAGCTTGTATGTGTTTGTACTTATCGACATCCATGTGAGGATACTGGGGTGCACCTCTCACTCACTATGCAATCTGTGGGTGAAATAGTGCTGAGTCAAGATCCCTGCAAGGGTCTCTGCAAGGACTATGCAGGTTTTGTGCTAGTCAAGAAGTGTCTGCACATGGCAGGCTGTTAGACGTACAGAAGCATCGTGCATGGAACGTCCATGTCGATGCTCAGCGTGTTAGTTTGGTTACTATAGTAGCAACCCAATGTAGCTGAGGTCGTCGTGGTGGCGCGCAGCCGATGAACGGAAGAAGTCACCAAGCCAGTGAAATCTATTTCTGATCTGCAATCAGATTTGGTTTCTCTACACTTTCTTGTTACATGCACCTATTTAGCAACCTGGGGTATTTAATCTGGAGAGAAAGGGATAGGCACTTCTGTCAAATATGTTAGTTTTATTTTTAACAACTAAAGGAACACTCAATTGACTGAATTATATTTTCATTTTTCTCTTTGGCATGGAGCGGGTGTAGGTTCAAGAAGGATTCAAGCTTTTTACATAGTGCTTTTTACATAGACTTTTTTTACCACACAATCTCAATACATGGTGTTCTACAGTGCTTACTTTGTTACAAAAAGAAAATAATAAGAGAAAAGGTCCAACGTTTTTGTTAGGAGCCCTGGTGGTGCTGAATGTTGGGGTTACCGAATACTGAGGTTGCCTAGGCTTGATTCCACCCAATGCCTCTTTCTTCCACCAGCCTATACTTCCTGTCTCTTTATCCCACTCTTGTAGGTTCTTTTTCATCCAACTTTCTCCCTCTGTTAAAGTTTTCCTATATTCCTCTTTCTCCTTCTTTCTGTTTTTTCTCTCTTGCACTCTGTCAAAGTCTAATGATGAGAAATAGTCCTGGTACCTAAACATGAGCATCAGTGCCCTTCCAAAGTAAGCAATGGTGTTCTACATAGAACTGTGAAGAATGCACTTGTATAGAGCTGTTTAAACCTGATTTTAGACACCAGGATATGGTAATGAGGTGGTAAGAACACATAATCCGAACAGAACTAGACACCATACAAGACTGCCTTTTAAAAATATCAACATTTTATGCTATCTGCATAACAAAGTATAACTTAACTCATAAATACCGGTATTTGTTTGGGAAAATTGTGTTCCGGGCTCACAGAATCAGAATGTCGGATTATAGCCTCCCTTATAGGATTTACACAACCAAATATTCTGCAAGTACAGTGAATTTTCAGTGTGACCAAACCTGCTCTTAGTTAAGGGTTTGTCGGTGTTCTATGTAGGCTTCCCCTAGAAATGGTGGTGGGCAGCCACAAAGATGCAAGGGTGTTGATATTCTGCAACATTTTGTAGGAAGGTTTGCAGTCTGAATACCCTTTTAGTTTAATTATTTTGAAGGATAGTTGTAAAAGTACGTTCTGAGTGAAAATGGGAAACGAACACCCCAAAAATATACAGAGGTGTAGGAAAAAAGGTTTTGTTCGTGAGGAAAATACCTTTTCTGCAAAGAAACAAAAAAAAGTTTGAAACTAAAAATGCCCTTTTGTGTTCCAATTCCAGATCTGGAAATATACACCTGTTACTTTTCAGTATATATAAATTGTTATAAATAAGAATCCTCATGAGAATTTCTGACTGTTGAGATTCTGAAAATAATTCCTGGATGTCTTTCTGAATTCCTTAAAAGACAAAAATTAACTTGAAAGCCAGAAGCCTGGGCAGGTAATTTCAGACTTTTTGCTTTGGTTTTTGAGAACTGGGTACAAAGTGATCTGTCCAGAATCACAGAAAGTTTTGGTGAAGTGAGGCAAGGTTGGGATTAAAACTCAGGACCCTAAGGACCGAAGGCAATTTTGTATAATTTTTTTCTCACTGCGCCTAGTGACACTCATTGGAACAGGTCGTGGCTCATGATTGTTTTCAGTAGTTTGGGATCCATTTTTGGTGCCCCAGCCTCGTTCCTGGTGGGTTTGCGTCGCCAAATATGGGAGTATCAGCAGGGCCTTTGTGCACACCGAACTGCCCTTATCCAAAATAGCGTCATCAAAATAGCAGAACATTGTGGCTGCAGGGCCAGGGAAATTCCTTCTGATTTCAGAATTTACTTAGTCGGAGAAGTAAGTTTGTTTCCTTGCTCATCTTTCTCCTTTTCAATTTATATCCCAGCACTTTGTGTGCCCCTTATAAATGGGACTGGTAACGTTGTGTTGTCAAATTTGGATTTCAGTAATAAAAAAGGGGTTGCATGCCCACAAATATGCCACTAGTATCTTTTTATATGTAAAAAAAATGCATTTTATCAAAAAAAATAACTTTCGACCAAATCATTTTCAGCCCAATTCACAAATCCTGGCACATTGCCTTTGATAATCATGAGTAAGTTGCATTTCTGTCAGGAGGAATTCCTACATATTTACCTGAAATATTGCAAATCATGCCCTAGGTGCTGCAGCACAAACAATATTTTGTCTCTTGAGTTATGGGTGCCCCCCTTTCCCGATCATCTAACGCATATTCTAGTTATTACAACGAATCTGAAGGTTAGTAATCCACATGTGGGCACTTTAATGTTTTAAATTATGAAAACTGCAATCTATTTACCTTGTGAAAAGACTCTATGTACTCGCAAGCACTTGTTCTGCTATCTTTTGAGGTATCAATGGTAAAGCTTGGTGTGAAAATAAATACAAAGAGGCCGGTCCCCTAATCTCACAGAGGTGTAATGCTCTCCCTAATCACGAGCCATTTATTAGTTCAGTGTAAATGCCCCATTGGCACATGCACTAGCACAGAGAGGAAACTGGGACTTTTAATGAGAGCAGGATTCTGGAAGCAGATTTAAAACAGGGTTCTTAATATAATTTCACTCTTAATCCATGAGGGCCCGAGAAGAGTGAAGTGTTTACCGCACACGCCAAATACTCACAGTTTATGCTATTGTATTTCCTAGGTGTGGTAAATAGCTCTTAATCTGTGTTTTCATATGGAAAATCCGTAATTTGAGTTTCTGCACCAAATTCGCATGTGTTTTAATTTGCTCATTTTTCAATCGGTAAATTTTGATGTGGTCTGCTAAACCTCAACCGTGGGAAATTGTAGGGGTTTAGTATTGACTGCAGTTGGTGTAATTCTTATACCTGTGCCAACCTCTGTTTAGCACTTGTCATCAAGCCCGAAGAGCAATCTCGGAGATCCATAAATAAAGTGTCCAAATAGCAGCAGGGGGGATTTACAGTTATTAGGCACCCCTAAAACTGAATTAGGTTCTCAGAACCCACCACTATTTGCAATGGGCGGGTCGTGCTTCGCTACACTGGGATAGGCCGCCATTTTATGCTCATAAATGGAACCTTATAAAATCTGCCAGTGCAGCAGATGTTTGAATATAGAGACAGGAAGGAACATGGAAGTTCGCAGACGACTGGGTTTGGTGGCAATTAGCAAGAAAGCGATGACTCACAATGTCTTAACTTTGTGGATATTCACAAACATTTCTAAAGGTGTTTCAATCCCAGTTTACTCGCCTGCACCTGCTGCCAAAAAGGCTGGCATAAATGTGCAAACTGGGGTGATAAATATGCATACATCTCCATAATTCATAAACATTCAAGGGAAGGCGATTTCCCCCAAGAAAAAAAGTGGTTTCCTATTAAAAAGTAAAACAGAAAAAAACATGTAATCCTCGCGCAAATTCTTATCACTGGGCCATTGGAAGTAGTAAATGGAGGGAAGTGACATGCACATGGAAAGCAATACTTTGCATATGTTTCCTACAGAAAACCCGAAGGTTTTGTGAATCCTCAAAACTCAGGAGGAAACCTATAATGATGAGATTTACAACTTTTTAAAAACTGGCTAGTGAGCAAAGTCCACATTGATTTTTATTTCTCATATTTTTGTCGTTTATTCAGCTTCATGAATCTAACCTAGTAACCTCCTCACATACAATTCTATATGTTGCACCTAGGTATTACAAAATCAATGCCAAGTTGAACATTATTTTAAAAGAGGTGGTGAGAAGTTGAAATGCTATTAGACAGTTGAGTTGCCCCAAAAGTACATGACAACAGTTGCTTTCTAAAAGGTAAAGCTATCTGTACATTCCTTGGCTTGCTCGATACAGTAAACATTGCGTGACTGCCTTATCACACTGTGGGCCAACCTGTATATCAGAATAACAGAAGAATGTTCCAAAAAACAACAACATTTAATGTTGACAAGCTAACAAGACATAGCTGCTTTCAACAAAGACTTTGTGCATTTTTTACAAAATCGGACCGGATGGTAGGATATTGTAGGTATGCATATACATTACCCAGTAATAGATCTGCGTGACTGCAGACCATGGACAAATACAGTAGTTGGTGGGTGATCTTAAGTTGCAACAAAATATTGGTTGCGAACAACACTGATCCAGGTGTAAACTTCGCAAGGTCGAACCACATGTCAATTAACAAGATGGACGCCTTTGAGATTCTGCTACGACCAAGATGTCGAAGAAATTTTGTAAATGTGCGACTCCTGAGGTACATAATAACTCACAAGGGAAGTCTGGGCCACAAAAATAGTGACTATAGAATAGAATATTGACTAGCACGCAGTGCTTAATTTGTAAATAAAAACGTGCTGGTGTCCAAGCAGAGCATTTCTCTGAAACACGCAGCTGCTGCAATTAAATGTGCGAGCACAGAATACTGAGGCAGCGTAATCCTAAAGCCATCTCGGGCCTCTTTAATCTCTTTACAGGCACTCCCTGTCCCTTCAGCTCACTCTTAGAGCTTTCTGCTTTATCCCTTTGTGATACTTTTTCGATTTTCTCTCCCTCCATCTTTCCCATATGTGTCTTTTGCTCGCAGTAAATGTCTGATGCAGAAAAAATAGTGCCGGGCCTAAAAAATAAATGCCGGTACCCCATCGGAAACCACGGGTTCAAATTAAGCATCACTACCACTATATTAGCAAAGTGAAATATTTTCAATCTACATACAGTCAGGATAAATTCTCATCTCCTCAGCTTTCATGTCATAAAGGTGTGGGAGGTGGAACACGTATGGATGAAGTTGAGAAAACCTCCCCCCCATGGCTGCAAGTCCATCGACTGATGGTTTTGGAAGCAACTGTGGTTTTTAATATTGGGACCTTCTCTCCGCCCCACAAAGCTTGTAGACCTAAAATGTTAAATAAACCAACAAAGAGAGAGGGCAAGGTACAGATGTAATAATGACAGATGGGGAGAGGGAATTAATAGAAGCAGCAAGTAGAATTTGTTCTCTGCAACAAACATCCAAGAAAAATCCTAATTACGCCACAAATCGTTCAAGAAAAGAGGCTGTTTTGAGAAGTAATAAAGTTTGTAAAGGAAACGTCTTCGAGTGCACTTTGTTGGTGGCTTAAAAGTCACAAGCTGCTGGTGTCCCATTTGGCTTGGATTCAATTGGTGGCTATGCAATTTGGCCAGGTTTTCCACAATATGTATATAAACAAGGGGCATTAAAAGGAACATTGTTATCAAGAAGAAGTTAAAATTGTAAGATTCGACAAACTTTCTAATCCAGTTGCATACATGTAGGAAAACGTCCGAATGCAGCATTTTTGGTAAAAACATATGCACATTTGCATGACATTTGCAACAGTTATAATTTATGCACACAAAGGTTAAATACCTCTGAACCCTGAGCAGGGAACATTTTGAAATTGCAACTATATTTATATAGCGCAAACTACCCTGATGAGGTGCTGAAGTGCTTTAGGGCAAGTAGCACGCTCCTCTGGAACCCACGATTAGAGGTTAGTAGATTAGTATATTCTTTTCTTTTCTGTGTGAATTAATTGAGTTAGGTTTGTGTTCTTGATTTCTTGTGTGTTTAGTGCAGTTTGGAGAAGGGGTAAAATGATGGGAGTGGATTTGAAAGGGAAAGTTGTAAATTGTTTTTTGCAAGTAGAGGTCGTGTGTGCCTGTTACTTGAGTGACATGAGTAAAGAAGCGTTTTCAATGCAACGGGTCTCGCGTTTGTTCGAGTTACAGCTATTAGCGTTGTAAAGCAGAAAAAATGCAGAACGATCGCGCTGCGTGGAAAATTAACAGATAAAGTAGTCCGGACTCCAGGCTGAAAACATCGAGCCTCGTATGTTTTTGGTACTTTACCGGTGCTGTGTAGGTGGGCTAAACACCGGAAAAGGCATGACGTATACATGCCTTTCACAAATGAATAGCAAACAGATTTTAAAAGGCAAGCCCATGAACCAATGTAAGTGACTGACGTGGCATGGGCGTGGTTTCAAGAGAGATTACAGAATGGACGGAGCACTTTGTGCTCGCCCACAAAAAGGAGGGGAAAGTTTGAGGATGAAGTTTGAGTGTCCGTATTAGTCAGAAAGGTTTGGGATGAGTCAGAGAGAGAAGGGATGGACACAGATTGAAAAAAGGATGTTGTTTCTTCTTTGTTTATGTTGCCTGTATAAATACCCATGTGTGCTAGAAGCTGTAATACTTACATGGTCTGAGATATGACTTGGAGCCCCAGGATGGCCCATGCGGCCGTGAGGCCAGGCCTTGCAGGCCTTCATGGATACACTGCGCCACAGCCAGCCCTTCTGAGGGAGAAGCCAACTGCGCCTCGGAATCCCTAGTTTGCTTTGGCACTTCTGGATTCCCGGGGCTATGAAAAACATTTTCTCTGCTGTTGAGAAGTGATTTACGGCGTACAGCCTGGATGCTCCCGGTGTTGGTCATGCTGCGACTGAATACAATAGCAGTGGTTTAGTTGGTTGGAACTCAAAGAAAACAAAATTTGCACTTCTGGAGGAAGCTGGAATAAATTCCTGCATGACTGACCAACCGGTCTGTGCCAGTGGAGGGACACTAGGTGAAAATATTAGTGTAAGCGTTAAGCAGGAGGGCGGGTACGGCTTTTTTACACTTCCCAATTACCCACAGACCACCTTCCCAATATCTCCTACTTAATTGAGGTAATTTCTTAACAACATTCAAATTAGCTGATGCTGTCACAGTGCTGCAGGACAGCCGTGCCACACAGCACAACACCAGCTCTTTGCCCTGCACCGGATGTACTTTGTGTGTGTAAAACAGAGGGCTTTCACAAAGCGAAGAGCATATCAGCCTCATCAATGTTAATGAGGTGCTTTTGGCCACACATCTTTTAATGTGTAACAGGGAAAGAGGGGACGGCAAGGACAGCTGCTTTCCAGTTTGAAATGTGTTCCAAATGCAATACATCTCTTTTAGAGTGACTAGTTTCACAATGAGACAGGAAGTGGCGCATTGTGGAGAAACAAGTAGGAGGAGGCTCTTGTGGACCACTGCCTCGTTCCCTGATGCTGACAACACGTTCTAGCTCAAAAGAAGTTCTATCAGGGGGCCACCTCCTTTTAAGTCTAGCTTACCAAACATTGCAAGCTATCTGGTTGCAAAAGACCTATTGTAGGCTTACCAAAAATGTACAGTGGGCTTACTGCCCAATTATTGTTTACCATTGGTTGGCTTTAGTGCCACTCTCATTTGATTGCTTCTTATTCAATGGCTTACCTTCTTCATGCGTTTTACCCTTTCCTGGAAATAGCCTCTTTGCCATCCTTTAACTGGCTGACTTGTATACTTCTACTGCCCATTTTCAAGAAACTATTTTTATTTTGTTGAATACTCAATGATAGTACATGTTTACAAGATCTCTCACTCCTGTGTTTCTTCCCACTAAATATCCGCCCTTCATGCTCCCTGTTGCTCTCCCTCGTGTGCTGCTCTCGCTCTCTCTCTCATGTGCTTCTCCCTTACCAAACTCTCCCCCCGTGCTCCATGTTGCTTTCTTCCTCTTGTGCATCTCTCCTGCCTACATTTTGGGTTTCTTCCTCATGCACTGCTCCCTCCCTCACTCGGCTTTGTTATTACTCTCCCCTTGCACACTCTCCATTACTTGCTCCCCATCCTCTCATCCCACCTTCTCCTCCATTGTCCGACTCCCGATTCCAAATATATTTTAGTTTATTTTTATAAATTGCTGCCAGACGTTTCCAATTAAAACAGGCAAGAGAAATACCACTGGATGACAATTGTTTATTAATACAGCACAGTACTAATAAACACTAAAATGAAACTCAAATGACTATCATTCGTTTTTTCAATCAGAGATCACAAAAGATGGACAAACACATACCATTAACCAACAGGGTAATCTCTTGTGAGATCCTTCATGGTTATAACGAGACAGCGTACATTCTTACCAACCTGGAATATTACAGTTTGGCAATGGAAAAGGTGTTCACCCCAGTAGTCTAAAGTGGTCGTACATGGATCTCATTCAAAAAGAACTTCATGGGTCCATTAAAGCGGTGCAATATTAGTTATCCACACAATCGTAACAGTGCTAAAACTTTAGGTCTCATAAATTGGCCAGCTTTTCAAAACCTTGGCCACTTTTTCTCTGTATGTTCCCTCGTTTAGTTACTCCTAAAATACAGTGATTTTGTAAAATAGGGTACCTCTCAAATACTAGTTTATGGCTGATTGTCTTCTATTGTCGTCATTGTTATCTTCACAATAAGAATATGTACAAAATACATTATTTTTCGTAACTGTTGGATTATCATTAATCATGGCTCCTGCAACAGCTGTCCCTAATATGTGGAGGACCAGTTTTGGCGCTTCAATACTGAGACCATCTATTTATCTTGCCACTCACGGATAAACTCATTAACGCTATGTTGGTGTGTGTGCATGCCTCGAAATGTAGAAGTGTGAAACAAGGAATAACATAGCATTGAAAGACATACACACAGGCATTTTATTTATTTTGACTTATTTCAAAATGATTAAAAAATACATGCTTCACACATTATTCCAACAAGGGGTCGACATGTTTTGGAACCCTATGCCACTCGTCTCGAGCTGTTATAAGGAGAATTGAGGGCGCCTCATCTATACTTTCCACTGACTGTGCTGGGCAAATGTAAACCCTTACAAAGCAACTTCTTCATGTGAGCTTCTTGTAATAATATAATTATCTAAAATGCTGTGAAATGACAATTGGAAGATAAAATAAGCCTGGCTTTGCAGAACTCTTAGACAGAGACAATGAGTCGACATGTGTCTGTACTCTATGCCATCCATCTCAAGCTGTTATCAGGACAATTGTGGGTCCCTTAGCTATACCTTCCACTGACTTGGTTGGACACATGCAACCCCGTACAGAGCAGCTGCTTTATGTGAGCTTCATGTAATAATATAATAGTCTAAGTAGCTGTGAAATGACAGAAATCAAAATAAGCCTGGCTTTGCCCAACTTCCCAGACCGAGGTTCACATACGACTTGGAAATCAACACAATAGAATCTTTCGAAACACAAATTATCCATTGTAAGGAAAATGAATAACTTGTGCAGATTAATAACAACATTGCACAATGCAGTATTGTTCGAATAAACCAACACAAATGCCTTGCTGATTGTGTTGACATTACACTTCTCCCTTTGTCCATTATGCTTGATTCATTAACCCGTATTATATAGGATTAAAATACACTTACCACATTGCTGCAAGTTCTATATCTGATGTTTCGTCCTTCACAGCTTCTACAAGAAAAAAAATGGTGCAGTCGTTATTCATAGGGCTTTTGATAAAAGCACGTGCACCCAAGGACTAAAACTGTTCTGCCTTCAGTTCCGCCTTCTTTTGTTAAACACTTTGAAAAATGATGAGCATTTGCAAGGGTGAACAGTTGCCTCTTCTAAAACTGGTCCCAGCAGACATGTCTCATGTAAACACAACAAAACCACAAACATTAGCAATGTCCAAATGGAACTCCACAAGGTGTAGCTTTGATCATTGTCGGCATTCCTGCAAAGCTGTGTTGACTTCTCGGAGTTTAAAACGGTGGACCACTGCAGGATTTCTGTAGGGTCCGCATAATCTGAAACTAATCTCAGGTGATCTGAATGGGGTAAGATAGATCCTGTTCTACCTGCACGAACACACACTGGTATCTCATCTAGAAATTATCAACACATGAGTGGGCCCAGTCCGAAACCAGCATCCTACATTGCCTGTTAATGCAGGGTTATTAAAATGAGCATGCTCTACCCAAGGCAAATACATTAACCCAACACTTTTGGGACCAGAGATATAATTTTCCGAAAGTTTGTCAACTTGAGTATAGGCCAATTTTAGATCCACATTAAAAAAGATGATTTTAAATCAGCCACTGTTATTTACTGAATATTGTAATAGGTGAGATTTACCCTGCTGCCTTCTAACAAGAGATGATCATTGTAGCCTTCCTCTTGTCTCACTCCAGCTTATTTTACCACCAGTCGCCTGTGCCATAATGAAAGAGAAACCCACGCCCTACCATAATTGTATCACGTGCAATCTAATTCCATTGGAAGTGGATCAGATTTGCATTGCAGGTGATAAAAGAGTTTGACGTTCAGAAGCTGTAAATTAGAATGAATACTTACGGTCATAAACTGGGAGGACAGTACGGCATGCTATAGGGAACAAGACTCTTGGCATGATTTCATAAATTGTCTTTTCGTTTGACCTTTGCGTTGTCTATTTTATATTTTACTAAACTTTCACAGTATGGTCAGATGAAGCTTGGTGAAACAACATATGCCCTAAGTGCAATCTCAACAATCTAGTCCAGTCCAATCAATGGGGAGCTGTTGAGTCCAATATGATCTGAAAATCAGGGTTTTACTAACCTTTTATCCTCTCACTACTCTCAAATTAGCTCATTGATAGATTCATAATTTCCATCTATTGATCAGACTTTCTCAGGATGACTGAATTGTATTGTAACTGTGGGAGACACTGTATCCTTGAAATCTACTTGGGTGAATCACAGCAGTAATCATCTGCACCTGTCTTCATTAAAACTACTTACTGATACATCCTATAAATGATTATAGTTTTTTATTTGATTTTTATTAATAAGTACGGATTGACTTTTTCCAATTCCTGAGTAATACGGACAGTCTATTAGTTTCAAAGTTGAGACTGTTCCTAACCCGTAACCAAGTTATTGAGATTGAGTCTGCAAATTGTCCCCCAAGATTCCTTAGAACTGAGGAACAGAAGTTTTTTTGCACTAACAAAGCCTGTACTACGGTAAATGGCATGCTTTCTGAGTGCAAAATCACAATGTACAAAATGGACATTGAGAGTCAGAAATTACTTAGTGACCAGCAGAGACTACATCGCAAGTCCTTAAAAATCGTAACAAAAAGGGATAGTTTGAGAGGCCTCCACTCTTCCTTGTGACTCGTCAGGATGAGTATCAATTGTTTCTGGCAGTAGCTAGCCACTGATGCATCACAGACTTTTGGAAGCAGCCATTACCTTTTAGCACAGAAGTAACTCTACTTGAAGGACACCTTCCACACCAGATACTAGCATAGGAGGTAGAAGCCAGCCGTCTTGGAGGTGGCGGTATGCTCCTCACAATGCCTCAGCATTCTGCCACATTTTATTGCTTTCTCTATCTCATTAAGGGTTAGGGGCTGCCGAAAAGGCATTTTACAAATTTGGACATAATGAAGGGGGTCTTCTGTCACTTCAAGACCTTGACTGCTGCATTTAGAAACAATCACAAAGATTCACAGAGGGAATCCTACCTCATAAATATTAATGAGGCAGGCATTCTAGGAATCCCTACACATGTCATTTTCGCACTGGGCCATATTTGTACATTGACACAGCACAAAAAAAGATTTGTGTCACATCACAGCTGCTGTGCAAACAAGCACTGGCAAAGCCAACAGGTCTCGACTATGAGACCTATTGGTTTGGTCAATGATTTTAGTCATGCTGTATTGTTGTGCAGCATGGCTTGAAATAGTGTAAACAAATTTGCCATGATGCATCCAGCTCATCATTTTGTAAGTGCGCACCATCGCAGATGAGTGCATCTACAAAATGAGGTGAGCCTTTTTATTTACCAATCCAATATGGAGCAGTAAATGAAATGTTGCACAAAGTGCTATTTTTTTATATAGTGCTAATGCACATTTTTGATACTGTGTTATTGTGCTTGCCAGAAAAAAACAAATGGGGGAGTGCATTTGGGAGGGAGGCGGGTGGTCAAGGAAACAGAGAGGAAGGGAGGGCAAGAGAGACTGGTGCAGGTGGGGGAGAGGACAAGTGCAAGGAAACAAAGACGAAGCATATGGACAACAAAGTGTGGGTGGGCGGGGATATGGAGCAGCTCACAGATAAAGGAGGATGGGTAGGCTGAAATGGGAAGCAAACTGAGAGTGGGCTGGCAGGGACTGGGAAGCTAACGCACAACAGGGGTGGGGAAGCATGAATGGCAATGGATGAGGAGCTAGTAGTGATGAAGAATGGAGACTAAGGCAACGGGAAGAACACCTGGGCATGAAATGGGAACACAAAGTGCACATGGAAAACAGCTCAAAAACACATGCACTCTCATTTAGTGCTCTACCAAAAATAGTAGTACATGAAAAGGGAGCATTAGAAAGACACAAGTAATGGGTCCATGCTCCAAGGGAGGAACAAGCAGCAGAATAAGAAAGAAAGCCACACAGGAGCTAATAAATAAGAAGCAAACACATGAGAGTAACAATAAAGCCAACCAATAATAAGCAATGGGCAGGCACTAAGTACACTGTTAATTAACAATATGTCTCGCAACAGTCAGCGCAGGCACTTTTATGTGCTTCCTAAAAACCATTTAGGATGCAATCAAAACTTCGTACATTTTGCTTACTGCCTATCCAAATTGTTTGAGTAATCAGTCATGGTCTAACTCAAAAGAGGTGGCCTGGAGGTTGCATCAAGATACTGTATAATAACATTTGCACTGTTGCAGTAAAGAGGGTAATGTTCTGTCAGAGCTGTAATTTCATATAAAAGAATATGTACAGTAATAAGGGTAAACAAAGGATGAGAAGTACACAATCATATAAGTAATAAAATATATAATACAGTCCAAACATTGGACATTCAAATAATACACAACATATACCATTTGCAATCACTAACTGACAGCAAATGCTCCTCAGTTTGTAACAAAAGGAAACAAGAGGGCCACAATCCTCCTTCTTAAACACTGTTTCTGGTGACTGAACGATCGTAAACCCAGAAATCTCATAATACAACTGGGGCATCTTGGAAGTAAAGAAAAGCGGAACTCTACAAAAGCAGAAGCAAATATCTTAAAGGGGGAATTAAAGGTTGACAAGATGGGTAAATTGTATGTTTTCTCATCATGACACACTTTTGATTACCACACCAAAATTCAGAGTCAGGGAATCACAAATTCACCCTTAAGAGAGCCTCCACGGGCCCTGCAGGCAGCCCTTTCACCACAGGGATAACACTTTTGAAGCATCTGGAGGTGTGCCCTACTGAGACTGTTTCCCCATATTTATTTTTACTGCCTAGGTCCGCTACGCAGGACATAGTGGACCAAGTTGAGAAGAAACAATAGCCCTCATGCACGGGGAGAAATCTCCCTGAAGGTCATGTTACTGACTTTTGTTTTTCACAAACACATCCCTACTTTGGGAGTTTATTTGTGAAAATAATAAATGCTGAGTGTGCAATAAAATGGCACTCCGTCAGCGTTCAGTGATGCCAAATGTGAGCAGCCCCAACATCGGGCACACATTCAGTACAGAGATGCCAACAGATAGGGTGGGATTTCAAAATACGGTGGGTGGTCCTTTGCCAAACTTGGGCAGAGTCGATGACCGGACGTGTGGACTAGCCCACTGCCCGCCAGACATCAAATGATGCTGCTGGTGATCAACGTTTATAGTTATGGAACTAGGAAGGAATGCTTTTCTATTATTTAGAAATATAATCTGCCTTGGGGTCCTAGAGACTGGGGGTACTGACTTTCAATCAGGGGATACAAATTGCCCAGAGACAATCAGTGTTTGATCCTGCAGGCACAAGGTCCCGCAACAGGACTGATCAAGCTCCCTTTGAGTTATTTGGATCCGGCTAGCACACAGTGCATCTTGCTACAGTACATCAGGTCGCATCAGGTGATCCAAAGATATGTCTCGCAAACATTTGTTCCAACACCCAAGCCCCTTAGACTGGTGATGTGCCTTTGAATGGAGTGCGCTTTCTAGGCACAGTCATCACTCATTTTTACTCTCTGGTGAGTGGGAGAGAGGAGTTGCTTGTGCTTTGTATCTGCATCTTTGAACTCTTTTGGTTCTGACTTCCTCGGAGGGACAGTCACCAGAAGGCAAGCCAGCAAAGTTTAAGCAGATCAAAACGCCTAGAACTGAGGAAACAGGAAGCTCACAGCTTAGTGCCCTGAAAACACCCCAGCAGGGCCTGTGAAGGGTTGGGTCATGTGGATATTCAGTTGCCAGGCCTTGCGTATTCACATCAGGTCCGGAAATGGAGACAAACGAGATGAAAGTAAGTAGTTGAGGACTGTTCTGTCCTTGTTTCTCTGTGGACCGTGGCTGTTTAATCTCTTGCGCTACCCATTCTCATCTGAACTGATGCTCATAATATGCCAAGGATAACTCTAATGATAGGTGAATCAAATGTGACCATGATCAGGCACCATTCTGCGCAGTTCTGATGTGCGCAGTCTTTGTGGCAAAATTCCACCATACACAGTGTTGCAATCAAGCACATTGTTCAGAAATATGAAGGAGAGTCATCTGACAAAAGTCATAGCACTTATGGGGAGGCCAGTAAACATGATCCCTGGGTGTAGCTATGCACCCTAAGAACTTCAGATTGATGCATTTGGTCAGGACTAGGTAAAAGTACCCCCACTGTTGGATGGTTTGACTAAAAGAAGTCCTCGGAAATCTTGAGGTACACTAAGGCTGCCCCTAGAGGTTACTATATCTGCAGTTTGGGGGCTTCTTTTGAATCAAAGAGCCCTCAACCTCCGCCTTAAATGGAAAGAAAGAGGAGAATCCACAAAATCAAAGAAATGGTAGATGCAGTATCACCGCATTGATGGTTTGGAATTTTTATTCTTAGAAGTACATTTCACAAAGATGTCCAATTAACCTGAAATATTTGCAAAGTCTGTTTCAGCAAACAGAGCAGAAAAAACATGGCAGTGAAATTGTGCAAACATTGAATTAATTCACTTACTATTGATCATCAATGTGCGCTTCAGCACATGAATGCATGAATTCTACTTTTTATGATGATGCTGCATGCTGTTTTCCTTCTCTTTCACTGTGCTCAGAGCTTGCTGGGCTCCTCTTTATGGAGGTCTCTTCTGGCATTTGTCTGCCTCTGCGGTTGTTCGGGCAGACAAGTCCACTCTGATTCTCTCTTTGCCCCACCAAATACCAATAACTTGAAAGATGGCTCGTGTCACCGTCGCCACAGTACTTAACCCAGCATCACTTTTTCGTATGAAAGACTCAATATGCATGTTCTCAACAAGGCTTAATATGTAATCAATTTTTAAGATTCTACATTAAATCTCGTAAGCTGGACAGCGGAGGGTAGGGTTCAACAATTACACCATTTCCCTGCCACACAACAACCCCCCACAGGTTTTATGCCATGCTTGAGGGGGTGAGGGCATTTTTTGCTCATCCCGTGCCCGCTTGTTAAGGTGAGTAAGGCCCATATTTATACTTTTTCACGCAAAACTGTGCTGGCGTAGTTTTGCGTGAAAAAGTATAGCGCCGGCTAGCGCCATTCCAAGACGCCGGCTGGGCACCATATTTATGGAATGGCGCTAGATGGCGTTGATGCCCTGTTAGCGTCCTTGTAAAGGATGCTAAGAGGGTGGGGGAGGTGTAGGGGAAACCGGAGCTTGTGCACCAAATTATGGCACTACACTGTTTAGAGGGAAAAAAATGCCTCTAAGCAGTGATGCGCCATTTTCTGGTCCACAAACACCATGGACATGGCTCCTGTCTTAGTAAAGACAGTAGCCATGCCCACCACCCCAGTGGCCATGCCCAGAAGACAAATGTAACCTGGGCATGGCCATTGGGGCCAGCGTCATGCAGGGGGCCCCAAGTCAGGGCCTCAGAGCGTGGAAAAAATAATTAAAATAAATACTTACCGGGACTTACCTGGGATGGGTCCCCTATCCTGTGGTGTCCCTCTGGTGTGGGTGGGGGTGTCCCTGGAGCCAGGGAAGGGCACCTGTGGGCTCATTCCATGGTCTCTGACCATGGCAATATGCCTACAAGTCCCCTAATGTCTGCCCATACCCAGGCGTTAAATAATGTGCTAAGCAAGCTTAACGCCATTATTTAAGGCCCCATCTCCCCGTGCTGGATTTTAGCATGGAGGATAAATATGGCGCTATGGCCATAACGTCCATTTCTGGATGGGAACGCCTACCTTGCATCTCATTGACGCAAGGTAGGTTTTCACGTCCAGAAAACAACGTTAACTCCATAACTTTGGCGCTAGACGTGTTTAGTGCCAAAGTATAAATATGAAGATAGGTTTGCGCTAATTCAGCACAAACTGAGTATAAATATGGGCCTAAGTGTTTTGCACCCTTTATCGAAAATATTGGCTCTTTAAGATAGTGAGTGAATCATTTTGGATGAGAAAAAACACAACAGGCCCAATCCACAAACATAGTAGTGAGAAACCACCGTCAGCTATTCAAGTCTAAAGCTCACTGTTGTTTTACCACTTTATAGAATTCATGAAATCCGATTGGAATTTACATTGAAGATATGCCTGGTACACGTATTTTTTATACATATTGCATTAAAAATCATGTGATTTTCCAATCAGGATACCATTCGTTCTGCACTTAGTTCTCCGAGAAAGCATTCCAGGAGAGGAAAACCTTAGAAGTTTGTGAATGTTCGCAAACGAACTATTCAAGGACATTCACAAACATTCAAGTTTAACCATGCCTTGGGACGCCCACGAGTACCATAAATCCCACCCCTTGAGTAGACTTTACGGGTAATGAGCTCTCCACATTCGTGGCAAAGATCTTTGCAGCGTGAAAAGGGGTTACACCTGCGAGGAATCCCTTTGTGAATTCCTTGCAGGGCTAAGTAATGTACACCCAGAAGGAAACTTCTGCTTCTGCTTGACTTTGCGAGTACTAATGGAGATGACAAATAAATACTGTGTGTGTTAGCTTAACAACTTTGAACGGAGTATATTTTACAACTCCTCTCCTCACGAAGACATACGCCTGCTGACCCCACCGCCAGTGGCATGTGGCATGTTTTTATTCGGCGTGCATCCGCTTTCTGGGATCAGCTCAGCGGCTGCCTAATTCAAACCTGGCTCTACAGAGCCTCGCGGCTCTGCTTGGACTCACACCAATTCCAATATTTCGCAGATATGAGCCTAATCTCTCATTGTAATTTATGACTCAATTGCCTTTAAGTACCTCGAAACGAGCTCTCCTTCCTCCAGATGACTGGGTCGTGGTCAGGCTGCGAGCGTTAGAAAGAAGCGCGAGGCCTGCTCTACAGTGCAGATGTGCTTAACACGTGCTATCAAAACATTGCTCCGGCCAAGCAACTGTATTTATTGTAGTTGGGGGAACATCCACATTCTTCCAACTAGAGACTCTAATTTCTCATGTGGAGAGCACAGGCTTGTGGGAGATTGTCTTCTAAGAAGCATTTTTTGTATTTTATCATTTGGATGAACGTTCTGGAAGCTTTCGTACTGAAGTATTAGCGTTTGCAATGGCTCATGAAATTCTTGTAGTTCACAGTGCACCAAAATACATTTATTAAATATTTATTGTGTTCTGGCCTTGATTGGTTATGTTTTACCTGGCTCCATGTCACGCTCTTGCAGTATTTAAGATGAGATTGGAGGAATTCCGAATTCAGGCTCTAATTTCGAGGCCAAGTACTTTCCATTTTGGCTGGCAAAATGAGTTGCTAGCTAAAGTAGGTATTACAAGCTTCGCATGACCACCGCAATTTCCTTTTTTTAAACTGACATTTCACCTGCTAGAAGCGGGTAAAAAGTGTGGGTAATAATGAGGCTGGGGACGGCGAAACACATAAGGGGGTTCTTATAGTTATTCCTCATTTTTTAGTTGAAAACCTGCGATAGGCTACGTTTCTCCATCACAAAAGTACCGATCCCCATGTGCTGGTCCTTTATCACTGCTCTGGGCCCTAACAAGGGCATATTGGTGAATCGAGATTCTTTTTCCTGCGGGAAGAGCACCACGTGGTTGAAAATTACAGGAGACTGTAGGGAAACCTGGAGGACTCCACAGGTGGCAAGGGTCTTGCCAGTAATGCCAGCTGAATAGGTAGGAGGAGAACCAGTGAAGGACATCAATGGTAAATCCCATTGGAGAATCCATGGTGCTTATGAAGGTGGGATGTTAGGCGAAGGCAGCTGCGAGGTCCAGAAATGTCAGCAGGCAGAGGTCATCTTCATCTGTAGTCAAGAGGGCATTGTCTAAGATATGTAAGCGGTCTCTGTGCTGAAGCTAGACTATTAGCTTTGCAGCAGATGGTTAACATTTATGTAATCTTGGGGTTGAATATTGACTGTTTTTAGTCAATGATCTTGCAGATAAATGGTAGGTGAATGATGGGCCAATAGTTGGCAAGGTCATCAGGGTCCAGTGTAGATTTCTTAGTGAGTGGGAGGATCTGGCTTGTCTTGAGATATTCTGGAAAGATGACTTTGGTATGTGAAGTATTGACAATGGTAAGTAGGGGTAAAAGAGTGTACCCAGAGAGAGGTTTGATGAAGGACGATGGTAAGACATCATCTTAATAGGAAGTAGCTTTGAGGGATCGGAGTATGCCAGTAAGATCTGTACGAGATGATACTTTGAAGGTGGATCAGCTGACCATTACTGGATTCTACTGGAAGAGGTAGGTGTAAAAGATGAATCAGGCTTGGTGTTGTTGATGTGCTGTTCGGTCTTCAAAACTTTTTCATAGAAGAAGAGGTTGATGGGATTGCATGTTTCCGTGGAGTGAGGAATAGGTTGGTCTGAGAGGAGGGTGATGCAGTGCTTGACTGTCTTCAATAGCAGTCTGCTGCAGTTGGTGACTAAATTCATGGTGTTGATATAGTACTTTGCTTTGATTAATGTGATGAACTGTCTGCATATTGTGCGGATGGACTTCAATGTCAAGAGATCCTCAGGAGTTCGGTTTTCATTTCATTTTCATTTCTGTCTACAGTTGGAACATTTATTGTCAGCAAGGTCTTTGAGTACCAGGATGCTGAAGGCTTTGGCTTGCACTTGTGCAATATAATTGGGGATTGGTGTTCACACAGCTTTCCAAAAAAGCACTGTAACTTGCTTTCCTAGGGTGTAGCCCCAGGAGAACTTATGGATGACTGCGAGGTTCCTCCCTTCTTATGTCCATGGTCCACAAGATAGATGCTATAACTTGTGGAAAAAGGACAACTAGGATATGTGAATATGTGGACATGAACCTTGTTTCTGGGACAATGAAGACATCAAGCTTGTGATAGGTCATAAGGTCTGCAGTGTCTGGTACCTTGTATATTGGCTCAATGCCCAACACAGCCTTTGGACATTTAGAGCATGGCAGCGGCAAAGAAAAATTATAATGCAATATTACCCAGAAATAGTTCATTTGGTCCTAGCTACCTTCTTGGTAACCTTGTCAAAGAGTTGGTGATTGTTTCTAATATAGCTACGTAAAAAGGTGACACCATATGCAAATCGTTCTTCACCGTGCTCCCCAATGGAACAGTCCAACCCCTAACTGCCAGGCCAGGTCCTCTCTGGACTAGAAACAAGCATCCTGCGATCAGTTTGGGGGTATCGCCTCCTCATAATCCAGACTAGCTTGAATCCAGTGGCACAGTGAACAAGAGACCAATGTCTGGGCATACTCGTGCCACTTAGGGCGACAAATACAAAAAGAACAGATGATAGACGGAATGCTGAACAATGTCAAACATTCACCCCAGTCACAGATATGGGCCTAAATCCATTGTTTTTTGCTCGCCATACCATTCCAGTTTGGACGCAGCCATATGCAAATTAGTCTTGACCCTGCTCCCCATGGGAACAGTCCAGCCTGAACTGCCAATGGTGCATTATTACCCAGAAATAGTTCATTTGGCCCTAGCTACTGTCTTGGTAAGCTCGTCATAGAATTGGTGATTGTTTCTGATACAGATATGGAGGAAGGTGAACAATCACATGATTGATGTCTTGTTAGCCTCTTTTTGCAGCTTTTTAGGCCTGATATTAGCCAAAGCCTTTTAATTTCACTAAAGCTATACATATAATATACTTTCAGCCAGTCCTCTTTGATCTGTTTATGTGCCAGTCACTCGTTAATTATGCGCACTACAGGGTACATCATTGGGCAACAGTTCAGCTCACTTAAGCTATTTGCTAACTTCACGTCAAGTGATGGCATTATGCTCCTTCACAACAAGAGCATCTATACAAAGTAGTTCCCTTCACTACTAGAGACTGCGACGCCAAAGCATACTTTACTTTTTGGCAAATGTTTATTTTACATATCAGCAAGGGCCTAGTGAATCTTCAAAAATAAAGTTTTTCAAAAACCATGACAACACAAGCCATGACAAAGCTAAAAGACTGGTTGCCTACACATTAGTATGACCTCACATAGCCAACTGGGTTTCGTACCTTCAAGTAATGGTTTCAAGGATTCCATGGAAGACCTGAGTCTGTCCTTATGACAAGTTGAAGACCATGAACTCTGACTTCTCAGCCACAATAGAGCAGGAACACCCTGTAACTCCACAGGCAAGGGTCCTCCTTGTATAAGTGGTAAGGAACTCTATAGCCGCTCAATGAAACTTGTGAACAGTCTTTGAGAGTCCAGGATCCAGCTAGAGAGGGCTGATGAGAGACTAATTTGTCCACAATGAGACTCAAACTTTTTCTACCATTGGCTATGTGATTGTTGTTATCTATTTTCAGACAGAGTTTGGGTAAATGGTGTGGATTAGTCCAGGAGCCAAACCTGCAGCCAAGACCACATGTTGATAGTCAAGTACAAAGGCAGTACAATGGCTTCCCGCAGGAACCTTGCTTACATAGAAATAAGGCACAGGTAAAAATACACAACACAATTTAAATGTCTGTAAAATGAAGTAATCAACTTGGTAGGAGGACTTGTGACTAGATAGCTGTCAATCTGATCAGATAAGAACATCAGGTCTCCTCAGACCTTCTGATTGCCCAGCCAGAAAATCTGGTCTTTAAAAATCACTGGCCCAAAGCCCTGGCTGCCACCCTATCCCATCCCAAGGCACAAGGGTGCATGGAACGCTACCCCTGCCAACCCACAGCCTCTGCTATGCTATAGTGCCCTCCGTAATCCCTGCCTCCCACCCCGTGCCTCCACCTACTTCCAATTACCACCGTCTGGAAGCAGATGGTAATTGGAAGCGGATTGGCCCTTGGAATGGCACCACCCCATGCATATTTAGACTCAGTAATTCCAAATCTGTGTGTTATTCCTCATCGCAGAGACAAAGACTTCTACTGGACTGATTTATGAAAGGCGATACTGTCCAGAAATGTTATTTCCAATCACATGGTATCTCAAAAACTAAATGCGACCACCTCATAATCAGGGCATTTCACTAAATTCACAACCCTTATGAATATTGTTAGAGTAATTATTGTGAGGTAATTGTCACCAGAACCAAAATAGGCTGGTTGCTGCCCCTTACATAGTGGTCTGTTTTGGTGATTATTATTTATATATCACTATTAAGGGAAGGGTAATGTCACCACACTGCACATGAATGGCAGAGGTTTGAAGAAGAGAACGAAGCATAGAAGACCCAGTTGCCCCACAGACAGGAAAGACCTTAGTGTGTCTAAAGAGAACATGGCGGTTCATGTTGGTATGCACTGATTTACGATTATGCTGGGTTTATGCAGGCAGGGATTTACAGCCAGTAAGAATATTTTGCTTTCAATAATTTCCCAAATAATGGCTTATTTTTCGTTTGGGTTTCAATAGTACTATGAAAGTTGTGGCTCTGGATACAAAGTTTTGATGAGTGAGACCAGTTTCTAAGGAGCGTTATATGTGTATACATTGTTTCGTTGAATACTTTAGTATTTGAAAGGTGTCTTGAAAGTGAAGCAGTGAATGTGGTGAGGCTGTAATATGGTCCCAGCATAGGCCAGCCACCAATCTGGCAGGATTTTTGGTGTCCACAAGGAGTGAATGATTTTCTTTTGTAAACACAGATTCTCACTCACCTCCCCCAAATATTCTTGTGTTCACTTCCAGGATGGGCTCACGTGGCTGGGGGTGGGGGAACAGAAGGCGCGTGAAAAAAATATTTAAAAAAAAATAATAATTTAAAAAGTACCTGCTTTGCTACCGTGCCGCGCTCCTCTCCTGTAGCTGCTGCAGGCACAGGTTCCCAGCCTGCCCTGCACCAATCCTGACGCTGCTCAAAGCAGCGTCAAGATTGGCAGGGCACTCCCAGGCAGACTGAGAGCCTGTGCAGGCTTTCTCCAGCCTGGGCTGGAGACAGCCCTGTGCGCATGTGTGTTTGGCCGGCCCGAGACGGCCGGCCAAACACACATGCGCTCTGAGGGGAGTGCACAGTGCACTCCCCTCAGTTCGTCACCCCTAATGCCCCACCCCTTTTACATGGAAAGGATAATAAACAGCGTTTATTTTTCTTTCCATGTAAAAGGATTTGCAGCGGTTGCTGCTGGCGGAGGCGACGCTCCTCCGCCCATACGGAGGAGCCGCGCCTGTTTACTTCCCAACCTGTGCCACTTGTTAGCATTTTTTTGTGTGCTTCCTTCTTTGCTGCTCAATTCACCAACAAATCAATAATTTATCACTTTGCAAATGTAAAAATGGTACACTGCAGCAGTGTAAAGTGGGACTGGCCAAAGAAGTGGCAGAAATGGCAGGAATGGGAAATAATCTCAAAATAAGAGATGGAGCTTGCTGGTCTTAGAGAAAGAAACATTGGCTAAGCTAATAGGTTTCAACTTTAAAATGCTTAGCTATTGGTTTTGCAACAGTTTTTTAGTAGCAGGCAGAAAAAAGGTGGAGAGTCAAAGAAAAAGTGGTGGGAGAGAACAGGGAAACACACACACCCCAGTGGTGTGCTGAATATTAAATAGACAAGCATTGGCAAAGCAGTAGTTCTCGCCTGTGCAAGAGCTATTGGCTTTACCAATGTGTTTTAGCCATGTTGTACACCAGCGTGGCTGCTGATCAGCAAGGCCGAAAGTTAGTGGCCTAGCGGAGAGTGGTGTGGTGTGTTGTAGAGTGGAGTAGAGTGTTGTAGAGTGGCATACACTGGAGTGACACAGAGTGGAATGGACTGGTGTAAAGTGCATTGGTGTAGAGGGTGGCACAGTTTAGTGGTATAGAGTGCAGAGGCATTGAGTGCTTGGCATTGAATTCAGCGGCCTACAATGCAGGTTGTAGAATGCAATAGTGTAGATTAGAGTGGTGCATAGTAGAGTGCAGTGGTGCAGAGTTGAGTGGAACAGATTGGAGTGACACAGATTGGAGTAGTGCAGAGTGGAGTGGCGAGGAGTGGGAGGCTCAAAGTAGAGTGGCACAGAGTAGAGCAGAGTAGTGAAGTGTTGTACATAGTGAAACGGCGCAGAGTTGAGTGAAGCAGAGGGCAGTGGCGTAGAGTAAAGTCCAGTGGCGTACAGTGCAGTGGCATAGAGTGGTGTAGAGTAACATAGAGTGGTGCAGAGTAGAGTGCAGTGCAGTAGAGTGCAGTGCCATAGAGTGGAGTAGTGCAGAGTAGAGTGGAGTAGAGTTCAGTGGTGGAGAGTGTAGTGTTGCAAAGCAGAGTGTCAGAGTGCAGTGATATGGAGTGGCAGAGAGAGCAGTGGAGTAAAGTACAGTGAGGTAGAGTAGAGTGCACTGGCAAAGAGTGCAGTGCCATTGACTGCAGTTGTGGAGAGTTCACGGGCATAGAGTGCAGTGGTTAAGAGTAGAGTGGCATAAAGTGCAGTGGCACAGTGTGGACTGGTTCAGAGTAGAGTACAGTGGCACAGAGTGTGGTGACAAAGACTAGATTGTTTCAGAGTAGAGTGAAGTGGAGTAGAGTGGAGTGGTGCAGAGTAGGATGCAGTTGCGTAAAGTGGCATAGAGCGTAATGGAGTAGAGTAAAGTAGTGGAGTGCAGAAGTATCGCGTGTAGTGGTACAGTGTAGATTAAAGTGCCATAAAGTGGATTGGTGTAGAGTGCAGGGGCATAGAGTTGAGTGGCGAAGAGTGTATTGACATAGAGTGCAGTGGCATAAAGTGCAGTGTTGCAGAGTGGTGTAGAGTACAGTGGTGTAAAGTGGAGTTTTGTAGAGTAGATTGATGTGACCTAGAATGAAGTGGTGTAGCGTACAGTGGTGATGAGTGCAATGGTGGAGAGGAGAGTGGCAAAGAGTGTACTGGAATAGAGTAGAGTGGTACCGGGTAGAGTATAGAGGCGTAGCATGAAGTGGCGTAGAGTGCAGTGGCGTAGAGTGGAGTGGTGCAGATGCAATGGCATGGAGTGAAGTAAAGTGGAGCAATGTAAAGTGGAGTGCAATGGTGCAGAATAGAGTGGAGTAGCGTAGAGTGGAGTACTCATGGTGTGGTAGCACACTGCCTTTACAGACAACACGTTTTCAATTCAAATTAACATTACATTTGCACAGACATACAGGTTTAGTAACAAAACTATACAGTGCACAAACGAAAATCTGTGGAAGTTGCATCATCTAGTGTAATGATTTGTTTTGATCAAACAAAAAAACAAAAATTGTGCTCCATTTGTGTTTCTAATTCGAAATGTTGTTGTGTGTTACGAAATCACTCTTTCCTAACCCCAGTACGCAGAAAGACTGTCACATCAATCCTCTCACTTTGAAGTCAGAGAAAGAAAAGTAAACAAGCACCCTCAGAAGACTGCGCCTGACGTTTGACCTTGGTCTTTGAATTCACAGAAATTGTGATGAGACAAGAACAAGATTTGCAGGCCTGTTTACAGAAAGGGAGCACTCAGAAAAATATTGTAATTAAGGTTTGGGCAAGGGAAGGTACAAACTCAAGATGGACAGTCTAAAGCAAACAAAGCTAGTAAATGGAAAGCAAGAAAATGTAAGTTACAATCCACAAACCTAAAGACAAGCAACAGGCAGAATGCATTCCGAGGTCAGCTTTCTGAATGTCCCCAAGATGTCTTTAGCAAACCTGTCAGCTGTGCTCGCTGGTTGGTAGGCTGCAACCTAAAGCACAGTCCCATGAAGTATGCAGTAGAAGGAGACAACTCGTCCAATCAGAGCACTGTGAGACTTACATGTTCCTGTGCAGGACAAACGCACAAATTGAGAGGAAAGAACTGAATAAAAAACAGACAACAGATAGAAAAAAGCCATCCAATCATGAGCAAGGGGCTGATCCAACGCCCATTCTAAGTATTAGTTAATCACATTTATACGCAGGGCCAATGGAATTATACAATTCTGCAGCCACTGCAATTTTTGAAAAAGTATGAATTTGCTACTTTTGCCACATAATCCGCCATCTGCTGCATAATCTGCAGAATTTAACAGAATTTTTTTTTTCCTAGCTCAAACAGATCAAAAGTTACTAAACACATGGCAACACATGTTCTTGGATACTGGAAAATCTGTCACACAGGTTAAATGATCATCTTTCAGTTACTTATTACTCTGGGTGTTAAGTTGGTACCAATTGGATGAAATATTTTCGCAAAAAGAGTTCCCTTGTGTGAACATAATAAAATAATACATTCATACTATCACAAAATGTGCCACATAATTTGCCATTTTTTGCTGCACAAGTCAGTCAAACCTGGTGCATAAGTTGGTCCTCCCCTGACGCATAATTCCAGTGACCCTAGTTATACACTGGAAACAATAGGTCTGCCTAGTGACAGTTAATTATGTCTGTAGTGGAGACCTAAAAATGGAAAGTCTCTCACTTGCCTTTGCAATAGAGAAGCAGTGAACAATCTCAGTGTCGGATGAGCGTGATCCTCTGAAGTGTCAAGTTGCATGTCTGGTACAGGTAGGATGCACTGGTTTCAAATACTAAATAAAGTGAGCTCATGACCACTGGTTGTATGGGTCACATTGGGTGCAGGCCAGCGTAGGGATCACCATGATTTCACACCAGTTGTATGTCAGAATATTATTAGCAAAAACATTGTCCGACAGAAATAGTCTGTCCTAAATATCATTAAAAGAAATATCATCCCATTGGGTGTATATTTTCTATTATGAACTGGAAAGGGCCAATACTTTTGTAAACAGTATTTAAGACACAATACTTCTAGCAGACAATATTTTGTTTATGATATTCTGGTACCAGGCCCAACGGAGCAATGTCTAAATTTGAGCTACAATGTGATGTGACTGGTGTTTTCAAAGTATATTAAAAGTATTTTTCATCAATATTTGAACCTATTTTCAAAGAGAACATATTTGTTACTTTTGGGTTAATCTTGATGCAGGTCTCCCAAACTCTGTGTTTATTAGCAAACTCCTTTCAAAATTATAACATCTGGATTGCAAACAAGAGAAACACCCTTACGTCAGCCTTTCAAATCGGTTTAGTAATACATGTTGTGGCCTTCAAGGTACATGATCTCAATCAACCCTTTAAGGCACAATTTTAATCTGAAAAGAGAGGCTCCCTCCACCGAACCTATGGTACCATATCCTATACCACTGATCAAACCTTTCAGTGTAGGAGGTGGCCATCCGGTATACCACAAATCAAACCTCTTATTACTGAAGGTGGCCCATCCTATGGCAACTACAGCATGACGCAGAGATACCAGTATGCAGAGGCCTAATTTATGAAAACATTCTCACTGCTCTATAATGGAAAGTATTGGTTTTGACTGGCCTTTAAACAGTCTGCCTCAGCAGAAGGGTTTAAGTTGGGTATTGGGATAAAATAACAGGGCACAACCATTCATGAAGACATTTTAAAATTGGCCCTGAACTATACTAATTTCCAGTTCCGCCAGGTGTAAGTGTGATAGCTGGCTATTGGAACTTGGAGTGGGCTCTAACAAGGACTGGGCTGGGTATTTTTCTAAACCAGTGGTTCCCAACCTTTTGACTTCTGTGGACCCCCATTTTATCAATACTGGAGCCTCGGGACCCCCACTGAATCATTATTGGAACCCGGGGACCCCCACTGAGTCATTACTGATAGCTGGGACCTAATATTATTACATTTTTTAAGCAGTCGCGGACCCCCTGTGGAGGCTTCGTGGACCCCCAGGTGTCCCCGGCCCACAGGTTGGGAACCACTGTTCTAAACCAAGGAAATCCCTGGGATCTTCCGTCACCAGCATGGAGGGAGAAGGAGCCCTGGATATTCACAGCCCATTTGGGACAAAGGTTACCCACACCATTATCCACCCCTCATCTGTGGAGTTCTCAGAGTCTACTATGCATGCCCAAGTATAATAAATTCTTGATCCCACTCCTATGGCCACAATGACCCTTGATGATCTTCTAGAGACCTACTGTAATTATATACAGCACAAGACAGTGGGAACCCTACACTGGATCCATAAGCTCCAATAAGAAGTACTCCAGTGCCCTGCTATGCATATGCAGCAGGCTACGGGTATAGGAATCTCTGGCAGCGCCTCTTGTCTGAGAATGTGAAATCAGTTTGATGGTATCTCTACTTTTGGGCAAACAGGCTAGTAGCAGAATCCTGTCAGAATGAGAAAGTGCCCTCTCCCACCAAACGAAGAACGGAATCCGAGATGTCTTAGCATCACTAAAAGAAGCATATTAGTGAGAGATCGGGATAGCAATGCAGTAAATTTCTTGAAATCATGGCATTGCTCAACAGTACAGTACAGGTCCTGGACATTTGGAAGCATGATATGCATAGAGAGCGCTAAATCTATTCTCAATGCAAGGGAATAAGTTGGGGATGACTACCCCTTTTTAATGCCATCCCAAATAAATCAGGTTGTAGTTCTGTGGTAAAGGATGTGGGGCATGAGCATCGCCTCAGGACACCTTCGCTGAGGCGGGCAAGAGGCAGTTGCAACATATGCACGGGTGTTCTGGGGGTACTTAGTGAATAATGTCTAAAGAGCTATCCTTTCATAACCACCTCCATAATGACGTGGACTCGTTTGACGGCCCTTTGGATAAAGCACGGGCAAGGTGGGACTGGCCTATAAGGCAATCAGGCAGTGCTCTATGGGCTAGTTTGACAGATCAGTTTGGCCGGTTTCCGTGATAACACTATTTTTTAAAGCTATATGCGCCGCTAAAGTAAGCCACTTTTATTGGGGTGCCTGGGACTACGTTTTTGCCAGTCCGACCCCTGGTACTGGGTGCATACATTTTCATGCTCGAATTTGTAGGTTCGTGTCCCCGAGTAAGAGTACTTATTTCAGCCTTCTGAGGGCAAGAAAACGAATCACTTTTACTCGTTAAAAGTGACGTCTATTGTTAAAACAGACCTATACTGTTTAAACCGCGATGGAGCCACAAGACCATAAGGGGAGCAAGCTTGACACACAAAACAAGTTATTATTGTTCGAAGGCAAAACCACAGGCCCGGGGTTAGAAAACCATGAAACCACAGGAAATGTGTCATTCCGAGAGGAAATGACAACCTCTTGTGAACTCAAAACGGAAAACAGAACGCACAATTATATGGCATAAAGAAGTCAAAACACCAGAGGAGAAGAAGAAAAAAGAAAATATAAGATTGGGAAATATATCCCACATAAAAAGCTGATCTTTCCCCAAAAAATAAATAAAGTAGAGGTTGCAGACCATAACCAGTTGATGTGGATAAATAAACTTAGCGGATGTGTGGTGCCCATAATGCCAACAAGCAGTTGCATGCGCTGCTCCTGGACAGTTGATAATTATTTGCTTCAGAAAAATCACATTTTCTGCAACTAAGCTTTCAAGAAAGAGCAGGAACTGGAAACTGATGTAGAGAAGTGTTCGTTTACAGTTATTGCAACAAAATAATTTGTAAGTGAAGCCACCTTAAATGATGGTACTGCTGTTCTCTGATTCTGTTGCCTCTCACCTAATGGCAAGACGATGGCACAATGGGTTAAGGACCCACTTTGAGGCCTGCGTCCCACAGATTCGAACCATGGCAGATTCAATCTAGAAGGTATACTGTGGCTAGAGGTGCCAGTGGTTCTGGGATTGTCCTTCTATATTCAACTATACTATACCAAGCGGCAGGTGTATTCCACTGCGCTACAATCAATCACCACTTGGACTCATTTAATGACACCAAATTTATTGCATCTCTCCTTTTAACCACAAGATACACTGCCCAGTACATATGAGATTGCAGGATTCCAGGCAACCCACTAGACATACATTAACATATTTTTAAACTTGCTTTTTCAAATAATTATAGAAAAAACATATTGCAGTATTACTTCCTTTCATTCTATACAGACTTTGCATAATTCATTCCCAAAATATTGTTCATATTGATTTTGTACAACAAACTATCCAGATGAACCTTCGCTTCCACAGAAATCACTATGTTATTGTTATATCAAAGTGAACATCAATAACAGTTGAACATGCTTTGAGCCAAATGTTTGTGAAACAAATCTGACCAACTGAGTCACTGGATGCATGCTCAAGGGAATCCTCTCCTGGATAGTATGTTGTTCTACCAGGATCTGAAGGCAGCAAGACTGATCAGAGGCCTTTGTTGCAGCTTAGCTTTTTGTTGGGAAAAGTTGTAAGTGTTTAAATGGTTTGTTGCCAAAATCTATCCCTGGTCGTTTTCTGTAATATGCTTTGTATCTATTTACCCTAATTGCTCCATCAAGGTGCCCTGTGGCATAATACTCTATGCCACTTTCCCATAGGTGTTATGTAAAATGATGCCCCCTTTTTACAAAATATAGTGAAGGCTCCCGACATATAATATAGTCTGGCTTCTTTATAGATATACAGGGACTTGAGTTGAGTGGTGTGGGCATTAAACACTGGTGGGCACCATGGACTACAGGGCCTGAGGGGCATGTTACAACCCTGGTGAATATGCAGGTCCCAAACAAACTGCAGGGCCACTATCCCAAAAGGGCACCTGGACTTTTCAGGTGTGGTTGGGGCTGAGAGGTTTACACATCCTGTCTACCAAATAATTATACAGAGGGAAAGCTAAGAACAGACATGCATCAGGCGGGCTGTCGATGGCTACCTGCGATATGCAGCTGGCATCAGTTCATGGGCTGCCAACATAAAAAACCTGCGGACCGGTACTGAAGTGTCCACTCTTAAGGTGAATTATTATAGATCCATTATTGCAATATGACATGTATAATCAAGCTGGCATGATATTCAAGGAGAAGTGAGAGACTGTTGCAGAGCAGAACCTTGTACAACTGTGAATAAGGGACATTTGTTGGCTTGACCACCATAGAATATAACTGTGAACTTTATCCATGTGAGGGGCCCTGCGGAGGACGTACCCAAGTGACAATGCAACAGGACGGTTTGTTGTGCTCATTTACTGTTGATGGGAGGTTGTGGAGAGACCTTTTGAAGGTGTTAGAAATGAGACATGATTGGAAACCAAGATGGTAAAAATCCATCATTTGTCAGATGAGCAAATCTTGCTGCAGTTCATGTAACAAAGACATTTTGTGGACAAAATTGCAGATAGGACCATCCTACGTAGGATCAGTGGTTGTATATTGATGTGTGCAAGCAAATTGATGAGGTATTCATCAGCGACCTCCCATGTTTAGCGCATGGTGAAGATATATTTACCCCTGAGGAAATAAATGCTGGTGACAAAAGTCCAGAATGGGCCTGCCTTGAAGGTGGCCAGCTGCATGCAGCAAGGAGGACGGCCCTCGTCTCTTGTCATGTGGTACCAGCATTGATTATGGAGTAGCTCCTGGACAAAGAGCACACGTAGTAAGCATGGATATTTATGTAATGATCTGTTCAGGCTCTGGTGATGTTGCTGATGGATTCCCTGGAAAATATGTTACCTGCCACAGCCACCAAGGCATCACATTTTCTCCCTTCACTAAATCTGGTTGCAAAGGTGTCACATGCATTATTCCTTAAACTAGTTGGACTGGAGGTGCCCCTGTGGCGTGACAATGAAACCCCTGCATCATTGCTTAGTGCCACTGAAGCACCTCAATATGGCTTAATAGGCATCCAACATATGTCCACCAGACACAGAAAGAGCAGCCTCAAAAGATGCCCCATGATACATGCTAGTAGAGAGTCCTAGGCCTTTCACTAGCCAAATAACGTTACTGCTGCTCTCGCCTTCTAGCAGTGTTATAAACTCCATGTACTATTTTCACGAATGATTAGCACAATCAGCCAGGGAATCGAGAGTAGACATTCCACTGCTCTAAGAAAGACTACTTCGTGCTATATTTATTTTTTTAACCCTCTGCGTGCGTCGGACGAGTGCGCACGTCCTTCACTGCAGTGCTCATGTGCGTCAGATGACTCCCGGCCATCCACGCACATGGCACATGAAATCCCTCTGGTGTGGGCACCAGAGGGATTTCATTTGGATATTTTCAGCCTTGGTGGGGAAGTGCTTCCCCAGCAACCAAGGATAAAAAAATCACCACCCTCAAATGTCGGTCGACAATCATTTTCTTTGGTGCTCAGGGGCCTATCTCAGGCCCTTGAGCGCCGATTTCAACAGGAGAGGTACCGTTGGAAAGGGGAGACTCTCTCCTTTCCAAAGGTACCTTGCCCTAGTGGATCCCTTCTTGGGGTTCACCTCAGGAGGGCAATCCCCAAGCAGGGATCCACTCCACTAGGCCACCAGGGAGGGGGCAAGGGCTTTTGCTCCCCCTTAATTTTTCAAGTGATACAGACTTTCTGCCCCCCTGGGTGGCAGATGGGAGCAATACCCCCTAATCTGCACCCCAGAGGGGGCAGAAATCCCAGTAGCCACCAGTAAGATTTCTATTTAGTAAAGGGTGGGGGCTGCTCAGAATGGGCAAGGCAATGCCTCTACCCACCCCAAAAATAGGAACAGTCTTTCTGCCCCCTGGGGCAGATGAGGGTTATACCACCCAATCTGCTCCCCCAGACACCAGCGATTTTTTTTTCTTCTATAAAACAGGGTTGGGAGCTGCCAAGAATGGGCAAGGCAATGCCCCCAAGGCCAAAAGTAGGCACAGTCTTTCTGCCCTCCCCCGGGGGGGAGGGCAAATGGGGGTTATTACTCCCAGTCTTCTCAGGGACGGGCAGAAAGCCCACTAGGCACCAGAGATTATTTTTGTAAAAAGATCTAGGGGTGGGGTCTGCCCAGACTGGATCCGACAATGCCCCTCCCGAAAAATAGGCACACTACCCCCCCCCTCACGGGGGACAGAAAGCCCATTAGACACCAGGGTTTTTTTTATTTTTTATAAAAGAGTGGTGGGGGATGCCCACTATTGGCACCATTGGCAACCAAGGCAACGCCTCAACTCCCAAGTGTAGACACAGTCTTTCTTTCCTCCCTGGAAGCAGATGGGGGTTAGTACCCTAACCTGCCCCCCTTGGGAGGCAGAAAGCCCACTAGGCACCAGGGATTACTCTTGTAAAAATGTCCAGCCAGGGGTGGAGGCAGCACAACAAAGCCCCTCACAAAAAAATAGGCAAAGTCTCTCTGCAGAGAGACTTTGCGCGGGCAGAAAGCCCACTGGAAACCAGTTTTTTTTATAAGAGAGGGATGGGGCATGCCTACCATTGGAATGGTCGTGCCCCCACTGCACATAAATGGGTACCAAAGTCTTTCTGCCCTGCCTGGGGGGCAGATAGGGTAATTACCCCCAATCTGCCCCCAGGGACCTCAGAAAGCGCACTACACACAGGGAATATTGAAAAAAAAAAGAAGTGGTGGGGGCTGCCCACTGTAGGCATGGCCATTTCCTCACCCCAAATAAGTAGGGAAACAGTCTTTCTGCCACCCTGGGGGTGCAGATGGAGGTAATTATCCCCGATCAGCCCCTCAGTGGGGCAGACAGCCCACTAGACGGAATAAAATAAATAAAGGGGTAGGCATGGTTATGCTCCCACCCGAACTGAAGGGGGCAACAGTCTTTCTACATTCCTCCCCCCTGTGCAGACTAAAGCATCTCCTCCCAATGACAAGCAAGAGGACATTTGACTCTTTTAGGTGTTGATTTTACATATGGGCCAGGAGAGCTTGGCTAACTCCTAATATCGTTCCACTTCCAATGGTGAGAGGCTGCACTTTATAGACTTGGGTATGCTGCCACCTGGAAAAACATACCAAACTCAGACACTTCTGAAAACTAAACATCTGGGGGAGTGTAGGGTGGTGTGCTTCACATGCGCCCACACCATTTATTTATCCACAGTGCCCTGCAAACCTCCAACTTTGCCTGAAATTACGCATTTCCCCTACATTTCTGTGATGAAAACTTCTGGAATTCACAGGAAAGCCACAAAATTCCTAACACCCAGCATAGCATTGCCCAATCTTTACTGACAAAAACTCTTCTCCACTTGTGTAGATGCCCAAAGCAGAGTCAGCCTAAAAACGCCTGAAAAAAGCTGCCCTTTTGGACCCGCTTTTGTTCCCCCTCAATTTCTACACATTTTTGGCCCTTCCCTGTCACACTTGGTCCACCTACACAAGTGAGTTATCATTTTTATGGGAGACCAAAGAGATCACTGGGTGATAGGAAATTTGTGGCTCCGCTCAGATTCCAGAACTTTCCATCACAGAAATGAGGAAAATGTGTATTTGTGGAAAAACTTTGAGGTTTGCAATGGATTCTAAGTAACAGAACCTGGTGAGAGCCACATAAGTTATCCCATCCTGGATTCCCCTGGGTATCTAGTTTTCAAAATGTACAGGTCTACTAGATTTACCTAGTTGCCGGCTGAGCTAGGGCCCAAAATCGACAGCTAAGCACATTCCAAAAAAGGGTCAAGTTTCAGTGCAGAAATGTGATGTGTCTACATTGCATTTTGGGTTGTTTCCTGTCGCAGCCACTAGGTCTACCTACATAAGTGAGTTACCATTTCTATTGGGAGACTTGGGTAGAAGGAAGTTTGTGGCTCCCCTCAGATTCCAGAACTCACAAGTCACTCCACCCAGGATTCCCCTGGGTGTCTAGTTTTCAAAATGTATAGGTTTGCTAGGTTTCCCTAGGTGGCGGCTGACATAGAACCCAAAATCAACAGCTAGGCACATTGCAAAAAAGGGTTGGCTTATGGTGAAAAAATTTGATGTTTCCATGTTTTTCCATGTTGCATTTTGGACCATTTCTTGTCTCTGGCACTAGGCCTACACACACAAGTGAGGTACCATTTTTATTGGGAGACTTGTGGAAATGCTGGGTGGAAGGAAGTTTGTGGCTTCCCTCAGATTCCAGTAATTCTATAACAGAAATGTGAGGAAAGTGTGTTTTTTAGACACATTTTGAGGTTTGCAAAGGATTCTGGGCAACAGAACCTGGTGAGAGCCAAACAAGTCACCCTATTGTGGATTCTCCTGGGTGTCTAGTTTTTAAAAATGTACAGGTTTGCTATGTTTCCCTGGGTGTCGGCTGAGCTAGGACCCAAAATCCACAGCTGGGCACATTGCAAAAAAGGGTCAGTTTTGGGTGGAAAAATATGTGTCCATGTTACGTTTTAGACTGTTTCCTGTCGCGGGCACTAGGCCATATCCACACAAGTGAGATACCATTTTTATCGGGAGACTTAAGGGAACACAGAATAGTAGAACAATTGTAATTACCAATTGTCTTTCTCTGCATTTGTGCCATCCAAATGTAAGACAGAATGTAAGAAAGAAGTCATTTTGAGAAATGCCCTCTAATTCACATGCTAGTATGGCACCCTCAAATTCAGAAATGTTCAAATACCCACTGCTTCTAAACTCCATAACTTGTGTTCATTTCGGAAATACATATGTTACCTTGATACCTATTTTTCACTTTTTATTTTTTACCAAATTATTTACTGTATACCCGGGTACACAATGAAAAAACATTGTAAGGTGCAGCTCAGTTATTGGCTCTGGGAACATAGGGTTCTTGGTGAACCTAAAAGCCCTGTCTATCCACAGCAACCAGAAGGGTCCAGCGGAAGCAAGGGTATATTACTTTAAAAAATGTGCCACAGTTAGGAGTCACAAATTAAAAAGTAGACATAAATGGCTGTTTTTTACCACAATTTCAATATTCTTTGTAGTTCAACTGTTACTTTCTATAGAAAAACCTTGAAGGATCTACACAATGAACCCTTTCTCAATTCAAAAGTCTGTCTACTTTTCGGAAATGTATAGCTTTCCGGGATCCACCATTGGTTTCACACCCATTTTTACCACTAACTGGAAGGAGGTAGAAAGTTAAAAGAAATAGGAAAATGGGCTATGTCCCAGTAAAATGCCAAAACTGTGTTAGAAAAAATATTTTTCTAATTCAAGCCTGCCTGTTACTGAAAGTTGAGAAGATGGTGATTTTAGCACCACAAACCCTTTGGTGATGCCATTTGCAGGGAAATAAATAGATGCGTTCTTTTGCAGCACTTTTTTCGCCACTGTTCCCCAAAATACTAAATTTAGCTGTATCTGGGCTGATTTCTCCGTCCCCTTCAGGGGAATCCTCAACCTCTGGGTACCTTTAGGATTCCCAGGATGTTGGGAAAAAAGGGAACAGATTTGCATGGATGCTTTATGTGGACAAAAAGTTAAGGGGGAGCCCAAGTGTGAACGAACCTAAATAGCCAAAAAAGAGGCTTGACACCTGGAGTGGGGGGGGGAGGCCTAGCAGAGAAAGGGGTACATACATGTTCCTAGGGCTTTCCCAGATTTCATTCTCCACTCTTTGATCACAAAAGTGTGAGGCACTATGGGTTCCATCATTTTCTTTTCACCAGGACCACTGGAATTACATTACTACATAATGCACCATCTTTTGGACTTAGTTCAGGTACTATAAATGCATATTGAATGGGACAGGCTCCCAGCACTTCACAGAAGTTGATTGATCACACTTCACCTATAGATTGGTGCAGTATTTAATTTTTTTAAATAAGGAGGCCACTGCAGCTTGCACTACCCACTGTCCTGTCAGTGCTGCCAGTGACAGTACCAACACAACTACTAACCATCACAATCCTACAAGTGGGACAGTTCAAACTAGCTCAGGCTCCCAAAGCTACAGGAATTGGTTGGGTATCCTGCGTCTCAAATTACACACTGGATTAGGTTTTTAATTAAAAAGGTGATAATTTTGTCCCGAGTCTGTTATTATCCTCACTTGATGGAATGGTGGAAGGGCTATTTGCTAGAGCAGAAAACAAAATCCATATATCTGATTGTAACACGGTGGAGAAATGAATAATGTCTCATATACATTTTTTACTTTTGCAGAAATGTTTATTTATATCACACTGTTCTCAAATCAGCAGTTATTTCAAGAGAACATTCAGAGTTTAGAAGAATACTCTACATTTTGAATCTCTTTTTTTTGTAACCATGAATTAATTTATTAACGTTTTTTATTTATTTTGACATGTTTGCACCCATAATTATGCATTGAGTGCACACTGACAATGATTTATTACATTGGCCTAACTAGGACCTTCGTTTTAACATGAGATGAATGTTTTTATGCCCTGCATGTTTTTCCTTTGAAGGTGTCCATAGAGAAAGGAGCATTGTGTATTAGAGATAGAGAGGCTTGAAAAGAGAAATCTAGGCATGGACTGGATGATTTAAAGAGCAGAAGACGCCTACTACTAATTGGATATCTGGTGTGAAGACACTTAAGGATTAACTTGATTGTTGAAGCTCTGTGGGATGGGAGATTTGTCCAATGTTGCAAATGTGCTTCATGAAATAATTTGGTTTCTGATGACATGTTTGGAGATATGGATGCTCCTGGAACTTTTCACTTTAAATTAGGGCTCACATTGTTAGAGTTACAGCAACTATTTGGACTTGGAGAGGTGCAGACCTAGTCACACCCTTTTGCGCCTACAGTGTGTAGCTTCATACTAACACTGGCTCCTTTCCTGAGTCTTGAAGATGCTGACACCTGCCTTCCTTCATTCCCGAAATCCTTGAGACCTTATTCTTATTTATCTTAGAACCTAAATAGATGTCCTTAATATTGTTCATGCTTACAAAGAGCAATGCAAATTCATTTGAGGAATGCCAGTTTCTGTTTCTTAGCATGTGTTGCTGTGACTGTGATTTCTGTATGCCTTATACAATTTAGATTGAACTTATTCCGGTATTTCAGCTTGCTAGCTTAGATTCTGTGTCTTTGCAACTGGATTTTAATTTCTGCATATATTGAAGGGATTACTGATCTATAATAAACCCAATATCCATATCGATTCCCGGTCCTCACTGTGTGGCCAAATTGGCTTCACAAGTTGAAATTGTAAATCTGTAGCCAACTCGTTTGCCTCACAGTCTACTTCAAGGTCTGTGGAAGGGAGACTACCGCCCGCTTCCATGCGCACTCTCGCACATGTTTATTTGTCATTAATGGCATGATGTACTGCATTATTTGCCTAGTTAAGTCATTTCTACTAAATCATTTAGTGATTTATTCCCATGTAATTCCCATGCCCTGATTGTAATGTAACTTATCATGAGATAGAGCTGAATCTTACACAGATGTGCATAAATGTGTTTTTAATTTTCTTTGTCACAACGATCTAAAAATTTGGGAATCTACTAATTATAAGTTACGATTTGAGTAGATTTCTGACTTTTAATGGGCTGCAAAAATCCTTAGGGCTACTCAAGGAAACCTGAGCAAGCCAGACGACGTTTGAATAATTGCTCTTCCTCAGCTAAATTTACTCCTGCGAATTGCAGGGCATGCACTTGGCAAGACTAGTATGTGCATAAATGTGCTCTAGCCGTTTTACTTATTATCTGTCCCCTGCAAATATTTTTTTTTTCTTCTGGCAAACTTTGCCCACCACCCAATGAAATCTGAATGCGTTTGGTGAAATCACACAATCTATTTAAACACTTGATTCAAACTTTTTTGTAGTGCGAATTTAAGAGGAAAAACAGCAAAGTTATGACTGCGGCTTCCATCTTTTCCTAGTGTCTACAATCTACCAATCTCCTCCACCAGGTGTAAATCATTGCATTCTAATTTCATGAATAAAGATCTGGTGCTTTTAGACTTTTTTTTTACTTCCGTACACATCTCCTTCGGACTTGCCACCAGGTTTCACAACAAAGGGTCTGGGGTTAACTCATCCTGTCCTGACTCACATGTTGATATCGCCCAATATTCCAACACCCACAGATAGCTTTACCTGAGCATCTTCGTTGAATTCATGTGAGTGGAATAGATTGTGACTAAACCCTTCAGCTATTATCCTCTTTGGGTAGCCATGCGCTGTATAAATGTCTAAAATAAATAAAAATAAATTAATCCAATGTGACACGATCTCTGTGTACAGCGAGTTTTGTATTTTGGAAACCGTGAATTTGTGACTGGAGTATGAAACATATCTATGATATTTTGTAAAAGGCACACTCTCATTCAGCCTGGATTCTTCTGTGAAGACAGAACTACCCTATTGTGCCTTTCAGTGTTAATGAAGCATTACCAAAGGTTTTCTATGACTGAGGCTCATTTTATAGATTGGGGTGGTAGGCTAGACCACCAAATTGTCAATATTCATTTTTGTTCCCTGGCAGAGTACGGCCCATCATAGATAGAGACACCACTACACTGGTGGGGCTCTTTGTACAGAAAATGTATTTGCCATACTGGTAGATGACCTGCACTACTGATGAATGCTGAACGGGCTTCCACGTTTAAGTGTCACACACAATAGCAAATTTAGTGGATTGTTGATACATTTATTCAATAATGCAAGTATGCTATTCATGTAGGCAGCAAAGGACTGTAGGAATGCCATCAATCTACACAAACGGATATTAATCCACAAAATCCATGTAAAAAATATATACTTAAAGGAACTTTCATCCACCTCTATTCATCTATTGGTCAGGTATGTTATGGATATTTATAGAGCGCATAGCTACCCTGAGGCCTCCCAGCGCTTCAAATAAAATCTCCAATGACTAACACATAGGCAACAGATGTTAATACAACCAAGTTTTCAATATCCGCCGAAATGATAACTCGTGGCTAGTTAGCCGCACAGAGAGAGGCAAGGAATACCAGAGCTTGGCACCGAGATAGGCCATTGACCTTCCACCCCATTTTACTTTTTTAATTGGGGGAATAACTGCCAGTCCTGCTGCTGATGATCTAAGCTGTCTGGTTGGCTTACACAGGGTGGCCAAGGTACGCAGCAACGGAGGACCCTTGACATGAAGGGCTCTGTGAATGCAGCAGTGCCTTGAACTTTAGTCGTTGTTCAATGGGGAGCCAGTGGAAGGCTAAAAGGGCAGGTTTAGCCGATTGATGTCTGGGGATGTTGTAGAGAAGGCGAGCCGCCATATTCTGGACCACCTGCAGTTGCTGTTGTGACGTTCACATTTTTTTCCACCCATTACAACAGAATGATGAGGCAATGGCTCAGCCCATTTCAGCCACTGGTTGTCAGGTTAACTTTACCGTAAGTGAAGGCATTCTGCTCTTGCACAATGTGTGCATACATAGAATAATCTCTAGTGGCTACCTTGTGCTTTTTGATGAAACACAAATAGTCAGCAATGTTCCTTGAAACAAAAATGTTTTTGTAATAAAGTTTTAAAAATACATTGCAAAAGAATAAGCATTGGCAAACCAAAAGGTTGGCGTTCAACACCACATCTATTGGCCTTGTTAATGCTTGCTTGCAACACATATCTAAAAGAAATGTAATTATGATGTTTGGAGGTGGCATATTTATGTGGAAAGCTAAACGGATCCTTGATCTTCACTGGGATTCCTTGTCAAGGCCATTGCGAGGAGATAGCTCCCCCACCAAGAAAGAATGAAAGCTGCTGAAAGCCTAGATAGTGCCTCTTTCTAGGAAAAGGGCAACTGGTTGTTGGAAGCGTCCAGGCACCATTTATTAACGCTTAACTGTTTCCAATTGGGAAAGATTGCTTCCCTTCTTCCCCTTACATGTCCATGGTGTGTGACTTTTTATTCCAAAACTTGGGAAGCCATGACCCCAACCTGCTCTCCGGAAGTACAACCAATGACAAATACCGTTGTTTTGGTTCTTGTATAGTGAAAAGTGCATTTTCACATTTAACTATTATACCCACAGTGACTTCTATGAACAGCAGCAGTGCAAGCTTCCCTCATATACAGAAGAGGTTCAGCCTGAACATCAGCACCCAAGTTTTCACCAAACACAGCAAAGGATCGGTTTAGAGCAGGATTACTGCAAGATTTGCTGGAAACACACAGCACAAGTGCGGCACAAGCAGCAGCGCTGCCCACTTCCCTGCTCACTTTGTTTTGTGCTCTAGTAGAATTTTCAGTGAGTGATATGCGCTCACACACACACACACACACGTGTGCGCGCACACAAACACACACACAACGCATGCGTGCGCTACCTCTCTCTCTCCCACACACACACAAACACAAAATGTGCGTGCGCTCTCTCTCTCACACACACACACACACACCTCTCCATTGGATCATGATCAATGAGTGTCTCATCAGTGAGGCGACCAGCAAACATGTCTTGAATGGGGTTTGTAAAAAATGGAGTGTCCTATTCAAAAGCGTCCGGATCTTAATTTTCCCTGAGGCGAGTTCTGCCATTAGAAAAATGCATGAAGAAATTGAACCCACAAGAAAAGCTTTCCATTGACCTTAAAACAAAGGCAGATATATTGTTCCCCACTGAAATGACATGAAAGTCAATAGGCATATAAACAATATATGTAATTTACTGCAACCGCGTGGTATTCAACTCACAACATTTTGTAAGCAGGATTGACCGAAGCAGCATTTAAAAACAACGTTATCCTCATCCGCGTTCCCTCGGAAGTCTTATCAGGGCCAAACAGTATGTACCGAGAAAAAACAACAAATAGATGGGCATTGAATTACCAACAACAAAAATGGAAATGTGTTACTCGAGTACAGCATAGTTGGCATTTGGTTCGGTCCGCCAAGCAGGGCACAAATCAGGGGCACACTCGGGTACATGGCATCCACCCACTATTTTCACAGGGACGCCATCCACCTAGTGGTGAATCCTCCGTAAGGGTGGAGGAGCGTCACCTCCCCGCCACCAGCAACTGCTGCAAATCCTTTCACAAGGAAGGGATAATAAATGTATTATCCCTTCCTTGTGAAAGGGGCGGGGCATGGGGGTGACGAGCAGAGGGGAGTGCACCATGCACTCCCCTCAGAGCGCAGGTGTGTTTCGCCGTCCGTTTCAGGTCGGCCAAACACACTTGTGCACAGGGCTCTCTCCAGAAGAGCAAAAGAGTTGCTGGGCTGGAGAGAGCCGTCACAGGCTCCTAGTCTGCCTGGGAGCGCCCAGTCAATCCTGCTTTGAGCAGCGTCAGGATTGGCCGCAGGGCAGGCTGGGAGACTGTGCCTGCATGCAACGATGACGTGGGAGAGAGGAGCGGTGCGCGGCGGAGAAGGTACATTTTTAAAAATCTTATTTTCATAAATGTATTAATCGCCTCTTAGCCCCCACTGCCCCGTCCTCAGGAATTCCCGCAAGCCGTGACTGCGTCCACCCTGTCAAGAGATTGGCCCCATTGAAATATGCTAAACTTGTCCTTGTGTCATTTTCAGACACCGGGACAGATTCAGCAGCGCCTGCAGTTGTCTGCTTTCATTTGGAGCAACAACATGCATGTGGCGTGGGGGCTTTCATATTCAGAACCCAGCTGGGCCCATAACAAAGGCCTAATTTTAGAGGCCATTGGGCCTCCTTTTGTTTCACAATCCTGTCTGGCAGCTAACTGAGCCTCCCACCTAGATGCAAATGATGTGCTTAGCAGGGGACACATTAACCCTCTAGGCTACTTTGGTTCAAAACTGCAACAAGAGAAAACACAGGCCTTTCCAGAAAATGCGTTACCCTCCAAAGGTATCCTACTATTATTATTGTTACCTGGGATCTACTGGGCACACAATGATCTGTGCAGCAGGTGCCTTAACTCCATGAGGTATTTTAAAATGTAGACTTTACAACCAATTTTGCAGAATAGATTTAGTGCTATGCTTTTCCTTGTTGCCAACTACTTTGTGGAAGAGTTTAAAAAATATATATATATAAATTGGGGTCCATATTTTGCGTCAGAGTTGCGTCACTTTTTTAGCACAACCCAGATGCAAAATCTAATTTGTTAAATGCCATATTTTCCTCACATGTGCCAATGATAGACCTGCAAAACCTGTGGGAAGAGTTAAGATGTGATGTCACTTCTTTTGATGTCAGTTCCCATGAGGTCATGAGATGTGAAGTCACTTCCTGCGATGCCGTAATGTCACTCTGTGATGTCACGCAGCATGATGGTACTTGTATATTGCCTAACTTGGTTAGTCCCCCCACTTCTTTTTTTACGACTTGTGCCCTGCAGATAAGCGTTCCTTCACTGCCACATCAATGACATGCAAACTCTGTTAAGATCAGAATCCCCTGGTCTTTTCCCTTTTTCTTTCCTCCTTTTATGTCTTGCTCTTGGCCAAAGTTTGATGACGAAAATAAGCTCTGGAACCCAGAAAAGGTCACTCTGGTCCACCACCTGAAACCACCTACACAAATTAGGCACTGACCACTTACCTTCCAATGTGACAAAGATATTTCGGTGTTAGGCACTTAGAAAGCCTTATCTGTGTTGCATCCATTTCATAGATACTGTGCATTGTGCTCTGTGGCTTCCTGCACTAAAGCAACAAGTAATGATGAGAAGCAAATATGTTACTTGACTGTGTGGCTTTGTTGAAATACGACTGAAGTGGTGAAAGTAGAAAGTGAGCAAGGACCTCTGCTATCATCAGTTTTAGTTCTGGTGAAGCCAATCTGATGGCCAATAAAGAGAGAATGGGCTTTCAATCATTCGCTTGCTTGGCTGATTCACGTTCAGTGATTGCTTGAGACTTTGCTATTCACATCTTGGAGCAGCCAAGGGAGAATTTTAAATTTTACTGTCATGCTATTGGCTGTGTGGAGCATCCTTCTGCCTCCTATTAAAATGTAGTGCTTCTGTGGAATACACAGGTACTATTTTACATCTGAAAAGTATACTCATTCATCACCCACAATCCATTATTTACTTATAACATTCATTTTATCCAAATAGCAGTCCTTTTTGTTATCTATTTTAGGAGCATTCGTTTACTTTACGGCAAAACAAACTAATTATTAGGTATGCCAAAGGGAAATTCCCCTAAAGGATTTGATTACAAGAATGATCCTTTGGCATCCCTAGACTGCCTGACTGCTGATAAGATTCATCCTACCTGCTGCGGTGCTGCTGCTGGAATACAAATTCACCTGGAAACTTTGACAAAGCCAATAGATTTGGCCTATAACTGAAACTCCAAGCCAGGCCTGCTAGCTTTACACAATGCTCGTTTATACAGTGGGACAATCAATAATAACAGGGACTCAACAGTCTTTGATGAGCATGATAGCTGATGAAGCATTGGGTTAGGAGGATATCTTCATGCATCATTTTTATTCAGACTACGAATGACTATTTCATTCCAAAAGTGAATATGAACATACACTGTGTGCTTTTAGGATGATGCAGGAAGCCAGGAACTGCAATTTTAGTAGGTTCTTCTGGCAAAGATTCAAAATGCGTACCAATGTGCTTATAAGCCTATTACAACCTTATCCATAACGGGGGCACCGTATAGCCAAACTAAAGTGGCCAGTGCCTTTAACTAATAATTTTAAGACAGTTCTATATCAATAAATCTGATTCCTTAAAAACATTGTGCATAAAATTTCCATAAAAGCTTCTTCCCCACGGGAACTGTTCTTATCCCTCTCTTCTTCCCCTCTAGAAGGAATTAGTTGTTCAGGCTTATTTACTATGTGCCATGAAGTAAGTATAAAAAGCATGAAAGTAGCAGGAATCTAGGATTGATTTCACTCATTTGAAGCGTACCTTTCATGCAACTGCAGTAAAAGCACTTAGCTAGGCTGAGAGGCATAACCAACAGATAATAAAAGCAAGGGTAATTATTGATTGTTAAAATACATGTGCGAAAAGGCATATAACCAGTAGCTTACATGAATACATTTTCCTAGAAACTAGACAAATGAGGTATCACAACAAATAACCTAGTTAAAAAAGAAAAAAATAACTCTTAGAACAAAGTAAACCTTTGGCCTGTTCGAGCCTGAGAATGTCCACTGGGTTCCAGGCCTCAGGCAGAGACAGCAGTGTAAGAACCTATTTTCCTTAATGTCGAATTCCTTTGGGCTTTTGTACCCCCAAATTTCAGCACCAAATCTGCTTGCTGCCACAGCTTTCATTTGGTAGGCACGAAGTGTGGGAAAAACAAGTCGCCTTCCGCACTTAAGGAAGAGTCTATGGCCCATATTAATACTTTCTTAGCGCCATATTTGCATCGTTTTTTGACGCAAAATCGGTGCAAACTTCCAAAATACAATTGTATTTTGGAAGATTGCGCTGCTTTTGCGTCACAAAATTATGCAAATGCGGTGCAAAAAAAGTATAAATATGGGCCTATGTATTGCATTACTATAATGAAGCAAGCTCCCGTCACTCTTAGATGTCTGCCCTGCCTAGGATAACTTATCGTCAAATCTGGTCCCCAAGTAATCAAAGGAATGGACTCTGCTCAAGCAACGCCCAGAATGTTTGAAAGTGGTTCTCAGTGGCTTCATGTACTTTGCTATCATGAACTTAGGCCCATATTTATACTTTTTTTGCGCCGCATTTGCATAATTTTTTGATGCAAAAGGGGCGCAAACTTAGAAAATATAATTGTATTTTCTGAGTTTGTGCCGCTTTTGCGTCAAAAAATGACGCCAATGCGACGCAAAAAAAGTATAAATAAGGGCCTTAGTTTTCATTGTGTTTTTCACAAGCATTTTCTTGGTGCAGTAGGTCTCAAAGCAGTCACGAGTTTTTGCATTGACAATTCAGTGCAGGAGAGAAGGACTGCTTCGTCTGCATAGAGCAGAATTGGGATTTTGTCTCTCCCATCTGGGGGAGCCCCAGTTTGAGGCTCTGAAGTTCACTGTCCACATCATGTATAAAAAGATTAAATATTAAGGGCACCAGAACATAGCTTTGCATTATCCTGCTTACTATCGGAAAGTTGGGCATCAGTTCACCTTTTGTGCCACACATTACTGCAGCTGTGTTACTTTGGTGCAGCTTTCGAACAGCATTCACAAGATCAAATGGAAGATATATATCATGGAGAGACTGCCATGAAGTAGCTCTATGGACCGAGTCAAATGCTGTATTAAGATCTATAAACGTCATAAACAATGTGGTATTTTTTATGATTACTTTTTTCAGACATATGTTATATAACCTCATTGCTTGGATTATAGTACGGTGGGCTTTTCCGAAGCACGCCTGAAAAGCAGACAATGAGGGTGCCCATTCTGGTGAGGACTGCCTTTCCATACATCTTCCCTGCGCTATCAAGCAGTGAAATTAGCAATAATTGGCTGGGTCCTATTTATGGAGAGGAACTGTAATTGCTGTTGTCCAGGAAGAAGGGACTTTCTCTGTTATCCAGATTGCATTGAACGCTGCATTTATACAGGAGCCCATAAAGAAACATTACTATGAAAGACGTCACTTGGGACAGCATCAGGCCCGGAGGTCTTATTTGGCTTAATGGCAACCGTATTTCTTCCTCTAAGAATGTGTCTGCCCAATTCCTATTATTAGAGACAACTATGGGCATGAACCCATGTTTGTCTGCAAATGGAGTGTCCTTACTTTGGCCAGTGGCTGGGATCAATGATACAGCTGTATTCACATTCACATTAGAAGCTGATGTTTTCTATATTTCCCCAAAATGATTAATCTCTGTGGCTGAGGTGATGACTGGGTCCAATGTTCTTAATGGACCCATGTAGCCTCAGTTGACCAAGTCTCAGAAACTTATGTTATCCTTTACTTTGAGTGTCTACTTAAGGGCTGTCCATGCTCACTTATGGATGTGTGATTTTTTTGTATATATCTGTATAGTCTCTTGTTTTCCTGTTGTAGTGATTTCAAGCATGCTTTTCCCTCTTCCCAGAAACATCTGTAACTTAGGACTTTTGATAGGGCCTCCTTCATTTCTGCACATCACGTTGTCATCAAACTAGTCTACTTTTGGTAAGTGTTGGGCGAGCCTTAGCGCCGTTTTCAGGCTCATCTGTGTCATCACTCACGGATTGTATTATTTTAAGCAAGGCTTTGAATTTCTCAAAAGTGATCAAGCTAGGATTTTCTAACTCAACAAGTATTTTCTTGTAGGCTTGGCTCCAGAGAGTGTGGCACCCTAGCTCTATGTATTTTTATTGCAGGTAGTATACCATGCAAGCATTTGTTCCTGCCAGATTTTGCTAGTAGTCTACCCACCGCTTTTTTGCGGTGGACGATCCCTGCAGGAGTGGATAAAGAAGGAAAAGTAAGAGTAACAATTAGTGGCTCATGATTGCTCTGAATTCTCCCGGTTATTGTCATGCCTGTAATTTCACTTAATGACTCATCGTTGGTGAGCACATAATCTATCAGAGCAGCTGGATTACCAGACCTAAAGTACATTTGGCAGGATGGTCTGAAAGAGTGTGATCATTAAGTGTGAAGAGATTATTCTGGAGAAAGAAGGAATTGCATTCCATTCCCATTCTAGTGGATCCTAGGTTTGGGAACCAGGGCACAAAGCGGGACCTCCAGGCTTACAGCTCAGTATGATAAAGCATGGATATATCAGGTTTAGTGTTGAAGTCTCCACATAGCAAAACAGAGTGAGAGCAGTGCTTCTTCTTCATATCGTTTGACTGGAGACTATTCCCATTACTGACATTGGTGAGATAAGAGCTTAGGAGCGTTAACATTGCTGGATAATCACTCTTATTCCCTGGAGGGCTATAAACATTGAATGAGTCCAGGACCCAAGCATCATGGCTGATTTCCAAATGTTGCAGATGGATTCCATTCCTCAGCGAGCTTTCTGCTCACACCGAGACTTGGCGGGTCAGTGAGACTCAGACTGTCAAGCTGCCTTTAAGTCTATCCATACTGCCTTTGATTGCGTGTAGTGAGTAGAAGAAAACCCCTTGAGGGTGATTCCATTGAGTTCCAGGCTCTCCTGGAAACTGCAAATTGAGTGGGATTTGATGAAAATAATCCATTCTTTGACATCCAGTTTGGATTGCGGGTGGGCAATGTTCCAGCCAATCAGGTATTCCCTGCGCACTTTCTGAGCAGGGAGCTGGGCACTTATCCTATAAGATAGACTTCATGTTAATCTATGGTATTCCTTGCACATCTGCTGGCTGCTGCACCTTCTAGGTTATATCATTATCTGGGAGTTCAGCTGAGAATGAGGTGCAATTGGAATTAACTGGATTAACAAGATGTATATCCGGCTCCTGGCTGACATCATTCCTTATTTGGATTCTTAGTTTGAGAATTTGCAAGTCAGGCAGGTAAGCCAGTGGGCCACTAGTGGACCAGAGGAGTATCCCTAACTGTCATTGGCTTTCTTCCAAGGTCGCACTATCATCTGCCTGAGATTCTAAGAAGCTCAGATACCACTCAGCCTTACCTTCGGCAACAAGGATTCCCCATTGTAACAGCACTGATTCTTTTGCAAGAGGCACGTCAGCAATGGCCTTATTCGCTCATCAGGATATAGTTGCTTCTCTGGGGCCTTCCTGAGGTGTTACAGTAATGAAGCCTACCGAAAGTTATCACTGGATGATACTTTATTCAAGCCCCAGGCAACACTCGGATCAGTCTCTGTTCAAGACATCATGAGGGCCTCTTCAACAATAGATTGGAGTATGCTGAATTATATCATTGCTGCTATCATAAAATTGGGTGCCAGAAATTGTGGATTCCACGTTGGAATTTTGTTTGCCCATCGTGTCCTGCTGACTCAATGGCTCAACTGAATGTACAGGCCACCCATTACAGTGTGGCAGATAGGTTGGTGGAGTAACTGACCTCCTTGCAGGCAGATTCTGCCTTCTGAAATAAACAATATGACTAGATGCTTGAGATGAGAACTGTTAGGTTCTGGGCAGCTCTGAGTCCTGGAGAAAAGGCACTGCGAAGGCCGCCGCTGCAACACACTTAAACCGTTTACAGCCCGCGTGGCTGAATATAGAACCAAGGCCACTTGTTCTGGAATGGGGCTTCATACTAGCATGGCCCGATCAGGTATTTACGTCCTTCTCCTTTCCACCCAGGTCCAGATCCGGTGGCCGTAGATCCGGGGTTAAGGTGCTGTTCAAGGTGGCATATGGTATAGCTACCGGTGGATCAGTTTGAGTTTTAACAATTGCTTCAAAGCCCCTAGGCTTACCCGAAGTCTTCTCATGAGTCATTGATCCTGCAAAGTTTACTGAATCACAAGGGAGAATAGGGTCTTGCACCGGTCAGGGAGCCCCGAGTGTGGGTAGGCTTTTTGCAGTCAGGATTACATTTGAGCTCCTGAGTGGTGTTCCCGCTATATCTGTTGATGGGGTCAGGTACCTGGGTTGATTTTGCCCCTGGATCCTCAATCCTTGTAGTAACCACAGCTCCTTCATTACTTAAAACCAAGTCTGCCTCCATAGATGGGCACCCTGAACAGAAAAGGAGCCAGATGGGGCAGGCTATATTGGTTATAATAAGATGGCCAGATCTCCATGTGAAGTGACTTCATGCAATCCATAATGACTGATTCAATTACTACTGAGACTTCTGATTTAGCAGAGATCATCGAGCGTCTGCAGGGATCTTGAGGTAAGCTTTTTTTCCCAAGAGAATCTGACATAGTGAGTTCTACAGCATACATTCTCCCCTCAACCGCTGCAACACTGTTGCTAAGCGGCTCATAATTTTAATTTGTGAATCCAGTTTGGAAAAGTGGGTGGTCAGGGCCCCTGCCACAATGTCTAATGTGTGGCACATAGTTCTCATAATAGCGAGAATGGGTTGTGCATGTGGTGTTTCTGAGATGCTCAATCAGAAGTTATTCTGCTCCTGCAGTGATGGTCGACATTCACCAAATACAGACTTCTGGACCAGGATGTTTTCTGTACCCCTGAAAGTTGGATGTAATTGGGAAAATATTCCCTGTGCACTGTATATGTCTACCAGTTCAGAGGAGGTCAGTTGCATCCCTTTGGAGTAGGCCATTTGACATGCCTGGTGCAGAAATGTCAGCTAAGTTTGAGTGGTGATTTTTTTTTCAGATCCATAGAAATTAAAGAATACAATGTAGGACTGAAAGAAATAAGGGAGTCCTCAGGTTCTGGATTCCTGTGAACCAAAGCTATTGCAGTATTATCCTGAGCAGGGGGAAATGTTTACTTCAAAGAGTCAGAAATATTACGTTGCTGTTGATTAAGACCCTGGTTGGTGCTTTCCGGGGAATTTCTAAGTTGAACTCCAGGTTTCGATCCTGGAGTAACCCCTGATGCTGACACCAAGGTACAAGGCTTCTGAGGAGTGCTAAGCAGCTTAGGATCATTTTCAGGATCTATAAAAGACTCCCTACACCCTGAATGGGGCAAAGGGATGGAGGGTGTGAGAAAACAGGGTTGATTGCAGAGGCCCTCTGATGAGGTGTGAAGTGGCCTTGGCTGAACACAAAGGAATTTCCTGGGTGAGGAGGTCTACCTCAGCAAAAGGTGAAGCAGGATGGGGAAAGAGCGGCCAAACTGGTCTTCAAAAGCAGGGAAGGACATTTGGAGCAGCTCAGGGCCTCCCTCACATCCTGCAACCCCAGACAATTAGGTGCCCTCTTGATTAGCTTAGGAGAGAGAAAGAGAGGGTTTGTGTTTAGGATTTTTAGCCACACCAGTCGGTAGGCTCAGCCAAATCTAACCTCCAAAAATCCCTTTCAGCCATGTTGGATTTTTGAAGAATGTTGCTCCCTGGAATTGATTTTTGCCACACTTCCCAGGAAGTGGTCATCAAAGGGGGACGGAGCCTGTCGGTGATTGGATAACCTCTGCCCCCTGCTTACCACCCAGGAGCAAGGTTAAATATGGCAGAGCTGCACCCACACCTCAGATCCCTACAAGGAAAAACATCAGAAGAAGAAGGACTGCCCTGCTGGACCACTGACCTGCACCTTGACACTGTACTCTGAAGGACTGCACCAGATGCACACTTGGGCTTCACTACTAAAAGGACTTTGCCCGTCTTCTACTGCTTCAAGAATGGACTTCCTGTTTGCTACAGGTACAAAGGAGCTGCCCAGAGTCCCCTGCATCAAGTCCTGCAACCAGAGCCCAGCTGACCAGTGTCCAGTGGCCATTTTAGGATTCAAACCAGGTGCATTCTGGGAATTGTAGTCCCAGCATCCAAGGAACAACTCAGAGCTTCTGGAACCTTGGATCAAGTTGTGGACACTTCAAGGACTCCAAAAAACCTCTAGAAGAAGATCCAGAAGTTTGGAGACATTTGGACCAACTCCATAAGTTGAAGAGGTGCATTGTGGGAGTTCCCCTTATCTGATTTGAATCGTTTTGGTGTAATTATAAAGATAAAAATATAATATATTGTTCTAAATTGGTGTTAGATTTTTATTGTGGTTTGTGTTTTACTTATTTACTGTTTTATGATTGTTAAATGCTTTACACACTTGTGTCCTAAGTTAAGCCTTGTCACTCGTTGGCAAGCTACCAAGGGTTGAGCTGGGTTTAGTTTATTGAGACCTAACTGGACCTAAGTGGAGGTTAGTGGCCTGTTGCTAAGTGTAGGTACTTAGCTGCCCTTATCAATAATCCACTTTCCAACAGATGGATTGTGACTATTGCCTAAATCCGAAGAAGTATTTCTGCAAAGCGTCCTTGGTGACCCATTACTGATGTTATTGCCTAACTTTCCAGGCTTTGCCCTTTTTGGCAAAATGGGTAAGGCTTTTTGTAAAGATAACATGCAATTCTATTTGGTGATGGAGCTGGGACTGGGGCTGAGGCAGATCTTGATCTATATCTAGAATGATATGCTAGGGCTTCAAAGGCCTGACCAAACCACTGGGGAGAGGATTGGTCAGGTTGCAAAGGAGAAGAAGTTGTTTGCAAGGAGGAAGGTAACATGCTAGGCTGCATGCAGCTTGGCAGTTGAATAGCAGCTGCCAAACAGAAATTGTGGCGGTAGCTGCTTTCTGCAGAATACACCTTACTAGCCGAGGTTAGACCTCGGGTATGTGGGGTTGCAGTGTGACCACAAGAGGATAATAAGGTAGAGCCCGTCTGGATAAGTTAGGGGGATTGGGCTCCCATCTTTGCTCTTTCTCTAGTGTTCCTCATTGTTAATTTGTTGAGACTGTAGTACAGAGGGGGATCTGAACAGTATATTTGACCTGGTGTGCCTTGAGATGGCGTTACTGGGGATGGTGACGAAAGGGCAGCAAAGGAAGAAGGAGGGAGAGGAGGGAAAGGGGGAGTCACTATGCCTGGGTACTAACAGCTTTATCATCAGTTTTCTTCAGTTATTTGGCACATGCTTTGGTACCTGAGTAATTAATCAGCCAACTTGTTCAATTAGTGTTACTTGTACGGCTGTGCGCATATTGAATGGTATGGCCAAACCTAAGTCTGTCAGTGAGACCAAACCAGGAGCACGAGCCCTCCCTGGCTTTATAGGCCTCTCCTTTTAGTCCTTTAACTCCTCTCGGACCAGACAATACTGCGCAGGAAGAGCAAAGTACGCCTGGGTGGAGGGGGCATGCAGAAATTGAAGAGCGATCTGCTGGAGTTGCTGTTCTCAGGCTATTATTAGGAGGACAGGAAAGGCAGACGAAAGCAAGCAGTGGACGACAAACAGGCCCGACAGACAGGCAAACTGGTGAGCAGACAGGTGGGCGATTCGGCATACAGGCTCCTCGAGTGGGGTTTTGGGGGGATAGGACACTCTGGGGAGGTCTGCCCCATTCCCTCTGGATTATTGGGGAATTGGTGCCATTTATATAGCCAGCCATTTTGTGCCACCCAACCACCATTTTGGCGAGGTAACATGGTAGTTGGTGAGGACTCAGTTCCAAGGTCCTTTTCTCCTCCCCCCACCCCTTGAGTCTGAGGTTAGAGGGTACAAAGATTTACAGAGTTCATTGGGATGCCTTCTTGTTTACAGGTGTGCTAGGGCTAAATGTCGTAAATAGTTGTCACTTGGAGGCAGGTGTATTAACGCGGGCAGGTCAAGTTTGCAGGGTTTGGATAGTTTAAGGCTTGAAAGCGGAAGCCCAGGTGGGAAGGAAAAGGGTACACTGGTCTACACCTGGTCGGCCAGGATGTTTAAATGTTCATCAGGAAGTTATGGTAGTCACAGTTACAGAGTACTATCAGCTGGAAACGGGTTTTCAAACAGCAATCACTCAAATATAAAAGGAAGTAGACAGGAGGGCAATACTAAGATGGGGGAGAGAGGGGGGTAGGGGTAGGGGTGTGTTACAGTTATATTATATGTATAGTGAGGTTGTTAGTTTTGTGAGGCAAAGGCCTAGACATTTTGATTGTTAGGTGCAACCTTTTTCAATAAATCGGCCTTTTTCACACAGCCTGGTGTCAGTTTCGGTCATGTCATACTTTTTCCCAAGGAGTACAAGCCACACCGGTCTACTGCCAGCCACCTCACTGCCGCACGAGGAGCCTGGGCCTAAAGCCCTTTCTGACTCGTAGCAGTCACACAACAGCTGCCTGCTTCCTACTGCCTTCCTCCTTTTATGTTGCCCGCTGTGGCTTCGTGACTCCAGCTGCTGCTTGCTGCCTTCTTCTACTCCTATCCTCTGCCCTCGCTGCTCCGCTACTCTGAACTCCCAGCTTCTATGTTCTCGTGCTGGTTTACACGCGTAAAGAATGACACCTGGCACGAGATATCAGAGCTACGGGCTATGGAATATGATGGGTGGCATTGGTACATGATGGCCACATGATCTGGATGCATAGTGTTGTGTAACATATTGTGAGGAGTTGACAGTCTTCCATGTGATGTGTCACTTGGACCCATGATGGCACAATTGGGATATGTGCATTTACTGATAATGAAAGAATGGTATTTAGGCACAAAAGGTATGTATTGCTGAAAATAAAAGCTGATGAATGGCGACAGTATTGGTATTTTTCAGACTTCGAGAAACTTGTGCTGGTTAGAGGAAAATTTTAAATGTACTGAAAAAAAAACTAACCTTTGAGAGTTCGGAAAATTACAAGATGATGTTTTTAGACAAAATATATTTACTAACTAAAAATGAAAGCTTAAAATTGCGATTACAATCTCAGGATGTTCCCTATATTAAATACCAAGCCAGTATTTTAGGAAAAATTTGATAATTTCCAAATTATTTCAAGGTGAAACTTGAGCGACGACTTGTAGTAATTTTGCTATACTTATTGCTGATGTTCTATCAGCATCTCCTTGGTAGCAGATGGTGCTGTGGTACTTATTTCGTGGTTTACATGCAGGTATTTCATTACCTAATGTAAACCTTTTTTTGATTTCTATATCAGTATTTAGAGCCTGTACCTTCAATAAAGCTACTGTGTGTATCACTGTGATCTCTGTAACATGAGCATCAGCTCTGCTGAGCCTGTAAGACCTGTCTACCCTGAGGGACTGCAATGGCCACAGGACAACGAGATGTCTGCCAGTTTCCTATCCTCCCACTTAAAGATAATCCTTCATATTTGACCGGTAATCTGTAATGAAAGGGGCAGTTTGGGAAAATTAATGTGAGTTCAAGGCGAAGATGAAAGGGAGTGTTTTATATATATTTATGAAATAACATATTTTGGGTGCCTATAAAACTGATAGCGTTTTGTCAATTTCCTTTTTAAATCCTACTGTATAAAGCATTGTTTGGTTCCATTTTTATATGTTTTCTTAGGTAATCAAGAGTGAATTCCGTCAAACATCCCTAAAAAAAGGTTGAACTCACACAGCAGTCCAAGACACGTAGGACTATATCATGAGTGCTCCTTCAGTCCAGCCTGTAAAATAGTTGGATCTTTGGCTGATGTTTTAGGAAAATTGTGCTATGAAATGCTGCATATGCTCCGATTTTCCACTATGGAAACATTTTTCCAACCCCCTTGAACAGAGATCGGGCTTACTTGCTTTGCTCGCTTGCTCTATGCAATTGGGGCATTTACCTCCACATGCAGAGGCATCACGAGCCCCCCACCTTCAGCAGCTACAGTGGGACTAGGACAGGTAACAGTGAGCCACTAAAGTGTTGATTCTTCCTCATGGGTGTCTTCCTTGTGTTGGTTTGAAGACGATAGCTGATCAATAGCACTGCACCTAAATAAGGAGTGTGGACAGCGGATTTCCAAATTAACCAAGGGCAGTGAAGGAGAAACAGAAATAAAAAGAAGGAAAGAAAGAAACGGGGAAAAGAATGATCGGAAGGTGAAGAGGAGGAACAATGGAAGGAAGAGTGAAAGGATGGAAACTTGGAAAGACGATCTGTGAAAGGAGGAACTGAGGGATGAAAGGATGAGTGATTGGATGGATGGATGCCACAGAGCAGACTGGCCGACTCACACAGTGCCACCGTGTGTCACATGATATCGGCTCTCTTCATACAGTCACCTGGTGAGGTGCCAATACCAAAAGGTGTGAGACAAAGAAGCTGGAAACCCCTACTGCTTGTGGGCTTCCAGCTCGTATGATGAGCAGGCTCTGCACAGCCAAAGCCCATTGTTGGTGTTTAACCCTCCCAAAGAAATTGGCAGCAGCCTCTGAACTTTTGTGGTTTTGTGAGGAGAAGGCAGGGAGTACATGGTCTAAGGGCTTTTAAGGCAGAACTTAGCACAAAGCCCTGCTCCCTCCAATGCCACTGGGTAGGTGCTTTTCAGAAACTGGCAGATCTGACAGAGGATGTTTCACAGAGGAGGCTATTTCATTTTCTGGATATTCCCTTGCACACAAGTCTGAAAGTTCAGCTGCCCCGCTGCTTGGATATGCATTGAAAGCATGACTACATAGGATAAGAACGACCCGTATCTGAAGCTGAATTTTCTGTTTTGGTTAATGTCAACCCAGAATACAAAGTAATAATATATATATATATACATATATATATATATATATCGGGGTTCTTGAATTTCAAATGTCTTTGAAGTATTGAAAGTTCATTCAGACTTATGGCCTGTTTAGAGTTTGGCTGGTGGAGTTTCCGTACGCCATTGTGTAGGATGCACTATAAAACCTTGATGGATCTGGTACAAAAGAGAGAGGGGAATTACAGGAGGGGGAATATCCAGCGTTCACAGAACAAAACTGAAAGTTATTCCATAGGCAAATAGTAACAGTAAACAGCACCGCCAAGGTAGTGGCTGTACATTAACTGATTTTGGCGTTAGTTGTGACCGTCTTCTAAGTAAATAAGGCCCATTTTCTGCATACTGTATGTTTTTGTCCTCTTTCTAAATGTTACAGTTTGTCTAATATTTTTCAAAATAGGAGAATTAGACTCAGGATCACTGGAATTATGTGGCAGGGGAACGCCAAATTATGCAACACTGTTGACTAAATTATGTGGCAAGAACAGCCAAATCATGTGACATAACTCTGCACTATTTTGACAGTATTACTTCAGTATTTTGTCATTTTTACAAATGGTAACACTTTATGGACAAGAATTTCACCATATTACTACCAGTTTAACAACGAAATACAGAAATAAGCAATGGAAAGATGACCACAACCTTTACAAAGGGCCTTCCACTGTGCGTGAAAACGTTGCTATGTTTTTATTCTTTTTTTTTGATCCGTTAGAATTTGTTTTTGCTAACATTTGCAGATTTTGCAGCAGTTGATGGATTATGTGCCAAATGTGGGAAATACATAATTATGAGAAAAAAGCCACAGCAGCAGTGTTGCACAATTCCAGTGGCCCTGATTATACTTTACAGGCAGGGGCATAGCGCAGGACTCTGCAGCCCCTGTTGCATAGGACCCCTCCACCAACCCTTAAGGCAGCCCCCACCTCTTAAGGGTGTCCCCATTTAGCCCATGGCCAATGAATACCTGTGAAATATGGGCGATTTGTGGGTCTGTAGGGGTCTTCATTACATTTTACGCTACTGTTTATAGGGAAATTAAAGGGCAACGTATTGGTAGATTCTATTGCCTAACAGAGCCCATTGTGCATACAGTGTTCCATGCAATGAATCTCTGTGTAATAATGAGGACTTCATAATCTATAGGGCTCTGTCTTTTCTACACATGAAGCAGCAAACCATTTTCTTTGCACTGTATTAATCTGGGATGACATGATAATTTGACCTCTGCTCTATGCGTGGCTGGCAAGAAAATGTGTTCTTTTCCAGCACGTGTTCCAAAGTTGAATTTTAAGAACTTGTTAAAATGGTTGAAGACGTCCATAAAAACCATGTAACTTTCTTGGCGCGCTGCTTAATCATAAGATGAAACTGTAACCTTTTCAGGAATTCGATGGCAACTTTGTTCTGTAAAACACCATTTATGGCACTCCTGCTAGCATTTCTCACTAGGGCGCCCGCAAGCGCTTTGACTGTGCATGCCTTCCCCTTTCTTTCACTCTCCTCCCCTATGACTCCTTGGCTACTGTGCTGGTGCCACACTGCTGAATACAATCCATCCCAAGTGAGTCCAGTTTTAACTAGCCCTCGGCTCTCTCTGTCCTAGGGGTACCTAATAGATCTGGAATCATGCTGTCCAACACATGTAGGAATTCTGGCTTCTACTGGCCAGAAGAAAACATACATTACTCTAGCGGCTGGGAATCGATCTATCAGTTAGTACTTGCAGAGCGTGGCTTATCACCCGTGAGCGTATCCAGGCACTGTGATGCCGGGTTAGTCAAAAAGCCAGGTCTTGACTTTCTTCCTAAAGTCCACCAGTGTGGTAGATGTTCGGAGGGAGAGGGCATTCCAGGCCTTGGGGGTGAGGTGGGAGAAGGAGCGTCCTCCCACTGTGGCTGTGTGGGATGTGCAGAGTCTGTGCCAGGACAAGAGAGGCGGAGCAAAGGTTTCTGGATGGTTGGTGGAAGTTCAGGCGGTGGTTCAAGTATGCTGGTCCTTGGTCGCGGAGGGCTTCGTAGGTGTGTGTCAGTAGTTTGAACTGGCATCTTTTCTGGATGTGAAGTCAGTGGAGGTGTCTCAGGTGCTAGGTGATGTAGGTCCTTTTGGGTAGGTTAAGGATCAGTATGGCCGCTGAGTTCTGTATCATCTGGAGCCCTCTTCGGAGTTCACTGGAGGCCCCTGTGTACAGTGCATTTCCGTAGTCCTCACGGCTGGTGATAAGGGCTTGCATGACTGTTTCATGGTGAGTTTGCTGTCCAGGATAGTGCCGAGGTTGTGGGCATGGTGTAGTCTGAGTTCTGTGAGCCACCAGGTGTCTTTTCAAAAGGAGGTATGATTGCCAAAGATCAACACTTTGGTCTTGTCTGTGTTGAGCTTCAGGCAGTTGTTTTTCATCCAGCCGGCGACATTCTTCATGCGGTTGTAGAAGTGGGGTCTGCTGAGAGGACGAGCTGGGTGTTGTTAGCCTAGGGTATGATGTTGGGGGTTCTGACCATGTCTGCTAGCAGCGTCATGTAGATTTTGAAGAAGGTGGGGCTGAGGGATGAACCTAGCAGGACACCGCAGATGATGCTCTTAGGTTGTGAGGTGAAGGGGGGGAGGCAAATTCCTTGCATGCAACTAGTGAGGAAAGATGGCATCCACCTTAGTGCATCTTCCTTGATTCCAGTCTGGTGCAGTCTTTTGAAGAGAGTGCAGTGGGAGATGGTGTTGAATGCTGCAGAGAGATTGCGAAGGATCAGGGCGGTCAATTCACCTCTGTCGAGTAGGGTGTAAACGTCGTCTGTGGTGGGAAGGGTACTGCCCTTTTAGTTTCCAAGGTGTTACCCTGGGCTTCCCTAGACCAGGGCTTTGAATGGACTGAATAAAAGTGTGGGGATGTGGGTCTCTAAAAGGGACGTGGGTATGTAATTAACAATGTGATTCATACAAGTAAACTACATTTCTGTGATTTCCATAGTGTGCCACCTGACTAGTATTTTCATTCCTCTCCAAGCTTTCTGTTATTGCATCCATAAACATAACACCACAACTGACACCTCAAATCAGTCAAAACTATTGCCTTTGTCAATGGTAGTTTGCTGTTTAAGATAAATGAGTAATTACAACAGTGATTTTGTTGTAAATAATTAATGTTGAAAATGTTTCCATTCTAAAGTTGTGAGACTGTGAACTAAACATTGCTGAGGCCTATGGAATGGGTAGTGGTGTTCAGTGTCCCAATCACTCCTGCTATTTTTACTTTGTTAGACATGGACGCCCTTTTTCTCTGTCTTGTCTGCCTCTTTTATACCTCATCTCTTTCCTCTTCAGCACCCTCTGTCCACTCTCTCTTCAGTGCACTTCCTCACATCTCCTTCCCTTCACCACTTCCCAAATACACAACAAACCAACTCGCTTGCAAGCACTGCATTTTCTTTTACTTCGCCTTGTCAAGTTTTTGACAACTGTGTACCTGCTACACAGACACTTGCACAGAATCACAGTTCCAACACGAATATGTGACCGTTGCTCTATGCGCTCTGCAAAAAGGGCAAAGTTTGGATGAACATGTATTCTGAACTCCTTTTTGACCCACTGACTCAACTTCAGGACTCTTAAATGTGGCATCTTATAAGTATCTGGAGGCGACTCAATTCGAAGCATGGGGTACACAGGACTAATATGCCATGCAAAAAATACAGGAACACAAAATCCTGGGTACAGTTAACAGCCTTGGGAATGCAAAATTAAGTACACAATGTGACACATAAAAGGGAACTAAATTGCTGCCATGGATTTCCTTAACCTACTTTACAAAACAAATTCAGAAATTGATCAGTGTTTTTGCCAGTAAACTATGGACATAAATAACCGTTTCAGTGTCCCTTTTTAATTACTTCCGCCTCTGAGGTCTAAAGCCCTGCCTCAAACAGTCTGAATAATATTGTGTTTAGGGTAATTGCTTCTAGGACGGGAGACTTTTGAGGAGGGAGAGGAGTCACGACTTCCTTTGTCTCTGATTAAACTAATTATTTCCCATATTTCCTAATCGCTCAGGACTCCACTGTGTGACGTATGTGCCACAGCACAAATATTTCCATTGTAACTCCACCTTCTCTTACTTTGTGGAGACAAATGATCCAATCACCCACCTCCCACAAAAACCTACGCGAGGGCTATTCATCATCATGAGGCCATCACTGGACGGGTGCCTGCAAAGCCCAGTCTCCTCACAGAGTGAGCGCCTTTTCGTTCTCTCGGCCTGCATTGTATGGTATTGCACACATTACTTCTCACGTACCCCGGACGAGGTAGCGAAGCGCTGCGATTCATATTGAGCTGTTGTGCACCCATGTCCTAAAGCGTGGTTACAGTAGGGTAGCAAGGATGCTCTAGGCCCTAATGCAACCACGCAACTATAGCCCTATACTCTGGTTTGGCAGTAAAAAACAACCACGAAGGATGAAAAGAGCCTCTCACACCTCTGGGACCCGGTGCCACTGCATCAGAGTGACTGAAGAGGCATAATTTAGAAATGAGTGACCTGAGTGCATGCTCCGCTCCTGTGGGCTCCATGTGGTAGTGCTGTTCTCTGACAGATGAAACACCAGCAGGTTTCCCCTCAGGAGGTTGGCTTTATGGAATGACAAAGACTGGGCTGGGCTGTCAGCACACACCCAGCAAGAGTGTCAGTGAATTTGTAGGAATGCCTAAAGCCTCACTGCTTTAGAAAGTTCTTGGAGGTATGAGGTGCCTCCAGGGGAGGAACGCTCAATGGAGGCTGGTATATAACATTGAAAGGTCCCCCTAGTAGACCATGCCTGAAAGGGGTGCCCCCAGGGCTGGCGCTTGAAGCAGTGGGTAGCCCTGGAGAAAGACAGATGCGCACTCGGCCCATCCTACTCTGCTGGCAAGTTGGTCTCAAGGTGGCCTGGCCCAACACTCTAGAACATTGTGCCCGCTTGTCAGAGGAATGACTGTCCACAGGCAGGGCATAGTTTCCAGTCCTCACTGGTGGGAACCCAAGCCCAGTGCAGCCCTGTGCCTTGGACTCTATATGAAAGGTAGTCACCGCTTTGGAGTCACTAACCCTTTGAGTGGGTACTGGGTAGTTGCCTTCATAGTCCGGTGACTGCCACCTCCTTGTTCAAATTGTGTGTCAGATGTATATCTGGACAAATCCTGCTTTAGACGTATTAGCAACTCCGCAGTGCAATTGTTTCCCTAGAGTTACGGTGAACAGATTTTCAGAACCAAAAAAAAAGGAATGGCCAGAGATGTTGAAGAAGGACTCAATTGTGGCACTCACCAAGAACAATAAAGGTCTAGAGAACTGCACCCACCTCCATCAATCAAACAGTCTTTGTAGAGCGTGGCTACTCACCTGTGAGGATCTCAAGGTGCTGGGGGGCCAGGTAGGGGTGGAGGAGGAGGCCTCATCCGAAGAGCCACGTCTTGAGGTTCTTCCTGAAGATGGTGAGCGATGGGCTTTGTCCGAGGTGCAGGGTGAGGTTGATCAATCTCTTTGCTCCAACGTAGGTGAAGGATCTTTCTCCGGCGGTGGTTTTGCGGAATACGAGGGATGGTAGCCGGGGCCATCTGGGCAGAGCTGAGGCATCTGGTGGGGTGTGGAAGAAGACGCAGTGGTTCAGGTTGGCTGGTCTTGCATTGTGTACGGCCTTGTGGGTGTGGGTGAGTGGCTTGAAAGTGGTTAGCTTCTCGATCGATAACCAGTGGAGGGTCCTCAGGTATTGGGAGATATGTTCTTGGTTAGGGACATCCAGAATAAGTCTGGTGGTGGCGTTCAGGATGAGTTGCAGTTTTTTAATGTTTCTAGTTGAGGTGCCAGCTTAGAGGGCGTTGCCATAGTCGATCTTGCTAGTGACTAAGGAGTGGGTTGCCTGTCCTGCGACAGTGTGCTGGGATCCATCTCAAGGTCTTCTGAAATTTGCAGAGTGTGTGCCAGCAGGAAGAGGCGACTGAGTTTACCTGGCGGGTCATGGATAGGGAGGAGTCGAGGATGATTCCTAGGTTGCGGGTGTGCTCAGTAGGTGCAGGGGGGCGCAGTGCGATATGGGTCACCAGGATTCGTCACAAGCTTAGGTGGCATTTCCGAAGATGATCAGCTCAGTCTTGTCAGAGTTGAGCTTGAGGCAGCTTTCTCTCATCCAGGTGGCGACGGCTTCCATTCCTGGGTGGAAGTTCCTGTTGGCCGGGTCTTCAGTGAGGGAAGTGATGAGTTGTGTATCATCGACCATGTTCATACCATGGCTTCTGATGATGGCAGCGAGAGGGGCCATGTATACGTTGAACTGTGTGAAACTCAGTAAGGATCCTTGGGAGACTCTGCAGTTGACTCCTGTGGGTCTGGAAGTGTAGGACGGGAGTCTGACCCTCTGCATCCATAGAAGCACTACTTCGTCCATAGAAGTACTACGCTGCTACATCGCACAAACCTATAACAAAGGAAAAAGACTAGCATTTCAGTGTTTGTGCACTCTAATTTCAGAAAGTCAAGTCTGACATAAGGAGTGACGCCAGTCCGGTTTTCTTTGCATTCTGGGTCTTGTACTCCTGTATTTAGTATGACAAAACAAAGACTACAATTGACAGAAAACAAATTAAAAAATAGGATACAGTGACCTTTAATTTGTGTTTCTATGAGGGTGAGTGAAAGGTGGTGGAGAGGTGGCCATTGTCTCAAAATGAGAATTATTTGCTCTCCCCTCAAGGACATCAATACGTTTTCTGGAATGATATATAAAAGTGGGCTAAACTTTGTTAGCTGAAACTTACCATGTGAAAGCATTCCTTCCCGGTGCCTTTAGGTGTCCCAGACCCGGTCTGCTGAGCCTCGTACTTGACTGGCGGGCTTCTCCAGCGTTTAAACACCTCATTAAAAACTGCTCTGCTGAGTGAACCACAAGCAATACCTGGCTGATGGAACCTAACTAGGACAAAATTGGTCCTGCGTCGCTTGTGTTCTGATTCAGCAAGCAGCTGGCCTGGTGGTTTAGGCTTCCCACTGGTAAGTCCAAGACTGATTTGCATATGGCTGGGTCCAAGCTGAAGCTGGTGGAAATGGGTATTTCCCATTCTTGCCTTCCAATGCACCCCCAGAGCAGCCAGGGTCCCGCATAATAACTGGGACTGTCTGGAAAAATCAGGGACAACATTTTTTTTGTTACTCTCAATATAGACCTGTAGGCTCACACTGTCCAGCACTTGGTGCTTTCATTCGAGCCCTAGTTTTGAGACAGGTCTGGTAGGTTTCCCTGAGGGAGCATGGCTACAAAATCCTTGGTGGCCCAGCATCATTGTAAAAAAATGGGTTGCTGGTTGAGGAGGCAACAAGCCCACTTCTTGTCAAGGTGAACCATAAAAGTCACTAAATTAAGCTGTGTTTAACTCTCTGGTAGCTTGGTGTTAGAAAATGTGTTGTTGGTTGACAGAAGTCAAGCATCAACAGCAATTATTGTCAGGGTACGGCACAAGCAATTCCCAAATGAACCTGTGCTCACACTCTGGTAGCTTGGCACAGCGCAGTCAGGCTTAACTTGAAGGCAATGTGTAAAGTATCTGTTGAACACTTTAAACAGTAAAACTGTAAAAACAGTACACAAAAAGGATCCAACACCAGGTTAGAAAAATAGACTTTAGTTTAATAAATAAAACAAGACCAAAACAACAAAGATCCAATCAGTAGAACTTGAGTTATTAATTTTCAAAGAATAAACTGTAGAACTGCGCTTAGAAGCAAAACGAAACACCAACCAATTATCAGGTCCCACCAGACTGGGACAAAGTCAAAAGTTCGGGATGACCACGATGAAGCGTTGATCGGCTACAGGGACCCAGTTAGGCCCCTTGAACAAAGTACCTTCAATCTAGGTTGTGGAGCGTTGTGTGGATCTGAGGCGAAGATACATTACGCAGCCAATGCAATGCGTTATTCCGAGATGTGGCAAGACTGCGGTGCAAGTTTCTGTTGCATCGCATCAGGGATCCCATCTATGGTGCTTGCGATGCGAAGACCGGTGTTGGGGATTCATTGCACAACTGAGGCGATGCGTTGATTCTGATGAGAACTGAAGCTGCGATGCAGAGGTTTGGTGTCATCTTTGAGGCTGCTGTCGAAGAGGGATGCAAAGACCTGCTCCAGGGAAGCCTTGTGCAGTGGTGGTTCTGAAGACGATGCTTCGATCACAATGTGCAGTGGCAATGCAAGTCTTCTGTGTGGGGTACAAACCACACAGCAGCAGTGATGCGTTGGTTCTGCTTGAGGATGTGCCGCTCAGCCGGGAAGATGCATCGGTTCTGTTTGGGGATGTTCCGCTCAGCAGAGAAGATGTGTTGGTTCCACTGGGGAGCAGCTTAGGCCAAGAGTCCATGACTGGGGAGCCACCACTTAGCAGGGCACACTCATGAATGGCAGAGTCCAGGTGAAGAAGCTGGGTGACTGGAAGTCTTTTATGTCACTGAGACTTCAAATCAGGAGGCCAGTCAACTAGCCCTTGGAGTCACTCTGGTTCTGGGTTGGAGAGATGCAGGTTCAGTCCTTCTCTCTCCCAGGCAAGAGGGCAGCAGGCAGCAGATCAGCACAGCAAATCAGGAGTCCAGCAGTGTCAGTCCTTCAGTAGCACAGTAGTCCTTCTTCCTGGCAGTGTACCCACAGGTCCAGAAGTGTACAGGCACCAAATGGCTAAGGAAAGATTATGCTAACTTTCTAAAAATTGCATTTTCATAACTGCAATTTAGAATCTGACTTCACCATAAAGAAGGACCTTAAATTGTGATTCTAGTGACATTAAACTTGAAGTGGTTATCTTATCTTATTTGGAAACTACGCTTATAAAGTGCAATAAGGTAATTCCAATGTTAAGCAATGGGAGAGAGGCCTTGCGAAGGTGAAAAACGAATGTAGGAGTTTTTCACCAAAAGGACATGTGAAACAAAAAAGTATATGTCCTACTTTATAAATACATTGCATCCTGCCCTCTAGGCTGTCCAGGGCCTACCCAAAGATGACATATATATTAAAAGGGAAGGTTTGAGCCTGGCAAAAGGTTTATTTTGTCAGGTTGAAATGGCAGTCCAAAACTGCACACCCAGGCTCTACAAAGGAAGACCAGAGACATGTCTAAGGGGCTACTTAAGTAAGTGGCACAATCAGCGCTGCAGGCCCTCTAGTAGCATTTAATTTACAAGCCATTGGCACATGTAGTGCACTTTACTAAGGACTTATAAGTAAATTAAATATGCCAAATGGTTATATGTCCTTGTTACCATGTTTTAGGGAATGAGCTCAAGCACTTTAGCACTGTCCAGCAGTAGTAAAGTGTGCAGAATAATCGTGAGTCACAATTAGGTTTAGCATTGTGAATACATTCACTTATTAGTTTGAGTGTGAAATTATTGTTTCGTGAAATCTCAGCAAAGTGCAGGTCTATTAACATGCATGCACACACATGTGAAAAGAAATGATATGTACCTTATAACCCTATAGTGAGTATTTAGGAAACTTGTCCTGTACCTAATGTGTAGAATCTCCTTTGCTCAAAGTATGTTTACTTCTGATAAGTTGAGAGTTCATATCTTTGTGAACCTCCTGTATTTAACAACGAAAGTTATACGTTTTGGATATAGTAAAAAGTGCCCCCAAAGTCCTGTGCTGTAAGCTAAAATGTGACCGCTTACCTAAGTGAATTACCCTACGTCAGGATAATCCATATGAAATTATATCCTTATTCGTAAATTTATTAATCCTTCTGAAAGCATAAATATATTGCATGTTTTAAACGTAAGCGTCATTTTGCACATGAGCTCAACTTAAAATATCTCCGTTATGCCCACTCACCAGTTCTTTTAAATTAAAAAAAACTACAAAAAAATTAAAGAGAAATTAGATGACCAAATGGTGGGACAGCATTATACTGAAACAATACAAAAAACTAGACAGGATACCATGGGGTCTTAGATCACAGATTTGCCCAACGTATGATGACTTGGATACGGATTTACTGATAAGATGGGATGAAGAACTAAGATCGAACTCAATGAAATTAATGGATATTCTTATTGAGAATGCGGATAGGAAATTTGCCAAATTACAAGAGGAAATTTTGATCTTAGAACAGGAGATTAAAGAGCTAAATTTAGCTGAGGCCACGGAGAAAAACTACAAAATTTTGAATGAGATTATTCTTCCCCGTATAAATCCCTTGCCTAAGGAAGCTATGGACGGGAAGGGTGCACAGGCGCCCGCAAGTCCACCCAGAGTCTTATGTCAAGGCCAATTCAAATTAATTCAGGCGACTGATCCAAAGGGGAGACATGATCAGAGTAGAAAGGATGCACACATTTATATGACAGGGGTCCCTAGGTTATCTGCTGGGCAGAGAGAGTCTCACGATTCTCTCATTAATAAAGTTGTCTATTGGTTTCGCATACAGAGGAAATGTCTGTCTGTCTGTGCGGTCAGCAAGTTCCTTGCGTCTGCCTGGCATATACGTACACATTTTTTAAAAGATCACAGTGATTTGTTATTAATTGAAACTTGATTCTAATTTATTTAATTCAACAGTTTTACTCATTGAATTTTTTATAAAATTATTGATGAGGATATCAAGGCAGCCAACAAAAAGGAATTCTGACGTTTCCCCCTCATATATAGCATGGGAGACACATGTGAAGATTTATATCTATTTTTTCTCCTTTGTACATTCGCAGATCTCTCATTTTATCTTTATCTTATCCTCATTATTTACTTTTTAATCTTGTTATTATATATTTATTGTGTATAGATCATGGTTTTACTGTTGTAAGTTATTGCTTTGATGGTTTAATTAGACCGAATAAAGCTTGTGTGACTTGACTTGAATGAGATTATACTGAAAGTACAAGAAATAGTAAAACAAAGAAAAGCGAAGAAACTGAAAAGGGATGAACAGGACTACCTTAATGGTAGGGTGTTCATGTTTTCTAAGAAATATGATCATCTGATTCAAGGAATTGAACTAAAGGCACAGTCACTCATATCAGTGAGTTCAGCATCCACCGCTCAAAGTATTCCCTCGACTAGTGATAGTGATGTGGATGGAGGTAAGGATGGAATACAAACATCTAATACGAATAAGCATTTTTTTTTACAAGAAATCTGGAGAATAAAACAAAGCAATTGGGAACAGAACAAGAGCGACAGAGAAAGAAACCCCATAGGAGCAGGAGAGGAAAGGGCACAAGAACAAAGAATGGGTATGAAAACCAGAACGTGGAACAGGAAAGTATGAAATCAATTTCAGAACAACAGGACGTTGTAACTAACTTATCCAACGAGATTCTAACACCAGAAATGGTGACCCTATTAAATAAGGGATTAGGATATTCTCTGACCAATAAGGGAGATATTTGTCAATCCAAAATTGATTTTTTTAAATATATCAGAAGATTGAAATTGAAGAAATACTTCCAACAAATGGATACACAAGACAGGGCTAGGGATCGGCCAAAGAGTAACATTATACAGAGTGAACTATCAATTCAGGATCTTTTGCCGATAACTAACTATGAGGAGTCATCAATAATAGTGTCTAATGTATGAAATTATCTCAATATTACATCAGATTTATGGAATAGCAGTGGTCTCAGAAACAATCAAGGTGGATTCCCAAAATGGCGATATAGGAGGAAATATTGTAATAATGAACCATACTGATTATGAAAAAGAGGTGTACATGCAATTAGAAGATGGTAACTGTTATGAAAAAATGGAACATAACCCTATGAGCCAATTGATTAACAAGATTAATAATCGATTGAGGCAATGGCATGAACAGTGCTTATTAAATGATGATTAATACATGTACTTATTGGTGGATCACCCAAGATTCCCTTGTCTATACAGCCTCCCGAAGATACATAAAAAATCACCCTTTCCCCCAGGAAGACCGATAGTGTCTGGAATAGGAGGACCTACCGAAAAAATATCAGTTTGTGGATATATTCTTATAACCTCTGGTAAATAATCTCCCATCATATATTAGGGATACAAAACACATCCTGAGTCTTCTGAATGATATACAATGGGAACCAGACTTGCTGATGGTAACTTTAGATGTAGTGTCACTATACACTAGCATAAAACATGAGTTTGGTATGCAGGCATTACAGCACTTTTTACATACCAGATCAGCAAGTTTATTGGAACATATGAAAATGTTACTGGATATGACAGATTTGATTCTTAACCATAACTACTTCTTATTCAACAATGATTGGTTTAGACAAAAACAGGGAGTAGCTATGGGATCGAAAGTTTCCCCTTCAAATGCAAACCTTTTTATGGGGTGGTTAGAACACACATGGGTGTGGGGGATTGGAGCGGCGGAATGGCATCCATATATTTTGTATTGGGGACGATATATAGATGATTGCTTCATGATTTGGACAGGTAGTGTGGAGAATTTAAATGAATTTTGCAGATACCTGAACGATAATAATGCTAATATCAAATTCACATATCAATTCAGTTCGGAGCATATGGAAATTTTAGATGTGGACTTATTTGTGGATGGTAATAGAATTAAAAGCAGATTATTTCGTAACCCTACATCATGCAATTAAATTTTACATGCTACAAGTGCACACCATTTATATCAAATAGAGGCGATACCTTATGGGGAGATGATGAGGGCGAGATGTAATTGCAATAAGGACAATGAGTTTCATAAATGTATTCAGGATATGGGACATTGATTCATAGCAAGGGGCTACCAGAAACAGATTATTACCGAAGCCCAACAGAGGATAAGTAAATTTCCTAGGCAACGAACTCTGGAATCTCGGGTGATTTCTGATCTGAATGAGGACGAGGACAAAATAAGAATAATACTGGACTACACTGAACATTCTAATACACTGCTTAAAATTATGAGAAAACATTGGGAGTCTTAACTCAGGATCCAACACTAAAAAAACCTTATCACGAATAGGCCATTAGTGGCCTTTCGTAAGGGTAAAACTCTTAATAATCTACTATGTCCAAGGTATCCAACAATACGTGTGGAAGAGAACTGGTTGAGGTTGCACAATAAAGGTTTTTTAAATGTGGAGGATGTGGAGTTTGTAGATAGACTTGGCAGGCTAAAAAAGACTTTAGTGTAGACATTGGTCCTAGATGTAATATACAAACTTACATCAACTGTAATACCACTTTTGTGATATATTTCATAATGTGTAAATGTAACAAGTTCTATGTTGGAAGTACTATTTGTCCTTTAAAAATAAGAATTGCCGAACATTGGAGGGCCGTTTAGACAGAATGATAAACGTTACCCTATTTCACAACACATGGGGAATTGTACCTTACAGAATACTCACAAGGAATTTACATTTTTGGCATTGAACATGTTAAAAGAAACCCCCCATGTGGAAACAATGAATTATTTCTTAGGAGGAGAGAATCTATGTGGATCATGCATTTGAATGTGGTAGAGAGGGATTGAATACTGGCTATAAGCTGGAGTATTTTTTGGGAGAAAACTAATATATATATGGTTACATGAGGTTTGAGATCATTATGTAATTATGCTACTTATTATTGTTGTAATATATGGTATATATACATTGGAATTTCACATTTCGATATAAATAGGTTATGAATTCTTTCTGTTAATTTTCAGATCTGATGGTTTACAATATATAACTTATTTGGGTTCAAGAGTTCAGGAGAACGTAATATTGTTGGTAATACAATACCTGATATGCATACACACATATTTGAATTGAAATGTTATTTCCCCTCCATTCAATAGGGCACTAATATTTCTTTCGACCATATGTACTATTTAAGTTGAAAATATATCACTTAATGTATGCGTTTACACTGGATAACCTAACAATTCTTATCAATATTAGACGCAAACAACATTTCAACATGAAACTAACCAGATAGTTGCACATCCTTGTTTATGGTCCGTTTTCAATCTTACAGCTCTGTAGCGACAATCCTTCTTCGATACTGTCGTTGCAGTGTAACTAAAAAGCAGGGCTAATCACGGCACGCGAGCGTACTCGCGTTGCCGTTCCAGATGACACTGATTTTGGCGTACACGCTGGATCAACTAGCAATTAAAGGACTGGTGAGTGGGCAACATGACGCTAAAAAGTAAACCAGTGAGGTGCACATCCTTGTTCATAGTCCGTTTTCAATTTTACAGCTCTGTAGCGACAGTCCTTCTTCGATACTGTCCCTACAGCATAAATTATAGGTAGGGCTAATCACGGCACACGAGCGTACTTACGTTGCCGTTCCAGATGACACTGAGTTTGGCGTACATGCTGAATGAACCAGCAACTAAAGAACTGGTGAGTGGGCATAACGGGGATATTTTAAGTTGAGCTCATGTGCAAAATGGCGCTCATGTTTAAAACATGCAATATTTTTATGCTTTCAGAAGGATTACTAAATTTACGAATAAGGATATAGTTTCATATGGATTATCCCGACGTAGGGGAATTCACTTAGGTAAGCTGTCACATTTTAGCTTACAGCACAGGACTTTGGGGACACTTTTTACTATATCCAAAACGTATAACTTTCGTTGTTAAATACAGGAAGTTCACAAAGATATGAACTCTCAACTTATTGGAAGTAACTATACTTTGAGTAAAGGAGATGATACACATTAGGTACAGGACAAGTTTCTTAAATATTCACTATAGGGTTATAAGGTACACATAATTTATTTTCACATGTGTGTGCATGCATACATACTATTAGACCTGCACTTTGCTGAGATTTCACGAAACAATAATTACACACTCAAAAAATTAAGACTCACGATTATGGTGATTCATTTTATATGAAGGTTGTTAATGTAATAGGGTTGATATGGGTGTATTTGGTAACATAATATGAGAGGTTTCCACATTTCATTTGAAGAGCACTTAATTGACATGATGTGATTTTTTTAGACTATCTCATAAGTAATTTCATGAGGTTATTGATATGTGTAATCATCTTTCAGCCATAACAAGCCTTGAAAAAGTCATTGGGTGATTGTCTCAGACAAAACACGTGTTGGCCAGGCTGTTTGTGATTTATATGAACTATCAAGTTGGAATAAAAAGACTCATCATATCAACTGGACGTGTGCCTGATTTTTCTACTATATTGTACCATTCTTTGGCTGTTATCTTAGGGTTGTGGGTGGTTCCCTTTCAGAGCACCGTCTAATTTTTCAAAGTTAAATTTGTTACACATGTTTTTTATGACTACTAAAACAAGATTGTGAGCGCCAACACCCAAATCAACCACCTTTTCGCTTTAAGCAGTAAATTGTGCAGAATCCTAAGGGCAGAAAAAATGAAGTTAGCAAAATCAGGAGGTCTGAGGGCAAAAAAAGTAAGGAGAAACCACGCCAAGAATGCCAGGTCTAATACTTGGCACAAAAGCAGTCAGGCTCAACTAGGAGGCAAGGTATAAAGTATTTATGCAGCACACAAACAGTAATAAAGTAAAGTACAACACAAGAAAAATCCCAAACCAACTTAGAAAAATAGAGAACATTTTAATATTTAAAAAGAGATTAGTACAACAAGAATCCAATACGTAGAATGTGAGATACTGAAGTTTAAAGTTTAGGTAAGTGCAGAGTCTATCAGAACAAAGTGACACCCACAGTCATCTGGTTGTGCTAGACTGGTGGAAAGTCACATGTTCAGGCCATCTGCGGTGGGGCATGTTCCAGATACAGGGACCAAGTTAGTCTCACTGAAAAATGTGCCTTCTCAAAGTCCGGCTCAAAGAGTTTCGTTCACTATGGTGGAGGCCGTGTGGAGCAAGGAGGGCATTGCAGAGGAACAAGGAGAGAGTCGCAGAAGGTCATCACTGTAGCACGAAGATCAGGAAGGGCAGGGCAGGTTGTCATCGCTATAGCGCAAACAGCCGGTAAGGCTTTGTGGCCGGTCTTTGCTCGAGCTTCACACTGGTGGTCAAGACAGGCTGTCATTGCTGTTGTGCAAAGTTCAAATCCTGCAGTTGTCGCTGGCAGTCCCTGTAGTGCAAAGTGTTGGATTCACTGGAGCTTTGCTTTAGTAGTCGTCGCCGGTTGCAGAGGCTCAGTGCAAACTGGCTTGTTTGTGGATGTGAGGATCTCAAAACTCCAAGATTTCACCTTTCTTCACACGAGGTGATGAACTGATACCAACCAAGGGACCAAGACCTGCGTAGCCACCTCTTGGGGATCAGGAACTCACTCTAGCAGACGTAGGCCAGGAGGGCTCAGGCATGTCCAGTTACAGATTCAGTTGCAGCAGTACAGCTTGGCAGATCAAGGGAGGCCTCCAGAGCTTAATCTGGTCCTGTAGCTCAGACAGGAAGTCTGTCAATTGACCTTTGGAGTCACTCAGGTAGCCTTGGATGAAGGGAGCAGGTCTAGGCTTCCTTCTCAGACAGCAGGACAGGCCTCAAACATCAAGGCAGTCCTCTGGTGAACACAGCAAGCCTCAAGTAGAAGGACAGTTCTCTGGTAGCAGCAGGGCAGTACTGTGAGGAACACAGCCGACCTTAAGCAGCAGGGCAGCCCCTGGGGGATAAGGTAAACCTCAAGCAGGAGGATAGCAGTAGGGTAGGTTTCTGGAGAACAAGGCAGTCCTTCTTCTGTAATCTCCACAGGTCCAGGTGTGTACTGAAGAGATGTCCTGAGGGTCCAATATTTATACCTGGTGCCATCCTTTGAAGTGGGGGATGTCCAATAGTACCCCTACAATCGGTTCTGGAAAGTTCTTCCCTTCTCCTGCCAAGTCCGCAATCAGTCTGGGGTGACAAAAGACTTGTGTCAGGTTCCTTTTTGTGTACTGGAGGAAAGCCCTTTGAAGTGTAAGTGGAACAGGGCACAGCTCTGCCCCAGCCATCTTGGCAGGATGGCCCATCCTGCCCATACCTACTCCCCTTTGTCTCAATGTCTGGCTGGAATACATAAACCCTAACAGCAAAGCCCTCCACAACCATGTGACCCAGGATACTTGCAGAAGACACAAATGGTTAAGACAAACAAATGCCAACTTTCTAAAAGTGATGTTTTCAGAATTGTTACTTAAAATCTGACTTTACCATTATAGAGGATTTAAAATTACAGTTCAACTGGGTCTAAGCATCACAGCTCTATCTGCTCGCAATCAAAAGTTAGCACTTATTGAACATAATAAGGCAACCCACTGTTATCCAATGGGAGAGATAGGTCTTACACAACTGAAAAAAGAATTTAGGAGTTTTTCACTACCCGGACATGTGAAACTTAAACCCACCTACATTTTAAATGCAATGCACTTTGCCCTATGGGCTTTTAGGACTTACCTTAAGGGTGGCATATATGTACTGAAAAGGAAAGTTTAGGCCTGGTAAAAGGTTTATTTTCCCAGATTGAATTAGCAATTTAAAACTGCACTACCGGCTTCAGTGGCAGGTCGAGGCATATTTTAAAAGGCTATTTTAGTGGATGGGACAATCAATGCTGCAGGCCCACTAGTAATGTAACAGAAAAATGTTTTGGTCCCTCTGGGGGAAGGATATGAATTAACCTCCATAACAGTGGTTGTACCATAAAGAACTTTCTGTACTGATGACGTTTGTGAGTAATATATCACATTTATACAGTGTGAGTGAATTATGTGTTAGTATAAGTGTTGCAGTGCTATTTACATTAAAACTAAAACCAAACTGTGGTTAAAAGCATGAGGTCTCAAATAAGCACCTATAACAATAGGTACTGTGGGCCTGCTGATTTTTTTAAAAGCCAATACACATTTTCTAATACAATGTTGACGTTTCGACCCCAATCAAAGAAATTAATTCAGGCGGGTCATCATTGAGACAGAATACTGAAATAGGAAGCACCTAGCATACAATACAGAAAGTATGTATCAGTACTTTGCCCTCCATCTGGTCAACATCTATTAATTCAACAGTACAACCCACTAGTAGCATTTAGTATACAGGCCATGAGTGCAAAAGGTGCTACTTTATTGGAGCTGTACAAGTAAATTAAATGTGCCAATTTAGTGTAAGCTAATTTTAGTAAGTTTAAATGTGAGTGTCCAAGCAGTTTAGCACTAGTTAGCAGTGGTAAAGTGTACAGAGTCCTAAATCCCAAAACATAATTCAGAAAAACAGGAAGGAGGAGGCAAAGAGTTTAGGGGTGACTCTGCAGACAAGGCCAAGTCCAACAATTATAAAGCCATGGAGCTTGGAACCCTCACCGAGTCCCACTACCAGTGCATCCCTATGTATAGAGGCCACTCAGTGTGAAAGTATATGAGTGTTGCTTCATCAAATGGCAATTTGAGTTATATGGATCAAGTTGAGGGAGTAGTGCATAAGGCCATGTACTTTTTCGTCCAGTGTGCAAGATTGGCACCTGTGTAGGGTTTTGTGATCATTGTGATGAATGATGACAGTTCCTGAGCTGCTAAAACCAAGATGGAGGCACTGTGGTTTGAGACAATGAACAAGGTGTTTGTGCACCAAAATCATCAACTCTCAGGAATGGGAAACACACTTGTTAACAGCGTATGTGCCATCTTCTGCCTCCCAAAGGGGAACAGAAGCATCACTTTATCCACTGGCCGCCTTTTTTCTGATAGGGCTGAGTTCATGCTTGACGGTTTCATCAAGCAGTATCTCTAAGGCATCACTACTAGGTGTTACCAAGTAAGACATAAAGACCCCAAAACTGCCTTCTGAGGACAAGCCTACCAGACAGCACAAGCTGTTTTTCACAAAATACATAGCGCGGATTTACAAAGAAAATAATGGTACTTGGAGCGCTTTTACTGCCTACCATTGGTTGGTTTTCCTGTAACTCTTATTTGGGTGCTTATTTGATGGCTTTTTTGTAAATCTTGTTTGTTCCTCCCATGGAGCATAGCCTCGTTACCATCTCTTTGATTGGCTGGCTTGTAAGCTTCCTCTGCTCGAATTTAGATAACAAAAAATGTCCTTTTGTTTATGCACTCCATGAAAGTGCATGCGTTTTTAGCTGTGTGCTTTGTGTATTTTTCCCCTCTGCTTCCTCTACTCCACCCACACTTGTGTTAGTCTGTATCCTTCTGCCCCCCATGCTTCATGCAAACATTGGTAAAACCAGTAGGGCTTATATGCGGGATCCAATCGGCTTTGCCAATACTTGTTATTACAGGATGTCCAACATTGTTGCACCGTTTCTGGTCACTCACAGGACTTTAATTGGGTTGTAACTCGTCACTCAGTCATTCTGTTCTCTGGCGTTGTATCTTTCATCCTACATATTAAAACAAGGCTGAGCACCAAAGAGAATTCTGGCCGGGCTCATTAAAACACATTTCCATTCATCACGTTTCCTCTACTCCCACCCCCACCTCCGTATAGTCTCTGCTGCTTTAAGGTCAATCTGCCACCCAGGATCCAGTGGTGGGGGTATGAGGGAGGATTATAATCCACTTTCGAACTGCAGTATTTAAGCTTGAGTTAAAGGGACCATCCACTGGATGTTGGCTCAATAGATCTCAAATTCCAAGCAGACATCATCAAACTAAGGACATTCTGGAAAGCCTACGTTGGTAAATGTCAGAAATTCAGGCATGGGTGAAGAGGACTGCTTTTTACTCTGTACACTGTTTTAATGACCTCCCCATCACTGGGCCTGCAAATCCAGGCCAGTTCAGGCTTTGATTCTTGTAAGTAAGCCTCAACGTGACTTGTCTGGCATAGCCACCCATGCAAAAATCTGAATCATCCTTGAGAAGCATCGTACAAATACATTCCTAAACTATATTCCGGGTACTTTTACTGCAAAGGACTGTGGACACATCAAAACCAGGCCCCTCCTGTGTGGCAGGGAGTGCTGAGAGGAGGACACTGGTCTGTAAGGTGTGTGTTAAGGTTATTATGCAAGGCTGACAGGTTTAGCTGTTGAAAGGACTCGGAGAGCTTAATGCATTAAGAAACTGCAGCATCCCTTAACGGTGAAGAAGTTAAACTTCAGAATTTTGAGTGCCATCCTTGGAGCTGTGGAGTCATTGCAATGGCGATGTTGTGGGTAAGAGGTTAAGATGTTGCTATAAAGTGACAGGACTGTGCTATCTTGGGAAACTGGTTACATTTTTCTGTACCCAATTTTCCCTTAACGCCACAGCCAGCATTGAAAAATAGATGCTGGAAAACAAGGTTTGGCCAAAAATCTCTAAATATGGATTGTCAAGATCCCTAACCACAGAAGACGCCTAATTATTGCAAAGCATTTCCTGTGTCATAAACCTCGGACTCTTAAAAATGCAACCTAATGTACAGAGAAAAACATTTTACATTTGTTAAAGTTCGTAAGATTTGTAAAATTCCTAAAAAAGTTGCCAAGTTTTAAAAATAAATACGAGGAAATAACCCTGCAATCATCCCAAACAAAAAAATCAGTTCTGAATTTTCTCACATCTTTGTGAAAAAATGCTACCCTAAACCGTTTTAAGTGAATTTTCACTTGCATGCAAAGGTGACACAATCTTTGCAACTTCATGAAGTTAGGAAGGTTGTCACCTTCACAAAAGTTTCTTTCCTTGCAAAATCATGATTTCTTACACTCCTACACCCATTCCCCGTGCTTTTCATGTAATGTATAAGAGTTGTTGTTTTGGAATGCCCCCACTCAACCCCCCCTCGAAATATACCACTCCTCCAAATTTAGGTTTGTGAGTGGTCTCTATAAAAGTAACTATTTTTGTAAGCCTTTTTTTCTCTTCTACTTTCTCTACCTTTAGCGCTGAGATGCCTTTTGGTGAAAGTACGATTAATAAACAAATGCTAAATACATGCATAAATAAATAACCTGCAGTGAGGCTTTGTTTAACCATCGACATGGTTGTTGCTAAAATAAAAAAAAGGCTTTCATTCTTGATACCTCTTCTCTGGTGATCTTAGAAAGGGCCTGATTCTTAACGCCATCTGTGGCATTGACAGTGCACTGTTGATCCTCGGCATATTCCAGTACTGATCACCATCCTTGAACTTCTGGGCAAAGGTCTGTGGCTGCTCCCATAGCAGAAGGCCCAGTACACAGCACAAGGCAGGCTACACAGTACAGGGCCTAATAAGCAGCATAGGGTGCATAACCAGCATTAATGGGAGCTCCAGGAGAGGAGAAAAGAATTGTGTTTGTGTTTATAGCCTTGTTACCAGGCCTGCCAATTCACACGACAAATGGCTTCTTCACCTATCACACTGCCGAAATCATATGGTGAGCTGGAGACCCTCCCACAGAATAGTTTACCAGCTCAGGTGCTCTGCACATCAGCCTGCAATTTATTTATGTATTTATTTATTTATGCATTTGTACATAGCATGGACATTACCCACAGCTGTAGGTGTGCTATACAATAGAAAATGAATATTGAATATGATGCATGATTATAATTGCATAGGACATATGTATATGGCATTAGTTGCATTATTGTTATTATTACATGGGACATAGAGTTATCCTAGGCAACAAGCATAGTAATATTTATAAAGTATTAGTAACGGCAGTCCTATACTTAACGCAGCAGGATTTTGACTGAAGTTGAATGCGTGTTGGAGTTTATTGAATGTGAGACAGACCAATATGTATTAGAGGTACAATAATTTATTGAAACTGGGGAGTAGAGGTTAGCTAAAATGTCTTCAAAAGAGAAGAGCTTTCAGAGTAGTTTTAAAGACAGTGATGGAAATGGTGGTGCATAAGCCTGGAGGTAAGGAGTTTCATATTCCGGATGCGCTTCCAGAAAAGGATTTTGCCATAGGTCTTTCCTTTTTGAATGTCGAGGGCTCTAGAAGCAGTGATTCAGCACTCTGTGATGGTCCAGTGCCCCCAGATAGTTTGAATTTGTCAGCTAAGTAATGTGGAGTGGATGTGCATAGGGCCTTGTGAGTGATGCAAATGATCGAATACAAAAAGCCTCTAAGGACATGGGAGATGGTTCCACATCATTTTGCTCCTGCTTCGTGGGAGTTATGGTAGATGTGGCTGGGCAGGTCAGAGGGTTTAAAGTGCCACTTTTCGTGGCCCTGCTCCTCTCTGAGGCTGAGGCCCCTTCTCCCTGTATGATCACACAGTGAAACCTTTTAGGGTCGAGCACGTAAGCGCTCTGGCCTGTTGTAATCTCTCTGTGGGCTTTTAACCACGCCCACTACTGCTATTCATTCTTTGTTGTGCATGTCTTAAATGCTTCATTTTCACTGGTGCATTTTGTGAAATGTCTGTCTTTTGTGTGCTGAGTTCCCTCCCAGGCGATTTCACTAAGTGAACATATCTGTTGGCCATCACACTACGTCACGCTTCGTCCTGTTACTGCGTGTGATGGCCACTCCTCCGGTTTAAGTTTGCCTTTCATCCCAGCCGTGATCCTTTCTAGACTTACACGCAGGGAGCCAATAACTCTCACGCTCATGGCGGCCGTGGAACTTTGAAATGACTTGCTTCTGTCATCTGTTTTACTTTTCATTTTCAATTTATGTGCCAAGAAAAGTCCAGTTAGGAATTTTCAACGGTAATAGCTCTAACTCGAGCAAACGCAAGACCCATTGCATTGCAAATGCTTGTTTTAAGGTTGACAGGTCTATCATCACTTCAAAAATGGAGGCACAAACAGTACAAAGAGGATAAGCCAGGGTCACACAGAGCTGTGCAAATATCCCAAACCAGCTGATATACGACACCCAGCAACCTATGCGTATCTCACCACATCATCCACATAGGATGTGAAAAAAACATTTCTAGACAGCATATATATGCAGAGCTTATATTACTATTTTGGAAGCCTAGGTGAAAAAAACATATGCTCTGCTCTTGGCAACTGTCATGACCTGTCTCTGGAAAGAGCAGGGCATGGAGAGGGACATCCAACATGAACTCAGGACAAGAGGATGAGGGTGATGAAAAAATGCCAGACCGATTCACAGCTGGAAAAGGGGTGCTTTATATCCAAAGCTTTGTATCGTGTTCACTGCACGAGAAATGCATAACAACAAACACTTTTTTACATGTACCTGTACTCACAACTTTACACCACCCCAGGTTCATGGGGTGTGGCATGCTGCCCCACATTCTGTGGCCTGTGCAGCTGCACTCACAGGACCAGGAGAATGGTTTAGTCAGTGAGATTGAGGGAGAGGGTGTGAATCTCAATTTTCCAACTACAAGGAAGTGGGTCACAGGGTGAATGTGTGAGGTGACAGAGGTTTGAGATGGACTGTGCCCATGAGGAGCAGGGTCAGTACTGATTTGTATTAGGTGGGCCTCTAGGTCTGATTTAAACATTGGAGGACAGGTCCTCTTTTAAAATAGCGACGGAGTACACTGTTGCCAAACTCAAGGCCAGCCCACCTGATTTTGAGTCGGGCAGACTGCCAGTTTTATGCCTATGGACTAAAATGTACTCAGTGTAAAAGTTGCTTTGAAGGCCCGACAGAGTTGGTGCCATCTAAAGTAAGCTACCCAACCGTCTGCCCTATTTAAAGTGGACTGTTAGACTTTTTTTTTTTACTGTCCATCGCCGCCAGGTATACCCTGGTGGTGACGAATACTAAAACAAATATAAAAATGACTGTCACACCAAGTGAGAAATCTCATGGGAGGGTCATTAGCTTTTTAAAATTTTCAAAAACAAGCTCTTGCTTTGGGAATTTACTCCTAAAATATAAAAAACTTTGGAAAAGTTTGATGCCCAGCGATCATGTTTGCCGGAGCTGTCCATTGTCCTTACATTGACAGGAAACGCCATAATGTTGGTTCTTGTAAATTAATATAGATGTCCTCTGGGCTGGTGGATATCTCTAAATTTGGTGGGCGGAGTAAAGGTAGTAAAGTACTCCACCACTCTGTCTGCCTTTACTCCATCTACAAGATACTAAATCAGACTGTCTGTCCAGAGTGGCACAGTAGGCTAAAAACAATGGTTTGGCATGCTACCTCAAGGTTTGCCAGTGGTTAGAATGTCTGCAGGCGTTCATCCCATCACCTTTCGAGTGTTTGATTACCGCTGGTATCCCTGGAAACCTGAGAGTGGTGTTGCTTTCCAAACCTACTACTGTGAAAGCTTGTGAATTCGAAGAAGTATTACATTTGCATCCATTCAAAGAGTACTTCTATAAGTGAAGATTTGCTACGTTTTTGGTAAACTGGTCACTACAGGTAGTATTTAAAAAGAGGTGGTGTTAACACAGCGCAGCAAGCAAAGTTGCTGAGCTGTGGTGCATCCCCTAAAGAGAACATAACTGCGCAATCTCTTCGAAGAAATGGTGCAGTTCTGCTCTTTCAAAGTACTATTGCACTTTGGGCTGCCTAGCATAAATACAGGTGCGCTTATGCAATAGTGCAAGAGTGTCTGCGTTAATGTCAAGATAGTTTTTGTGCGACAAGAGTGCTTTCCTTCATAAAAACTATCCTTGGAAGCTTTTATCATCTTTGTATGTGTCCTGAACACCAGCTAAACCCTCTTAGTGAAATCAAGATAACAAGAAACACAGACATAGCAGACTCAGCTCAAAGCCCTCCAGACCCAACTACCAAGCGAAAAATGTATTTATTTGAGGAAGTCAAACCCAAAATACCCAGTCCTCCTGAAACCACGCCCATACATTGTAGCCAACTTCTGAATTTCCCTGGTCAAACTGAGCAAACAGCATAACCTTTCGAGCAATTGAAACACCGGAAGTGACCTAAACAGATGTGCTCTTGCATGTGCCACTGAGACAGCCACTTGATTTAAAGAAAATAGATGGCTGAAAACTTATGACATTTTACCACAATTCCCACAACACAGACAAGCAGCCATCCACATTCGGGAGTGACACAATGAGGGTCATTCTGACCCTGGCGGCCGGTGGCCGCCAGGGCCACCGACCACGGGAGCACCGCCGACAGGCTGGCGGTGCTCCAATGAGCATTCTGACCGCGGCGGTTCAGCCGCGGTCAGAAGCGGAAAGTCAGCGGTCTCCCGCTGACTTTCCGCTGCTCATTGGAATCCTCCATGGCTGCGGAGCGCGCTCCGCAGCCATGAGGATTCTGACCCCCCCTACCGCCATCCAGTTCATGGCGGGAAAGCCGCCATGAACAGGATGGCGGTAGGGGGGGTCGCGGGGCCCCTGGGGGCCCCTGCCGTGCCCATGCCAATGGCATGGGCACGGCAGGGGCCCCCGTAAGAGGGCCCCAAAATGTATTTCACTGTCTGCCTTGCAGACAGTGAAATACGCGACGGGTGCAGTAGCACCCGTCGCACCTTCCCACTCCGCCGGCTCGATTACGAGCCGGCATCCTCGTGGGAAGGTCGTTTTCCCCTGGGCTGGCGGGCGGTTTAACTGGAACCGCCCGCCAGCCCAGGGGAAAACTCGTAATACCCGCCGCGGTCTTTTGACCGCGGCGCGGTAATTTGGAGGGCGGGATCCTGGCGGGCGGCCTCCGCCGCCCGCCAGGGTCATAATGAGGCCCAATGTCTTTTAGCAGGGTTTGGTGCTTAACTCACAATAAGTAATTCAAAAACAATAAAACCTTCATCCCTACCTACATGCTCTGACTCAAATTCTCTCGCTGCTCCATCCACCGTTTTAAATAGTGCATACACCACCCAATGGATCGCTTTACTTGACCACCATTTACATTACACAAGGCTATATTAATTTTTTAAGCACTGGGAGGTTATGTGATTTGCCCACAATCACGGGATGTGAGCTGGCACTGAGACCCACACCTAGTTCTCCAGTTCTAAAGTCAACAACTCTAGCCATAGCGCCACATGCTGTTTTTTTGTTTCCAGGGTAGAGGAGGCGTATAGTGACTAGTAAAGAGCTGTGATGGATCTGGACGAAAAATGGGCATTGATTGTGTTTTTTTCTCGACCATCAGTGCTGCATTATGACAGGAGAGTGTAAACTGCTTTTGGCTCAGTGCTTATTCTGAGCCGGTGGTTGCCTGTGGGGAAAACTGGAACTTATTTTTAGTGACCAGCACTTATTTCCTGCATCAGATATTTACTGATAGTAGGAAAGAGAAAAAAAAACACAGTTTGGAAAGACTTAAGAAAAGAAAGACGGTAAAACCATCAGAAAGACAGAATGCACAAACATACAAGAGTCTGAAAAAGGAACAGGAAGTGTCTGGTAGTGGGTTAAAAACTATCTGCCTTGATAGTCGATGTGTCAACATTAATTTGCACCGGCTGCAGGCTTCTGAACAGAGCTTCCAGCACTCTATTTCATAAATTATGCCAAAGGACAGGACAGAGCTTGCCTGTCAGCGTCCCTTCCCCTCAAGAGGGGCAAGGGCAGCAGCGGCCCATCTGTATGGGCTGAGGGTCCACACCCCCATACCTTTCCATAACGTGAAGAGTATCTGTCAGGCTGAACAAAAGTCAACCCGACAGATACTCTTCTGGTTCAGGTCAGGCAGCCAGGAGTTGGACATGCGCTAAATGTGCAGCCAACTGGCTGCCTGAGATGAACTTTGCTGGGCTGAAGAAGTCACAGCCCTCTGGGCCTGACCTCTTCAGTCTAACAAAGGTGCCTTGAGGCCCTCCCCCTCATGACGATTGCTTCTACCTGGGCGTTTCAGTTTTAAGACCTGAAGCGCCTAGGGCCGAGTGTCAATCAGTGACACCTCGTCACACAGTGGGGGAGGGCGGGAGGGGTCAGCAATCTCACTGGCCCCATCCCACTCTGTGATGAGTTGGGATTGCTGCCTTCCATCACTGGCTGACTTTGGACCAGCCAATGAGGGAAGGCAGCTCTCCGGGGACCTCCGAGGCTTGGGACTGACTCCTTCTCTCATTGGCTAAGAGGGAAGGCACCAGTCCCAACCCTCCTGGGACACTCCGAGGCTTCCCTGTCGGGGCTGCTGAGGTAAGTTTTATTTTATTTTAATGGTTGGTGCACGCATGAATGTATGTGCATTTGTTAGAGAGTGTGTGAGTGCAGGTGTGAATGAATGAGTGTGAGTGAAGTGTATTTGTGCGTGTGTAACATACCCTCTCCCTCACCCCACTCTCTCTTAAAATTACTGGCTGCCACTGGGGCAGGGGCACCATTGGACTTACTCACGTGGGTCAAAGATCCCTTCCTTCCCCTAAAGTCTGAGCCACTGACCCCAGTTGCAGGATTTGCCAAGGAGAGTAGGCGTTCATCGTGGATTTTGAATCCCTGTAACTCCACCCAAACCCTGCCAACCTTTCCTGGTGACTCCTTAGTGACTCTGGAATGTGGTTAAACGACCCAATGTGCATAATATTTGGCAAGTGCTCTGCCCAGCTACCTTCAATAACGGAGGTAACCTATACTACTTTAAGTTTTCCCACCCTCATGTTCCTCTCTCCATTCTGCTCCAGTAGGCTGGGTTTCCTCAGCTTCTGTTCACATGGATGGATTTGTTTGTGATGAGTTAATGATCTCTGAGACAATGAACATCCGAGGAGACCAAACTGGTGTAGAGGCATAGAGCTTTTCGCTTTAACTTCAAGTGCACTACATTTGTTTTACAGTGCCCAAGGGAGGTAGGTGTGTACAGAGATTAGAAAAGAGGACAATTTTAAGTCAATTACTGGGTTATGTTTCATCTCTCTTTTTCTTTTTGAGGGTCAGAGAAGAAAGACTAGTATAAGAACTCCAACGAAGGGTCTCAAAATCAGAATCACTCCTTCAAAAATACAGTTTGGGAGGCATGCAGTTCTGCAAACTTTAATGTCACACATTGCAGAATTAAGAAGGGCTCGGAGCTTAACTCTCCTTCAGACACTGTGATGGTGCGAGTAGTCTATCCCGTATAGTATGTGACAGAACCTTCCTCTTCTGTTTGATTCAGCGTTGCGTGCTGGGAATAGGGTGTGCGAAATGTGTTTGTTTCCATTGGTCCTGTGTTCCAGCAGAAGGGCTTCTACCCAAACAGAGTTGAAAATACGTAACATGGCATAGTAGCATAATTGTGTGAATTACATTACGAGTTACATTTGTAACATGAAATGCCGGAAATTTCACAAGATTATGTTCGCAAACAAAAAATTCACCTGAGTCTAGATGGGAAATCGAGGCTCAATGGCTCTCCCCTCTGCTGCCATCTGTAGGACAAGACAAGCTCCAACACATGTAGCCTCAAAAGCCGGGGACAACGAAAGCCTAATATTTATACAGAGAACAGATTTCACAGTATGACCCTGGAAAAGAACCAGTCTTTGGTGTTTCTCTAGTGGCTGAGGACACAGAAGGAGACCGAGAGTTCACCTATGCAGGTGAACTATGTGAGCTGTGTGTTTTGGAGACTGGTCCAGTCCTTGCATGAAGACTTACTCCGTCACAGCAAGACCAGTTGTCATTTGCCACAGGGGGTGGTTTCAGAGGTGGGGATAGCCCAAATCTCCCCTATTGATGAGGAACTATTGTCTAATGAAACAAACAAAGTCATGTTGGCTTGTACCCTCAAGATGTCCACGGATTGGCAACCAGATTTTCATTAATCAAGTCTGGAGTCCAGAACAGAAGGTTTAATTCCTTCATCAGTAACTTCACCAGACAAGTGGATTGGGGTGATTTTTTTCTCTACCCCGGTTCAGCTCGCCTGCAGAGTACCTCTGGGTCTAACTCTCTCTCCTGGTCCTTTTAACATCTAACTTACCCACCCTTCCCCGATGAGCCTTATAAGCAGAGATCATCATTATTTCAATTATATGTAGACAGCACATGGATCAAGTGAAAGATTCCTCCAGCAATGAAGACTGTCTCTTAGACCTGCCTTGAAAGCTTCAAAGGGTGGCTTTGGCTTAATGGGAGAACAACTGTGGCACTCCTCAAAGAATCCAAGGTGAGACGTATATACGGATAAATACTTTTTTTTATCTTGATGACAGCTTTTCGCTCAGGTCGAAGATATGACAAAAGCTGTTGTCTTCTATCATGGCAGAAGAAAGTGATTGATATGATCACCTGCCAACTAAAAGATATTCTGATATTTTCTATTGAAAACTCCTGGACCAAATACAGAAATGTACTTTACATTGGGATTACAAAGTAAAGAACTATCTGTTTTCACAGTGTACAGAATAAGGGTCTTCAGCTAAACAGTTGCCAGATAGCCCGTCTGCTGCTTCTCGTGGAAGGACATCATATAATTTTAATTCGATATAGTATTTTTAAATGCAGGCAAGCCTTGCAGAAAACCACCACCATACCCTAGAATGCCATTTCAGCTACTGAGCACAACCTTGTAAGAAAATTACTTTTCAAACTCACTATGGGGGTAGACAGATACCTTGGCTGCTTAGCTGCCCTACGACCTTAGCTTCCTGATCTAGGGAGCTGTACCAGTTGGACGGAGTTAAAGCATAACTGAAAGCTAGGGGTGGGCGGAACTCGATGTTGGGGACTGTGGGGAGAGCCTGAAGGCCTTCACAGTTCCAGATGGCTCCCCACCTCCTGTGGGAGTCAGCATTGCTGTCCCAGAGAGAGAGCTGCTAAAGAAGCTCAATCTCTGTGAGAGCAGTTTCTGCTGGGTGCCTGCCTGCATCTCCGCAGGCAGGCACACAGAGGAAACCTCCGCTCCAATGAAGGGAGAGCTGTGTGATACCTCTCCCTTCATTGGACCGGAGTGTTTGCTGTGACTTGGTGTCAAAGCTACAGCCAAGCCACAGCAAACAGCTATGCCCTCTAGGTGGGCACCCTCGGACATTGCTAGAGCTGGCCCTGTGGGGTGGAGGTACCTAGAGCCATCAATGGCTCCTCGAAGGGGGCCACGCAGCCCCCCTCCAATGCAGAATAGCCCGGGAAGGTGGTGGTCCTTGGGGCTGCAGGAGGTCCAAAACGGACCCACTTTCTATTTTTTTACAGTTTGCCCTGGGGAGATGGTGGTCCCCAGGGCTGCAATGAGGCTGCTCCATCCCCCAGCACAGAATTTGCAGCATGCCCGAGGGAGGTGCTGGTCCCTGGGGGTTTCTGGGGAGGGGTGCCCCCCCCTCTGCGCATAATTTACAGAATGCCCTGGAGAGGGGTGGTCCCTTTGGCTGCGGGGGCCACACAATTTGAAGAATGCCCGGCCACATTTACCTGAAATTGCCCCGGGGAGGTGGTGGTCCCTGGGGCTGCGGTGGGGGTCAAGCACCCCCCACTTCAATTTTGAGCAAGGCCCCAGGGAGGTGGTGGTCCCCAGGGCTGAGGGTGGCGGACGCCCCCGCATATTTAAATCAATGCCCCTGGGACCTGTCCCACCCACGGCCTCTATCAAAAACAAGCACGGATCCGCCGCAAATCAGAGCAAAAATTAAAATGCTTTTTAGCTTGGGGGATCCCACTTGGACCCAAGCACCAGAACTAAGGGGTCCGGGTGACTCTACCATAGCCCTTTGTTTCCATGCACAAGCTCATCATTGCTCACAAATACATCACAAAGGATCTGCGTCCCTATATATTCAAATTTATTTTTCCTTTAATATCTCAAAACCTACTGGACGGATTAACACAAAATAAAATAAAATGAACGCGTAATCTGCATACCAAAAGCTAGCTTTCTGCCAAATTTGGTGTAATTCCATCCAGTGGTTCGGGCTGTAGTCACGTCTAAATGTCCTATAGGAATTAACATGGGAAACACATCTTTTTTGACCCCCCCCTTCTTCTTGGCACCGACTTGATGGATCACCCTGAAACTTTCTGTGTGTAACAGGAATCTCCGGGTCACTTTTCATGAAGGTTTGTCAAACAGCACCAAAGAAATAGGAAAGTGAAAGTAACACCAAAGAGAAACAACTCCCCTGAGCCACAGACCACAAAGCCTAAGAGTGCCAGGGTCCCCTCTCTCCTCTCCTGTGCATTTCTCTGCTAGAGGGGAGAGAGGGGCAAGCAAGAATCTGGCTCAGTGGCAAATGTTTTCCATGTCGGACTCGTCTGTGCCACTCACCGATCTCCAAAGGCAGTGACAGGACGCCTGGCAAAAGATCCCCCACTAGAACACTGTCTCAATTTCAGTCCATTCCCACTGCGTGGTCTCTACGGTTTGTCCCTCGGCTCAGCAGCTTCCTGCCTATTGGCGATGACAGTGCAACAGAAGTAGAAAGAGGACCTCAGAGTGGAGAAGGCAAATCGCTGTGCCACTGTCCCACACATACAGGCCAGCCAAGCTCATTTGCATGCCAGTAACGCATCTTCCATCAGCGGCTTCAGCACTTGGGGACAGCTTGAAACCTCCCACTGCAGGCAGCACTCCTGCAACAGGCCCGCATCACAGAATGTCACCCAGCCTGCAAAACAAGTGCCTGACAAACTGTGGCTACACTAGTCTTGAGACACTTTTTAGCCAACCGGAGTAAACGAGCAACCCAAATTGGGGCAAGCTGGCAAACCACACCAGCTTCACTACAATGCCCATCAGACCACACCCCCTCCTCCAATGCTATGCTGGGCATACAAATCTGCCCACTCCGCAGCAGCAGGTGCAGCTGCTCCCTACACACTAAAGGCAGCAGTTTCCCTGCCTGCCAATGGAAAAGCAGTCCAGTGACCTGGACAACCATTGTCCTCCAGGTTGGAACATGCAGCCCACAATGATGGGAATACCTATTCCATTCTGGCATCCCTGAACCAGGTGACAAAGTGCTGATTCGATTCCACCCGCCAAACAGTGGAGGTAATTCGTAATTTCATGTTATATGAGTAACGTTGAGTCACTAAATTTCTCCAATTCCGCCAGCGGAATTAAAAATTGCGCCCTTCCCTACTGAAAACACACATTTTGCTACTTAAAAACTGTAGATTTCCTTTCTTTTGCATTTGTTTATATGAAAGTGACCAACTGTGTCCATGGGGGGGAAACTCAACTAACTGCCAGCTTAATCTGTTTCTTCTGCATAGACAATAACGTTCGGTCTGCCCAGGCACTTTAGTGCTAATGCTGCCTGACACACCTTCCATTTATTCCATCACTTTTTCTGTTTAACTAACATCTAGAGGAAGCTCGGGACACCTGTGACATTTACATCCATTCCTTTATCCTTTCTGGTGTGGAGTATCATTAAAGTGGAGTACTTCTAAGCAGTACAGTGGTACAGTGAAATCTCTCATAGTGATCCTGGTGTCACTGTTGCTCCCCGCTGGGCAGAACCTGCCGCATTTGCTCCACCATTTCAAGGCATGCTCACAGGCGCTGCCTTGGGAAGAGGGGTACCAGCACATTATTTTTCCTTTCATGGTGTCTCTGATGCTCGCATTGTTCTGGGACAGTGCTGACTGCTTTTATTTGAAAATGGTGGGGCCATTGGGAGAATATTTCGGCCCACTTCCAGGCACTGTTAGAAATCCGGAATGTCCGTAGGTGCAACCCCAAAACTCTCAATTGTGGTCCGTTATAAACAGTGCTTACAATGGGCTCTGATTGAGAGCTCTGAAACTGAGGCTGAAGGCAGTGGGAGTTTCTCACTTTCTGAGAGTGGACAAAACTCGGAAAAAAGCAAAGTAGTTACCTACTCCGCTTTGGTCCTACAGTCCATGGATCCAAGGCAGTGAGGGGCCTCAGAGCCAACCCCCACTAACCAATCTATATGCTGCTTTCATGCTATTAACTATTATGTGAGGAGCACCAGGATTGGCTTTGGCAGGCTGGCACAGCACTCCTACAGGCAATGGAGGCCTGTACCTGCTCTCCACCTAGCTGTCTAAGACAGTGTGGGTTGGAGAGGTTTAAAGTGCGCATGTCAGGCAGGCGTTCTCACTTCTCCCCTGCTGCCAATCAGCAGCAATGACTCCACTCTGCCCTGACACTAGGTTCCAGCTGGCCGCAATAAAAAAAGAAATGGTAATAAAATGATTTAATTACCATTTTATTTTTCATGTTTGCTGTGCTGGCAGCAGGGTAGGTGATGCTCCTCCATCCTAATGGAGATACTGCAGCTGTTCTGGGAAACAATGTACTTTTAGCATGCAGTTTTTGCTGGCAAGGAGTGTTAATGTTTGTGCATTAGAAGTGAGAAGTTAAAGTTTGCATTTGATAGCTTTTCTCTGCCCTCTCACCCACTGGGTCAGCTTAACTCTCAAGAAAAAGGGCAGAAAATCAGGAATAAAATTTGACTTTGCTTTTCACTAGCCTGCCGAGTGCATTATAATATACCAACCATGCATCACTTTTCAACCAACAGCATATTGTATTGTGGACGTTCTTTATGGGTTCAAACCCCAGAATGCAAAATGATGTGGGCAGAACTGGCCGAAGGTGTTTTAAATTACACTTGTTACTTATGTTTTAAAATGTTACATAGCTATCTAGTTCATATCAAAGTCTGCTGGTTTTCACACTTAAAATCAACAGTAAACTTTGCTCAGATATTTTTTGAGAGTTCGCGACTTCATTCACATCATGCTTTCAAACGTGCATTGGCATTACAAAGTTTTTTGTCTTTTGTGTAGTGAAACGTTTTATACCAAGCAACACAACAAAGGTGCAGCATGGACAGTAGCAAGACTGCTTTTTCGGACAATGAAAAAGTAAAAGGAAGGTGGCAATAGCGGGAAGAACATCACAGGACTCTCTCACTCATAGAGGATAAGTACAATGCAGGTGGAAAACACCAAAATCCAAAAACATACATAAACATATAAGAAGCACAACACTCCTGGAAGAAAGAACCAGACCACTAATGGAATCGCCGTTCATGTACTTCTATAAGTTGAAGAAACCCATCTACCTAGTGTGGTGTGGTTCATCAATGGGTTCCACATGTAGCACTGTAAACAACCAAGACTACCACTGCTCACTGGTTGTGCAGACTCCTTGATATAGATTCCCTAGTTTTGGTAAGGTTGTGTCCCTTGCGTCAACCTTTACGTTTTGCTTTTGTTAAGCGCTATACCTTTATTAAATGTTGTGTGTCAGCGAGCCAAAACTGTATTTTGCTGGGGCCTTCCTGCCACAAGATTAAAAGGAGAGGCAATGGGCGTTGCTTCTCTTTTCCATCAATATGTTTTGGCACTCAAATATTGCCTCTTTTGGGATAGAAACGTCCTCAGGACTACAGGCACCACACACCGTATATTGTGCAAAAGTCCATCTACATAGAGTGCTATTCTAGTGCATTCTAGAAATCCTTTTCTACTTCAAGATCAGTGGGAAAACGTTCATTCAGCAATGGAAAAACCCCTTCTTCATTGACTAGGTATACTTTGGGCAGAATTAGTTCAAGCGTCCCTCTTTCAGAACAAAAAGCTGTGTAAGCATTCCCCATCACAAGTCACATATAAATCAGGCAGCAGCAGTGCAAGTTGTACTTCCTCCCAGAAATTGTACAGGGTGGAAGTAGCAAAGCAAGCTTCCCACTCTCGCAGTAGGTAACAAGTGCAAACGTCCAGTCCCAGTGGAACACATCCAGCAGGGCTGACTAGTAAAGCTTTCATTAGTCAAATATCTGACACTGGTCAAATAGCTAAGGTATGAGGGACGTGTAGGTTACAGACAGCTCTCGGGAGCTGGTGCCCAACTTAGGAACAGGAATATATAGGTGGATAAGTTAATGATAATGCAAGTTCGGACACCATTTCCAATTGGGTGATGCTCCACGTAAACATCCTGAAAATCCCAAGTTTTCCACAGAGTGGGAAATAGCTGCTAAATTGAAGGTCATTGTCATTTGCAGCAGCCCAGGCACAACCTAAGTAACTATGGTCTGTACGGGCACACAGGTGGCAACCTCTTCAAAAAGGTTTCGAATGTGAGTGCACCATGTGCTATGAAATGCCTGCCTTGGTGCCGCACCTGTTCAAAATGTTGAGGGCAACCAGTGACTGATCTGATTCAGTGCTGGGAGCTCTTACCTGGCAAAATATTTTCTTTTATTTGATGACTTGCAATAGCACATGGGCCACGCCCAGGTGCCATCTGCACAGTTACTTCTCTTGGAATGAAAACCCAGCACAGGAGCAGGTATCATTGCATTAGAGGAACTATGATTGGCTTTTGATCAATACGTGTTTACTGCTAATTATATAGCATAGACCTAGCTCTAGTAAGGATGTACATCTATGAATTACACAATTAAGTTTCACATAATTACAAATACATTTAATGTATTTACACAGAAATGTATTAGGCCATGTTACTCTCATCACATGAGTTTCCATCAAGTGCCCAGGAAGGGTTTCGAACCCATAACCTCGGGTTCTAAAGACAACGTCCTTTCAGGATTGCTGCTAATTAGTCAAAAGCAGTGTTTAATTTGTGAAGCAGTTTTTCCGGGCGTGGCACCGGCACTTAATTCCTAGCACAAGGACTTTTATGATGGCAGTCCACCACTGTCCGCCTATTTTCAGGAGAGCACACCAGTTTAGCAAATCAGTACGCACTAAATAATAATAATACCACAGCTGGTCCAGGTTTAGTAGTGCCATTTAGTAGCACTGGCAGAGCCGGTGGGGGGCAAACTGTAGTAACATCATAAGTGGTAGATTGGGCCCTGGAATTTATTTTTGTAGAAACTGAGCACTGGGCAAATATCTGGCCTACAATGAGGCTCACGTGTTTTCAGGGAGCAATTTGCAGTATTTTTTACGCCTTTCTTGTCCCCAGACTTCAATTTTCGGCTTCAGTCTTAGGCCTGTTGTTCTTTGATGCATGGCCTACAAGTGAAGCTTACACTTTGTTACAGAACCTTTGACTTTCACCTTTTATTTAAGGAGAGAGGCCTTTTGTAGTTTGAGAGAACTTTCAGTAAAGTGGTCTGCCCTGTAGGCTCATAGCTGAATTGTCTCTTACAGATATTGTGTGGTTTTCAACGGTATAACTGTTTATATCGTGGAATAAATACCATATTTATATTTTGCCGAAGGAAGTATGACCTCTTGACCAACAGGTTTTGGGCATTAGGCAGAACAGTTTAAAAAGGACATACAGCTTTTTTTTTAAGGCGAAAAGGGAAATAGGTCGCTCTTACAATGAGTGTTTTAACCTCTGCCACGTTTTCCAGTCGAAAACCCTTCCCAGTTATTTTATTTTTGTACACTCAGGCTGGCTTCCATTTTAGGAACTGCCGTCATCCCTGGAAAAGGAAGTGACAACCGAGGATGACAGGAAGTGCGGTCTCCGAGTCATCTAGTCGAAGTGAATGGAGAGAATGAATTGAATCCATTTTTGGCACGGTGCTTCAGAATTGCGGAAGTCCCTAAAAGCACATTCTGAGCTGGAGAGGAAAACCTGAGCCTGAGGAAAATGGAAGGACGACTTTGAATCGGCACGGGGTTTTTATGCTGCATTGCAGTTGTGGAATGGGGAGTTAGTGGAGCAACTGGCATTGGAAGAGGTCCATAGAGCACGAGACCTAGACACCCAATAACGTTTAAAAGAGAGGGATTCAGCTATTTAAAAATGTAAAGCTTGAATGCAGCTTTCTTATAGAAGAGACTGTACAGAAGCCAGTTTTAATGTCTGGGTGTATGGGTTCTTAGACACGAGATCTTACCAATTACGCCAGCAGTAGGCCCCAAGAGAAGGGTCCACACAGGGTTTTACCTTCCCTTCGCCACAGAATGCCAGGGCAAAGCTGCTCATTTTTTGAGTATTGCAGCAAACTTGAAATTATGTTATTTCTTCTCTTCTGTTAGCCAATTCATGTTTTAGCTTCAGATAAAAGGTGAAACGCCCAAGCTTAAAACAAGGGCAGATCCACCCCGAGAAAAAGTCTGAAGTGTAAAATAGCCCGGACACAGAAAGTGGCGCTAACACAGCCAAGATCAGTCTCACTCTAGAGCATCTTGTGAGAAGGAGGGCCTCTGGAGCAGCACCAGAGCTGATATAGGCGATAACTTCTTCTGCTTAAAAGCATGTCGTTTTGTGTATTTACCTGCTCAATGTAACAATGAGTGAACTCTGAAAGTTATATATATGATGGTTATTTTTAGGGGTGGGCGGCGAGCTCTGCTCGGCTGGCAGAGGTAACGGAGTTTTGGGCACTCCGCGCTCTGCTTGATGCACGTAGTCTGACCAAAAACTCCGCTAGCCGCGCCATCGGAGTGGAGCTTACTGCATGTGCACTGCAGCCTAGTTATGGGCCACACAGCACAAGCGCGGACAGTCTGCGCTTGCGCTGTGTAGTCCATAACTAGGCTGCAGTGCGCAGACATCGGCGGAGCTGCTTCCAGACCACCATCCGAGTTTCCGACGGTAACAGGAGGAGGCAGAGAGCCAGGCCGCTGACAACGAGGACCCCCTGGGAGAACCCAGGTAAGTCCTCGTTTTTTTTTCTATGTTGTGCACACTGGTGTACAAGAGGCCTGAAACGGCCATTTCAGTCCTCTTGTGCATTGGCCTGCCCCGTGTGCACTGACTGCACACAGTGCAGGCCGGAACACAAGAGGCCTGAAAACGGCAGCTTATGCTGCCGTCTTCCCTGGTCTAAATGTGCCCTATCTCAGAAGCGCTAAGCAGGGCCCACAGATTTAGCTGGTAAGTGCATTTGTCAACCACTATAGGCAATAGTTTGCATGGGCCTGTGTGAATACGAACAGTGTAATTCATGCACAACTAAAAAAAAACTTTAATGTGTACAAACACGTCCCTCATGCTCAGAAGTCCCTCCACTGGCTTGGAGAATAGCAAAGGATACAGTTTGAGGTACTATGTATCATGTACGAGGTTTTCTGAGGCCGTCTGTACTACAAAATCTGTCCACAGACTACTGACCCACAAGGAATAAGAGATCCATTAATACTTCTCATCTCTGCCAAAGAAAAGCACAAACAAATGCAATACATAGAGCAGTCCCTCAACATTCTGATCCCCTTCCTGTGGAATGAAGTAGACCAGCACCGAAAGGTTAGTTAAACTATCTCAGTTTAGGAAATGCCTGGAAACTGCTATTTTCACAAAGCTTTTAGCACAGAAGTGCCTGAATGGCCCCTCCCCCACCTATCCTAGGGTTTGAGTCCCACCCACTAACCAGTAAGACCCGGAATCTTGATATAGCCCCAAGAAGACTCACCTATCTCCTACTGAAAGTCCAATGGGAGCCAACCTTGAGGACCAGTGCTCCCTTCAGCGATCACAACCTCTCGTATTCCTACACTCAACTGTACCTACCACTTCACTGCACTATGAAGTGGCATAGGGTAACACACTAGCACTCTACAAACCTAGAGATAAGTAAATGTGGTTTAGAGCTCAGACAAGGTGAACAACATAACATGGTAAGTATGAAAGACAAAATCTGAGTATTAACCAAAACTGACTCAGCCACTTACAGAGTGCCATATAATTCTCTGTCGTGATTGGCAATACTTAGGCTGCAGGCACTTTCTCCACTTAAGGTCCAAGCTAAATGCTGACAGCAGGTGAGCACTATCAAGCCGCCATCTTTCTTTTGTCTTTCTTTCTTACTCAGTCATATTAGTGCAGGAAAGGGGAAACGTACTCGGGGGACCAACACATTTTGAGAATGGCAGCAGAAGGAGGCGGAGCCAAACATGGTTGCATCATAAAGGGCAGCGTTAGGGACGGTGGCCTGTGGTCTGTGAGAATGTACACATTATTTTCACAAACGTTAACCCCAAAGAAACTGATAACATGAGAGCTGCAATAACAAAGCTACTGTGATCTACTTTACAGGTCTCAAACAGACAGATTTTAAGACTCGTATTGGGGTAACTACTGATAAAGAACATACGTTGTTATTACCACAGTTGTGGATGTGAAAGAAAACTATCACAGAGATCCAATGTGTCTCCAGAGCATTTTATTTGTAAGATCCCTCAGGTGGTTAATGCACTTACTAAAGACATTTGTGTGTAATCTGCCTAATGATCATGGATTTAAGCTGGCTTTAAATAGCTAAGATGGTAACGTGACTATTGAGGGAGCACTGTTTGTAACGTCCAGGTCACAGAGATGTGTATGCTTGTTAGGGAGCCCATTGTGTTAATGTACTTATAGCAGAGATCCTTGTTTAACCTGCAGGTAAAAATTCCAATCCAGGTTGAAAAAAAATCAACGTAGTCGATTACATCTCTGGTTCAGACAGCAGCATGATGTGATGGGCATACGTTTTCATAGATTTTAACTAAACTAAAACAGTGAGTTTGGTAGTGATTAATACCTATTAACTACTAAAATATTTACCCTGGTATTGTGTGATATATAAAAAGGCATTATAACAGTAGTCTCTCAAAAGGCCTACGTTCGTTGCATCCATATTGAACTTCGGAAAGAAAAGGACATTCCTATCTCTGTTTATATCTTGTCCAGGTAATGAAATGCAAGCATCTATCCATTCATCCTTTGATGCTCCCATCATCCTCTATTTCACTCATCTAGCCATTCTTTCACTCATCAATCTTTATATCTATCCTTTCACTTATCCATTCATCTACCCATCCATCCACTTATCCATTCATCTATCCTTTTGCTCAGCCATCCATGCTTTCATTCCACCCATCACTCCACCCTTTCACTCCACTCATGAATCCACCATTTCACTCCATCCCTCCATCTATCCTTCCATCCATCCATCCATCCAGCATCTATCCATACATACATCCTTCCATCCACCCATCCATGTATCCTCCCTTTCTCTCATCCACCCATCAACTCTTTCACTCAGCCATCTATCTTTTCATTCATCCACCCTACCTTTTACCCATCCATCCACTTACCCTACCACTCACCCAGCCATCCTTTCACTCATCCATCCATCCATCCCTTCTCTCATCATTCATCCATCCACCCTTTCACTTAACCATCATCCAACCATCCATCCATTCACCCTCCCTTTCACTCATTTATCTATTTTTTACTCATCAACCTTTACTTCCATCCAATCACTCATCCGAAATCAATCTGTCCACTCATCTATCCACACATCCATCCATCCATTGGCTTATCCATCTACCCTTTCACTCCATCCATCAATCCACCATTTTACTCCATTCATCCATCTATCCTCCCTTTCAGTCATCCATCTACTCACCCACCCACCCATTTACCCTTTCACTCACCCATCCATCCATTCACTCATCCATCCATCATTTCTCTCATCATTCACCCACCCTTTCGTTTATCGATCCACCCTTTCACTCATGCATCCACCCACCTTTTCAATCATTGATCCTCCCTTTAACTCATCCATCCATTCTTTCACTCATCCATCCTTACAACTACCCTTTCATACATCCCTCCATCCAGCCTTTCAGTCACCCAATCATCTGCTCTTTCAGTCACACATCCATCCCTTTTTTAAATCACTCACCTGTCTTCATGTTAGTTAGGAGTGTTTCTCTGCTGAGTTACAGGCAAAAGAGACATACCAAAGAAGTTCACCCCACTGTACCTAATAATGAGAGGGGTTCATGACCCCTTGCATCCATCCACCCTTTCATCCATCCTTCTATTGACCCTCCCTGTCACTTACTCAATTGCCCACCCTTTCACTCACACATCCACTGATCCTTCCTTTAACTCACTCACCCCTTCACACTCATTCTGAGTGTTTGTCTGTTGAGTTGCAGGCAGAAGGGTTCCATCAAGAACCTCACCCTCGCTGTAGATGATGAAGCAGATGCATAGCACCCCACTCAGTGAATGCAGCACAATGCAGCATTTTTATCAAACAAAGCATGCAAGTAGTGAAGCGAGACACTAATCAAGACACTGGCGCTAATTCCTGACCAAAGGGGTAATTTTACATTTTCTGCTGAGTCCCTCAAGGCGACTAGGGTTAGGATCATTTCCTGTTATCAGTTTTCGTAAGGTGGAGAAGAGCCCGTCTCTACTTTTCATTGCAGCGAAGTACCATTTCAAGGGCAGTGCCCTGACTAGCAAAGTGACAGTACTATTAAATGCTAGAATGCAGCACCCCTGGCATCACCAGTGGTTAATTTGTAAAAGAGTGAGTGTGGAGCAATTAAAAAGCATAGTCTTACATGTGTCCTGCCTCTTTAATCTACTAGCAGCAGTGCTGGCATTGGAAAAGAAATTGACTGGGAACCTATAAACTGGGGTCAAGGTGTGGCAGAGGAGAGGGGGTGGAGTCACAAGGGGCGGGCTTGGAAAGTAGAGGCTGAACGTCAATTTACACATTTATTTATTTTTTAAATCGCTGCAAAGAAATTGACAAGGACAAATGCGAAAGCAAAGCTGCTCTAGCATACTAAATAGGCCACAAAAAGGCTGCATTTTAAAATAACTTAAATGGTTGCAGCGATGCTTGTGTGCCCAACAATCTTCAGGGGATAGCAATAAGACAACTCTTGTGGTTAATGCAATTCTGAGAGAGTTCTGTGTTTTGTCCATTCACAGTTTTGTCCCACAAAACGACATCGACAGTTAACGTGCTTGCTGCAAAGCAATTTGTATTTTATGTAGATGGGCAAGTAGGCTACTGCTTTTGACACAGGTCATTTGCTACTTCTAGTCCATAAGTTGCAATCCTTCCAATATGGCACAGGGATCTCTTTTATGGCATCAAGGAGCTCCATGAAAACTGTAAATCATGGGTTTAGATTGTTCTTGTTTTTTCTCAATCTGTTGTTATTCTGTGCTTGCACAGATGTGATCTTTTGTAAAGCAACAAAGTCTTGTTAGTACAGGCAACCCCATTCACTCCAGTATGTTTCATATCCAAACTTTTTGTTTCTCCGATCTTCCTTCCATTGCCATTGGTGTCTGGGTGTTAGGCTGAAGATGGCTCCCAACCAGGATGATAGTTCAACAAAAGCAGAGCTGATGGCCCTTAAAATAAGGCCTATGCTTTCAGCCCAGTTGGACGTTAAAGTGAGAAAAACCCTTGCCACTTGCAGGTTGCTGCTCAGAACAGAAAACAGACAATATACGGGCCCTGCTAAATTGTGTTCTGAGGCCGTATTACGAATATGGCGCATTTTCCTTATTTGCGCCAGGGTGCAACTTTCAAAAGGTGCACCCTGCACAAACCAGGAAAGTGAGTCGCATTAGAATGAATGCGCTGGCCCCAGGGCAGCCATGAACTCGCTCTGTCCTTGGGGCAGAGCATTCAAGTGAAATAGGGAGTGGCTCTTTAGCAGCCGCTCTGTGTTTCACTGTGCAGGGGCAACCCGTCTACACTTTTAAGAGGGGGGGAAATCCCATTGAAGGTGGGTGCAGTGAGTGACTGCACCCACGCAAGGGGATGTCTGGTGGGGGGGTCCACAGGACCTCCTTGACCCCATCTAAAGGGCTGCCATCAGGGGGCATCCCGCTTTTTCTGTTGCACCGTCAGTGTGCCTCCTAGCTCTTTGTGCACATTTCTATAACACGGCGCGGGGCAGAGGCAAAGAGATTCCCGTGGCCCCATGCAAATGAGGGAAAGCCCTTTGATGATAGCCCTGGCACTATATGTGTGCCAGCGCTACCTGTATTACAGAAGGGCCCCTTTTGGAATAAAAAAGTGTGCAAGGGTGCGCAAAGCGGGTGCAAACACCTGTTGCGCCCCAGGGCACTTTGTGTAATACGTTTCCTTGTGTCAAAAGATAAAACCAGGACAAATTCTGCATATTTCCCTGGGTCAGGCAGATCCCAGATCCGACCTAGAAATAGCTGCCAGAACTGGGATACCCTGGGTTCCCCTACTTTCCAGAAATGACTACCAGACAATTCCCGCCCCTTTATCTCACTATTTCAAGTGCCTAGTTTCTGCTTTTGTGAGGGATTCACCATCTCTTTACCTCTTTCTTTCCGTTTTGTGTGTTATTCCCGCTCTTGCTCTCTGTAAATGTATGACGCGGAAAAGTGGGTGGTGGTGGCCCTCACCCACAAACACCGGCTCAAATTAGGCATTAGCGTTCGGCCACAAGGTGTATGGTCGGTCGGATTTCACTTCACTGTCTTCAACCTTTTTCACAAGTAAATACCCAGAGAAAGATTCCCCAGCCCGTGAGCTTCCTCTCAGGGGAGTGCGCAGACGCACCGAGTTCTCTCAGATGAAATCTCATCAGGGAGCTGCGGAGCGCGCGTTCTCACACAGACACAAGCGCGCCTTTCCTTTCGCTAGACACAAACACAGGCGTGTTTGGGTTCATTCCGAATCATCGGGCCTGGGAAGGTTTGTTCTATCGAATGTCAGATCTAAAGCTTGTTGTTTGCACTTAATCTCTTGTGATTTATAATGAAAGCAGAACGTGTCTGCTCAGTGCTGCGCAAAGTCGAAGCACAATGACCTTATCGGTAGGTCCAAGTGCAGCTGGGCACACCAATGCTCACACGGGAAATCTTACGCTAGGTTAAGTGTCCAGTGGTTCAGCCACTGTAAAAGCGCCTCGGAGCGCTACATACCAGTTTTAAAAGAGAGGGTGAAGGGACGGAGCAATTTGACTCTGATTTGAACTTGGAACCGTGGCAGAGACCCGAGGTTCAGTAAGGCCATAAGTAGTGAAGACACGTCTGATTTGTAGATCTTTGGTATGGAGTTGTAAACTATTTTTTGTATGACAGATCTGGAAGCAAGCAGGAAGCCATTGAAATATGACTTAGGGCGAGGCTCTCACAAAATGTCACAAATGCACTGTGCGCCCTGGGGAAATGGTCCAACAAGGGTGAAACAGGCTCTGATGCAGGCAATACCCGCATTCCTTGTTGGAGATAAAGGCAGTGGTAATTGTGGTGAAACCCTTGGGCCCTGGTACCACTGCCCCTTTTGCCCTAATGATAACCATGTTCCTGACATTAGGGCTGATGTGGTGGTGACACTGGAAGCAGCAGACCAACCATGCCGAAGTTTCTTTTAGTGGGACCTCAAGCACAAGACTGTAATCACACTTATATAGCGCTTCTTACCCCTGATGAGGCACAGAAGCTCTTTTGCGGATGGATAGTGAGCTACCTCGTAGTACTGCAGTGGATGGAAGAATGCATCTGTAACCTGGTCTGTATGAGTAGAATTGATGTCATGCACGAGGACCAGACGTGCTCTTATTCTGTTTTGTTACTGTGCTTATGCATGAACTTGAAGGAAAAAACTGTTGTGGGTAGGATGCTTAAGCATAGGAGACATAGGCAGGGCCGCAGTCATGCAAGAGGTCACCTAGCATTTCACATTGTCACCAGGAGTTTCATTGCCACAGTCTCTTGGGTACAGAGTTTAGGTCATTATCATTGACAGCTTTCACTCATCAGGTAGGCTTCCAAGAGGTGAAAATGAGAGTGAGTTCACGTAATGAAGAGTGAGGATTTTGTTATACCAGAGTCTCGACAGTGAAGGAGAGATTCTAACAGAAGGCACTCACTGTCCGTTAACTTTTGGATAATGGTGCCAAAGGGGTTGAGGCCAATAGACCTGTCTGGAATGGATCTGCTAAGGAAAAGAGAGTCTAAACTAGTTCTTATTTTTTATACTGAGGAATAACCTAATTTAATTGATATGTCTCTTGATTTTGGAGAAAAAAGGATAGACGGCAGAATGCACACTGGCTCCTCTCCTCAGGGTAAAAGTGATGTGTTTTGCCAGAGTTTACATGGAGTTTGAGTTATAAGCGGACATTTAGGGGGAAGAACACACATTTAGCTGTGGTGGGGCTGCCTGCGGTATGTTTCACACTGTGCAGAAAGAACCTGGAACATTTTAAAGTCTACTTGTGTGATTGCAAAATTCAGACTTTCTAGAGATCGGGAAGGTTAGGTTGACTGCAGAAAGTTACAGACAGATCAGGGTGGACAAAGTCAGCACTCCCACCCCCATAAACTGCAGGGAAAAGGCCCTTTGGAACTTGAAATTTAAGAATGGAAACTGTGAAATCCCCCTCCTCACACCCATTACAACACTGCCTAACACACATATCTTATTTCTAACCAAAGTGTGTTCCTTCACAGAATGTCACTCCAGCGCATCAAAATAATTACCTTAGACCTTGAAATCTAGGCATCATCGCTCCAAGAATGCAAAATATCACCCCTCAAGTACTTCTCTTCTACCCTTGTAGCTTTTGGAAGAAAAAACTCGGTAAAAAAGTTATGTTTTCATTAAAAATTTCACCACCACAAAACCTCCATTCAACACCCCACTGGGAACCCAACCAGAACCAACACATTGTTAAAACCTTCGAATATAGGATCACTGCACGGTTCTTTGCCTTCGGGATACTGCTGATCCAGTTCTAAAACTCACTGGACAACCTAACAGCGCCTCCCAGATGTTCCTGTGTTTTAGTTTCAGCAGTATGATACCTGTATTTTGATTTTACTGCTACAAATGAGAAACTACAAATCCCAAAATCAAAATTACTAAACAGATCTGGATCTTTCTATTTCGACATGAAAAGGGACAACTTGATAATTTTAAACTAATGCATTGTCGAAGGAGAAGTGTACTCCAATCCCCATCACCCACACCCACAGGCCTGAGAACAATCATTCCGAGCTCAGTAACATGGTGCACTCGCAAGGTGGAATCAAGAGCCACAAACATGCAAATTGTTGCTGGAAAATGCCCCTTTTTGCTTTAGAAATTCATAAACTCGGATTAATGTGGCCATGTGAGGACAGTGCCATCTTGAATACAGCACTGTCCGCAGTAGGTGCAGCATGACTGTCAACATGCCACGTGACGAAAAGATAATTTTCAGCAATTCCTGATTTCAGCACTAGTCATTCTGGGGACTGTCATCTCTTACTGCTAATGAGGAAAATGGAACTACAAGTGCCAGACGTCTCGGTGACGTGTTCTCAAAAGTCAGGACTGGTTGAAAGCCATATTCATGACAACGGGGTCACTTGAGATCAATGCAGACACATTTCAAAGAGGTTCACTAACAGCTCTCTGAGTGGGAACTCAAAATGGAAACCTTGCTGGGTGTGCAAGGATTTGTCGCGTGCCACCGTGCTCAGCGGATGCACACGTGCGCGTTCCTGCTCCCTTCTTGCAATGTACGGCCTGTTCCACACGTTAAGGCTTGGCGATTTTTTTTAAACAGACTTTTGTTCAAGTGGTGTTACTTTAAGTGCTTCCGCATACCTGAAGAAGACGCACTGTGAGGGTCAATATACCTGATCAGTGAGGTCATCATCTCAGGAAAATCAGTGACTTGGAAACAAAAAGGGCCAACGTGTTACCCAGAGTGACATTCCTGCATTCACAGACCATTGATTCACCCAACAAAAACAAAACATTACTTCTGTCGGAATGTATGCATTATTGCAGAACATAATGTTCAGCAGGTCACTTAACTTTGGCGCGTGCACTGGAAGCACCGGACATGCCCCCTCATAGGTAAATCTTTCACGTGCCTTCAAATAAGTCCTCAGCAGTTTTAGATTCTACCTGCTGAGCAAACGAAGCACACAACATCAGTGATATTGAGAAGAAAAAATAGGGGAACTCCCCACGAACTATAATGATCAATTAAAATGATACTATGCCACACGTGGCTGGCAACTAGGAGTATGCCGCTAAGGCCCCATTTAGCCGGCCATTTCTCTTTATCCAACTGTCTTGTTCCCATTTGTAGACTACATAGAATAGAACAAGCATTGGCAAAGCCAATAGGTCTCGTCTTTGTAACCTACTGGCTTTGCCTAAGGGTTTTAGCCACACTTGCACAGCATCGCCAATGTTGTGCAGCATGGCTACAGTTTAAAAAAAACAGCACCTTTGACGCGGCCGCCTGCGTCATTGTGTAGGCATGCGCATGTGTAGCGCGCATGCCTACCAAATGCCATGTTACAGGATTTGTTTTTGTTAAAATGCCTCGCAGTAGCCAGTGCGTACACTATCTAGTAGGCGCAACCTAAAACAAAACTACAAGCCCCATCATGCAAATAGCTGTTGGATAAAAAGACAGGACTGGATGAAGGTGATCGTCGTGACAGGGGGCCAGTTGGCAGCTCTAGCCATGATCTGCTACTTGCCACAGAGCCCCTTTTCAGGCATTTACTGCCCTAGAGCCATGCAAGCCACACAAGTTGTTTGTGAGCAAGAGCTCTGCTAGCATCAGAGAGGCCAGGCAAAAGCTCAGGGAAAGGTCTGACCATGCGTGGGTTACATGGTAACATAGATGTTTCTCCTAAAAACCCGGAAAAGTTCATCCTGTAATTGGCAGAATCAAAGCAATGTCCTAACGGTGAAACAGAGGAAAGAAAAATAAATAAACTCAAGACATAATGTTCTAGCATAGAAAGAAAATAAACGATCCTAGTCCAAATAGCATTATCGGAAAAATACTTGTAATATTTATTTCTATTTTTTTAAATAAAACCTTTGCACTCATGATGCAACCAGCGGTAGTGGGCCATTACGTCTGTTAAGTGCACATAAAATAAGCATTTCCTCACTCTTAATATGTGCTGTTCAGGATATTTAATAATTCATTCGACTTGGTTTTGTAAGAGGTGTATGTGACATACTCTTTTATGACATGTCCTTGCTCAAATGGACTTTCCATAGAAGTCAATCTACCCTCATTGTATAACATCTCTGTGATGTCTGCCCTTGCTCACCTTGGCAATCTATATTTCTAAGTATGCTGAAGATATGTAAATCCTCAAGGTATGTATAAGCTAAGTTAACAACAGTAATTCTATACTTTCCTACATATGCTTTTGCAATATTGTGGTTGTCGATCTCCCAGAGTCAACACTTTGGCGGGGCAATATATTAAACATGCCATTGTAACATAGAACTGGACACAGTATTGTGTGTTCAGTCAGATGCCCTGGTTTTAATACTGTACTGTGTTGACTTCTTTGCTTCAATCTGGCAACCTCGTCAGAGTTTGCCGTTCTCATAGTGGTATTTATGGTTTATTGCTCCAGATTTTGTTTCATTTGGTATTGTGTAGTATTGAGCTCTGTGCACTTTCCATCTCATTTAATCTAGTTTACACAGTAAATATAACTTATATATTTGCATGAGACATTACTAAAAGCGTTCAGTACACACAAGCCTGGATGGAACATTGCTACTTATTGTTGTTTCCATTACTGTGTTGGTCTGCAGCTTGAAAGGACCAGAAGCTTACATGGCTTGGACCACTTCAGCTGTGTTGACCAAGGCACAGGCTGCAAATCAGTCCTAGGAGGAGACTGGGATCATTCATGAAAAGTAAAGTAGTAAGCAGATCTTGGCAGATTCTGATAAGTTAGAGACATAATCATGACAGCCCCTGATCTAGACAGAGACAACAATTAAGATACCTGAAGTGGACAAGGTATTGGAGTCCGGCACACTGAAAGAGCTGCAGGGGTTGTTTGCTGCTGGAGGAATTCCGCAAGGCACATGTTTAGTTGCCTTAAATTTGTGGAACTTCGGAAGAAAGCCCAGGATCAGGGCAGCAAAGGAGCCATAGGAAGGCACTATCTTGGCTGGGAGGATTTTCTGCTGGCTCAAGAGCATGTGACTTTCCCAGCCAACATCTAGCAAAAGGCTAGTTGTTCCACTAGTGTACATTAACGTCCTATTGTCATTAGTCCACAAAATGCACTTAGCAGGACATCTGGGCATTAAGAAGACCCAGGATAGGTTGGAGCATCTGCTATACTAGTTAGGGATGCATACAGGCACAGATAAGTTCTGCAAAACCTGTTCCACTTGCAAACTGATTGGTATGTCTGGATCTAAGACCAATGCGCTGTTAGTGTCTCTTCCAATTGTAGGAGTTCCATCTTTCATTTGAAAGGATGGGAATTTATATTTTTGGCCCATTCAACACCACCCCCAGTGTCAAGTAACAAGTAGATCTTGGTTTCCGTGGATCATGCCACTAACTATCCAGAGGTAGTACACATGATAAGCAGAGCAGCAAAAGTGTTAGGAAGGGCTCTCCGAGGGGTCTTTTCCAGTGCTCTGTGGTAAATGACCCATAAACTAATGATTTATTGGAATGGTTTAATAAGACCATAAACAGCATGATGAGACCTCTACCAGAGAAACTCCAGAGGAAGTTGGATCTTCTCCTCCTAAGTCCTATATTTGCTTACTGGTAGGTTCCAAGGAATGGAGTATACTTTCAATCCCTTTGACCTTCTGTTTGGGAACCCAGTGTGCAGTCCACTCACCCGATAAGAAAAGAGTGGTAAGGAACTTCCAAGTCACCCCATAAGGATGTAGTGGGCTATGTGATTGGTCTCAGGAAGTTGACACCAAAATACATGGTTGAGATGAAGGAAAACCTCCATGCTAGCCAGGAGCTGATATGGGAATGATATGGACAGAAAGAGACTCTGACTGAATATCAAAGGAGCCAGGTGGTGCAGGTGCTCAATAAAATTTGTCTCAGAGCTTTGGAAAATAACAGTTGTGGTCCATATAAGGTACTGCAGAAGGTGTCTGATGCAAACTACTTCATGGATTCAAGTCCCCAACAGGAACCTAAACGTGTGTTCCATAGGAACTGACTGAAGCCTTACCTCAATAAAGATTGTGTGAACAGTGAACACTATAACAATAGCAGAGGAAGTTGAGGAAGACAGTCAGCCTCTGACATGCTTATTGCATCGGAAAATGAATGATGAGCCTATTTAAGGAGTAAAACGTGACTCTGAGTTGACACCTGAGCAGAAGAGAAATTGTAGAATGGTACTAGGACAAGTTTGCCCCCTGTGCACACTAACTCCAGGGTTAACTCCAGTTTATATTTATGAGTTTGATACATGATATAGTCTGGCTTTCAAAAACAAGACTTACTACTTTTCTGACCGAGTCCAGGAATGGATTTATGCAGAGGTGGCCAAGATGTTGGACTTGGAGGTGATTGAAAGATCACTTAGTCCTTTGACCAGCCCAGCTGTATTGGTGCTCGAGCAAGGTTCCACAGACTTGTGGTTGTTTGTGGATTTAAGAGCACTCAGTGAAGTCACTAAGGCAGATGCACATCTGATCCCTAGTGCTAACGAGCTTGTTGACTGACTGGGTGCTGCTTAGTACTTAAGCACTTCTGGTATGAGCAGTGGCTATTGGGCAGATTGTTGCAGCACCTCTTGCCAACAAAAAGTCTGCAGTGCCCATGCCCTGGGGGTTATTCTAGATTAAGGTAATTCCATTTGGATTGGAAAAATGCTCCTTCCACATTCTCGCACCGGCGAACCATGTTCTTTGGGGTTAGAGAAGTTCAGAATGGTCTACCTCAGTGGTTCCCAACCTGTGGTCCAGGGACCACTTGGGAGTCGGCAAAGCCTCCTCAGGGGTCCGCGAATGCTTAGAAAATTAAATAATATTAACAGATTAGGTCCCCAGCTTTTAATAATGTCTCAGTGGGGATCGCCGGATTCCAATAATGATTCAGTGGGGGTCCCTGGGTTCCAGTAATGATAAAGTGGGCGCACACACAAGTCAAAAAGTTGGGAACCATTGGTCTTCCTGAATGACATTGTAGAGTTCAGCAATTCCTGGGAGGACCTCTGAATCACCTAACATGGATTGGTGAGGAAACATGGGGTGAAACTGACCATCAACCAAACCAAGTACCATATAGGGCATCCCCCTGTAGTCTACTCTGGGCTTCATGTAGGTAACAGGATGATTTGTCCTTTGGATGCCAAGATTCAGTCTGTATTTGAGTGGGAGGTGCCCACTACCGAGACATAATTTTGAGACCTTTTAAGACTCACAAGTTACTACACTAACCATGCAGCTAACTGTCTGACCATAGTGGTACCTTGACAACTTTTATATCCAAGAAGCAATCCAAAAAGGTGATTTGGGCTAGGCAGTGTAAGAAACCTTTTGAGAATCTGAAGAGAACATTGTGCAGTGGACCTGTAGTGAAGGCCCCTGACACATTCAACCTTCCAGGGTACAGAATAATTCTTTAGACAAGGGAGCTGAAGAGGTACTGCCTGAACTTGATTATAAAGACAGAGGAGCATCAGGTGGCCTGTATAATCCATAGGTCACTACTATGGCATTTGAACTTAGTGGTCATTGAGAAAGAATGCTTTGCAATAGTGTGGAGTTTGAGAAGGTTTCTGCTATATTAGTTTGGTGCTAACTTTGTGGCACTGGCAGATCACAAACCATTCAAGTGGTTGATGACAATGAAAGGTGAAAATTAAAATTTGCTGAAATGGTCTATCTCACTGCAAGTTCTAGGTTTTACAGTGGAGTATCAAGCATAAGTAATGCACAGGGCTCAAGACTGACTCTCCTGTCAGTTTTGCTAATCCAACAAATGGACTTCTGAAATAGTGGCGCAAGGGTCTGGGTAGTTTGTTCTGGAAGGGGAGTTTGTTGAGACAGGAATGTCTCCTGTATGGTGTACAGTCGTGTTCAGCTTGCCTAAGTGCTCAACTGTGAGTATCTGGTCCACTGGGTTTTCATTTTGCTCCTTGCCTCAAACTAATCCAGTGTACACACGAAGGCCCAAGCCTTTGCCCTGACCGAGTAAGGTCCTGGACCCAGAGAGTGGCACAATGCACGTGCTCATTTACTAACTGGATTGTCATCCCTGTTGTGGATTTAAAATGAATACTGTTCGTGGCAGCGTACCGTGTTTTGTGAATCAGTAGTTGTGACCAGACCTTTTTATCTACATTACCGGACTGGAGGCTTGGTGGACCACTTGTGTAAAGTTCAGTTTCTATGTACTAACCCAGGTCCTAGAGCTAACACGCTGAGTTTATGGTATGTGTGTAAGTGCATGTAGCCCATGAGTTCGGTCCTCATACCCTGGGAAAAATCTGTCAGTTCTAGATAAACACTATCATTGTGAGGACCAGTGCAGTAAGAGGACTGGTTGATGAAGACAACCGAGGGTGTCTTCATCAACGCCAGACCTCTGTATCCCTGGATGGACTCCAGGCAGCAGCCTTCACTACTACTGGCTGCTTCTGCAACCCAACAGTGGTAGTCCTCGCAGCCAGCTCATCACTCGTGCAATAGGAAGTGATGCCAGTGAAAGCTGCTGTTCTTCGATGGTTGTCCCAAACAAACCAAGAGATAGCCACTGTGGTGAGAAAAAACCTGTGAGACTGCTAAAGTGAACCAAGTGCACAAACTAATAAGAGGGGTAATCTGCACCTGTGCATTGACAACTGTCCAGAATAAAGTCAAATCTAGAATGGAGGGTGGGCACTCACCCAGTTTCCAAATAAAGGCCCTCTGGAGAAGCGGTGTAGAGAGGGGTGGAACCCTGCACCCTAGACGTACTGACCCCAGCAGCAGTGAAGCATATTGTACCTATTACTTGTTCAGTGGAGTATTGAGTTTTATGTGTGCATTAAAATCTTTTGCTTTATCACAGTAAAGCACTGTGTTCAAGAATCTGCTATTGCACGGCTGGGTGACTGCAAAGTCTTGAGGTTGAATCACTCAACACCCCTGAGAAGCCAATGACTGCTTGCTGTTTCTATCACTGGCAGTAAAGTGCTTCAGGGGTTGTTCTTGGCCCAGTTTCCAAAGCCACAGTGGGGCATCAGGGGCAAACAACCCCAAACTCAGTGATGAGGGCCAGTTGCAGCGGCTTACCCCATGGCCTCCAAAACCATGTCTGACACCTCTTGAGTTCAGCCTTGGCCTGCTCACCCATGTCTATTGCACAATAAATATCTCAAGTGCTGATTTCTGAGGTCCCTGAACCTTCTCTCAAAAACAGAGCTTTGAGGTCCTTACAATTACCCACTGTGGCAGAATGACAGAATCTATTCTATCATTGATATATCCTGCTGTTTTACTGATCTATTGGCGAGGGATTTTTTATTGTGTTTTAGTAGGTTTCCTGTATTCTATTATCCTTTTATTGCACCTCTGTAGTAATTTTAATTTATCTGTCTTCTAATAGACAATGTCTCTCTGTGTTAGTCTGATACACATTTAAGTTTGCGATTCAGTCACATTTAGTTGGCACGTTCAGATGTTGATGCCAGGAAACCAGCCCACCCATTAGAAGATGAGAACAACTTTGAGCAAGCAGCCGAAGTTTGACTTCAGCTTACCATGCCAGTCAAGGTCATTTTAGCAATTTTAAAGGGTCAACTGCGTATATGGGCGTTAGTGTATGCAGATGGAAAATACACCCACGACATTTATAAATGTATCAAATGTAAAAATATGCACTTCGTTGGCTGGTAGAAAAACATCTGATACAAATACAAGACATGTGAGAAGAGTCCAATCCGGCTGTTTTCTTTTGCCTCTTGGTACTTTCTGTATTTCTTTTTCCATTTAAGAGTGAAGGCAATTTTAGATCTCTGCATTCACATTTAGAATTTAGCAAGCCAGCTGTTCAAATTCACAGATAGAAAAAACAAGGGCCTAATTCTTGATTTGCATTTAGTTGGTAATTCTTGATTTGCATTTAGTTGGTAAGTCGTGGGTTAAACAAATATACATTTTTGTGAATTGGACAAAATTGTCATTTTAGGATTTGAAATATAATGGTACTAAATGAATACGATTCAGTAAGGCCTTCATTTTTATTTGACACTTGATACAAGCATTTAGTCAACCTCAAAACACCAGCAGATAAAGTTAGTGGGTTACAAATGTGAAATGTGACAAATGTGATAAAACAATTTGCATGGGATCACTCAGTTTAGCTAAGAAAGGTGGCTGAGATTCAACTTCATCAGCTTTTTAGGATATTGAGGATGAGCCTCTGTACAATATCTCCACCCAAAATTAAACCAGTGTTGGTAGCAGAGTGACTAACTTACTCTAGGCCAGTGGTTCCCAACCTGTGGTCCGGGGACCCCTGGGGTCCGCGAAGCCTTCTCAGGGGGTCCGCGAGAGCCTAGAAAATTAAAAAATATGAACAAATATTGACAAATTAGGTCCCCAGCTTCCAGTAATGACTCAGGCAGGGGTCCCCGGATTCCCAAGATGATTCAGTGGGGGTCCCTGGGTTCCATCAATGTTAAAGTAGGGGTCCACAGAAATCAAAAGGTTGGGAACCACTGCTCTAGGCAGCCTCTGGATCTCTCTGTCACCAGTCCAGGCAATCCACATGTGTATATAACTACATTTTGAACCTGCATACCATGAGTGACTAAAATAACTCTCCAGACCAAGTTGAAGTAGAGAGCATGAGAAAACCTGCCTCATGACGCAGAATATAAATTCAGCTTGAAAAAGCAACAAATGTTGCATCATTTCCAGAAGAATGCCAGCACACAGACCTGCAATGGCCGCCCGCACGTGTTAAACGCAAGTCCAATCTTGTGCAATGCCCAGTGTTATTTGTGTGGTAAACTAGATCACAGTTCGATAAACGAATACAATTCCCGCCCCTTCCGCACGGACTTTATAAATCTGGCCATCCTGGCACTCCACAGCTGCACGCCGGCCTGCTGAAGCCCCATTCTCGACGGAGCGTGACCCGCCACGCATGTCTGCGCGGGGTTCAGAGGGCCATGCTCGCTCTGTAAACACCATTTCAGCTCCGGTGGAAAGCCATGCTTTTAGCGAGTACTGCGGATTGATATTCAAACCTGCATATTTGTAACAGAAATTGTGTACAGGTTGCAATATACAAATATAACTTAACGCAGCATTGCACAGAAATATAACGTACGTTCCAAAATCATAATGCAGCAAAATAAATGCGAAACGTGAGCACAATAATTAGCAGGTGTGGTGGAAAGGTGACGAGAAATCACAATAGTACAGGCGGCGTAGACATTTTATGAGTTAAGTGCGGGTAGCGTTAGCGCCTTACGGTGTGGGGTGGGGTGGGTTTGTGTGTGTGTGGAGGAGTGCTGAGAAGCATAGATAAGAAGCGGGCAGCGTCTCCTGTCTGCAGGCAGTGCTTCTTGTGACACGCTTCGGAGGCATTTCTGGAAGTGGATGTGGTGCTCTTTAAGTGGAAGGGTGTAGCAGTCCAGTGGTGCGGGGAGTGGGAAAGGTCAATCAGGCAGGGGCACATGGGAGTACGGAGCTAAAGAGGAGCGGAGGCCTTGGAAGTAGAGGAGGCAGCAATGGGGGCTGGGGGGGTAGAGAGAGCCCATATGTTTGAGGCAGTGAAGACAGAGTCAAGTCACTCATAGATTTAGATACAAAGGTTACGAATGTGAAAAAAGATCTGGTCCTTTGTAGTGGGGTAAAATTAGCCCCCACAGTCCCCCAAAGTGGTAGGTGGTGGTCCAGGGGAGGACCGCTCCATGTACTTTGTAGGGAGGCCCCCACAAGTTTCGTTATGCTTGGTCCTTTGACATATGGAGAGGCGTGTCGTGAGGATGTGAAGGTACAGCTCAAATGCTGAGTACTTTCTCAAGGGATCTGAAAGAGTAATGATGAAGGCCTCTAATCAAATCACACTAGTAGTTTCAGTCGGTGATGACTAGTGCATTTATCGGAACCCTGGCGACGTGAATATGGCAAGAGGTGTATCTTCTAGATTTCATGCAGGTTGAGACTGTTGGCCTTGGTGATCAACGAGGTGAAATGCGTCTAACTGTGACAGTGGAATCCCAGGTTAAGGTGAATCAGTCAGGCGTAACGATGTTGGCAGACAGGAGGGGAGTTAACTACCTTGTTTTCAGCTGGATTAAGAATCAGCCAGCAAAAAGTAATTCAGTGATGGATGGCAGTGAGACAGTCAGTGAAACAGCCAAGAAGGAAGGGGTGAAAGTGAGAAACAAGAAGATTTCAGTGTCATTGGCAAATAAATAACAGCAGAAGCCAGGGGCGGCTCATCCTCTATGTTGAAGGAGCGTCGCCCCGCTGCTGAAAGGCATTAAAAAGAAGAAAAATAAAATGATAATAAAAGTATTTTATTATAATTTCATTTTTCTGCTTACCCAGCCACTGCAAGTCCACCAGTCTAAGGAGGAGCATGGCCAGCATTCTCTGTGTCGGGGGGGGCAGGGAGTGCTGGGTGCACTATAAGTGCACATGTCGGTTTGGCCGGCCATCTTAGGCTGGCCAAACTGACATGTGCAATTACAACTCTCCACCTGAGATGTGTTTCACAGCCGGGTGGAGACCGAGCGCAGGCTCCCACTTCCTAACTGAGCAGCATTTCTGCCCACTCAGGCTAATCCCAGCATTTCTCTCATGCTGGGTAGCAGCATGAGAGAAGCGTCTGGATTGGATGGGGAGGGGAACAAATTGAGAAGAAGCAAGTCAGTGGAAGCAGAGGAACATAGCCAGCCGGCCGGCAGCAGCAGGTAAGTCTTTTTTTTTACATTTATTATCTCCCCAATGCGCACTTCCCCACTAAGCCTTCCCGGCAGCAGCTGCCTCTGGCAGAAGCCAGATTTGGCTATAATCTTGCAAAGCAATTTTTGGTATAGTGAGAGGAAGAAAGGACCAAGAACTGAAGTATGTGGAACGCATCCAGTGAGGTGCAGGTGGCAGATAACTTGCAGCACCATGATTTCAGATAGCATCCGTTGGAGAGGTAGGGCAGAGAACGAGATAACCAAGCCAGACAATGGGGACAAAAGGAAGGAGGGGGAATTGTTGTGGTAGACAGCTGTAGTTTAATTGAAGGTGTACATGAAGGCTTGCTCAGAGGAATTCATTTTTCACAGCAAAATAAAGACCAGATAGGGATTCATAGATTGTAAGCAGGATGATTGCTAATGAACCAGCTGCTACTGATTCTCTCCGGGGGTCCTTGAGGAGAATAGGAGGGGGCAGAAGAGGTGCTACGTGGAAGGATAAATGTAGACTTAGGGGTTCTTTCAGTGTAGGGGTAACAACTGTTTTGAAGAAGGGTGAATCATTGCAGCTGAAGAATGGCTGGTTAATGAGTTGGAATTTGGACAGAGTGTGAAGGCAAGAGTTTTGTTGACTTGTTGCTCAAGGTGGTCAAGTGATCCGGCTGAGTACAAAAATGTCTCTTGATGAAAGCTTGACAGGCATTACTTTATACATTTGTGTTGATCCACCCATGTGTTTTTCAGACTGTTAAACCTGCTATAATAAAGTCTAAACTGAGGTAAGCATTGGCAATGACAATCGCTCTCGCTTACCTTTACATACAAGTGAGACTGACTGGCATTGCTAGTGCTTGTTTACAGTTGTCTTCGATGTTTGTGAAGATCGATGTTGTATCATCTAAATTTCTAATGCAGTATTTGTAGTGACCACTTTGTCGAACCTTCTTGCAGAAAACTGGTGTTGTTTAAGTGTGGCTCTTTCTTAGATACAAAGCTGCATTTGGAGCGGGACAAATAATTAATCTATCAATGGCGGAACCAAAACGCTCCTGTGGACAGGTCAAACACAGAAATGGAATGCTGCCTATGACAGACAGCTTGAACTGTCTGTAGTGGGACTGGAAAAATGAAGACAAACCTGAACACCTTCCAAATAGGTTTGTGCCACGCAAAAGTGCCAAAATCTTGGATGGGTGCAGCAGATACACAACAGGAGTGAGAAGGTGTGGTTCACATTTACAGTGCAGTCAAAGAGTTTGCACAACACATATAAGGTGGGAGAGGTCATGAGTATAGTGAAATCTTCACCTCAATCATTGGAAGTTAGATACCTGCTAATATGTTGTCCCTTTTGTTGGAATTTTGTCAAACTTTGGGGGAAGCTGTGCTGTGGTCTGCAACACCCCTAGGGAAACAGTTAAGGTTAATGAAAGCTGGCCTCTTCTTGGTGCAGATATTTCTGCCACATTAGATTTTCTTCCACTCTTCCATCCCTCATATCACCAGTTTTGTTTTAAGTCATTTAGAAATAAGTGTATCAGGATAACTATCTCTGCACTATTTTTCTATTGAATGTATTGTTGATGAGCCACGTCAAAAGCTGCAAAACTAATTGATCAGATGGATCATTGCGGACTGACAAATGTACCCCTTTTATCAATTATTTTCCCTTTCCCTGGGCTATAAGAACGGCGAATTTGCTAGTGGTTTGAATATATAGGCTGGCTTGAGGGTAATATTGGCCATCTGGCCTTTGTCTCTAGGTTCTTCTATTGTGACGTTTGTTGGGTGTGTGGTTGACTGGGAGCTTGGCTTTGTTTTGAATGCCTATTTTGTTACCAGCATTGTGTTTTGACATTGATTTTATACCTAGAAACGTACTGTACCAGGTGAATCACTGCACAAATTAATTGGGGTGTGAGTTTGATAAGTTGTTGTCATAAATAAATGTGGCCACCGCGTTTGCAACTGTTGTGTCCTCACTCAGATCCATCACGGCCGCCTTCCCAGCTAATGCCTTTGGACAGACAAATTGACATGACACCGGCAGAAAGAGTTCAGGAAAGCGATATAGGAGCCAAAACAAATGAAACTAAACAACTCCAGGGGTGCCAGGATAAGAAAAATCGCTTCTTGTATAGCATAAGTGTTCGAACTAACAAACAGTGACCACTACAGGCCCAGGATCAGCTTGAAAAAAAAAATGACAAGTCAAAGGTCAACTACTTACTTGCTGCTAAGACAGCGTCTCAAAGAATAAGAAGCTCCGCCCCCACAAGTCCGAGAGCACTCACTCCAAGGGCCCCAAGCATCCCATAGCATGTCCCGGTCCTCCTCCGATCGAGCTGTTCGTGAACTCTGTGGAGCAAATGAAGTTAAAATTAATCATGGCGCATGAGGTAGGATCTGCTTTAACCAAGAACGACCAAGTTGAAACAACATGTGCACCCTCCACTTAGAGCGAGTAAACTTTGCATGAGTTCTGAACTGATTTACCTTGAAAATACAAACAAGAGGGTGAAACAAGTCAACGCAAAAGGAAAAATGCAGCTTTAGATCCCACAAGCAGGATGCCAGAAATTGTTTTGAATGCATGTATTTGGTGGAATGTAAAACATTTAACTACACAGAGGTAATGTGAAACAGGGCTGCAAATAATCCAACCAGGTCTGTGATACAGGATCGTAAGCCTGTTAATTGTGTCCTTAGAAATATTTGAGCACTTCTAGAGGGGGCAGAGCACTTCCGGAGATGACCATTGCTCCACAGTGGCAACTGAGCTATTAAAACCTGCAGACAATGCCAAGCAATCGTCTGTGTAGAGGGGCAAAGAGTAGTCAATTTCCTGCCTACTTAGATAGAATACAAAGAATGACCTGGGCTTTCTATCTCGTCTCTGACCCTGGATTTCGGGCGCCTCTCTTTATGTACGACTTACAAGCAAAGTCGTCCCAAATGCATCACTGCTTCCATTTTTCCAAGAGAGAAGTTAGATGAGGTATATTTACCATGGTTGTCTACACATAAAAGAGGCCACGATGTGCCTTTAACAAGGGATTTTCAGTGAAAGTCAAGGAACAGCAGTAGCCTCGAATAAGCAAATGTTCACAGAGGAAAGCCCACTTTTTCGCCTAAATCCTTCCTAGCAACAGCTTATAATAACACCAGTCACTCATTTAGCCAAAGAAAGACACCTGCCAATGGTATTTAACAGTATCTGTTTCATCCTGGACAGGGCTCGCTGATCAGTTTGATTTATGCAAGAGCTGAGATTAATGAAACTCAAATGGTGGTAAATTCACATCTTGAACCCAACGTGGCGATGGCCCCACATGGTTAACTCGGGACTTCCCATCATCAGGAAACCTATCAAAATCAATAACGGAAATGTATGAACGGAAGGGGAGACAAGCCAGGAGGAAAGGGAAGATAATATGGGGTCTGTTTTTAGGCTTGGATACAGGCCCACAATGATCGGGCCACTCCCTTTTGAATAAATCAATGGGTACCACTTCTAGATAGAGCTTGAGGGGTGGCTAGGTTTTGTGTTTTGTAGTACGTATGATATAACTTGGTAATATTATTTTTTTTCCCTTTTTTTTTTTTTTTTAAGCCTTCAGTGTATAATGACATAAGAATATATGTGTTATGTGTTTCCTTCCAATAATAATAAAAAAAAAAAAAAAAATCAATAACATGACGCATGTATAATAATCGTCATATAATTGAGGTTCACAGGTAAGAAAAATACAAGCTATAAGTAAACACTATTTTGCACTCTTAAGCCTTCCCAGGCAAAGTCTGTCCTGGCTCAGATCTTTTTTCGTATAACTCCTCAAATATATCATAGTGTCTCTGACACACTGGTGCAAGGGCATCGCTGTGCATGGTGGGCGAGCGCTTGATCCATTACCGTACCACTTAGGCCCTGATTAGGAGTGGGCCGGGTAAGGGTGGGGTGTTTATTGTGACCAGTAAATAGCAATACCAGGTACTTTCCAGGTAAATTTCAGGAGGCTTGACGTGCTGAAATTTACTGTGGAAAAATATGGGGGCGTGGTAATTACCACTGCACTCGAAATTCCATTCCCTGCATAAATAGGGGTTTGTGGAGGGTTGGGAATGTACCACCCCACTTATAATCAGTGGCTCTGTGCCCGGGTAGAGTCACCACTCTGTGAGGGGCGAGAGAGAGATAGACAGTGAGGAGAGAGATGAGAGCTGTAAAAGGTATAGTAAAAAGAAAGTCTGGGACTCTGACCTGTTACCCCCTGACCAGGGAGGAGGGAGACAAACAAGGCCCTATTTTATTTCGCAATGGTAGGGGCCACTGGAGGTAAATACAACCCTCCCTCCAACCACAATTCTTCCAGAAACCCTGGACGATCTGCCTCGTTTTTAACATTTCAGAAAAATTGAAAAAGTGAGTCAAATTAGTAGGTAGGATGCATTATATCTACCCTCTTTCCTAAAGACTCATGCTCTGTAAGCTTATGAGGGAGACTTTAAGGTCCTGACCCAGTCAATTCTGACATTATTTTGAGTTTTTTAAAGTGGGTTTTACTTCGGTGTTAAAGAGGCCACTCTCTACTAAAACAGCCCTTCTTGGACTCTGGAGGGCTGGTGAACTAGAAAGTAATATCTTGGACACCATTTCTTGATAAATCTTTGGACACGTTGGCTACTTCTCTTCTCTTTAGCTCAACGTGGCTAACTGAGGGCTTCCAGTCACCTTAAAATATGCGATAGTGAATATGCAAAATGATTCTTATGAAAATGGGGGAAGTGGAATTGAGTGACCTAAGCTGGCACCACCCTTATATGCAATATCATATCATGTATATGCAAAGTTATAGGATGCTCCCGACCACTTTACACACTTAGACTGAGCAAACCTTCTCTAACCTTAAACCATCAGTTATCTGCATAGGTGGTCATTGGATCTAGCTGTCAATGATCTCTATATTCTGCTAAGTATTACTGATCCATTGGATCTGACCCAAGGAGCTCCGAGAGCCATGTAGCGCTTTAAAAAAAAAAAAAGAAAACCATGAAAGTATTCTCTGTTGTAACGGAAGCACTTTGAATTGTCACAACATGTCTGCTGTAGTTTGAAATATTAACATTACACTGTTAAATAGCTTGCTTAAAAATCTATTCCCACAGATGCCGTCACTTTTTCTCTAACTCAGAAGAAAAGTAAATAAACGAAAGTCTTTAAACAACGCACAGTAAAAGCTTTCCGAAATGTAATACTTCTGCGGTGGGTGTGTCAATTAAAGAAGTCTTTACATCCTTGCTGGCTTTGAGAGAATCGCATGCTTCACCCCTACTCCATCGGCCTGTGACACACACCAGGAAAAGGGCGCTGGCTACTTGCGTGACATAATAAGGAAGCCACATACACCTCGAACAAGTAGGTATATGTGCTGGTTTTGGAAACTCATGCTTACCCCAAGAATAAAAACACACTTTGCTTTATTCACACCTAAGCATTGGAAATTTTCAATTATCCAACAATCCTGTTTTCTTCACAGCATAAAGGGAAAATACAGAATGATCCTCGGTGACAGCTTACTATCACCAGAAAGGTAATGAGACAATGACGCAAAATGCGAACATTTGTAAAAACTAGAGCACAGGACCCAATGTGCTGCTACTCTATCACTGAGCTGGGTGTCTGAAAACATCTCCAGAGGAGACTTTTGCTCCAAGTCTTCCTTGGAGGAAGAAATATGGTAATTTGCCAACAGTCCAGTCACAAGACGCCATATCTGAACCCCTGCTGGTGAAGGGCAATGGGGACGGTGGACACTGGGAAATCCAAGAGCAAAATCTATTCTACTATGGAATACCAAGCAGATGAATATTTTGGTATCGGAATATAGTGGACAGAATATCAAGGGGCAAAATATTGAAAGGTGAGTGCATATAGAGGAAATATAGATTTACTGTTCTTAACTCCACATCTACGAACCCCTTGAAAACACACACTTGTATGCACAATCTCTGCGTGAGAAGAAATATATAAGAAAGAAGACTTAAGAATGTCTGGGTCGAAAAGAATAGTAAGAGAATTAAAAAAGTAAAGTGTCAAAAATAAGAAAAGAGACAGTGGGGGTCATTACGACCTTGGCGGGCGGCGCGGTAACCGCCGTGCGGCCGCCAATGCGGCCGCACTCCCGCGGCCCCCATTACGACATCCCCGCTGGGCCGGCGGGCGCAAACCAAGTTTGCGCCCGCAACATAGGAGCCGGCGGTGTTGCGGCCGTGCGACGGGTGCAGTAGCACCCGTCGCGCTTTTCACTGTCTGCTATGCAGACAGTGAAAAGCTGGCTGGGGCCCTGTTAGGGGGCCCCTGGACACCCCTTACCGCCAGCCTCTTCCTGGAGGTGCAAACCGCCAGAAACAGGCTGGCGGTAGGGGTGTCATAATCCGCAGGGCAGCGCTGCTTGCAGCGCTGCCCTGGCGGATTATCACCGCCGGGGCTAAAACGGCGGGAAACCGCCGGCCCCGGCGGTGCGACGGCGGCGGTGATAAGGGCCTCCGTACCGCCAGCCTGTTGGCAGTACGGACGCAACAAAATGACCCCCTATGTAAGGAAGAGACTAAATAGGAGGCATTGTAATCTTTGAGAGAGCACAAGAGACAGTTTTGCAAATATGATGAAGCAACAAAGAGACAGAGTAGATACAGAGAAAGAGCCAGAGACAGAGGTGGAGAAAGAGCAGGAATACAGGGAAAAGGGTAAAAAGTAAGACAGTAATATTGAAGGAGAATAGGCAGAAAGAACCAAATGGTCGTTGTCAGAAGGAAAAGGGGTAGAGTAAAAAGAAAGCTTGTGAGAGAAATGAGGTCTGCCAGAGAGATAGGTCGGGCCGGGAGAAGATGGCCAAGACAGGCAGGCAGCAGTTTAAAACATGACTTTGGATGTTTGTCCACCGAGGTCTAAGAGTGTTCACAGCCGTTTAGATAGGTTTGGGCAGAATCTGGATGAACAGGAAGCATTTAGCCTCTTTTTGAGAATTGCACCTGTTAGAGGGAATGGAGGAGTCGTAGTGTCAAGGGTAGTTTGTTCTAAAGCCTGGGATCGGGTTTGCTGAACAACCCCTGCGTAGCTTGGTGAAGATGTGCCCTTCTGCCCGGTGACATTTTTCTGGTTAGCCCTGTTTTCTTCCTCAATGGACCTGACAACTATGCAAGCCCAGTTGAGGTGGGCCATCATTTTTTGTTTGTGTGTGTCATCAAAGCTTCACTTTGTTGTCTGTGAGACACCTAATGTTTGCCTCATATTAGGGAGGGGTCCCTGTCTCCTGAACCCAGGCTCCGAAGTGGCTGGTGGTGGTGAAATCTATAATTAGGCCTTGTTAGTCGAATCCCTGTAAGGAGATGACTTACTGACTTTTCCCTATAAAGGTCTATTTAGTCTCCTTCACTGCGGTCCTTTGCTTTCACGAAGTCTGGAACTTATATGAAGTGTCCGTGTGTGGGACTGTGGTATACATATGGCATGGTGAATGGTGGGATCCAATTGGATGTCTACATGTTGTACAAGACTGCTCTTTTCTTTGTGAGGCCATCCTACATGTATACATATCCCCCTTCCCCAAAACGTGTTTTATATGGTTGATGGGGAGCACCAGTCCATTCCTTGTCCACTGCAGAGTTCCTCTGCCCTAAAAGAAACCAGCTCAGCCTCTTTTTCCATTGTTGTTGCCCCCAAACATGGAAACAAGAACAAAGCCAATCCACAGATCCCCTGGAGCCACTCCAAACAGGTTAGATAGTGGACCCCTGGACCTGAAGCTCACAACGATTGTAAAGCAACAGAAAGATGTGTCCCAATCCACAGATCCCCTGGAGCCACTCCAAACAGGTTAGATAGTGGACTCTTGGATCTGAAGCTCACAAACATTGGAAAGCAACAGGAAGACGTTCTATTCTAGTTTAGATCACTAAGTTTATCGATTGAAGAAGACCCTCTTATTTGCTACAGTTTCCTACACCCTCAGAGAGGTATTCATATTGGGCCCCCTAGCCACTATTTGGCTCATCGTCATTTCCATGGGCACCAAGGAAGCCTGGGCATCAGTGCAGGAAGAAGACAAAAGGACCAACAGAGGAACCTTTGTTTGGTTCCCATCCTCCCTTCAGAACAAGTTTAAGTGTAGGAGGTCTGCAAAGACACTTTGATACAATTATTTGTAGAGAGGACAGCTTACTAAAATGAATAGTTATATTGTGCCTAAGAGGGAAGCTGACTTGACCCAGGATGGCCAGCACAAGGTCTGGCACACGTGAAACTGCATGCAGGAAGTCTCGACAGACTGACAAACACCCAAGACCCTTACAACTCTGTTGGCCAGGAGAATCAAGATGAAGCTGCATTATTGCATGTTGTCTTTGTGAGTAAGAGCCTGTACTCTTTTTGACCTACCATGTGCCCTTGTGTGCATGTATCCCTGTTTCTCAGCTACAGAGGGACCTTTCAGGTTTAGAAATACTGTCACGGTGAAGCCATAATACAGAAAGGACCAGACCCAGTTGGAACTGGTCCCAAAAGTGACTGAAAGTGGGTGCCCATATCACTGGAAAATCTTGATCATGAAAACTAGATCTCAAGTTACACCCCTTAAAACGTCTAAGGAGACTTTAGTACAACACAGATGGTACATACCTTCTGCAATACCTGTCCCATTATAAAAACGTTACAACAACTTGTAGCTTAATTAGTTTCAGGGCTCAAGTCATCTTTGGGAAATGCCCTTAAGTGCACACTGGTGACCAGCCCTATGACCACCATTGAGTTTTTTTTAAATAATAACCAACTTTATTGATTTTCCAGTACAAGGACACAACACCACAGTCATGATCCAATGGGACCCTCGCAGAGGTAAAACACCTATCATATTTTCTCAAGTACCTATAAAAATAAGACACTTCACACGTTTCTCAAGCCACTGACCAATCCAGAGTATTCCCACCACTTTTGTCATATTTTTGCGTTTTTACATAGCACTATTGATTTTACTTCTGGATATTTGAGTTGGGTCCAGAGTCTCTGCATCTGCATTCTGAACCCTGCAACCACCCCTCCGCCCACTCCTTGGAGGTGAAAAGTTATAAAAGTTATTGTATTCTGAACCCTGACACCCCTCTTACATAGAAAAGCTTATGTATGCTAAACCTTTGATGGAGAAAAGGTCTTGCAAAAGATCAGACAATTGTATTCTCTCTAAACCCTCTGACCCCCATAGGTTAATGTTGGCCACAGAACAATGTTATGGCGAATATATTGCTTGGTGTCTAAGAGCTACTTTAAGTATTTCTTGTCAAAACTCCAAAAATATGGTAAGCTCCTCACAAGTTTGGTTTCCACCTGAAAATCTTGACCTTCAGAAGTATTTCATGTGGTAGTTTTATTTGTGTTGCGTCAAACAAATTGCACCATTCTAAAACACTCAGCTGCGGGTGTTTACCACTGTTCGGAGCAGCTATTTTGGTGCTGGAAAGAACAGCATTTTCCCTGGGAATATTTGCCATCTCTCAGCTATATTTTACAACATATTGCCAAGTACTTATGATAGGGTTGGAGTTTCTAGTCACGGTCTGTCTCATTGTGTAACCAACTTGGCAATTGAGAGCAATTGAACACCATTGGTTTAATGTTGTGGTTTGAGGATGTACCAGTTCAAGCATTAATACCAGTGCTTAATTTGTAAACAGAAATGTGCCGGTGCCCAACGCTCTCCTCTTACATACAGCTGCTGCAATTAAATGTGCAAACGTGGAATACTGAGGCAGCGTAATCCTGAAGCCGTCTCAGGCCTCTTTAATCCATTTACTGCCACTCCCTGCCCCTTCAGCTCATTCTTGCAGCTTTCTGTTTTCTCCCATTATGACCCTTTCCGTTTATCTCTTCCTCCGTCTTTCCCATAAGTGTCTTTTGCTCTCTGTTGCTTGAGGCAGAAAAATAAGTGCTGGCCCTCAATATTAAGTGCCAGTGCACCCCACCGGAAACAACAAGCACAAATTAAGCACTGATTAATACGAGAAGACCAGGAGATATATTGAAACAGTATAGTAGTGGTCCATATCTGATGCTCCCAAAAGGATGCATCCTATCTACCAGGTGTTTCTGTGATCATTCAGTTGTTCTTTTGAGAGACCAGAGGGCAAAGGGGGGCGGGGAGAACGCTGCCAGGTACTCCCAAAAAATAGATACACAATTTCTGGCTAAATGTAAGTTGCGGAGTCAAACTGGGTCACACAATTACCAACCAGGCTGCAATCCAACTTCCATCGATGTCAAACAAGAGCACGTATGTTTTTAATGTATTACACGATTTCAAAGATAACAAAGGGAAAACAAACAAAGAAAGCAGACAAGTGGGGATCTTTGAGGATGAAAGGAAAGCCTCCCGGGCATAGACTCGAGCAGTGAAGTACACCAAGAGATAGCATGAACATGATCCCTGCTGAAACATCCCTGGGGAAAGTAAATCACAGAGACATCGAAACATAAATCACACACGAACAACAGGCCGTGCTGGCTCACTGCTCCCCTGAGTCAATGCGGGGTGCCCCGAGGCACAACTCTGGTGTCTAGAACGCCGGGCCTTTCATTCATCGACAGACTGAAGGGTTGTCCTGTGGCACCTGCGTGATGACGTCACAGGCAGCTCATTTTGGGTAGCACAACAAAGCTGGCAAATGGACATTATTTATGACTGAGAAAGGTATGAAGGAAATCTTCGGACTGTTGCCGTTTTCTTCTCTGCAATGTTTGGACGACCGTGATTTTTGTTTTATAAGTTATATAATCTGTTTTAGTCGATCAAAAACAACATTTGTAAGGTATGTGGTTGCAAAATAGCGGCCAAAAGTTTGTAATTGAAGTCTTCAGGGTTCGTAAATAGGTAACATCTGTGAATCGCGTTTGTAACCCTTACACAATCTTGGTGAGAAAAGAAAAAACTAACTCTATGGGATAAATGTTAAAAAGATGTGTTTATCGTCAGTGAGCACCTGGTTGAAGGAAGGCTGTCTCAAATCAAAAAATCTATAAAATAAAATATATGAGCTACAGTGGAGAGGTTCCATTCTATTTACAGGTTTTATGGCCCAAGGAACCTTGGCGACTTCAAGTTCCCGCCACAGAGGGATATGAGGCCTCTTCGGTGTATCTCATGCTCACATATGTGACATGACCTCTCGAGATACCATTGCAGAGGTCTGCTTTCCGCCAAGCAGCGGGTGCCAGAAAAAACAGTGGAAGCCCAAAAAGCAGGTCTAAAGCAGCTCGTGTTGTATCTTGTTGTGGAAGAGGAGACATACCAAATATCTGCCGGCCGTAACGTACTTTCAGGGAAGGAGGCAGTATATACTAATGAAGGCTTCGTCAGCAAACAGACCAGTGAATGTACTGAGTTTAAACTTGGTGTGTATTATTTGCTACCTACTGTGTACCAGAAAACCCTTAAAAATCTTCACACATAAAACGATCTGAACGGTGGCTGCGCCGCATATGCACCTCTCAGCACAGTGTGAACTAAAGCACTTGACTGCCGCCATTGTTAAACCTGGTTATGCTAAATAATACATGTTTATGTGCCTGATCGCGAGAGGGCGGGGTTTCCCGCATCTGGTTTTCTTGGGTTTTAAAGCACTGGACTGGATTTTACCAGGCACCCCGTAAAATCTGTCGAGGCTATGGCTGCACCAAACCTTATTACCCGATTTTTTTCCTTGCGTGGGAGAATTCAATATATTTATAAAGAAAATTCACATAAATTCCAAATAAAAGCCCAACTACCATTGGAATACATTACTTTATGGGGTTATCTGTGATAACATGTTTCAATTGTACATCACATGTTTTGTGCTTATACAATGTTTGAGAAATGTGCACAATTTAGCAAGGAGTGGCTATATGTCATAAAATCGTTGTCATAAATATTGTCTGACATAAATATTGTGTCCTACATTTTTCTAAAAAATATTGGCCCTCATTACAACATTGGTGGTAAATGCCTCTGACCGCCATGCCGACGGCCGCGAACATACCGTGTCCGCGGCAGAAATCCACTACGGGTATTATGACCTGCACTGGGAAATCCTCCACAATACAGACACCCTCACAAGTCCACCACACCAAAGATCAGTGATAAATTGGCTGTACCAAAACTCACACCGTCATGCCAACAGGAATACACCCACACTATCACGACCCACGAATCAACGTGGCGGTCATTCAACCGCAGTAAACCATTGGCGGTACACACCGCTGCGCTCATAATACATTCACACTTACAAAACCCAACCACATTGGACAATTCAAAATACAGAAACCTGACACACATACACACACCACACCCACACAACACTATAAAACACACACCCACATTACCCACAACCCCTTACACCGAAAAATTTGGATGAAGCAGAGAGAGAGAAAAGCAGAGACCACACCAGCATCCAGAGGCACACAACACCATCACTCATACACCATCCACACACAAAACACCACACACCCCAAAACATCACTCCACACATCACATCACACATCACCTCACACATCACTCACACCACATCATGGCACCTCAAAGACACCCCAGGTTTTCTGAGGAGGAGCTCAGGGTCATGGTGGAGGAAATCATCTGGGTAGAGCCACAGCTATTCGGATCACAGGTGCAGCAGACGTCCATTGCTAGGAAGATGGAGCTGTGGCGGAGAATTGTCGACAGGGTCAACGAAGTGGAACAGCATCTAAGAACACGGGATGACATCAGGAAGAGGTGGAACGACCTACGGGGGAAGGGACGTTCCGTGATATCCAGACACCAGGTAGCCGTACAGAGGACTGGCGGTGGACCCCCACCTCCTCCCCCACAACTAACAACACGGGAGGAGCAAGACTTGGCGATCATGCATCCTGAGGGCCTCGCAGGAGTAGCAGGAGGACTGGACTTTGGTAAGTCAAATCTTTACTAATATATCCCCCGGCCTACCTGCATGCCATTACAAACTCCTACCCTCACACCCATCACTCCACCACCTCACGTATACCCCACCAACACAACCCACCCATCCAATCCCAAACCCTGCATGCAACACCAATGCATGGACACCTATCACAGACCTGCATGGACACCCATCACCAAAGCATATCCAAGAGAGAGACTCACCCAGGGCACACAATCACCACTTACACAAGGGCCAAGGCGATAGTGCAAGCACAGTAATAGAGGAAAACACACCCATTGCACAAGATGGCACACATAGATACAATAACAATGCATTTACACCCCAACAGGACCCCTACCCAACGTCACCGGACAGGAGGTGCCAGCCATATCCAGTCTCCCCACAGAAGAGGCCCACAGCGATGACAGCAGCTCTGCACGCCTGGATCAAGATGACCAGCCCAGCCTATCAGGGACGTCTGGACAGTTGGTTCCCCTGCCACAGTCCCAAGCCACCTCAGAACCTCCCCCCTCAGGAAACACCACCACAGTACCCACCCAGCGGGTCCATGCCACTGTCCCCAGGACACGCCAATCAGCAGTGTGTCCACCACTACAGGGACCCCAGGCAAACCCACTAACCCAAGCAAATAAGGGACCTGGGGTCAGTGGCAGTGGGCACACTGTTCAGGGGAAGGAGGCACAGGACAACCAGGAAGCTGGGAGGACTGCTGTGCGACAGGGGGAGGACAGGCCAAGGGAACCCACTCTCCACGAGGCACTCTCAAAAATCATGGGAGCATACCACCATTCCCAGGAGACCATGGGCACGGTACTGGCCAAGTTTCAGGAGACCCAGCGGCTGCAGGAGGAACAGTACCTGGGGATCAGGGAGGACTTGAAGTCCATTAACGCCACCCTGGTCACCATTGCAGGGGTGCTGGCAGACATGGCCAACACCATGAGGGAGACAGTGGCATACCACCGGGCCCCTGACACCAGCCCAACCGATGAACAGCCTTCCACGTCCGCCGGCGCTAGTGGACAGGAGGTCCTGCTACAGGACCAACCGGTCCACCAGCCCCCTACAGAAGGAGAATCACCCCGCAAACGGTCCCTGCAATCCAGGCAGAAGACAGAGAACATTGCCAAGACCCCTGCCAGGAAATAAGAATCTCCTGAATGTCACCCTCCTGTCCCACTCTGCCCCCCTATCCATCCTGGAACTGACATTGCTATCCTTCGTATGCCCCTTGGACACTGCACCTGTGCTACCAATAGACTGGACTCTACTATGGACCTTCCTCCACCATCACCCCAGCCCCTTCCACATACACCTATACACATTAGCCCATAAATAAACACCCTTGAATCACAAACCAATCTGGAGTCAGTCTGTTCTTTCACAAATGTATAATTACAACATCATCCACTAATACCAATATAAATATTCATTTTCTCATACCACTGTATGACAGTTGTTGGGAAGCAGTAAATATAGCAGAAGGCATAATGAGGTACCCAGATCTGTGAAATGGAAAGCCAAAGTGACCTGTCAGTGTCCATAGACAGATGTTAAGAGGCTTACTTATACAACGTCCCACAGTAGTCGGATATGAGAGGTGCAGTGCCAGTCACTTACCTGTGTGTCACTGGAAGTACTGCATTATGATGTTATTTTGGTTATCAATATCTTCTCCTCTGCCTCCTCTTCCTCACTGTCCACAGGCTCCACAGCTGCCACAAGACCATCATCATGCCCATCCTCCTGTAGAAAAAGCACCTGGCGTTGCAATGCCAGGTTGTGCAACATGCAGCATGCCACGATTATCTGGCACACATTCTTCGGTGAGTAGTGTAGGCAGCCACCTGTTAGATGGAGGCACCGGAATCTGGCCTTCAGGAGGCCAAACGTCCTCTCAATAATACGTCTAGTTCGCCCATGTGCCTCATTGTAGTGTTCCTCTGCCCTTGTCCTGGCATTCCTCACTGGGGTCAGTAGCCATGAGAGGCTGGGGTAACCAGAGTCACCCGTAAATGTCGAGGGATATCTGTTAGACACACACTAACCCTTAGGGACTACCCCATATCCATACACCTATTCATACTGTATGGGGACCTTAGGCTTACCTATTAGCCAGACCCGGTGCCTCTGAAGTTGGCACATCACATAAGGGATACTGCTATTCCTCAAAATGTAAGCGTCATGCACAGAGCCAGGATACTTGGCATTCACATGAGAGATGTACTGGTCTGCCAAACACACCATCTGCACATTCATTGAATGGTAGCTTTTTCGATTTCTGTACACTTGTTCATTTCTGCGGGGGGGGGACAAATGCCACATGTGTACCATCAAAGGAACCAATGATGTTGGGGATATGTCCCCGGGCATAAAGGTCAGCCTTCACTGTGGGCAAATCCTCCACGATATAGCTGTGCATGTGTTTCAGCAGGGCTGACAACACTCTGGTCAACACGTTAGAAAAGATTGGCTGAGACATCCCTGATGCCATGGCCACTGTATTTTGAAAGGAGCCACTTGCCAGGAAATGGAGCACTGACAAGACCTGCACTAGAGGGGGGATTCCTGTTGGATGGCGGATAGCTGACATCAGGTCTGGCTCTAATTGTGCACACAGTTCTTGGATTGTTGAACGATCAAGTGTGTAGGTGATAATGATGTGTCTGTCTTCCATTGTCGACAGGTCCACCAGGGGTCTGTACACTGGAGGATGACGCTATCTCATCATCTGCCCCAGCGGATGTGCCCTATGGAGGAGAATGGTGAGCAGAGGGTCATGTACCACATAGGTTGCACAAGTGAGTTTTCAGTAATGTGAGTAAATCTGTGTGTGGCATTGTTTGCCCGTATATCTGACGAATAGTGCTGTGTCGCAGTTAGGTGCCATGCCATGTGCCCCCCTGAAATGGCAGCTGCCTGACCTGTAAGGAGGGACAAGGGGAAATGAGGTAACTGCGCTGGTGTTGTACAGCGTCACGGTAGGCGGTCGAAGACCGCAGCGCTATTTAGCATTGGTTATCATTGGGCCCTATGTGTTCCAGGAGCCAATGACGATGTACGCCGGCAGAGACGGTATGCACCGCAGCGGATGTGACCGCCATTTTCTATCTCTTCACTCACTTGATACCTGACCTTCAACAGGAGAGGACCTACATTGCAAGTGCTGCTGTGACCTCAGTCTGGAAGTGACAATGGCTCATGTGTCTGGGGAAAGGGCCCCTGCCTTCACCGCGGAGGAGTTGGACAAACTGGTGGATGGGGTCCTCCCCCAGTACATGCTACTCTACGGTCCTCCAGACAAACAGATGAGTACACTGTGAGCATGATGTGTGGACAATGCCTGTTTGGAGTGGTGTGGATGGAAGATACATGTGGGGGGAGGCCTGCATGTGAGGATGGTGATTGTATGAGCATCAGGGCATGGGTGGGAACTGGTCGGCAATGAGTATGACGGGCCGGACGGGAGATTAATTTCCTTTCATCCAGTACCTTTCCTCTAGGTCAGCGCCCACCAGAATAATGGTATTTGGCATGCCATCACCAAGGAAGTGCGGACCCTGGGGGTCTATCATAGACGGAGCACCCACTGCCGCAAGAGATGGAAGGATCTGCGCCGTTGGAGCAAGAAGACGGCAGAGGCCCAGCTGGGGCTGGCCTCCCAACGTGGAAGGGGTGCCTGTCGCACCATGACCCCCCTGATATTCCGGATCCTGGCGCTGGCATATCCGGAGTTGGATGGGTGCTTGAGAGCATCACAGCAGCCACAAAGGGGTGAATACAGTGTCATTCAGCTGACTCTGCGCGCTTTACGAAGTGTCTGGGTGGGGGATGTGGGCTGTGGGTTCCCCTAGGCCAAGTCGAACTTGGTAGGGTAGGTCCCTTGTTAGGCAGGCTCTGAGGCACTCCAACCCCAACAGTGTTAGTGGGCATCTACAACTAGGCAGGCTCCTGTGGGTTCCAGGTGTGCGGCAAATGGTGTTAGGCATAGTACCCCATGGGCACGTGATTTTCCTACTAACTGCTAGTGCATGGCCTAGTGCATAGGGCTGCTCCCTGTGTGTTGTCCCAACGATAGTGGTGTTGCTGGCATTGACCATGTGTCTCCTCTGTCTTTCCCCCCCCTTTTTGTTTTGTCACCGTGTCCTTGTGTGCATTGGCATCATCTGGCGGAGGAGCAGAGGCACCGGTGACGGAGGGAGCTGCATCCCACATGGCCCTGGAGGGTGAATCTACGGAGTCTGAAGGCACCACTGGGACGGAGGGCGAGGGGAGCTCCACGACGGGGACAGGAGGGGACACTAGCGACAGCGACTCCTCCTCTGATGGGAGCTCCCTTGCAGTGGCAGGCCCCTCTGTGCCCACCGCAACAAAAGGTACAGCTGCCACCCCCCTACCAGCACCGCCCTCCCAGCAGCCCCTCAGTGTGTTTCCTGTGCCCGCTCACCCAGGAGGGTGGGCATCTCCTTCGCCCCAGGCACCTCAGGCCCTGCCCCAGTCAGCCCTGCTGCCCTCCGTAAGAAGGCTATTGACCTCCTGAGATCCCTCACTGTTGGGCAGTCAACAATTCTGAATGCCATCCAGGGTGTCGAGAGGCATTTGCAGCAAACAAATGCATACCTGGAGGGCATTCATTCTGGTGTGGCAGCCCAACAGAGAGCATTTCAGGCTCTGGCCTCAGAATTGATGGCAGCCATTGTCTCTGTGTCCAGCTTCCCCCCTCCAACTTCCACTACCCAGACACACCATCAGACCAGCATGCACACACATCAACACACAAAAGTGGCTCATACAAGCACCATAACCATGCAGGCACACCAACATCCATTGCCTCCACTGTGTCCCCCTCCTCCACATCCTCCAGCTCCCTCCCAGTCTCGTCTCCACTCACACCTGCATGCACTACATCCTCAGCCACTACCTCCATCATCAGCACGCCCATCACTACACACCGCTCACGTGCAATCACCACCCCCAATACCATTCACATGTCCCCTGTGTCCTCTCCCAGTGTGTCTGTAAGCCTTCCTCCCAAAGTACACAAACGCAGGCACACACACACTCAACAGCCATCCACCTCACAACAGCCTCCAACCCATGCACCTTCACCCAAACTCAGCAGAAGTGCACCTCCTACAACCACTACCTCTTCCGCCACTCACAAACCCCCTCCATCTTCCCGTCCCAATGTGTCAAAAAAACTTTTCCTAGCTAACTTTGACCTCTTCCCTACACCCCCCGTCCTTCCCCTAGGGCCAGGATGTCTAGATCCCAGCCCAGCACCTCAGCCACCTCATCTGCATCTGCTGTGGTCCGTGCTACTCCAGTACGGTCTAAGGGGGCACGCGTCAGAGCTGCCAGTTTGCTACTGAAAGAAAAGAAGGACCACCCTAATCCACCATCTGCAAAAGTCAAAAAGGGGCCGGCTTCCAGCACCACCCACCCAGCAAGGCCTCGCACAAACACCGAGTGGACAGTGCTAAGGTCCCTGCAGCGACTGTCAAGATGGGGAAGGGCCACAAGCCAAAGGGCACATCACCTCTGGGCACGATGTAACCTGGTGAGGGGCTATTGACCACCAAATCTTCAGGGATGACTGCCACATGCACCAGAGTCACCACCGCCGCTCCGATCGCCACCTGCACCGCCATCTGCATCGCCGTTGCCACAACGTCAGTAGGCAGCAGCATCCCCATGGATCAGCCCTCTGAGGCTGCCGGAGACGGTATGGTGTCTCCATCCACTCTCACTTGCACCACGGCCTGCACTGGCAGCATCTCCGCCGCAGCCACCGCCACCTGCACCACCATCAGCACCGCCACGTGCACAGCCGATGCCACTCTGTCGGACATCAGCAGCATCCCCATTGTGCAGCCGTCAGAGTCTGCAGGTGACGTCCTGGACCCGCCACTTGAGACACCAACTCCAGCACTGACACGAAGCAGCAATTGGCAGCCTAAGTCGCCGCAGGATGGAGTGTGAGTCTATCTCCATGGAGTATCCTGCTACCTCTTCCAGGTACATCGCGTGGCAAAGACACCCAGGTGAGATGAAGTCAACTGCCACACCCCAGGTGCAGCATCACTGGGCACAAGGCCCCCTCCAGAACCAGTGGAGAAAAGCATCCACTAACACAGTCCTTGGCAGCATGAAGCACTCTGGGCACAAAGCCCCCTCCAAAACCAGTGGAGACAAGCATTCACTAACACAGTCATTGGTAGGATGAAGCACTCTGGGCGCAAAGCCCCCTCCAGAACCAGTGGAGAAAAGCATCCACTAACACAGTCCTTGGCAGGATGAAGCACTCTGGGCACAAAGCCCCCTCCAGAACCAGTGGAGAAGGCATCCACTAGTGAGACTGTGGCTTTGCACTCCCCAGGACCAGGGAGTGGCCAACCCACCCACTTGAGAGACTGTGGCTTTGCACTCCCCAGGACCAAGCAGTGGGCAACCCACCCACTTGAGAGACTGTGGCTTTGCACTCCCCAGGACCAAGCAGTGGGCAGTGAACCCACTTGAGAGACTGTGGCTTTGCACTCCCCAGGACCAAGTAGTGGGCATGGAGCCCCCTCGAGGAGCAGCGGCGTTGTTCCATCATCCGGCTGAGGTGGCCCCCACCCCTTCCCCCCGAGGTGCCTGTAATTTCTTTCGACCTGATGCAGTGTTCTCTCCGTTTTGAGGCAGGTGTCATGTGTGGCCTTCGCCCATGCTTTTTGGGACTACTGGTTCACGGACATTTGATGGCACAGTGTACAGACTTGTGTACTTGCTGTAAATATTTGTATATACAGATTTTTTAAATATCTCTTGCTATATCTGAATGTTCGAATATTACACTAGTTCAACTCATTTTGTTTTGTCCTTGCATTCTTCCAGGGGGTGACGAGGTGTATCTGTGATGTTTTTGGATATGTGTGTGTGTGTGTTGTTCTGAGTGTGGGGTGGGGGTGTTGCGTTTTGCGTGTGTGTGTCACTCTCTTTTCCCTCCTCCGCTCCCCTGTGTGCTAGGTGCAGTACTCACCGTCGTCACTGCCGTCACCTTCATCCACTTCATCGTGTTTTAATAGATACAGCAACATGGGCAGGACCTGTAAGTCGGGCTCCATGGCATACTGGTTCTTCGTCGATTGTCGAGAGGTGATTGGTTTCCCTTCTGTGTACAGTTTCTGCTGTGCTTTCGATGGCGTTGGTACCGCCCCGGAAAAGCTGGCGGATTGGTGCCTTGTAATAGTGTGGGTGGTACATTGTCTTCCATCTGTCTGTTGGCGGTAACCACCGCTGTGTTTGTTGCTACTGCCGTGGCGTTCGGAGTGTTAAAGTGGCTATCTGTGTTGGTGGTTTCCGCCATGGTCATGATTCCATTTTTTTATCTGCTGGCCTGTTTGCGGTATTACCGCCACTTTAACACCGACCGCCAGGGTTGTAATGAGGGCCATTGTCTTTTTGGGTGTATACTTTCTATTACTAACTCCGATGGGGTGATATTTTTGCAAACAATGTTTCAGCAATAAAATTTATGTCAAAAGATATTTTGACAGTGATATTCTGGTGCATACCCTTGGGATAGTGCTGATTCTCAACTATGCAGATTGTGTTTGACATTGTTTCACTGCCATTATCTGTCCTCTCCACTGGATATGGAACAAATCCATCACTTTGCTACCTCCTGGAAACAAGAAAGCCCAGTGAAAAAAGAGAACAGAAGAAGCAAAATGTACCCCACTCTGTTAGCATGGATAGTATTCACTGGCAGGTCAAATTGGGCTTGGTTGAGGGCAGTGACAATGCTGTGTATGGATGTGGTTGGCGTGTGCCAAGAGGGACATGCCGAATGCTGGCAGGCCCTGTTTTGACTTGGCATCAATAGTGGTGGCACACCAACATGCACTGCCCTGGCTACTTGGCCTAGCCTTGAGTGAGGAAGCTAGCAGGGACCATTTATTGCATGAATAATAATGACAAAGGCATATTTATCCATCGACTCTCTGTTCACCTCTGACTTTGTGCTTATGTGGGATGTAATTTGGGATTTCATCCTTAACACTGGAAGGGGGGGTCTAATTTTAGAATGCTGCAGTAGCGGATGACCAACTTTAAGTCAAATAGAATCAGTAGGTCAGCTGAGGTGAGATGAGGACTGCAGACCCCGTGGAGTGGTGGAAACAGTGGGTGGTGGAGCCGAGCCAAAAGGTGATCTGTTTTTGGGCAGAAGTTTCTTGACACTCACAGAACTGAGACATGTTCTCAGAACAATTAGTCCTTTTCTAAAATGAAATAACAATCAAAATGACATGTGCGTTTAAACAAATGTAGTCTACGTTTTGTAAAGTCTTCTTGTGAGCCTGAAATTTCTTGTATTTATTTTAAGAAAAACGTACATTTGACATGATATAAACAGAACCCATGGTGTACAGTATGTAACACTCACAAGCAGGAGCTAGGCCTGTCAGCCTGAGGCAACTTGTTTTAGTGTTCCCTTTGCCGACCTCTACCAACTCAGCGCTGAGTACTGACTTCCCAAATTTCTGTTTAGCACTCACATACAGACACCAAGAATTATTGTGGCCAAGACTCATACTTACAGAGGGCTTTTGGTCATCCTATTACTTATTATTGGTTGGCTTTCTTGTCACTCTTATTTGCTTTCTTCTTAATTAGTGGCTTACCTTCATCTTCTTGCATTTGCCACTTCACTGCGGCATACTTTCTTTACTTCCTTTTGAGAGGAAGATTTGCAAACTTCCACTGCTTACATTCAGGGGACTATTTTTTTTCTTTCAGCACTCCATGTGAACGCCGGTGTTTTCTTGCTCACTACCACGTGTGCTGCTTACCCACTAAAGTTCCTCTATCCAGAGCTCTCCGAGTTATTCCCTATTCCCTTTGCATCTATTGCATCGCCTGCCCCTCCCCATCCTGCGAAACCTGTGCTCTCCATGTTGCTCACCTGTTATTTCTCCCTCTCCCCATTCTTTCTTTTTAAGGTATGTTCCTCTGTTAATTTCTCTCCTTGATCCCTCACCGCATCCACCTCTCACTTCATCATGGCCTACTCCACTGTTGCTCCCCATCACTGCCTAGTTTTTTCTTTAAAAAAACTGTTTTACTGGTGTACCTTTCTCTGAAAAATGTACTTTTCCAAAATGTTTATGTTTTGTTTAATTACTATTTCAAGATGAGAGTCGCCATGCTGAAATCTTAAAGTCATAAAGTTCCAAGTGATGTCGCAGCCCCAACATCTGGAGAGCACCGCAGAAGGAGCAGGACTGCTGTACATGTCTATCTTGCACTATCCTGGCCTGCAGCAAGAGCACATAGGTAAATGCGGTGCTTGAGAACCGTGAGAGAATATGAGACTGAGCTGCAGATCGACATCTGATACATTACAGCTAAAAATACTTTTAGTGAATAATGACAAGAATACGAATGCAGATTGACCGTTAAGTGCATCTGCAGCTTGGGAGTGATTAAAAAACACTTCATCTGTGCCTATTTTGTGCCTTCACCCTAATTATACAATAGATTAAAGACACTGATGAACTACACCGGAGGCATGATGATACTGAAGGGTGTAGTACCTTAGAAAATCTGTAAATAGGATTACAGCCCTGTGTCTGATGTATCTAATTGTGCTGTGTAGTGTTACACTACACTGTGTGATTAAAGTACTCTCTTTTAATTCAAAAGATAAGGATTGGGCTGCACAATATGCCGTTTTGTGTATGTTGGTTGACTCTTGAATTCTGAACTCTTGTCCCCCACATTACATCTCTGAAAAGCCTTTGACTGCTCGTACCTCACTTCCTTGACTGTAAGGTGTGGAAAGTGTGTAGTTGGTCCAGTTTGCAAGGCCATAGCAGGATGGAGCTGAGGATACCGGGGACAAACAACATCAACCACCATGACCTGGGGCAAGTAGGAATAGGGAAACTTCAAACCACCTAATTGCATCATCCAGAAAAGCAGCCTCTGAAGTAAGATTCTGGAGTAGCAGACCACAGTCCAACATGTCCAATATCTATGACACATCCATCAAGTGCGAAGTGGCATCTCACCCTTGTTCACTGTTTGTGTCATATAGCAATGCCACCAGACCTGTCCATGCCTGTAGGCCATACAATATCTACATAGCACCTTTGTTCAGTTTATGGTATATTTGGGTTTAATCACTAATTTTACTATGTCTCATGGCATGGCTTGCCATACTGAATGTTTGAGTGTGTACACTCAAAAAATAAATAACAACAGACTGGAAAAGGTGACCAATGTTCCTTATCTTGGGGTGATCTTCGATTCCTCTGAGACCTGGGCGACTAACATCTTGCACGGCGCCTCAAGTTCTGCCAAGCTGTAGATGCCCTTTTCAAGTTACCCCGACCTTTAGATAGCAAAGTAGCTATACCAATACTTGAGGCTCTACAAATCTCAGCGTGCATCCAAGGTGACATATGGACCTGTGGAGTGGGGCCGTGCTAATTGTTCTGCCCCTTTCACGAGCTGCTGAGCTCACTTGGGATGCACCTGAATGCCTGTGCGTGGAGTGGAATTGTGACCTGTGAAGACTTGGGCTGCATTTCAGCAACCCCAGATGACTTTTCTCTGCTCTCTACTACTTGTGCTCTCTTCTGATGAAGGGCTAAACCCAGAAACATGTATCTAGAGATAACAGCACTCCTGCATCAACTTTGTTGAAAACTACAGCAACTTTGAAGAACATGTACTGCATTTACCAGAATGCAATGGGGTGAACTGTGATGGGATGAGAGGCAGTGTACTCCCTCCCCCCTTATGATTGTCTTTTATGTGAACTTCTATGAATGGCAATAACTTGCACATAAAGTTAGTGAACTCAACAATTCCACCAGACCTGTCTTGGTAGCACTGTCTTATCTGAAACCTGACTGATATACACCTAGACAGTGATAGGAGACAATAAAGTCTAGAAGTCAAGATGCAACCATCCTCTCTATCCTTTTTGACTACCAAGCAAATCCTGCAACAAGACCATAGATTTGAGTAACACCAGGGTACAATGATGATTTTTGTAATCAGTGGTGGGAATAATGACTCATATTATCAGGAGACCCACCACTATGCAGCGAATGATTCATGATCTTTGTAGTTTGTTGTGAAATAATTAGATACACTTTATAGGCTACTATCCCAGCTAAAATGCCATACTCATAGTAAGTGAGTATAATTTGTTTTAAGATTTTTTTCAGCAATCTCTATCTTCTTAACATAGCACTGATGGACAAGATGCCCGCTCCATCCCTTTCCTCTGCTCTCTACTAGTTCATCTGTATTTGCTGTTACTGAGACATTACCGCACTGTTGCTTGGCAATAGACATAACATTTATCAATCTAAAGAATGTATTAAAGCCTTTCACTGTCTATGGAGATGTTGCAGGACTAGGCAACAGGTAGCTCGGCTTATTCAAGGTATACAGCACCTAAAGGAGCTCTTTGGGTTATGCACCATCGCTTCATTTTTCTTGTTAAACAATTGCTTTTCCCAAGTACTGCTTTGTTATAAAGCCAAAGCAGACTTTTAAGATCAGTAGAATCTTCTATGAGGTTAGTTTTATGCCACCTTACTTCTAGTTGCCCAGAATTGTGTTTTTTTCGCTTCTAGCAGGGTGCTAAGCTAAGAAAGCGAACTTTTCATGGCTGTTTTGATTTTTAATTGTCTAGTCTTACTACAAATTTCAAAATACAAAGTGTCTTCAGCTGGAAACTGCTCTCAGCACAGGATCTGGCTGACCTTTGCTAGATCGTTTTCTATTATTGTTGACGGTAGCAGTTTTTTAGACTGATATTTGATGGTTTGCATAACGATCCTCTAAGTACATTGTCCTATAAATGACAGTGATCAAAAAGAGAGCTGACCAGACCATTGTGTCTGCACCTTTTTTACCACCTCAAAATCCCTGATCATCACAGGTCCATGTCCATGCAGTGTCCTTTTCTATGGGATGCATCCGCATTAAGCTAATACAGGCTCTTGGCATCAATTATTTCTCACATATTTTTAACATAAAGATGCAAGCGGGAGACCATTCATGTGGTAAAGTCACTACCAATCAATAACTGAGAAGATGCCTAGAGCTGTGTTGCTAATCTTTCCTTAACGGATCTTTCAGGTTAATAAATCTCCCAGATCACTTTTTAGAAAGACATGAGGGTGGAGACAATGCCTGGGAGCCAAAGTCTGCTGGGCTGGCACAACCATTTCTCTGCATTCCATGGTGACTAGGATCTCACACAGTATTATGAACTCACCCACTGGGTTATTTGCTTTTAATGGTAGATCACAGGACATAGCCCAGTTGCTGCCACCACTAGGAATTGGTGAATCTGAGTCATGCTACTCCTCTCCATCCTCAATGTCCTATCGCTGCCTCATTGGAAGAGGCTGCTGACTCCGAAAATCTCGGGAACCTGTTCACTGGTGGTTCAACTTGGCACTGTGCCAAGGTTATCAAGCCTCAAGGTCCTCAATAGACCTGCAATGTCTGTTTGGAGAATATTGTGCATCACATTTCTGAAAAACACAGGAGAAACTATCCTGTTTATTTGTGTGATGGAAATACACACTATGATAGATGTCACCTTTGGACAAAATTTTCATCTAGTGGTATCTACACCAGCTTCTAGCCCAGTCACGTAGTATAATGCACTCCAAGTATACATTATAAGGTCTCTGAAGAATTCCATGACCACCTCGAGGCCGAAAGCTAAGTGTCTTTATAAGGCCACAGCACTCAGACGGGACTCACTAGATATGTATAATGTATTTAGTTGAGGCATATATTACTCCATATAATTTGAAGACTCCAAGGTGGCTCACCTGCTGTGTGTGGCTGTGCCATCCTCGAAGGCAGCAAATTATCAGTCCTAAAAGGCTTTGCTTGGTTTCAACATCGTCGGATATGCCAGCTGAGAAAGTATTCTATGGGCAGTTTTAGGAAGATAAAGCAATACCTTGAGGTAAATACCTCATAAATCCTCATACCTAGCTACTGAAGGACACATTACATTAAGGACGTAACCTGACATTGCTTGTAACCTACACTCCATCACCAAAACAAATCTTAAAAGGCCTCTCTTTTCCTAATACTCATAAGAGGGACGTTGACTCTTCCAGTATAGACCCCGTCACCTTGAAATGACCCTGCAAGTAATGCTGCTCCATCAAAGCAATCTTTAAGCCTTCAGAAAGATTTTCACAACTTTGCATCAAACAGAGTCCAGAAGCCCCTATTCAAAAGATACATGGTGGATTCAGTGTGTGGGTGGGGGATTAAATGTATGTGCACTTAAAGAGAATTCCATGGTGTATTATCACACCAAGAGTATAACTTGGTCCTCAAGTGCAAGCCATAAGAGCCTTAGACTCATCCTGCTCGCCACACTCTTTCATGTCTCAGAAACACTTGTGCAGCCAATGGACTCTCTGCGGCAGACTGTCGGCCAGGGAGGGCACAGTTTAGGTAAGCTAAAAGTAGAGGCCTTCTCAATCGCTCTAATGGAACTATAAGCTTTCCTAGAAACGATATAAATTGCGAAAATTGGTTGAAAATGCTTTTCATAACTGCGCTGTTCTTCAAATAAACCATCACTGTATTCTAGGCCTGCTCTCAATTGCTTGGATAAATGCGCTCATTATGGCGAAATAATTTTGTTACTGGCCACAACACTGTACAGTTTTAGAAAACTCCCCATCTGCAGACGATCTAGACTTTTAATAGACCCGCAGATGTGCATCATCCCACAGAGATGGTATTTTATTAGCGCTCAGATAAGCGCCCCAGGATTCCAATTTACTGAGGTAGCTCGCGCAGGCCCCTGGCCGCATGCACTATATTTTCATTATCGTTTAAAGTGGGTACAGGCTCATTTTGGTTCTAATGGAAGTAAAACATCCAAAAACGCATCTGGGAGATTGCGCGCTCGTTTCGCTGTGTTTATTCTGCGGGCAGCTGAGACCGGGGCTGAGGTATCAAAGCGAGATCTGAGGGAGAGGCAATTAGGCCGATCAGCAAGGTGAAGCCGCACCAACGTGCGTGCTGACCTCATCCCCCCTGACAAGCACGCACAGCGCAGGCCCGCCCTCCCGCGCGCCGCAGTAACCAGAACACCCACCTAGAAGAGAGGGAGGCCCAGGAAGGGGAGCTATATTTATGCCTAAAACATGTGATATTGTACTGGCGGCCTTAAATTGGCCTTAGGTTTTATTTCCATATGCGGAATAAACAAACTCACTGTAACTGAAAACTCTGTTTAATGTTTTCGGGCTCCTATTCTATAACTACACGCCGTCACACACAATGCTTTCAGCCAGACTCTAGTGGAAACTTAGGAGTGGTTAGCGTTAGCGAAGGCAATCGATATCGAAAACTGTTTGTTTGTGGAAAGCTTGCAGAGGCCCTGTAGCGTAAATAAATTATTGTCTGGTCTAAAAGCAATCCTCGGCACGAAGACATTGCCCTTGTGAATGTTCTCATGCAAATCCATGCTTTTACTAAGAGACCTGTGCTAGTCACGCGCACCGACCACCATCAGGCGGTTCCTGAGGAGCAACAGGCAAGAGGATTCGGCTGACACTCCAGTCACTCCTCCATTCATATAAAGCTAAGGCTTCCAAGTCAATATTTCACATGGAGTACTCGAGTCGAGTAAGTAGTATGTCTTACTTCCTATGTCATAGGATTTGACCGGGAATTAGATGGATCTGTGGTGTGCAGTCTTTTAGACCCACACCACAGATGCAGAAATGGTAAAGGATATGCTGCACTCATGGCAAACGAGTATTTTGTCTGGTGGTGAGCGCCACTTCCTCTGATAAAATGCTATTTTGTATCTCTTTTTATAACAATATAATATACTCGACTACTATGTGGCACACAATGCTACTTCATTATATGAAGACACTACCTAGATGCTGTTAATAGCAGATCATTTGTAACAACGGAAGGTGATGGGTGGAATGCTTGCAAAAGCCTCTGCCACCAGCAGTCACTGGGGTTGCATCTTCCAGTAGGTCTTTTACTCTCTGTATCACTCCAGATGGGGAACGACCATATGAAAATTAGTTTTGATGTTGCTCACACAGCGATAGTCCACCCAAAAGTGCGAGGCCACATCTTCTCTGAATGGGAACAACAGTAACCTCATTTCAGTTTCAGCCTTCATACTTATTGGGCCTCATTGGTGACAGAATGGCACAGCAAGCATGGAACCCTCCTCTGGGCATAGCGGTCTTACACAGAGCTTCATACTAAAGGAATGAAAAGGTGATGAGATTTCTTTACATTTGCAGAAAAACACAATTCTCTGTAGCTAAAAACTCAATTTTATAGGGCTCTTTTGTACGACCTTGACTCCCAGCCATTAGACACAATGATCAGAATAAGGCACCAGTAAAAATTTTTGTTTTTTTCTTGTGAACGATAGGAAAGTTTTTTGGAGGGAGAAAGTATTGACTACACCTCAAATATACCGATCTGATTGATTGGCTTTAGATTCCCGACTTAGATGAAATGTACATTTTTGAAAGTAGAATTCTAATGTTAGGGGGGAAACAATATTTAATTTCAAGCGACAAATCCAATGTGTCAACGTTTTTTCTTTTTACTTATGGAACAATTTTTATTATATAGTGACTACAACTAGAAACACTGAATGTATAAAAGTGCACCAGTTGCATCATATGAATCACTGAGGCAAGCCCTTACGCAGGTGACAACCAGTGCTACATCAGTGGATCTCTGCTGTGAAAGAGCCTTTTGTGTTTGTTTCATTCTTCGTTTATTTCCATTAGGCTATCTAAAAAAACCTAATGCTCTCTCTGGCCAGACCCAATTATAGGCAAACGCAAACAGTGAGAAGGGTGACTTCACCGCACACAAAAAAAACCTTGTAGTTGTTTTTATACTGGAGTTGCACTATTACAAACACTCAGGCAAGTTACGCTGTCCAACTCTTGACCAAAACACCTTTCACTTCCCTCAGCATGGAGAGCTGCTGATCCACAGCGAGTTACTTCCCACCCCGCCTACCGCCATGTTTTTCTAAGCATCCTTAATGGCTGCGCTCCAGAATACAGGCTTCGGTCACAGCTCATCATGAGTCCCTGCGGACAGCTTAAGTGATTCCCTCAATGAAGCAGCGAGTAGATCTCTTAACATACCTTGCACAGAGACTGCAATAGACTTAATGGCTGGCGGTGTTTTTTATAATAGTGATGAATGTTTTGTTGGGAAATAAATTGGATTCAGCTTATCGTTAGTCTTACGCAAGGTGGGATGGCAAATACATTCAAAGTGCATGCAGAGGACTGGTTTGAGTAGAAAATGTCATGAATATGACCAGACAATGCCGAGGGCATACCACAGGTACAATTTTCATGCGGATGATCACCCAATACAACATGCAGGTTTCTTGTAGTATTTTGGTTCACAAGGGCATACCTCAGATTTAATGCAGACGACCATACAATACATTGAGCAGATATCTCACAACTTCTTTACAAGAGAACAAATATTGTGTACATCTTTTACGCAGCTAACCGCCAATATACATTTTGAATCATTTGCATAATTGTTCTGAAACTTATGCACTGCACACATCCAAATAATTATGTATTTCCCCCACGTCTAGTTTATTTGTCTTGAATTTTCCTCACCACTCCGCTCACACTCCTCTTTGGACCAACCATCTCTACGCATCTAGCTATCATGGCAACAGAAGTTAAATACGTATGGTGCTTTTAGATGACACCCCTGCAAGCATAACCTAAACCTTTGGCTTTATAAACTGAATCTAAATCAGATGTGCAAGACCTGATGACTTTTTGCAGACATTTGTTATTATTATTTATATAGCGCACAATCCAGCATTATATGTAACGTTTACAGGGCTGTGACTTCTATAAAGAGGGAAAGCTGCAGCTTTTGGCCACAACCTACTGGCAACACCAAATCTTATAAATGTCCCCAGAAATTGCCATTTTAAGTGTACACGGAGCCCACGAGCAAGCAGAGTTATATTACACTTTGATTACTGCAGTCCCGATCAGGAGAAAAATAGATTTTTGTATCTACAAGGTTTTGTTATCAGACTTTAAAAATCTTAATTCCTTGAAAAATACTTCTTTTGACAGTAGTTAAAATCTAACCTTAAACTGACCCCCAGGCACACCCTATTACTCACGGGTGAAAACCTTTCTCCAGAAGGAAGGTTACTATGTGGTTAAATGCTTAAATGGCAAAAACGCAACACCAGCAAAATAAACACATTTCATCTCAAAGGAAGCAGAGTTTATTGAACTAAGTGGTATGAGGTGCTGCTGACATGTAAGAGGCCGACGGTGGCATAGGTGAAAGCTAGGCTAAAGCAACCAGGGGGCATGGAAAGGGAGAGGAGTGTATGTATGTCACCATTAAAAGTAGTCTGATATTAAGCATTATAGTGTTTGTTTTTGGCATTCTTAATGCTCTTAATATACCGTGCTGCTGTTGTCCTTAGTTCACACAGTAGACCAGAGCAAAGACCAGTTTTCTAAATTAATACATTTAGGAAAGAACTTTTGAACGAAGTAGCTGTGATACTTCAACATAGACAACAATGTGTGAGCACAAAAAGTTGCCAAAATGATAACAATTAAATGAAAGGAGCTGGCAACAATAAAGTCAGCATTTCATATTTTTGAAAGGATCCATACACCCCCCATAGCCCATCCACCATGAGTTGTTTCTTTCTTATAAATAAATGTTTATCGGGAAACTAGAAGGTGGACAGAGTGGTATCTGTGGGTGGGATGTGCAGACCAGCCCTGTTCCCCCTCTCGACCACCTTCTTCTGGATTTGGGGAGCTACATGCCCCCAGGCTGGGTCACATCTTCTCCTGGACACTGCCACCCTCCCGACACACCTAATCACAACCACCATCCAGCAACGCACTGAGCTTTCATTTATCAACCACTCAAGGTAAATTAAAAATTGGAGCTTTAATCTCAGTGGATTTAAGAATTACATGCAGAATTTTCCCCAGAAAATTGGGTCGACACAGTTATTTTTCATTTCACTGCATTAACTTGTAATAGTCAGATATCTGCGAGGGGATACTGTCTGGAAGCGTTATTTTCAGCCACATGCGTTCCCCGCACTTAAATCCTCATTCGATAGGGCTATTGTCTGAACACTTTTAAGGTAAGAAATTAACACTGTATCAATGGTGTGGAAGGGGAAAGGTGCCACGGATCAAGATGGCCATTTAATCACTCAAGTTTTCATTTTATTTAGTTGAGGGAGGGTTGAATAGCACTCAAAATCTAGTGTGATGGAAACTTCATAGAGCTCTTCAAAGGACAAAAACATGCTACAAACATGCAAGCATGCACTTTGCGGGAGGACTAAACAATTTTTTTAATTGACTTTTTATCGTTACAGTTACATGATGTGCTTTGCAGAAGACACATTAATCCTCTATGTTACTTTATGAATCAAAACTGTGGAAACCCAAATCTCTCCAGCAAGTGCATTAACCACCAGAGTTATCTTACCATCATTATTATCCCCTGAGGTGCAGAAGGTACCTTGACCTCGTAAGTTATTTTAAAATGCAACTAAGCAATCCAGAGCAGATTTACTGTCACGTTTCTGTTTGTTGCTAATTTCGTTGTGGCTGAGTTTTTTTAATGTACAAGCTGGCTGTCAGACTCAGTTTTTCATGAATTCGCCCTTTATGACTCCACCCCCTTTCCTCTGCCATACCTTGACCCTAATGTATGGGTTTTCTAAGTATTTCTTTCCAGTTCCAATATTGAGTGTGAGACCCTACAGCAGACAGTGTATGAATACAGCCATAAGAAAGAAGAAGGACATCGTGAGAACGAGCGCTGTTCTACTACATGCGAATCTTTGCAGAAAGTCTAGCTTTCATAGCTCCCAGGATAGTGAAAATTATGTACAAGTCTTCCACACACAGGTATCAGCTATTAAAACAATTTCATAAAAGCAAAATGATCTCACTTCTCGAAAGGGTGATGTCTATACACTTTGAGGCATGAGGAGAAGCAGAACAGGGGCCTATCACGCTGCACAAAACACAGAACACATGAAACGGGTACCTGAGGCCTACCATTACTGTTTCATTGTTCACTTATATATAAAGCTTCGACCTTTTGCATACGAAGAGGGTAACACAGATGGGCTTAGTTAGAGACGGGAGGAGACGGGCACTGGAAGGAAGTGTTATAACCACTGACACTGCGCCCTTGATAGGACCTATACCAATAAGAGCAGACACAATGAGGCAGTTAGGGCCCTTGGTGGCTATTTAAAAATAACCTGACAAACTCAGTTTTCATTTCTACAATGCCAGGATGGCACTGTGAATGGAAATGGTGCAAGTACTTCCACCTCTCATGATTTTGCACCTCCTCTCCGATAAAGCCGTCTGTCTTTGCAGTTCCACAGTCCGCCTCTGGCCCCTGTTGCTCCTGTCATATTGTTCGGTGTACCTGAGGTTAGGTTACCCGATGACTATAGGTCATCAGGGAACACCATGTTTCAGAGTTGTCTTTGCATTTGAAAAAAGCTCCTTTAAAGGTGTGACTGGCGTTAATCAACAACCCCCGAGAAGGCAAATGTTAGGAAAGCCAGCAGTGGGAACCTGTGCCCCTGAATAAATTCAATCATCTTGAAACCTTAATATGATTTCTTCCTGGAGTTAGATGAACTTGACTTTTAGCCGACCACTCAAACAGGCACGCAGGGGGTCCTTTATCTACAACTCTAGGCCGAGCCGTGTAGAGGTATTTTGAGCTCTGTAGTCTCAGCCTGTCTCCGGCCCGCGGCCTATCCCTGTTGTTGAGTTGCTCTCTACAGAGACCGCCCTGTTGAAGCCAGAAATGAAATGCAGCAAAGAACCCGCGTGCTCAGCTACTTCTAATTCTATTTGATAAAACCCGTAAAACCCCCTCTCTGACACTCGTCCCTCTGAAAACGCTGGGGCCAGACTCCATCTCTGCACCCCTTTCATCATCCTGCCTCGAAGTGTGCGTCCTGCCCCGCCCCTTCCGCTCACTTCTTGGACAGGAGAGGTGACAGCAGCGTTCAGGCGGCAGTGCGGAAAGAGATGGGCTTCTTAGGGGCGAATTCCTAAATCCCAGGGCACCTTCTGAGGATCTTGCCTCGCTTGATAACATCTACTACTGCGAATGAGCAATGGAATCTCCCCACCAAAAAAGGTTTCTGCAGAACGCCACAGCCAACACATGTACAGCCGTAATCCTTTATGTTATATTCGTTCACCCGTTTCAAGGGACTCCCATAAAACCATCCAATACATTCTGGTCATGAAAAGGCTTAGAGCTATATTTAGCATATCTTTTTATTTCAGAAATCAGCAACACAACTTTTCATAAGCAGTTTGACAGCAGCAGGTTTTCCTGAATACGAATATCTGTACAGCCTTTCTGGCACAGACTAGCAACTTTGAAGAAGTGTAAAGACACATGATACTATTACTGAAACTCTTTGCCACTCACATTCTCAAATTCTAAAGAGTTATAAAGTGGACCCCGTCGGGGTGACGTCCTCTTGCAGCAGATTACTCACATATCTCATCAGCAGGCCACTTGCTGAGTTATCGTGCTAGCTGTGGGATGAAGCACAGAGGTAATTACAAATTGTTTCAATGTTTTTGTCTTGCTTTTCCTTGAACGTGATAGACTCTTTCTTATGGGGCGAGCTCAAACCCCCAGCTGTAAGTATACGTTTGGCCGTTTGATACGGATTGTTTATTTGTTCATCTTACCTTTTACATACACTTTCTTTAATTTATTTACACTGTTCAGAAAGTGTGGAATAAAGTTCTTGCATAGGGAATATCAGTTTGTCATTGGGATACCCAAGCCATATTGTCATGACTTGGTAAATATCCATTCAGGAAAACAGATCGGACATCAGATCCTTCAAGTTTCTGATGTAATCAATTATACAGCATTAGCAGACACACCGTGGGTCTGTTTCACCTGCCTCATCCTTAACAGGGTGATGTCCAGAAGTCGAAACCAGACCAGTGGAATCCAGGCATTTCACCTTTCTAAGATGTCTCTTCTAGAGTGTTGATATGTCTATATGTTGAGTAGCAGAACTAGTTTCATCAATATCCTTAAAAGCCTGAGGGAAGCCTGAAGGAAGAAGGCATTAAGGGCCAGATGTAGCAAAGGTTTTTACCCATTCTGTGTCTATGGGACAAAGTGTTCGTACATATGGCCCCAAGTGATTACTCACGGAAGAGGATCAGGTTCACAGTAGGTTCTGTTTGCAAGTTGACTGCTGACGTATCCCTCACTCCACAAAGGACAGGACTATTTGTCATTCCAGTGACAGATGGCAGCAATGACATGATGTGTGACACTGTGGCTGCCCAGGAGAAGGATATCTGTTCTATGACACACTGCAACCCTCCCTCAGGAACCAGCGCTGAGGTCACAAGGATGGCAACTCGAGAGGCCGGAATGATTTCAACCCTCAAGTTACTGAGCGGGCATGCAAAAAGACACACACACGTGTTTTCATCTGTTCATGTGATGGTAATATTATTTTCTCATAGTTTTTTCTTTAGTGGAAATTCAAGGTTTTTAAGAAATAAAGTTCCTGATGCTTTTGAACATTCTATGCATTCCTCTTGGGAAGCTGATGTCTTGCTCAGTCAATCTGAACGGATGTGTGTACATCCCACAATGGTTTCTACTCATGGGAGGCCTTGTTTTGAAGAGAAGATTTAAACTCCCCAACTCACTGAAAGTCGATATATAAAGTCCTAGGTAGATGTCTTAAATCTGTTTCAATAGTGAAAGGCTGAGCTGTTCTCTGTAGCAACCTCTCCGTCTTCCTTTACAAGGTGCAACCCAGCCTGCATTACAAAGGGGGACAGAGAGCCCCCTGCAGGTGGGTGCAGTGAGTGACTGCACCCACCTGCAAGAGGATGTCCGAGGGGTGTCCCTCTTTCCAGTTGTCGCCCTCGGGGTGCGCTGTCACTGTTCGCCCCCTCTTTGTGGCGCACGGTCAGCCTGCTTCCTGATGTCCTCTTTTCCTCTGTGACAGCATCCATGATATGGTGTGGGAACAGAGGCAAAATGTTTCCCTCACTAGCATGGAGACACCCCTCCAAGCCAATGAAGAAAAGTCCCTGTAGGATAGCAACAGTGCTGCATGTCCGACAGCGCAATCTGTATTACGCATGTATTACACAAGGGGGATGCGCAAGAGTCTCTGGCCCCTTCTGAAACACCTAAGTGCCCCGAGGGTACAGAATGCAGGCGCACACTCCTTTTACACCCGCAGAGCACTTTATGTAATACCACCCCTGGAGTACTTCAATGTACAAGTTTTAGACATGGACATTTTGCAGTAGGTTAAACTTTGACCATGTGTAAAAGAAGAGCACATGTGCTTTGGCACATGCAATAATTCCTTTCCATAGGCAAAATATTGGTTACCTGTGGATGAATCTGTTTATCTACTCACACATTAAATATGGGTCACTCGCTCTCCTTTAATACTCTATAAAGGTACTTATGTCTACATTTCAGAGGTGCCAATGTAAGGCACTGTGGGAATGTCCCTTAGAGAAATATGTGAAAAGTGTCAAATCCAGTAGCTTGCATTTTTACAACTGCAATGTGCCTCACCCAGAAAGGATCACAATGCTGCCTCTAAGTTCTAACCCTATACTTGCCAAAACTAAAATTTTGCTACAGTGGCACATTTTATATATTTTGTAACAGCAGAGAAAGGGGGCACCCAAAGGTTGTATTTATATTTCTATTTAAGTTATCTTTTGGGTGGATATGATCCAAAAATATAAAGTATGTCAAAGTAAATCCTGCTTAAAATCCCTTCAAACAATGGTACTTCATAAGCCAACAGGTGTGTCACAACATTTTCACGTCTTGAAGGGCTATAAAGTTATACACTTCTAAACAATTAGAAAAAAAAATACAAAATATTGGTAGTAAAATGACATCGATGTGACTTAGAAATAATTATATAAAATCAGTAATTGGTCTATATGTAAAATAACGGAATCAAGACTAAAACCACTTGCAAAATGGCAACTCGTAAATAGCAATAAGAAAGTTATAGATTCGTCTGAAGATTTATAGGTATAAAACTGACCAGAGATATTTGCTAATAAGAATCAATCAAACCAGTCATCTCAAAACATGAATACTTTCTGGTGTAGCCAGATCCAGTGAATTAAATATTAAGTTTGATAGAGCTAAATTTTTATAAACAATCTGTGCTAAATAGTTGGCTACAAGAGAATTAAAAGTAAAATAGTAGGCTGTGAAGAAACCAAAGCAGTGGTTTACAGCAAATGGAAAGCTGTGGTAATATGAATTCTGAGTAATAGAATAAAAGGACAAGAAAAGCTGGACCTCGTGACTTAATCCACAAAATTAATAAGAGAAAATGGATGAGTGTCGGAACTAATGTCGGTACCAAGGGCAATAATCAACATATATATCTTATGAGTAAAAAAAAGTGAACATTCATTAAATAATTAAACGTCGTGTACCAACAATACTTACTGGAGTTCAAGATGGATCGTTAGCTTTGCTGTTTCCAACTGGGCACCATTTTACAGACCCCACAGGATATTGCAGCATGGATTAGGATATTTTGCGGCACAAAAATGGAAGTTTTGCTGCACACTATTGCTTTTGTGCTGCATTTTTGTGGCACTTTATTTTAGTGACATTTAATAGTTAGGACCTAATAAAAAGGGAATCTGCAAGAAAAAAACATGCTGTGTTCTTTACTAATCACAACACTATTCTGCCTACCATTCATGCGCAAATCTCATCCTCCAAGATTTAAGGACAAAGCCTTCACCTTTGATGTCAGAAGAAGATGGCCACCCAGACTCTGAATTGCACAGCAGGAAACAAAAAAATTCTGGGATCAATTCCGGCTTCCTGCTTGACCAAATTGTGTTATCTTAGGCCAATACTCTAGTTTAATTGAGCCTCCATTTTGTTTATTACCACATATGAGAACACCTTCAAATATATGAAGTCAGAATGCACGTCATACAATCATCTCTATATTATTTGTTATAATGTATATTATTGCTTCATTTATAAAAAATAATCCAGGCCACCTACAGGGATTGCATGACAACTGACTTGACACTAAGGGCCAGATGTAGCAAAAATCCAATTTGCGAGTTGCAAATTGAGAGTCCTTCCGACTCGCAATTTGCAACTCGCAAATTGGTATGCAGAACGGTGTCTCAGACACCGTCTGCGAGTCGGTATGGGGTCGCAAAGACCCACCTCATTAATATTAATGAGGTGGGTCGCAAATTGCGGCCCCATAGCGACTATGGGCACTCGTAAACATGGAGGCCTGCTGTAGTCAGCAGACCTCCATGTTCGTGACTGCTTATAAATAAAGCAGTTTTTTTTTTTTTAAGTGTAGCCCGTTTTCCTTAAAGGAAAACGAGCTGCACTTCAAAAAAAATCCGAAACCTTTAGTTTCGGTATTTTTTCAGGGCAGGTAGTGCTCCCTTGGACCACTACCTGCCCTGAAAAAATAATTTGTGGTCCATTCACAAAGAGGAAGGGGTCCCATGGGGACCCCTTCCAATTTGCGAGTGGGTTACCATCCACTTCAAGTGGATGGTAACTGCGACACCATTTGCGACCGCATATGCGGTCGCAAATGGTATGGCATACCACTGCGAATCGCAAATAGGAAGGGAACACCCCTTCCTATTTGTGATTCGGAAATGCATTTTGCGAGTCGGTCCGACTCGCAAAATGCATTTCTGCATAGGAAACTGAGATTTGCGACTCGCAAACTGCATTTTTTGCCGTTTGCGACTCGCAAATCGTTTCCTACATCTGGCCCTTAGTTAACTAATAGCATTGTATTGGTATTTTATTAGAGTTTCCAGAAGATGAGCTTTTCATCTGTAGTGAGTTCTGCTCTATTTGATTTTTTTTGTTACTCCTCTAGCGGACAGAGGGATGCATGAAGGAAGGAACAGGAAAACAAAAGTTAAATGTCATTACGTGTGAAAAGATCGTTTTCCTCTTCTAGAAACTCTTAAGAAAATATTAATACAGGCCTGGCATCCTAGCTCCCCCCCACATTCCCTGAAGCAACCCCAGGAGCAGGGAGAAGGAGGAAGAGAGTGAGAGGTGAGAGAAGGATCTTCCTCTGGCAGTGGTGCGGCAAATGCCAGGGACGGAGGCGAGGGCGAGGCTGGCGGAGCGGAGCTGGCAGACGGGAGTGTGGAAGGTGAGTCTGTCGTTGAGGTAGGCCGGACGTGTGTTGTGGAGGGCTTTGTGTGCGTGGGTGAGTAGTTTGAAGGTAATCCTCTTTTATACGGGTAGCCTGTGTAGGTCTCGGAGGTGGGTAGAGATGTGGTCGCGGCGTGGGACGTCGAGGATGAGTTGGGCGGAGGAGTTTTGGATATGTTGCATTTTCGTTTGTAGTTCGGCCGTGGTTCCTGCATAGAGTGCCCTGCCGTAGTCCAGTCGGCTGCTGACCAGGGCCTAGGTGACAGTCTTTCTGGTTTTGATGGGAATCCACTTGAAAATCTTGCAGAGCATGCGAAGGGTGTTGTAGCAGGAAGAGAGACTGCGTTGACCTGCTGAGTCATGCTGAGTGCTGAGTCCAAGATGATTCCCAGGTTTCGTACTTGGGTGGTGGGTGGTGGGTGTGGGTGTGGGTGCGGCTCCTAGGGAGATAGGCCACCAGGAATCATTCCAAGCGGAGTGGCTGCTGCCGAAGATGAGGATCTCTGTTTTGTCTGTGTTTAACTTGAGGCGGCTTGATTCCATCCAGTTGGCGATGGCGTGAAGTCCATTGTGGAGGTTGTTTCTTGCTGTTGTAGGGTCTTTCGTGAGGGAGATGATCAGCTGGGTGTCGTCTGCATAGGATACTATATTGATGTGGTGGGATCTTGCGCCTCATGGCGGCCATAGGCTCGCTTATGTGAAACTGTTTTACTTTTCATTTCAGTTTATGTGGCAAGAAATGTCCGGTTGGGAGTTTACAATGCTAATAGTTGTAACTCGAGGAAAGCGAGACCCATTGCATTGCAAATGCTTTTTTCCCCTTCCTCTCCTTTTTCTCCTTTTATATTCAATGTTGATAAATGTCTTGCTTTGGAGCTTTTTTGCTTGAGCTTCTTAGATTTCTGTATAGAGCAAACTATCATTTTTATAATCAGAATTGGGCACCAGTTCAGTGAAATTCCAGTGATGGAAAAAGTGATATCACACCCCTTTAACTCCTAATGACATCGAAGGGTTGATCGTCTTTCCCAGCCTAAGCCCCTCAACAGCCTCCTGTTTGTTGTTGAGGTGCCGGGAAAGGGAGAGGAGTGAAACAATAAATAGGATTCCAATAGCTTGATTATGAGTGCCTCGGGTTGGATGCAATAATGTCGCATCCAATAAGTTCAGACAGTGTACAGAATTTACACACTGCAACAATTATCCCAAATTTTGCCTAGTAAAAAGAGGCATAACATGTGGATTGTGCTTCTTACTGCACCAAATTCCGCATGTCCCAGTATTTTCCAGGTTTTTTTCACTCTTTAAATTCTAGCAGATTTGGCCTGTTGAAGTTCAATGAGGGGTGAGAACTTTATTGTTTGTGGTAAGTGATGGGTTTGATAAACATTACACTGTTTAAAACTGCGATCGCTGTGAAAAACACAACTTACCTTGGCCATTCATAATCAAGCCTTAACATCCCTGTATACATTTGCTTTTTTTGGTGGCTTTCATGACCCCCAAGACCAGGGGTAGCACAGGTAGTGCCAGAGATGCCATAGGTCAAGCTAGTTTTAACAGCTACTACCCTTGGCTATTCATAATTCATATACATGATTCATACATTTTTATAGTGTCTTTGTCATTTGCACAGATCTAGGAGCCTAGCACTGAACATCGACATATAGTGAGAGCCTCCATGTCTGTTCCATATATCACAAAAACCCTAGCTGTTAGCTGGAAAATGTGTCAGTGCTTGAAGGCTGAATTTCATAAAAGTTCTTCACTTGTCTTTCCTAATCCCTCACACAATCTCTCACAGCACACCACTGATACGGGAAAACGGACAGCTCTTGTAGCATTTGTCCTTAAAAGGGAAGGTCTCAGGGCTTTGAAAAGGTGATTTAGGGAACTGGACATGAAGCTAAAAAAGTTTCCAGAACTTAAAACATGTTTTTCAAATCCTGTAACAGATGTGAGAGGGCCATAGTAGAGATGCTGGTGTATGTAGTAAAAGATAGAGGTGTTTACAATTCATCAGTCACCGAGGATAAGGATAGTGACAAGGTATGGGCTTTATAACAGGACAAGACATGAAAATGGGAAATACAGTGCTTAATTTGAGCCAGTGATTGCAAGTGGCCCCCCAGCACTCATTTATGAGGACAAGTACTTATTTTTCCTCATCCGACATTGCCTAAGAGGAAAAGACATACACATGGGAAGAAGGGGAAGAGAAATATGGAATAAACATCACAATAGGAGAAAGCAGGAACTTGGAAGAAAGATATATTTGGGCAGGGTCTGTCTGGTAGTGGATTAAAGAAGCATGAGGTGGATTCAAGACTAAACATTTGGTGTGTCGATGTTTAGTAGCACCGACCGCAAGCATATGAGCGGAGTCTGGGGAACCGGCACTCATTCTTTTACTAATGAAGCACTAGTAGAAAGTATATGAACTTTTTTTGCTGGCATTATATGGACTAAAATTATTTGAAACAAATGGAGGAAAAGTTAATATTCAATGGCAAAAATCATCCTCCTTAACCCAATGAGTTGATCTCCACAGTTGTCAATTATTCTCTTACAAATTATCTCTGATTAACAGAATCAGAGTATCACCTAGTTCTAATTGAGAGACCTAGAAAATGTCTATGTGGAGCCGCATCATTCTTCTGACAAAGGAAAGGCATCTTTCTGGATCCCAAGTCAGAGCAATTCCTTGATTGGCTCCTACTGAGTTTTAATAGGATGCTACTGCTAATTGTCAAAAGTGACAAGTCTCACTAAAAACCTATCAATACTTGAGCTTAAAGAGGACATCCAGTGAATGGTGTCACAAAAGATCTCACAACTAGAAATAATATCAGCACTTAAAGGAACTTTCTAGAGAGCTTCTGGTGATTGTAAGAGACACAGGACTAGGAATAGGTGTGTTTTTTTCTCTACTCTGAATAGACCCTTTAAAGTTCAGATTGGGGAACCTGCAAGGAGTCTGTCACATAATTTAAAGATTTGCTCAGAAAAAACATCTAAGCGTTGATGCTGCAACAAATGCAAAAGATTGGTCTCTAATTACATATGTGCAGCAAGATATCATCTCAGTGCACAGAGGTGCTTCGGGGCGATATGGGTCCTGCTCTGCCCACCTTAACATCTGCGGCCTGGTTCTCTCTGTTAATACAAATGCATGGATTTCGTGAATTGTAATCACAACACCTTACACCTCACCATCCTTAACATAGCTCTGAGGTCCACCAGCGTATTACATAAAATATTAGGAATCTCATTTGACAGTTGTTTCTAAAACACACTTTGTTTAGAACATTGAGTCTGGATACCTAGGTAGTTCCCATATTACTGCCACTCTAACACTATGGATAAATAAGAACAACACATTTTGAGAAATCTATTTAAATTAAAAGGATTCAGGAGAGACGACTAAAGTGCTCCTGTTTGGGGATAAGATGCATCCAGTACAGTTTATCTTACTTTCAGGGTAAAGGACTTGTGAAGAAAATCAGCTAGATAACTTATAAGTGGTGGCAAACGTTGGCTTTTGGGGAAAGGTGTTGGCACTAGGGTTCCTATACGACCGTTTTGTCCCCTTTAAGTAGGGTCTTCGTTCAAGCCAGCAAAAAGCAGATATCACTGATTTGTAAGGTATGGAAGAGGAAGAGCAAAGTCGTGGGGTTAGGTGAAGTTTCTTGTACACATTTCAGTTCATGTTAGCTCTTTAAAGTGATCAGTCTGCACTTATATAACATAAGGCTTTTCCCTTTGCTGCATTATTACAAAATGTTCCCCGGGGGATAATGGGTGCTTGATCAATTTCTTGTGCACATTGGTATTGTAGAAGGGGCTCCAGATGCTTGTGCTTCCCCTTCTGTAATACGGATCGAGCTAGCACACATTTTGCACCCTCATAATCACAATGTAGCCTTCCCACATTAGCGAATTTGCAGGCACTTTGTTTCAACATCTGTGCCATATTTAAGACAAGTTGTAGAGGCAAAGAAGCTGTTGGAAGGCCACATAGAGGTGGTGCATAGTCAGCATGCCCAACAGGCACTGAAAGGAGGTATAGAGTTAACAGGAAAACTCCCATGTGTTACTCTGCACGCAGGTGCAGTCACTCACTCTGATCTTTCTCTTTCAATTTCAGGCAGGGTTGCAACATGCATAGTAAAAGATGTACTAGCGCCTTCAGGCATCTTGTCCACCTTTCACTAAAGTGCTGTCCTCAGTGTAGGCATGGGTTCATGGTTGTGCTGGGAACAGCTCATTTACTGCAATAGCGAGCACTGTCTTGGTCAACTCTGGGCGAACATATTTAAAGGGGCGTTGTCCTGCAGGTCTGCGCAGTTCATGCTATAAGCAATACAGTCACCCGGTGTTCAATACATGACTTCCCCGCACAATCACAACATTTACTTGTTCATGGGCTCATTCACCCACCCCCTCAGCCTTTTTGTCTATGTCTCCCACCCCCAGAACACTCATTTTCATTCAGCCAGGTAGAGACAACTATGCAGAGCAGGTTCTTCAGTGAGCTCATCTATTGCTTGCCTAGCCCAAGATCACAGTGAGGGCATCTTTTAACAGAAGGAGCAATTTTTAGGGAGGTAGAAGAGGGGGAACAGATTGCTCTGAGTATATAACTCCCATAAGAGCACATCCCCAGATTATGATGAACCCTGACCCCATAACTAGTGCAATATGTTGCGTGCAGCATTAGCCAGTTGCAAGGCCGGGGTAATTAATCTGAAAGGACCCTAATGCCAAGGCCTACCCTCATCTGAGTGTATCTGTATTCTAATGCGGTTCATCTAAGTATATAATAGGGCCGTTCATACCCCTTCTGTTGCTCTATAGGGTATCCTTGGTGGGTTTAGGCCTGATTACGGTGGATGAATCACCTTCCGGCATGTACTACCTGATGCACAATGATCACTGCTCACATCGACAGCCTGAATACGGCTTGGTTACAGCATTTCTGGGTAGACATTGTCCCACAGTGTTCTGAAGTGGCTGTTGAAAGATAAACCAACTAAAGAAAGAGACGTCAGGATACATGAACCCTTTGTAGAAACAAGCTGGAATGAGTCACCAAAAATGTACCATGGGTACTGTTTAGTTATCTTTCAATGTCTTAGTTAAGTTGGTCACATTAAAAAAATTGCAATGTGTCGACACCAAACCACAGTTTTCCCCTTTGTATATCTGTGTGTGTGTGCTAAACCCTCGTATTCTCATCTGGGAGGTCCATTAAGAAACGCCGCACTGACCCTGTTGCAGCCCACCGGAACTGACATCCGCCACTGAAGCCGCAAGCCCCAGTTGAGGCACTGATGTCGGAGATCCCAGGGCTGAGCGCCTTCCCAGCCGATATCCGCCTGCGCTCACTTTGCCGCTGTAATTTCGCTCATCTGGTTCCCATTACGTTCCATGAGCTATGATGAACTGCTAGTGACAATGCACATGGCTTCCCAGAGAGCACCGCTTCCATCTAGCCCAGGTTCCTGCAGGGATACAACTGGCATATTGAACAGCAGGCCTAAGGATTAATATGTGCCTCGATTACTCGCGCCTTCTGGGCTCTACACTCAACGGCTCTCACTTTTAGCTGAACTGTTTTCTTTTCTTCTCCATCTGTGGAATGCCGGACGCTGCTCACATTGTCGGACAAATAGCTTCTATGCTCCATTTTTTTTACTGCCGAACAAAACCTAAATGAACAACGGCCTTACAATGTCCAGCTTGCTCTGCAGTACAAGCCCTCAACTGTTCTCTGCAGCGTTTTCCAAAGTCGACACGTAATACTGGGAGATGGATATAAAGTGAAACCGCCAATTTAAAGAAAAATAAAGTAAAATATTATCCCAAACCTAGGCATTTTATTAAGTTTTCGATTACAGCACTTCAGTGTCTCTGTGCTCGGCTCAGGCCTGCGGGTGGAAGGTTGCCTGCCTTGAAAAAAACATTAGTATTTAACTATGCTGGAATAGTGTGAGGAAGTCTCTGGAAAATCTAAACTAAAATATAAGTTAACAGCCAATTGAAATGTTATGATAACGGTAAAGCAAACATATATGGTGCAGGAAAACCCTGCCAAGCGACACCATTCCTACACTCTCTCAAGGTCGGCCCCGGTACCACTAACTGCAGTTTGATCAAACAAGGGAAGGGGGAAGATGGAGAGATATGAAGTACCAGCCGGCGTATGTCTGAACTGTAGGTTAAAGCTTCTCATAGGTGTGAGGCCTTTGGGTTCGGCACTGCGGCATCTCAGAGTAACGACAACCAACACAAGCAAGGAGCATCACTAGATACCCAGAATGCATCGGAGATATCCAATCACGCCTTTGAGTGTCGGAGACTGCCATTTTGAAGGTGGAGAAAAGAACACTTAGGCCCAATTCCGGATGCTACATGTGGCCTAAACCTGAATTTCTAAATACAGATAACTGACTATAGCACCCGGTTCATTATTGGGGCTATGGGCAGTTTTATAAAGTCCTGCATAACATTACATACCTATATTTATCAGACTGGCAGCAGTTTAGGGCATTGGAAGTCACAGACAACTATGGGCTTTTCCACCTATTAGAATAATGTAATCAAAAGAACGCCCAACAGAAATATTGTGAGCTAAATCTCTTGTACAAAATATCACCCACACTTTCTACACTCTAAGGAACAATAGTTATGTTGAAGATATTTAAGATTCACTTTTACACTCATACAATATTTTGAGTAATGATCTGCTCACATACTGTAGTGATGCTCTAACACGGCATTTGCTTCACGGTTCTTTATTACCTAAAGTAATCCTCCTAGTTCTGTGACAACGATAAACTGTCCTTCAAGAATTCCCCCACCCCAGTTCACAAGCTCTTATAGTAACACACACACAAGCTCACAACACATACAACCTCTTGCAAAGATTCCAAGGCGGGGTTGGGTTAAGTGGACTAGACACAGTTCATACTATTTAATTCCATCAAGGCCAGGGAAAGTGGTTGTCTTCAAATATAGGTGTGTCCCCCAGATTATGCTAGAATATGGTGCCTCAGAAGGACCTGCCCTTTTAAACATTTTTATACATTCTCAGATGCAAACTAAGCTGTGCAATATGTCCCTTCAATATGCTGGTGACACTCAGGTGTTTTAGCTGTCCCAAAAGGCAAAAGCTTTCCTAACATTCTGAACAAGTACAGAAAAAATAGAAGTCCAGATCACCAGAAACACACAAATCCACAAGCATCGTAAGAAGGGAAAGGTACCAGGTGCCACCCTCTGCATACATAGATTAATTCAACCAGCAAACAATGCCATGAACTTCTTTGAATTTCAACTGGAGCTCGTCTTTCACAAATCAGAAAAGTCACTGTTGTGCCAAGTGCGGGCATGGTTATAATCATTAACAAGATACCTACTCTGCCCCATTTCAACTTCAAAAAGTGTAGTCCAAACCCTAGTCTCTCAAAAGCAATGTTAAAAAGTGCAACTGAAGACCAATTTAGACAACTGAGGGTGGTGCATGTTGGTACAGCCTGATTCCTTTTAAGATAATTACATTTGTAAACAAAGGAAAGAACAATAAGGCAAGCCTTCACCTCAAACACATGAAAACGGATAGACTTAAATGTGTTTCACCAGCACTGAGTATCTACTATTCATAAAAACACTGAATTAGTGAATTATTTTATGAAGTGGACAGGTATGGAATAAACCATCTGAAGCACCTGTCCTTCCTTGAAGGAGAGCAGGGCAAGCAATGTGGCACCCGGTGATAAGTTACTTTGAGATGTCACCTGAGTTGCTGGACAATTGCTATTGTTTTTTGTAGTGAGAGTGTAAGTGACAACTGACCTCACAGCAATGGGGCTTCTAGCTAACGCCCAGGTGACTCTTTTACCAAAGAGGATCAAACAAGGTTTTGTTAAATGAATGGCACAGGTGGACTGGGGTATAACTTCTGATCTTTTCTAGGTGATACCTTGCAACAGTCCTGAATAACACTTTATGTGTCAGACAGAAACATTTTAGTTGTAATTCTTGTTGGTAACAAATGGATTATTCTCCTATGGGGGAAATACAGGCTTTTTCCGGGAGTTGACCTACCACACTCACATGATGATTTAGCAGCCTGAGGTATCTGTTCAATCTATATACTATTCCTGTAGTCGAATCTTAATTTAATAGCTATTCTCTGCATTAACCCAGGGAAGGAATTATAAGCTCTAACTGGGTGGATCTCTTTGTTCAGCCAAAATCCTCAGATGTTAGAGGTTCAAGACTGTAGTTGCATAAGTGAGGAATAGCGCTAATTCTTTTCTGATCTATGAGCTTCTTCCAAGGGCCGATCAAGGCAACTGCAGATATGTAGGTATGTAACAGAGCGATATTGTGTTTATCCAGCTCTAATCCTTCTATAGTACGTCAATAAGAGCAATATACTGTTAATTGAAAATTTGGTCAGCGATTCATTTCTAGGGCTTTCATGAATTTAATTCCCTCTAATCAGATTGGCCATTGTTATAAAATGTATCTAATAGTCTGTAATCTACTAAATAGGCCTGATTTTGAGTCCTCACGTGTGATTTCCAATTAGAATTAAAATGAACAAAAGATATGTTTATTGCTTGCTCATTTCCACTATTCTTCCTTTTTGAACTGAGAAATAAATTGGGCGCTCTTCCTAGGTTTGGACAGTATTTCCTTCATCCACTGTTCAAAATCTTTCTTAAGTATTCTAGTACAAGAACAAAATTTCTATCTCCAGCGATCTCACTTCCTTTTCATCTTGATGCCATCTGTGTGCAAACTACGCACTGGCAACATTTGCTTCAATTAGACTGGAGAAGGCTATGTTCTAAATGCACATTCCATACAAGAACCAATAAAGCAAGACACATTGTCAGAACGTATGTGGGAGTCGGAGAAAACTTTCAGGCTTTGGGTCTGGTGATTCTTTGACCATGTGATCATTCTCTTACAGAAAGGCCTTCAGCACCGATAGCCATTCAACGCTTCAATACTGGGGTGGACTTAGTGCTATTCACCCTTCTGAACGACCCCCGAGTAAGCCTGTATACACAAAGAGATGTAGCTGTGTCTCAGGGCCAGACACACCTAGGCTCTCATCCTCACTCTCTGTTGTCTGCAGAGTTCTTTGATCCTGGTGTACTCCTCAGCAAGCGCTAAATGTTACAACACTTGCTAGCCCGGAGATTTTCTGCATGCTTTGCTAACTCTGAATGGTAGCTTACTCCTTTACCATCATGGGTGTACAGTGTCCTCTATGATTACCCTGAACACGTCTTCCCTGCTGCTTGCATGGAGAACCAGGTACAGACAGGCCATTCCTCTACAATGGCATTTTTCCTGTGGGCTGCACTCATGAGAATGCTTTCAGAGAGATTCAAGTAACCGTAACTCATCCATGTCCAAGGACCCCGTTCTGGGTCCAGCCTCCTGCAGTGAGGGGTTAGGATAAACATTTTCGCCAGGGCTGATTTTGCATTCATTTTTCCAGTCCAGCCCTCTGTGCAACGAGATGGGCTCCTGAAAGACCCAAACAACCTATTTGACAAAAGGCTGATGTAATCCCTCACCGTGGTGCTCTACACTAACTCTCGTTCATTGATTTATCCATCTACATGCACACAGGAAGCACACCACACTCTGGAACAGAGCGGGGATGAGGCGAAGTAGAACATGGTACCAACACCAGCATTTATAGCACTTGGTAACTTTCTAAAAAATTCTGATTTAAATTGGACTGATAATGTTGCAGCCACTAAGGGAAGGAGATGTAACTGGTCTATTTTCTGTCTAAAACAAGTAATTTTACTTCCCATCTAGTAATGCTGATAACAATGTTTGCAAACATTTATCTAAAAAAAAACATAACCAGACAATTATTCCATTTTTTATTAAATTTTATCTTGGGAGAAGGTGGTAATCTTTTTTAATGTGACTGGCGACACAAGCTTAGCACCAGGTCGGCCATCACTACTGGTAAAGTACTCGGTTTCATTGAAGTGTTTTTAACAATTTTAAATATTTCTCAGCCCGCAAGATTGAGCAGGAAGACCTGTCCTTCCAACGTGCACCATCCAGTGACAGAACGATTGTATTCTGATTTAGAGCAAAAGGCAAAAATTCCCAAGAAAATTAAGAACTATAGAAGCAACATCTAATGGAGACCTTGGAGTGCACAGCAGTGAGCTCGTGCTATGAGGACTCTATTAACATCTGTGCTTAACTTTATTTGATGTCCTGGAAGAAATGATCATCGTGAAGGCGTGTTAAAAAGCATTGGCAAATCCAAAATGTCTGGCATTGACAAGCTTGCAATGATTTTTATGTGTTTATTTTTTGAAAACATGTGAAATTGGCATTAAGACCGAAAGGTTATAAAAAGTTGGAATGCTATTTATAATAGGACAATAACATTTCATGACCTATACTCATTTAATCTCTGGTTAATAATTAATTACTGTTTTGAACCGCCGAGTAAATTACAGACATAATGTAACCCTCATGAAAAAAAAATATATATATATATATATTATATATGTATATATAAAATAAAGTCATACAAGAATAGTGTACATCTTAATTGATCAAAACATGGGGAGTAAAGGAAGTAAGGAAGTGCTCCGTGTAAAAATGTGAACCCACAGTACATTAGAAAAGATGGGGTTAAATCTATATATGTATCAACATAGTAAACCGGCTCCAGACTAAAGCGGGAGTATAAATTACTTGCTGAAATTAAATTAACAGTCAAATTTCTTAAGCATAGAATTTTCTGTCAACGTAACTGGTAAATCAGACGCATTTTAACGCTTTAGGTCAGTGATTCCCAACCTTTTGACATCTGTGGACCCCCACATTATCATTACTGGATTCCGGGGACCCCCACTGAATCATTATTGGAATACGAGGACCCCCTACTGAAAGCTGGAGACCTTATCTGTTAATATTATTTAATTTTCTAAGCAGTAGCAGACCCTTTGAGGAGGCTTCACAGACCCCCAGGGGTCCCCGAACCACAGGTTGGGAACCTCTGCTTTAGGTTGAGGGTCTTCTTCAGGACTTACGAAAGTAAAGCATGAACACAATTTCAGATGAAAGAGCAAGGTGGTGGGTAATTCACCTTGGAGATATAGGTTTGAAAAACTAAAGTAGAGATAAATCCATTCAGTCTTACAAAATAGTTAATGAGGAAGGCATGGTGGTAATAGGCATGCCAATGAATCCATGCCGTCTGGATAAGGGTCACAAAAGAGGATCCTCCTCATTTGCGATCCAAGCACTTTATTTTTCTTTGTAGATGATGCTATTTGTTCAATTATTCTAAAGCAAGAAATAACAAATTAAACTGGCAGAAACAATTACACACCACTGTCCTGCTAAATCTAGCCTTTAACCCTGTTGGCAGAAACCATACAATACTAGCGGAGGAGCCAGCACAAAAGCTTGTGCAGCTAGAGTGCAGAATGGAGCAGTGCAGCATGTCTAAAAAATACGAATGGCATGGAAGTGACAGTTTGATCCTTTTGTCCATGTGTCCAGCTTCTTGTGTCTAGACAGCACAAGCTAGCTGATCCCTTGTACTTTTCTTTGCATACCTTTATGCTTAGGTTTGAGTAAGACATTTTGGGCACCCCTCCAGATCTCACGCATGACACCAGAAAAGTTCACATTTTGGCCACTTTGTTTCACCTTGCCTTGCAACTTCCCACAGTATATGACTTAACATCATAATCAATGATAGAATACACAAAATTAGACTTTGTTTTTACACATCTTCGAGCCATGCCTGAGATCAGCTATGTACTCACTGTAGTACTTTTGGACCATCCCTCCAAATATCATGCACTACACCAAAACTCTTCCAAATGGGCCATTCTATAAACCCACAGTTCACCAACCAAGCACACCTTATAGAATAGCCAATATTAATTCTCCAGACACCACTACAGTGGCAAAAAGGCCCAATATATATAGTACAATTCAACAGTTAATGCAAATAATCATCCACCCATACAGGTAGCATCCATATCAATTCTGTTAGGGAGTTAGTCTTCACTGGCTTTTTGATTATTTTTTTTAACTGGATGAATGATTGTTACTGATATGTAAAACAAGTATTAACAAACGCAATATGTCTGACTTCAAATGAAAAACATTCTGCTGAATAAGATGTTGTTGATAGAGTATCAAGGTCTACGGTAATTATTTTAAAACAACAGCTTTGCTAAAATTCTGTGTGTAACACAAGGTAGGACGGTATGCCTTGCCTGTGTTACTAATCAATGCAGTGGTTTACAAAGAAAGTCATCACATTAACAGGGTAAAGGCAAAAGCGAAAAGTAGGCAGAATTTGAGTAGAGAGGGAAATAAGCAGTCTAGATGGACCCCAGTGGTGTTTAACTGCCAACCATGTCTGTAAACATCCATGTTAGTATCTAACCAGCTGCTCTCTTCCAAATATGCAAGCAAAGGTGCTCTTTGCATTGGTTCAAAAACTAAAATAAAGAAACCTATCAAGCCACGAGAAGGTCCTGCAGCTGTTGTCTTCATGTTCAATCGATTTCTCTGATAAAACTTACCTGCAAAAAAATACATCTTATTCTTGTAGAGGCACATGTCACATTATGAAGAATGAGCACAAATGACAGACAGCCCATTGCTTCTGGACAGCACACAGCATAGTCGTAAATTCCTAAATCAGCAAAATATCTTTAACAACCATTCCTAAAGCTGTCCTTAGCTGCACCTAAAACTGGAGACAGGCGACTATTTTCGATCAATGTTTCCAACCTTCAACAGTGTCTTTTCTAAACCTTTATTCCATGAAGTTGTAATATACTTCAAGACCTTAGTTTGACTCACCCTCACCATCGGCTATGAAGCCAATGTGACCTTTTCTGCACCGTTCTATGAATCTTAAATTATAAATTTTCAAAGTTTGTGATTCTGTGGGATCTTCTCTGATGGACACCATCGAATCTCAGGCTCCACACGATCGAAGGTTCCAAGATTTTGTGCAATTCTGTTTGCTTGGTTACCTTTCAAGCTGCCTTACATTTGGGGTGACAACGCTCAAACAAACCTTCAACAAAAATCATATTTGCGTTCGTTGCTTTTTAGCTTGGATTCCAATGAAATAAAGTAATCCGTATCCTTGCATAAAAATTGTTGTTTTTGGGCCAGTGACGAGACAGCTTTTACACAGTTTATTTTGTATTGTCGAAGCCCGTGAGAAACCTGACCCCCTTCTCTGCTCGTGGAAGGACACTGACTCGGCCCCTGACATCACCAGTCATACATATCATGAGAATAAATGGATATGCTCACTTTATGTTAAAGAATCCTTGCACAACTGACAGGTTAAGCTCTGAGGATGCCTGGAGCGGTGCAAGGATTATGACCACCATGCATTACTGCATCAGTCGCTGTCGTCTTTCTTGTAACAGAACAGCTGTATTTGCAGATCCCAACTGAAATAGGGTGCTCCCTGCTGCCCCCTGCTGCTGCCACTCACAGGCCGCTCCGTTACTTTGCCTTATAGATCCAATGACTTAATGAGAATTAATCTACGTGGATCAATGTAAGTGCATATCTTTAGAACATGTGTACTATACATCGGAATACTTTGGAAAAGATATGATATTGGAATGGATCCCAGTTCTTTCAAAACCAAAATTAAACAAAGCTAAGAAAGCTCATATGCGCACTTTTCTTGAATGTTTAGTCCAATTTTATGTATTAGAACCAGATGTGCTAAGAGCATCAAAACATGCATCATGCTAAACATGTAAAATGAAATTAAAAAATGGAGCAAACCAAAGCCTATTTCTTAATAATGTTAAGATTCAAATATTGTGCCCAGTGGAAAGCAACAATGGGCATAAATATTATAGTCTCAATTGAAAGGGCATAGTGGCGATCAACATGTGCAATATTTTCCAGAATTTTTTAAGAAGGTTGAAAATATCAGTAATACAAACTGTTTGGGGTTTGCAATATATAGGTGTCACACCCTGTGGTACAGAGTACTTGCCCCTGCCACTAATTATACACACACATCGCCTCCATTCTGCAACAACTTTATTGTCTACATGAGCCCCCTCGCCAACATCGTTCGCAAGCATGACATCATCATCACCTCCTACGCCGACGACACCCAACTTATACTCTCCCTCACCAAGGACCCCGCCAGCGCCAAGACCAACCTACAAGAGCGTATGAAGGACGTCGCAGATTGGATGAGGCTCAGCCGCCTAAAGCTGAACTCTGAAAAAACGGAAGTCCTCATCCTCGGCAACACCCCGTCCGCCTGTGATGACTCCTGGTGGCCCACGGCCCTCGGCACCGCACCGACCCCCACAGACCACGCCCGCAACCTCGGCTTCATCTTAGACCCTCTTCTCACCATGACCAAGCAAGTCAACGCCGTGTCCTCCGCCTGCTTCCTCACCCTCCGCATGCTCCGCAAGATCTTCCGCTGGATCCCCGCCGACACTAGAAAAACCGTGACCCACGCCCTCGTCACGAGCCGCCTGGACTACGGCAACACCCTCTACGCCGGGACCACAGCCAAACTCCAAAATTACCTGCAACGCATTCAAAATGCATCGGCACGCCTCATCCTCGACGTACCCCGCAACAGCCACATCTCCGCACACCTGAGACACCTGCATTGGCTCCCAGTCAGCAAAAGGATCACCTTTCGACTTCTCACCCACGCACACAAAGCCCTCCACAACAAGGGACCGGAATACCTCAACCAACGCCTCAGCTTCTACGTCCCCACCCGCCTCCTCCGTTCCTCTGGTCTCGCACTCGCTGCCGTCCCTCGCATCCGCCGCTCCACGGCGGGTGGGAGATCTTTTTCCTTCCTGGCGGCCAAGACCTGGAACTCCCTCCCCACCAGCCTCAGGACCACCCCGCTTTCCGGAGACTCCTAAAAACCTGGCTATTCGAGCAACAGTAACCCCCCCATTTCCCCTAGTGCCTTGAGACCCGCACGGGTGAGTAGCGCGCTTTATAAATGTTAATGATTTGATTTGATTTGATTGTTTCCTATTAAAAGCATGGACATTTTTAGATCTATGGTAATCATTCACCAGGGAGTATGACAAGGTTTGTCTGATTTCTTGGCTAAAACTTTATACTCATACTCACACCTTGCTCATTTTCCACTGTGTCCCTAGAACTCGCGCAGATACTTATGGTAGGCAAATAATTTTTAACTGCAGCTGCTAGAATCTGGAATCCCTTGAAAATAAACCTTTGAGCAGAGTCTAATTTGCTCCAGTATACAACATTTTAGTAAACCTTTTTTGTTTCTTAGTTCCCGTTAGCTTTTACAGCTTGAAGGCGCAGGTAGGTGCAGATACGTCGGCAAATGTGAGTTTTACCAACTATTAGTCTAGACTATAGACCATGTTTGTGTACTTTGATTACATCTGAGCAGTAACTGGTTCCTCCATTTCTCCATTAAACTAGGTGAAGGAAGATAAAACATTGAACTGTAGTGCAAGGCAATGTCAGAATTCAAGCACAATGACTTCGAACAGGGTGTTTTGATTCAATTTGTATGAAAACAGATGAGACGTGGGTGTGTTTGGCATCTTGTAGCCGGTAAGGGCATTACTTGGATCTTGGCCGATAGGATACTCCGTCATAAATGTGTTGATTATCCGATCATATGTATTATAAGGGCATTATATAGTATGGCAGTTGTACTGCGGTGGACGGGATATCTGTACATTTTTGGCAGAGTATCGCCAAACTCTAAATAA